>NW_028274814.1:52500384-53102884 GCF_037043125.1 Eumetopias jubatus | reverse complement strand
TGACTGAGCTGCAGAACAGGCACACGAGAGCGAGCGAGCGAGCGAGAGAGGGAGGGAGAGAAGGAAAGGAGAGAAGAGGGGAGGGGTGGGGGCGAGAGGTAAATAGTCTTAAATCGGAAGGGAGCTGCTTCTCTGTGGTCTTGACAAGCCCTGCCTGGGCTCCGCCGGCTCAGTAATAACTGAGTGACCTTTTCTTTGGCTGTATTATGTCTGGCTGGGAAGGGATTGCATTTTGCAGCTGAGAGCCGGAGCTTCCTTCAGCTCGGCTCCTCGCGTGCTGCTGGGGTAAGTTGTCTTGAGCCAGGACGGAGAGAGACAGCCTCGGACTGCAGTTGCCTAAAAGGAGGACACCTGTGGCTCAGATGTGGTCAACACCATTACTTGGCGGATCCTTGAGGACCTCATTATTTTAAACTTAAAAAATAGAGATTTCCCTCCCCCTCTTTTTTTTTTTTCAAACAATGCTTCTTTTTGACCTTTCCCAAGGAGAAGCCCTACAAAGCAGCCACTGTGCTTTCTGAACGGCCTCCCCCTGTATCGCTTAATTGAGAAGGTAAGTGCAGCAACTGTGTACACACGCGTCGGCTTATTTGTGGTGTGTGTGTCTGCGGGTGCGCGCGTGCGTGTGCGGATGTGGGTATTTTTTTCTTCCCCAGCCTCTCCTAATGAGGCATAAACTGGAGCTGCAGCCCAGCTCCGCACTGCAACTTTCACTCGGGCTGCAGCTCTGCGGAGACGGTTTTGTTTAAATCATGTGAGGCTTCATTATTTTTATGATGAGACATGAAATAGATGCAGGCGGAAGATGTTGATGGAAGGAGGGAGAGCGGCTGCGGCGCGGAATGTCTCAAGTACGACTCGAGTGGATAATAGTTAAAGTTCAGGATGAGCCGCCGCATTTCCACACCCCTGACTCCCGGGGAGAGAGGGGCAGGGAGAGTTGGAAATTAGGAGAGGTTCGCTCTGGCCTGGCCCATTGGAAGGCAAGTCAGCGCTTAGGTGGGTTCCGGACCCACTCAGTGTTACTTGCTGGAATCCACAGCCCCCCTCCCTCAAGAGTTGAAATTACAATCTTTTGGTTCTTGTCCACACTTCTGCCTCTCCCCACTTTTCCATAATAAAATGTTCCTGCGAGATGGAAAAGTGACTATTTGCGGGGGGGGGGGGGTGGGAAGTGGCCACAAGAGAGGTTCCGTGGAACAAGGTGCCTATGTCCTACGAGGCTGAGATTCAAACTGATGCAGCACATTTTTACGGGGGCTACCCAGATTGCTGTTATGAAATACAAGTCAGATTTATGATCTTTTTCATATTGAACATGATATGCTATGCTAACGCTGCATGTGACAGTTTAATCAAATCCATTTGTTACCACGAAGCTAAAAGGGGCCGCTGGGATTTTAGGATTACGGGCAGAGTTAGGGAAGCATGTGGCTTTGTCATTCGCCATCATTTTGCACACTGCCACACTGCGAGGGGCTCTGTGTGTGCGCTCTGTCTCGTCTGGCCGCCCTCATCCCTTCCCCCACCCCCTGCCGCCACTCCGACCCGCTCCCAAAGTGGCTTCACAATAGTCTGTCCTCGGCGGTGTAGGCTGCGCACCAGGTCCACACTTGAGCTAAATCCAGGAGAGCCCCTTCCGCTTCTACCTTGGGCTTGGTGCTCAATGCGAAGCTGCTGCAACTCAGGCACGCCTAAGTCAACTCATGCAGAAAAAGGAGAAAAGTTTTGGTAAGGTTACAATCTATCATAGATGCACTTTGCCGGCGCTCGGCACTCTTGGCTGCTCAAAAGCTTTCCTGCTCTTCTGCTGCTTTTGTGTCTTTTTAAAAGATCCGAAATATTGTTGTAACTGCTTTGAAAGACTGCTGCTTAAACCAATTAATCTTGCTAGGTGCAACAAATACTGCTACATTCTTTGCAAATCATCCCTGTGTGGCTGCAAAGACACAACCACAAAAGGCTAGAGCATAAACTCCGCCAGGCATTCTTTGTTAGAGTGTATGTATGTTTCTTATTTTTATTATTATTATTATTTTTTTTTTGCATGTGAGCTGCATCAAAATTGAACTCAGTCTTGCAAATCTCTTGTTGGCCTTTGCCAAGCACTAGCACTTTGCTGCCATGGTAACTGTAATTAAACTGATAAGAGTGGAAAAATGTCAGTATCTCTGAGCCTTGCAGCTGCATTGGAGAAAAAGGGAATCAAATTGGTTCCCAGCTCCATTGCTCAAAAAGGGGAGGGGGTGGTGGAAGGATGGGGAGGGGGTTGGGAGTTGAAGGGGCAGAACAGAGTTAAGCAGCTCCAGCGCCTGAGATCTGGGGACATCTATTTGCATTGTTGTCCCTTAGGGGGCTGCAGCCTGTAGGGATGCTCTGGGCCAGTGAACAGAGAGAAACAAGCTTTTAGGCCAAAACCAGTTCTCCAGCCGGGTCTGGGGGTTGGGGAGAGGATGAAGATGGGCAGGAGGAGAGAAAATCTTTTGTTTGGTACCTCTTGGCAATCGAACGGCCACGTTGGCCAAATTCTTTTAATCTGTGTCACTGCTCCCAGCTGCAGAACCTGCATTCCCATTTTAGCATCTTCCTGAGGCACCTCATCTCTGCCAACCCCCTTTATGTATTCCCTCTTCCTGTTCCTTCTCCCAAATTGTTCTCTGTGAATCTTCCGACAGGGACAAAATGTTTTCCATTCACTATGTGTAGTTAGTCCAAAAATATAAAAGACTGTGTCTAAGTGCTGCAAATCTTTGATTATGATTATTTTTTTTTAAGCCCCTGTGTGTTGTGGAGTTGTGGTTACTTTGTTGTGTGAACTACTGAAGCTGAGCCTGCGCGGATGAATGGCACTGAACAAGGGAACATAATGGAGGCAATCAACCGTTAGGCCGCCTCACAATGCAATCCAGGCAATTAAAAGCTCACCAGAGTTTAAATGAAATGGTTCTACTTATTTCTGCACACCACACTGCACAGGCGATTATTTATGTCTTTTTTTTTAATTATGATTTCCCTTAAACTGTCAAATAACTCAGAATGGCAGGGTCTCAGAGGCAATAAGAATTTCCCTCAGAACAATTTACATGCCAATCTAAAACTAGTTATGAGTCCTGATGTGCTATGAGCAACTTGTGAAATGTTTCTCAGCTCTGAACACATAACTCTACCCAGTCGTGCTCTTCTGGTTGGTGAGGGGGGCTGCTGATGCTTTGTGCCTTTTAGGTACATGGCAATGTGGTGACTACTAAATAGTTCTTTTTCTACAACTGTTAACTTGCATCCTATTGAAAAGATTTCCTCTCCAAGAGAAATGTGATGATGTTCTCTAAAAGAAGGCACCAGGATGGAGTGCAAAATATCAAACTCCTTCAAGCCCAAGGCCAAACAGAAAGTAAGAGTTTCAAATATTAATTGGCCTCTGAGTGCTAAATTAAAATGTCAACACAACAAAAACATTTTGTGAAGACAAGCAGGGTAGTGTTACTTGTGCCAAATGTTGGTATTCCCTGTCTTGGTTGCAAAGTGTTTTGAATAAAGATAACTGACCTTCTACGCTTGATGGTAGTAACTGAACTGAGGGAAATATAGCTGAGCTACAACTGAAAAGGATTTTAAAATTTCTTTCAGCTTTGTGATGTGAAAAAATAATAGCCTTATAAATTGGCTAATCAGAATAGCCACTCATATCTCTTGATGTCTTCAATAGCAAAATACAGAATGCCATTTCGTAAATCAAAATTTCCCCCTCCCCCCAGGTATATGGTTAAGAGGCACTTGGATATGTTCTGTACTGTAATTAATAGGATTTATTCCTTGTGGAACCTTGCTAGAAGACGGTAACTAGTTCTGATCAAAGAAACTTCATTTGTTAGAAGTTCTAGAGAGTGAGATTTAGCAGAGCCATCAAGGGTTATGATTAATCTACACTAGACCCTCAGCTCCTTCAAAGAAAAGGAACAGAAAGCAGGCTATAGGAATACCACCTGCTCTTCGGTACAACTCCAGCCGCTAGTCTGCAGCTCCAGCTACCACGGCTCTGCATATCATGCAGAAAGAACAGCCACCCTGCTTTCTTCCCCGCCATACCCTCTTCCATTACTCTGCCAGAGAAGTTCTTTTCTAATGTAAGTTCAGCATCATAACGATGTTATGTGCAATCCATGTGTTATTTGTAACGAGAAAAGTTACTCAGCTCTGAGAGTACAGTGCCTGGGTGTCTCTTATCAATGTGATGAAAAAAGAAAAAAAGATTGTGGAGGTAATGGACGTGAAGCCTTCATCAGAAGGCATCAGGGAAACTAAAGGAGGGTTAGCTCCTTGGGAGCAGGGAAATACTCTAAGATCATAGCTTGGCTTTTCTTTTCTTGAAATTGTTTCAAGTGCATCCACACTTGGTGTTTTGTATAGTTTAAAAGTTTCTGCATAGGAGAGGAAGCATCCTATAAGAGTGGAATCTCTGGACTGTAAGAAGACCAACAAATCTAGTACTTCACTGTCATTCAGTTTTGAACGAGTCCTTAAACTCTGTTAGGCCTCTGCATCACAATTTGTAAAATGAGGGAGTTAGGAATCGATGATGTCTACAGTATTTTATAGCGCTTAGAATGAGTTACTTGATAAATATGAAGTTCTGAATAGTTGGTCCAGCTTTTTTTTTTTTTTTAAGCTGGGTGTTTGACACTTGGGAAAGAAGAAGAAACTCAAAGGGGAATAGCCTTTCATTGAAAAAATTTCAGTTCAGTTGTAAAACCTACAGAACTCAGCTAGACTCCTTATATATGATGGAGATATATGTCTAAAATACATAAACATCCTATGTCTAGTGCACTATAGATATATGCATGTAATATATTTATGTACATATGTTTATTTAATTTAAATATATTTAGATTTTACCTTCTGTTGTTTTTTCTTTCCCTTATAAAATAAATAAGTGCATGTTTATGGTAATAAATTAATCCTGTACTTTAGTTTTCTATCAAAGCATGTAGTCTACAGTGAGGTAAGCTGCCATTAACAGAGGCACCGACTGAAGTTTTTGTGAGTATAGATTCATTTTAAAAATTTTAACATAATGAATAATTTTGAAATAATCAAGAGCACAGAAGGAAGTATTTGGATGCAAACAAGCAATATCGTATTGGTGAGCTTTTTGGATGACTGTACTGTGTATTTAACTATAAACATGCCCACTGCTAAGTCAGGTTAGTGTAATCCCAGAACGGTGCCCTCTCTTCCACCATCAAGCACATAGCAAGCGAATTTCTCACCAATAAAGAAAAACTCATTCTTGACTCTTATAGGCTGTACACAGACTCATTTGTTAAATAGTTTCTTTAAGATTGTTAGCCATTCACTCACATTTTCTTCCCAAAGGAACCACCCTATGTAGAGAATAGGGGACCCTACAAAATTATTTAATGTTGCTTAACTTGGCGTATACAATGCCAACTCCCTATATACAAAAAGAATGTGTTGTTTTCACCACTTTGTATGTGTGACTTTCTAGATGATTTAATAAGGACCGTCTAATGTTTGATTGAGCCTTTTGTTTCCAGAACTGAGCGTGATTTGGTATGCCCTTACAGAAGAAAGTCTAACACTCCTCGAGAAATGCAGCATTAAGTAGGAAACTTGTGTAAGGTCTTTTGGCCTCTTCTGATCCCTTCTTGTAGTCCCAGCTCTCTTTCTTGTTTTTGTCTTCCTTTAGGTATACAAATGCTCTCAGTCCAGCCAGACACCAAGCCGAAAGGTTGTGCTGGCTGCAACCGAAAGATCAAGGACCGGTATCTTCTAAAGGCACTGGACAAATACTGGCATGAAGACTGCTTGAAGTGTGCCTGCTGTGACTGTCGTTTGGGAGAGGTGGGCTCCACCCTGTACACTAAAGCTAATCTTATCCTTTGTCGCAGAGACTATCTGAGGTAGGAATTATCCTTGCACACCAGTGATGACTGGATTCCTTTTAAAATACTTTTGTAAGTGTATTTTTTTGGGATTTCATTTCTTTATGGCCAGCTTATATCCCTGAAAGATGTTGAACTGTCAGCCTTCAAAATGTCGCCAGGTTCCTCAGATGCAAATTCTTGCTTTAAGGAATGGCCAAGAAAGCCTCATATCTAAAATGTTCCCATTTGGCCAGCCTGGATGCTCAGATTTAGAAATAGGTGATTCCACTGCCCAGAAGGAAACCACCAGTTCATGGCAAGGATGTATTTGGTGGTAGAAATCAGCATGTAAGTGTTGTATTACACCCCACGGACAAGGTAGGCTGAGCTTGACCCCAAGAGTTACTCAGCTATCTTCTGTTTCTGATTTGTCCAAAAAAGGCAGTTTGAAATTAGCTGGTATTTATTAGCATGGTTATTATACAGTTTTGAAAACTTTCTCCAAGTGTGAATACATCCCCCCACCCTCAGTGGCATTCCAAGTGGCCATCACAAAGACATCACTGAGCATTAACAGCCTCAGACTTGCCAGTAGCGTTAAGGAAATGAACACAGTAAAGATCTCCATCATTATGGGGAGATGATAGCCACCCTCTAAACTGTAAACATCTGAACAGTTTGATGACAATTCATATGCTCTTGCTTAAAAAACCATGAAGCCCACTAAACTTGTTTCCCAGCATTTAGCACTCAACACATGAACTTCTATTTAAGAAAAATTATTTTGCTTTTCAGGGAACTTTGTGATTTGATTCAGCTGCAAATTACATATATTAATAAAGTAGGACCTATCAAATTAGAGAAATGATATATGGCATCATTTGGGTTTTCATATTTAATATAATTAATCATTTTTCTAGCCTGACATTAAGCGATTTATTTTGAATTTTTTTCCTTTATGACACAAAATTTATCAGTCAGCCCTAGCTCCTTAACCATCTTGGTCATTTGGAGAAGTGTTTTCTAGGGAATCTGGTGCTTCCCTGTATATAATTCAGTTATTTCTTGGTCTGATTTAATCTTTATCTAAAAATATTTATCATTTGATTAGAGGTAGTTTAAAAGGGTGAATCCAGGACTGTTTATCAGAGTCTACTCTTTCCCCCTCATAGGACTGCCTCATCTTACAGCCTCCTGGCTAATTATGACCACTTGTTACTAGTCCTCTGTGTTCCAAGGGCACAAAATACATGCAGGGTGCCAACAATGGGAAGTGACTCTATAGTCAGGATTTCCCTTATTGTGGTGGCACAACTAATCAGAATTAACTTATTCCATGAATTCTCTTAGAACTTCAGTCTTTGAACTTTTTCTTTGAAATAAAAAATTTTTTCCTCTTCTCATTGTGAATTAGAGCCTCATTTCCACATAAAGCATTTGCATTTGCTTTCAGTGATTTAACAATGCTTCCTAGTTTTGCTTTATCTTCACTAACCAATAGTCATGGCTTTTTTGACTCTTTTTTTGACTTTTACATCTGTTTACAACTGCAGTGTGTCAAGTGGATTTATGTAACAACGATTCCAAAACAAGGAGTTTATATAGTCTGTGCGAGATTAAGGTGTTCTAATAAGCAATAAAGATAAAAATTAAGCGAGAGTTAAAGAAAGTATGTTGACATAGCTGGATTTTAAAAATTTATACTTGGCCAATGAACTACCTGTATCGTGAGTTAAACTGTTTTTGCAGTTGTGAATAGAGGAGCAAGCACAGAAAGAAATCTTAGACTTGTTTTGTGTTATTCTTCTTTATGGTAATAAAAATATGATGTTAAACTGCTATTTGATAGTCTCAAGTAAGTGTTTTGTTGAAAACGATTTATCAAAACAGTTTCCGTATCAGAAATGCTTATCTTTCTCTAAGATGGATTTTTTTTTGTAACATAACTTAGTTAATTTCCGATACATTCGAACTTCTAATGTTCGTTAACTTGTTAAAGAAAAAAATCATACCCTTTCAATCAAAACCCTGGTCCTGATTGCCAATATATTCATTTCTCAGAGTATAATTTCCTCTTAAATTGGTCATTAAATGGCCAGTTGTTATGTTAACAGCCTAAGGATTGTTAACATTTCAAACTAAGTTGTTAACAGCAAGCTTGTTCCTGTATTTAAACTGAAGGTTTGTTGTATATAATGTGACTTCTTTGGCAGGGAGTAATTCATCAATACTTAAAAATTGTAGCGGTGAAATGGGGGATTGGAATGTGTGTAAAACACTGTGTTATGTGTTATGTGTTATAGATTATGCTGCAGATGTGGTATGTAGTCTTATGTAAGAAGTGTGTATCAGTGAAATTGTGTCAATGTTCAGCAACATGTCTCTTATTGGAAATTTAATAGTCTAATTCTGCATGTCAGACAAATACAATTAGGCAAACTTTATTTATAAATTAATTTCTTTAAATGGTATAGTCATTCAAAACTGTTTATTGGATGCCTGCTGTGTGAGACGCATAACTTTAGGTAATAGACGAAATTAAGAAAAATAAAGGTGTACCTAAAATTGTTACTATCTAATTGTTTATTAATAACACAAAATCTGTAATATGATCAGTGAACAAGTAATATTCCGTGGCTGTCTTCTAGAGCTTTGAAAATAATTTTTCTCATTTCCCTTAGTTCACATTTCCTTTTTGTATTTTGTATTTTGCACAGTCAGCTTAACCATTTAAATCCAATTCACAAGTGGTTTGGTTTTGTTTTTGGTGTTTGGATAGTGTGTAATTTCTTTAAGACACTAGATAAGCCATAAATAACTTACAGGTTTGTATTTCTCTGTCTAAATTAGTAGGCATCAGTAAGTAAGAATATGGAAAATGATAAAGAAAAAACTAGTTTTATCTGTATCTTTACTGGTAAAGTATTAATTGTAGGTATTATCTTGGGCCAGATAATTTTTTCGTATCTAGAGAAGAGTGAAATATTTTTGCCAATTGTAATTAACTTCCTAATTAACTTCTCCTTCCAAAAAAGAAGACAAAAAACACTTCTAATGCTGAACAATGAGTCTTGAAGTTCTAACATTTTATTTTGCATTACTTTGAGTAATGATAGTGATGACATGTTTTTTCAAGTTCTTTGAATAATGAATATAAGAATTTAAATCATAAGATACTTTCCTAGAGTTATAGAAACTGTTATTATGGTAAATATGATTTCTCTCAGATTTTTTCTTCTTTGTGGCACAATTAGCTATACTTAAGAAAAAGAAAGATGATTTTACCATTTATATACTAAGTTCCAGATCTTAACAATTCATTTTCCATAACAGGGCTGGTATAATAGCCTTTATTTTTCTATAGTATATACAATGCACATACCTGATGAGAGAGAATCTGCCAGTTTGTAGGATTATTCTCTGCCTTTGGAAATTCATTAGATAAAGGAACAGAAGGATTGACTTTTAAAAGTTCCCCTGTTAACACGCTTTCTGCCTTAAACTAAGAAGCCAATCTGCCCATCAATATTTATATGCCAAGACCTAGAAATGTGTATGTTAAAATACATTTTTTAACATGTATCCAACACATTTGTAACTTTTTTATTTTTAAAGTTGGAACTGATGACAAATTAGGCAAGGGAAGCATCTTTATACCTTGAACTAGAGCTTACAACTAATAGAATACCCAAAGTAAATTAATAATTATTGTGTAAATACAACAGTTTTAGTAACGATGTTTACGGGACTCTAGGCACAGCTAATCTATCTATCATCCTTGTTTCGGTTTGGAAAATATGAAAAAGGTAGTTAATGCATAATCGGAGTTTTAGAATTAAAATTTTGTGGCAAGTGTTAAGAAGTCAGAACCAGGGGAAATAACAAACTACTTTATTTTCAACTTGGAGGCAGTAAAGATTATCAGAATTTACCACTCAAGAGTTAGGGCAATTTTTGCTTGTTTTTTTGTTAAGCCTAAAACTTCTTGTATATTTTAAGCATCGAGTCTCTGTAGGCTGGATCTTGTATCTCTGAAGGGAGTCTCAGCAGAGAATGTATTCAAAGCCCTTTGGCTCTGATATATAGCATGGAAGCTGCTTATATAGCTCTTCCTGTATGAGAAGCCGAAAATGCCTTATATAAAATTTAATGTAATTTGCCATTTTTATATCTGAGAATGATTTGTTTAAAATGAAACTGCTGGGAGAGAATGATGCTTTGTGTGCCACCATAGTTGACAATTAAGAAAAAGGATTCGAAACTTATGCTGACTACAAATTTTACATGCTTTAATATAGTAATATAATAACTTTCAAATTGAAAATTAAAATTAAATGCTACATAGAGTATTAATCTGGCTATAACTCTGTTTCACACTAATCAAATCTGGTGCCTCTAAATTTTTATATAAGGTTAAATTATATTAGTATATAATTACAACTTTAAAAGTCAGCACGAATGTGGTGTTTATTTTATCTGACAACTCACTGCATAGGTACTTTTTTTGTGTTGAATGAAGTGTTTATTCTTTTTTTCCCTTCATTGTTCTCTTTTTAATATTAGGCAGTTGAAAGTAACTTCCCCAGCAATCACTGCATTATTATTATCTGAACAATCACTTTTTATTGTTGTAAATTCTGAAAATTTAAGCTTTTACATTGAATTAAACTCCTCCCAAATGAACTTTTTTTCTACAAGCTTCATTTGAGTTTTCTTAACACTTCATTATAATCATAATTTTTATCATATTTAAATGTGTAACCTAATCTTAGTATTATGAAATATTTTAACATATGAGTGTATTAAACTCCACGGTCCATTGAAAATATTGTTATATTCCTTGTAAATGATCTTACCTTACTTATAGCTTTATAAGAAGCTGTAATTTTAAGTCTACTTTTTTGTTTTATCATAGGAAAACATTATTGAATTTTATTTCAAACATTTTAGACTATATACTATTCAAGGACCAGTACAAATCAGGATTGATCATTTTGTTTTGTGCAATACTTTGAGAGAGTGCCCCTCATTTTAGGAAAAAATGGTGGACTTTCTAAGCCACAACTCCTCTGCTACAATCTCTGTTCAGAATATTCCAACTACACGTAAAATGTCTCATTTATGAATTTATCTACAATATCTCTCTGTCCTTATTCTGTAATGCATCCATTTTCAGTGAATGAGTATTTGACATAATGAACTATTTTAGTTTTGTGATTTTTGTTTTGGCTTGTTTTATGGACAAGATATTTTCACTGAAAATACCTCCCTCAAGAATATTGAAAATATGAAAATACTTCACACTGTTTCTATATCTTTACTCGTTTTTTTAAATCTTTTTATAAAGCATGGAATACTTCAGTCAGGTTAGTTTTTACACATGAGATGGATAAGTTAGACATACCTGACTTAGCAGAAAACTATTCTGTTTCTACAAGTATATTTAAGATTAAATGCATCTGGAAGAACTACATTTGAGAATTGCTAAAATTGCTTATTTGGCACTTTGTAAATACATAGAACTCTGGGAAAGAATCTCTATTTTTGGTTGCTCTTAGAGTATATCAAAGTAAGCCAGCACTTCATTTATAAACTCACCATTAACTTCCATTAAGTGACTAATAATAAATTTTAATGTTGTGTTTTGACTACATAAACATAATTTATTAAGGAATCTCATTTTAAAAATATGCTGAAAGTGGTAATTTTGTAAATGGTTTTGATGAATATATGCATTGTAGAAATGTATTATGTAGTTCAGGTTTTTGCCTCACATAAAAATTATTTAACCTAAAAGAAGAATTGCACCAACCTTAAGCAACCATTATATTTTCCTTCAATACCCTGTGAGGCATTGAAATCTTATTTTTTGCATTTGGTTTGAAAACATTTTCCTGTTCCTATGAGAATGTCTTCTATTACTCAAAATTATATACTGCAACCTCATCCTGTCTTCCAAAATATATTAACTAACATCTCTCACTTTAACCAATATAAGAGTTGCAAATGCAGGAGAAGGTCTTGAAAACAAGGAAAGTAAAAATAAAAACAGCAATATTCTTTTTATTCAATTTACCAGATATTTTTTAAATGACATTTGCATTAGCCATGTTTCTTCAAAAAGACATTTTTCTTTCATTTTAATTTTTTGTTGGCTTATACAAGTGATTGCTCCTACAGATACGTTGAATTTCCCCTTGTTAAGCATTAAAGAGGTGTAGTTATGCATATGCATGCTACACATACACATAGTAGAATCTATATGACCTTAGAATGAACATTAACTTTCTTCTTAATTGACTTTCACCAGATCATCATCGTTTGACAGGCTTTGAAACTTGTAAAATTAGATACTTGATGCCAGCTAATTTCTTAGTATTGTAAATATAGCACTGACTTATTCTTATACAGTGTTCACCATCCTAAGAGGAAAGACAAGTTTTAGAATACTATAGAATGCCCAAGTACATCCCCTTGTGATTTTTATCACCCAATTCTGTTTTTCTCAGCTCTGATGGAGTTTGATACTGTCTGGTCTATATCTGTTTCCCCCATCATAACATGTTTGTTTTAATGATTAACCATATATTTCCCTTTTCAAGCTACTTATAAGAAATTTATTTTGAGGTGGAAGCTCACATTGTGAAGCAAGAAGTGTGGCATTTAGATCTTCTAACTTTAAAGCAACTTCTTTTGCTTATTGAGGCTTTTTGTCCCTTATTATTGATATTAATTGATAACTTTCCCCTAAAGGAATTAGCACCTAAGCATACCCTTTTATTATATTCATCAAACGTATTTGCTATATTCACAAACTACCTACATCAGTCACCTGTGGATTCACCTGTACCTTTTTGCCTTCTCCCCATGCTACCATCACTTCCTGATAGACCTTTTCATCTCAATAATATTTTTTGTAGTTATGTAAAGATTCCAAATCTTTTGCTAAATTTTTCTTTCCTTCAGAGTGCCAGTTTTTTATGATCCAAAAATCTCTAGCTGTGGACTTTACTAGTTTAAAACAAAATCACACTTGAGATAAATAATCATCTTGGAATAGCCAGATCTCTGATTTGAAGTTGGAAAATTAACATTAAGCTGCGTGTGTTAAGTTAGACTGTAACCAGCATGTGTTGTTATGATTCAATTTAATATTAAAAACTCTCCAACTGGGCTACAGGGAAAATAAAAGACTCTTAGGAATTCAAAGATTATTTGCAAAGGAGTACAACAAAGTCATATTTAAATAAAATTGTTATTACTAATGCAGTAAAGTATCATCTACATTAAACCCATCCTACTAATAAAAACAGAAAATCAGTTTTAGTAAACATAAATATCAAATATGACAAGGACTAGTAAAGGGGAAGGAAACTTCATAAAATGTGCTAATGCAAACCCTGTATAGTAATTGAAATACCACTGAGAAAAAATAAATTCCCATCTCATTTATAATGTGGGATCCCAACAGGCAACTTCAAGAAGAAAAAAGAACATTTTGGACTTGCTAGTTTATTCTCCTGTTCTAAAACTTTCAGAACAATGCTATGTTTTTATTATAAAATTCTAACAGAGGTGCATACTATTTTTGAAATTATTCTGTTCTCTTGTTGTTACAACATTTCAAAATCTCTTAAGTGATGTCCCTTAATAGATGGCTCACATTTCCCCCAAAATAGCAGGTTCAAGGCTGTTACATTTCAGAATACCCATGGCATGAAACATGATGTTTATTTTGTATTTATCAGCTACTCGATAAAAATATATTCTGACCAATAGCCAAATATTAGACCGGGTGAGATGAGCAATTAATACCTGTTTCTCTGCTTAGATGAATGGGGGGTGAATGGAAGAGAGGTGAATGGAAAAAGCAGTCATACTTCTAACACTAAATATGAGTATTAGTTTCAGTGGGCAGGTTTATTTGTATTTTCCAGGTGAGAAGTTCAACTATACTGTGAACATAATTTTAAAGCCTGTAAGTATTGCATGTGAATTTCCACTGAGAGAGCATTTGTGCTTTGGGAGATACAAAGAAATTATAAGTTATTCAATTTCCTTAAAACTCATAAACTAGTATTTTCTGTGGCTATTTATTAGAAAAAAAATTTGGAAAGTTTCTGAGCTAAAGAATCCCTTCTTTCCACAGCATGTCCTTGCTGAATGGGTAGTAATGGAGTTTATATTTGTGATTACACACTTTGCTATCCCTCTAACATTTAAAAAATGAAACCATTTAGTTACTAAACAAATATTTGAGTGCCAATACCTCATTCCTATAAATAATGAATGTGGAATATTATATTTCTAATTGATTTTCTATAATATATAAACATAAAGTTATTAATATTTTACTATGTAAAGAATAAGGTAGACAGTAGGAGAAATTTGGGAAGAACTTAAGGGCAAATTATTTTTCAAATTTTCTACAACTGACATCACTATTTGTTGTTCAATAACTAAGTAAAATATGTAAAGAGGTTTAGCCTAGTTAGGTCCCAAGGAAGCAATATAGAGAATGAGAAGAGGTATACTCAGAAGAGACTAGAAGAGTTTTTGAGGAAGAGAGGTTATAAATAATATGTAAAAATTGGGCTCTGTAAAAATCCTTTTGTAAGCCAGTAGTCCTATTACAGAAGCTGAGCTTTGAGCTTCCTGGTTATATTTTGGTTGCAGGGTAAGACAGAGTTAGCTCTGTAACTTTCATACAATTTGCATTGTTTTCTTCTCTTATCACAGATACTGGTACAATCAACAGAAGTACAATTGACACCACTTAAAAAATGCTTAGCATCATTGGTCCCCATTTACTCATTCAACATTGTTCTTATTGAGGTGGTGACTTGAGTAAAGAACTGAGAAGGCGAAGGAGCCAGCCATGGGGTTCTAGATGAAGGACGTTCCGGACACAGGGAGCAGCCCATACAAAGTCCTTGCAATGGGAGCTTTTCTGATGTGTTTGAGGAACATCAAGGATGTTAGTATGGGGTTGGAATGAACAAAAGCCGAAGAGACAAGGATTAGAAGCAACCATTAGGTGGTCCCATGGTATTCCCTGTTGCTGTTACAACCAAGATGTCCCTATACTTTTCTAAATGTTCCATAAGAAAGTGAAAATACTTCTGTTTGAGAACTGCTGTGAAGCTTATTCAGATAGACTGTTCCAGACTGAGTTCCATTTGGGATTACAGAACTCATCAGGACAATGTATACATGGTAGTATTTCAAGGTGAAATACAAAGGAGTGTCCATAGTGATGAACTCAGGCTGCCAGCACAGTATGCATAAGGTGTAACACCATGGCCAAAGATGTTGTTAAGCTCTGTCCTGATCACAATGTAATTTATATTTTTTGAATACTTAAGTAATGAAAGTTGCAAAGATGTGGATTTTTCAAAGGCTCTCTGACAGGTAATTACTTTCATTATTTTAAAAGTTAAGCCAAGCCTTATTAAATTATTTTCTAGTATAAAATATTTAAAATAACATATTTAATTATCATAAATGTTTCCAAATCCAGCATCAAGAGAAAATGCATCAAAGACCTATTAACTTATTTAATCGTATTCTTGATGAGATGGGCCAACTGTTACATAAGCGTTCTCTTTATACTCCTATTTCCCATTCTTAACCTAACCCCAGCTCACTAATTTTAGTTTCACATCAAGAAGTGCTAAGGATTATTCTTCAAAACTAAAAGATGAATATGCATTTCTGTTTGTGAGAGTGGGATTTGTCTGTACAAATTGTCTTTACTTTGAAAAATGAAAAAAAAATAACTTTAAATACAAATCAAAGTACTTGAGCCTATATTTATGTTTATAAAATGGGCTGGGATGCATCATGAGTATTGGCTGAGAAGCTGTGCTAATGTGCCTTGAAATCTTACAAAGAGGCACAGCATGAATGGGTGAGCTTTTAAAACAGTGGCCAGGCCATATACACTTCATCACAAAGAAATCCAAAACATACTTTTCAGAAAGCGAGGAGAAGGTGGTGGCCAGATGGCTTTACAAGTCTTAATTTCTCCTGTCACCTTGTACACCCTGAGTGCTTCTTTTTGTTACAATTTCTAGCAGCCTTCCTATTTTTTTGGTAGATGGGACATCTGTAGTCCCTGCCATCTTGTCCTGGTTGAGTTGAAGATCTGTATTCCTAATCATTTTGTGATTCTCACCTACCAGAGCACATCAATTTGAGCTTGATTTTAAGGAAAAGTTGCTTGATCTTGACCTGACAGTTTGCTTGGTATTTAAATAATGTTGGTAATAATAGTTATTAAACTAGCAATTATCTTTGCAATAGAGACCACTTGCTTATTTGGCTAAAGGTGTTAAATGACTTGTGTTCTTGATCAATGGTAGATTTCTGCAGTGACCTGAGAAAATGTTATACATTTTAGGGAGATGTTAAGTTGAAAAAAATATTTCTGATTTTCCTTTGAGGATTTATCTGCTGGGTAGTAAACAGAGCCTTTCATTTTTAACCACAACTCACTTTTTTACAGTCACGAGCTTATCCTACATTCATTCTAACACAACCAGTGTATTTTAAATCATTTTACTGTGTATTTCTTATTGTCCTACCACATTGGGTGTTGCCCCTCCCCCACCAACTATCATCAATGGTAAATTAGTCATCTATTGCTATTATGATGCATTCATCTGCTGGTTCTTACTTTCTGTATCACTTTATAAAAGGCTAAAAGTCACATCAGTTCTTCTTAATTCCCTCAGCATCTTCCAAACTAGATGAGGTTAGATTTAATCCTTTGATTTTAGAGATATGTCAAGTGGCATAATGGTGCTGAGTCCAGATTTGAAATCTGCCCTATTCTGCTATGTCCCAGCTGTATATTCCTAGGTAAGTTACTCAACCTCTCCAAGCCTCAGTTTACTCATCTGTAAATAGGAGCAATAGACCCATTTATAGAATTGTCAGGGAATGTCAAGGGAACACCAAAGGAAAGATGTGAACGTACAGATGGACCCTCCAATGTGAGTTTCTGTTCTTATGAAGAAAGAATATCATTGAGTTCTGAAGATAAAATAGAAAATTAAACATTAGGAGAAGATTAAACGGATTGAGATATGTTGTTTAAGAATGATTAGTAATCAAGAATATGAAAAGCTACCACTGTTATAAGATCTTTTACCAACTTTTTATTTACAAAGAAGAGGGAGGAAGAAATGCCAAAATGCCATGTGTACCTGAAGCCGTATGGGAAAAAATATTTCATGGTGGAGATTATTAGAATTTGTTAAATTAAGATTATAGTATATTTTACATAAATGAAGATGAATTGGAATCTTTGGGGGAATTATCAAACGTGAGATTTTCTTTGTCCCTGGGATGGTAGGTTTCTGAAATATCTAACGTGCCCATGCTCTCCACATTGTAGCATGTGAAAATTCTATGGCCCTTGTGAAGCATTACATTGACTATCCCCTAGGGAAGAATTATATATAAAATTTCAGCTTGCTTTAGGTTTCCTGCATAGTCTTGATTTTTCCTCAGGTGGCAAGGAAAACTGAATGCAAGTATCTTCTTACTGAGGTTCTTTTTCACAATACTCTAAACATTTTGATTATGTACCCTTATTCCTAAGGAAGTTTAAGTATACCCTTTAATTTAAATGTGTATTTACAAATCATAAATACTCTGTTGCACATTTTTTCAATTAGAAAAACTCTTTTAAAGGATAAGATATACAATTAATAGAAATAGAAATGCCGATAATTGTTTAAGCATCCCTGGGATTTATGCACGCCCAATTTGGAGAGTGCTGTTATTTCTTAAAAGCTTTTTAAGCTTGATTGAAAGTTGTTTGGGAGTGATACTCATAGTCATGACTATGAGGGGGGAAGTATGGATACTTGGGGAAAGTTGTAAAAGAAAGATGTGGTGGTTGTTGAAAGGAAAGGACTCTGTAAACATGAGCTAATATGCCTTGCTCTATTCTTTTAATATTAAATCAAGGTTTTTTTCATGAGAAATGTGGCAAGGCAGTGGACTCTTTCTAATGCTATACTGTAGCCAGTGGCAACATTAATATGAGACGGGTTTCTTCCCCTCCCCCTGCAAGCCCCCTATGCAGGACACAGTGAGATTTTAGACAGATAAATGCTAAGAGAACCCTATGTACCAAAGGCAGTGTTTACTGCATGTAATACATATCATTGTTTGTCTCCTGTAGTGAAAAATACTTGTGTCGTGCTGTTAAAATGCACTCCTGACAGACCAGTGCTTGCTATTATAGGGTCCATTGCTTAAAAAAATGATACACTGACAGAAATACAATTTAAGAAAATTTAACACCAAGGGTAGTCAACCATGTAGGCTACTATTAAGGGGCCAAAACTCAAGGCCAGGGGTTTATTTAAAAAAGAGGCACAGTTTATTTGCTGGTAGTAAGCAAAGTTAAAAGAAAAAAAAATCGAACTTGAATCCCTTGCTCTCTAGTCTGTAGAAAATTAATGAAAGCAACAGTTCAATAAGATTTTATTGCAGAAATGTTTAAGTGAAACATTTTAAGAATGCTTCGGAATTTTTAAACAGTTACTTACCATTTAGAAATCTGTAACACTGTGATGCATAACAAATTGTTAGCGTTGGATCCTAGGCACACCCAGTGATTTTCTTAAAATGTGTAGTCAGAGCTGGTTAATCTGAATCACTTTGTTCATTTCATTTTTGTGTGTGCAGTTTATAAATATATTTGAGATTGACAAGTCGGCAGCACCCACAATTACTATAATTTAAAATGTAAGCTATTGTCCAAGTACCCTTATGGGCATAGTTTGGTAGCTAAATGCATTGGATTTGTAACAAGGCCTTTTGAGAAGGAAAATAACTAAATATGAGATGTGATGAAATATGCTGAATTTCAGAAGAGTGCAGAATGTTCTAATGAATAAACTGCTACTGAATGATGATAGAGCATGTGCTTTTTAAGCTATCACATGGCCCAATTATTAGGGGAGAAAATTCCATGAATTTAGATGAGATGTATTATCTAATTTTACCATTTTAAAAACAAATCTGCCACCCAGTAATATTTGATGCCAACTGTGTACGGATTACATGTTCCTTTGGGAGAAAGGTTACAAAAGTAATGCAATAAATAATCTGAGCTTCAAGGAGCTTAACTTGGGTATCAGAAAAATAGAAAAACATCGTCCACCGCTATGGAGAATCGCAGATGTGTATCTTGCATTCGTACCCTGATGGTATAGTCTTCGTGCGGCACCTAGGATTGGGCCTTGTTAGGCACTTGGTCCTGCCAAGAAAGAATATCCGAAGATGAAATACAGTATTTTTGCAGATGTCCTCCAGAATTCAGTTGGCCTGAATCTGAAATATTCTACAACAGATTCATTTTTTCTATGAGTATGGAAGGTAATGGTTATTGTGAAATTTATCCAAACACATTGTCCTGGGCCTCTGTGACTCAGCTGTGTTGGAGAAAACCCAGAAATGCTTGCCGAGGAAGACTGTGACCCTTTGGCACTCTTTGCCACAACCATGCAGTGTGGCTCTCCATCCGTGCGTGTGTTTTAGTTATATTTCTAAAATTCCATATGTAGGCTTTCTTATATCATGGTATCTCCATACTCTCTGTTCTTACTAGAGGCTACAACTTTAAATCTTTTTTCAAGTCTCCATTTTTTTAAGTTGTCTGAAGAAAATAGTATTTATGGTAGATTAGCTGAAAAAACTGGATGTTAAGCTATTTCTTCTGATAGTTTTAAAAGATATCCTTTGGATCATTCCAGAGAGCTATGCACTTGACCTTGACACCTGAAAATTCTTCACAGGATTGTACATCAGGGTTTTGCCATTATTCTGTGTTGAAGAACATTTTAATGAACACCTGCAAAATTTTCAGTGTCTTAGAGATGCTCTTGCGGATTTTGCTTACTATACCATGCAATGTCCTGCAGACTCAGTGCTGAAATTTCTCTCCATCTTGGAGTAAGAAAAGTTCCTGGGACTCTGAACTGATTAGCATTTTTCTTGGGCCTTGTGAATCATATATTGTTTACATTTTCCCTCTTTTCTTTGTCTTCTGGGAAGCTCAAATCCAAATTTATTTTCTAACAACTGTTCAGAATTGCATGCTATGTTAATATCTTCTCCAGACCTTTATATTCTCTTACCATATTTTTATTATGATATTTGAAGCTATATATTTCATGTGAGGGTGATTTTTGACATCACTGAAGTGAAATAGTTTAAATCACTGGAATGGAGGAGCTTCGGTGGAGTAATCCCTGCTCTGGGAGGTGGGAGGCAGCCTCTCCTAAGCAAAGAGCTCTTTTACCTTTTCTTGAACCTCAAGGCCATTTTAATTTCCCTGAGATTAAGCAAGATATATTCTGGAACACTCACCGGGCCAGAGTTAAGATATTTGAGGCCATCTACTTCTAAACAGGCCCTGTGATTCAACCCTATAGTTACTCATCACCAGATGCAAGGTAGATTCACTACCGCCTCCCTGTCACAAGCCAGCATTAATTGTAATCTTCTCATTTCCGTTCTTTCCCTCATTTGCTGGATATTTCTACCATTACCGTGATTCAACATTTTTCTGCGGAGTCCTCTGGAAACCGCACGTCACCATCAATAATCTTTGCTATATCCACAGTCTTTAGCAAGATGCTTTTTCCATCAAAGCATTGTCTTAACTGAGTTTCATCCATTGCTTTACCTGAAACCTGCCTCTCCTTTAGGGGGGTGGTTTTTCCTTTCAGCTGTCAATAGGGCATAGGACTCCTTACTCTGAAATCTCACACTTCAGGAAGCCACAAGGGAAAAGCTGACATTATCTTGGATGCGCACAGTCATCCCCACTCTACTAAAAATGCATTGTCCCATAAAACGCATGGAAATCTGGTTACACGACCTGTTACCCTTTTTCTCACTCCTGTCATATCTCTCTTGCCATAATTCGGGGAGATTTTAAAAATTTGTAGCTGGCCCATCTGAAACCTAGCTCTAACTTATTGAACTTCTTTTTCCCTACTACTGAACATCAACCTTCCACTCCCAGGATCGCAAACAGGCTCTTGTCCTTAACATGTTTCATCTCAGGAAACCTACACTCCAGAATTCCGTCGTCTCACTTGCAATACAACTGCTGTTTGGCTTCAGACATTCAGTTCTCCCAGTACGTCTTTTTTCCCCCGATTTGGTCAAATCTGTCAGACTTCTGTCCTTGCCTGCCCAGTACTGAATCCCACTGTTGATCATTTGAGCTTCCTTTCCATCTTCTACTGGGCCTGTCCTTCTAGTGCAGTGCTCACCAAGGCTCTAGTCTGGAAACTTGGCATTGGTACAGCCCTTTTTTTTTTTTTTTTTCTATTCCTGTAGCATGGCTGAGCATTGCTGGAAATAAATAGAATACAGATTGATGCTCCCACAAATAATTGGTTTCCCCTCTCACCTGGCCTCTAGGGATGAATCATTTATTTGTCCTTGGCCAACATCCATACCCATGACCTTCTAAAGCTCTGCTGAACATTTACAGCTCCCCTAAAGGCCCTCTCTTTGGACAACTGTCCTGTCTCCTCATTCTCAGCAGATGCCTTTGCTGCCTCCTTCAAAATTGAAGCCATTAGACTTGAAATGAATCAGCTTCTTGCCACTATTTACATTTCATCTATCTTTTCCACTTATTTTAAAATGATTTTATCTTCCGGGGCACCTGGGTGGCTCAGTTGGTTAAGCGTCTGCCTTCGGCTCAGGTCATGATCCCAGGGTCCTGGGACTGAGCCCCGCATTGGGCTCCCTGCTCCATGGGAAGTCTGCTTCTCCCTCTCCCACTCCCCCTGCTTGTGTTCCCTCTCTCGCTGTGTCTCTGTCTGTCAAATAAATAAATAAAATATTTTTTAAAATAAATAAGTAAATAAAATGATTTTATCTCTTCCTTGTGGGTGAAGTCTCCCTGTTCCTTTTAAGACCAATCCCATGGCTGTGGGCCCCATTCCTTTCAATATCCTGTGGATCTTCTTTTTATGAAGTATCTCCTTTTTCTTTGGTATCTTTAGTATCTTCTAGAAAATCTTGACACTTGACACATGAATATACTATATCTTTCCCATTCTGAAAAAAAAAAAAAAACCTTTCTCCTGAATGAATATATGTTGGTATTACCCAATTCCTTTATTGTCCAAACTTTTTAAAAGTGTAGTCTAGGGGCGCCTGGGTGGCTCAGTTGGTTAGGCGGCTGCCTTCGGCTCAGGTCATGATCCTGGAGTCCCGGGATCAAGTCCCGCATCGGGCTCCCTGTTCAGCGGGGAGTCTGCTTCTCCCTCTGACCCTCTTCCCTCTCGTGCTCTCTATCTCTCATTCTCTCTCTCTCAAATAAATAAATAAAAATCTTTAAAAAATTAAAAAAAAATAAAATAAAAAAAATAAAAGTGTAGTCTACCCTCGTCATCTAAACTTCTTCATCCTCATTATGTGTCATCCACTTGCCACCTGGCTTGTCCCTTTACTGAAATTGCCATCCCTGATGTCTAATTTTTGCTAAAACCAAGTGGGTATTTTCTCAAGGATCATCTAGTATTTTCTTTTCTCTTTTAATAGTGCCGATCACCCTTTTAAAACCTTTCTACTACCTGGCATGCCATGATCCTACACAGTTCAGATTTTTTCTGGCTGTCTCATCCTCACCAGACACTTAAAAGAGTGAAGGAAGACTGATCTTATTGAGGTTGAACTTCTTTTTTCTAGGAGATATCTGTCTTCATGGTTGTAATTCCTGCTTATATTGCGATGGCACTTAAATCTGCGCCTGCCTTCCATTACACTCCTCCAGGCTTCAGCCATGGACATCTAGCAACTTACTTAGCATATGCAGTTGAATGTTACATAGGAAACGCAAGCTCAGAAAACTAAAACTCAACTTATACAAAATTAAGATAATGCTAATATAGTGCCTTCCCCTGATAAAGAGAATATTAAAATATATAGAAATAAATAACTTTATTTATGATTACAGATTGGAAAAATTGAAAGGTATTAGCAACTAGTCCGTCAGTGTGTAAAATGAATAATACACTAGGAACAGGTAAGATCATTTCTAGAATGCAGGGAATGAACAGGTAAGATTATTTCTAGAATGCAAAGACATGCTTCAACCCAATTCATCACATTATCAAACTAAAAGGGACACAGCGTGGCTATAGCAACATGTGACAAAAAGGCAATGGATAAAATTCAGCACCATTCCAAACTAGCTAAAGAGAAATAGGAGGAAAGTGATTAAATAAATTCAGAATAGTTACTGAAACCTAATAGCAAACACAAAGCAGTTAAATACTAAAGTCATTTCCATTAAAATCAGGAAAAAGCCAGAGATATCCACTATTGTCACTTTTCTTCAATGTTGTTTTAAAGGTTCTAGCTAATGTAACAGATAGAAAATGAAGTAATCAGTATAAATATTAAAAAGCAAATTATTTTCCTTGCAGATAATTGGGAAAACTCAAGAATCAATAAGAAAATTTGTCAGAGTGGCTAAATAAAAGACAAGGTAAATAGAATTTGTAGTTTTACACTATGCCAAAAAGTGACTCATTAGAAATAAAGGAAGAAATTCACTGAATGGTTAAAAAAAAAAAAAAAAAAACTAAAAATACATAGGTTGTAGATTCCAGCATTCATATGAGAAATATTTTGAAAGGAAAACTGCAAAAAAAAAAATTGTCCTCTGTTTTTCTGTTTATACTTACTGGATAAATACAGAAAAAAGTTCAGCTGGACAGAGAGCTCTTATAATAACAATGGAATTATGAGGATTCGTTTTAACACTGTGAAATGAAATCAGCCAAAGTGAGACTCAGATAGTAGCAAATATTTTTTTAGGACCTACTGTCTTCCAGATACAGTTCCAAGGACTGGGGCCACCGCATTGAGAAGGACAGACAAAAATCTTTGCCCTTGTATATCTTATATTTTAGTACTATTTATGAAGTATTTTCCTTGAGCTAGGAACTATGCTAAGTATTTTACAGATGTAATCTCAGTCTTTAGGAACTATTATTACATTTATCTTAGAGACACTGAGGCACATGATGATTAAATTATGTAGCCAAAGTTTCCAAGGTGCAAGTGGTCAAGCTACGATTCAAAATCCAGACAGCGCGTCTCCAGAGCCCATTCTCACTGGCCGTGCATTAGTGTGCAGTGATCATGGGTCATAGAGCACCATAATGCTGCCACTGTGAACAAAGGGAGCTATTCCCTTACACATCTGTGTTATCTTTTTAAGCTACTGGTATACCATTGCTAAAATGTCAGTCAATTCAGTATATACCTGGGAGGGTGTGAAGTACCTACAGGAAAACTCGGTTCTTATCAGTAGCATCAGACACACCCAATTTTAATTCTGTTCTGAGGCTCAGAAAACAGTTCCCTGTGAAGCCTATGCATTGTCTTTCAGGTAATAATTTTGTGAATGAATAGAGAAATTTAGGCAATTCTTTGTTCTTTGGTTTCTTAAGCCTGTTGGAAAACAGCCAAGCCATTTCATGATGGTTCCCTAAATATATTAATAATGTGTATGTAAGGGAATATATACATATACATATATATATATATAATTTAATGCTTGAGAAGACATTTTGTTCTCTTTAAAAAAAAATCCCTATGGAAGTTTATGACCTTTGTAATCAATGCCTTTTTTAAAAACTGGGCTCTAGAGAGTGTTTGGGTTGGAAAAGGTCACCTATTTGCAATGATATATTCTGTCAAGAGTGTGTATAAGTGTAATATACTAGACCTTAACAATGCAATATATTTCATGGGAATAAGAGACCTTTTTTTTTGCTTTATATTTCAAATTGAGACTTTATTAACTATAGAGCTATGAATTATTTCTTCTTGGATACATTCTTTTCGTGAATTAATGTGATTACTGTAGTGCTTTGAAATTTTTATAGTCAGACCTGAGCCTGGACCAGGCTGAGATAGGTCTGTACCAAAGAGAACATTACTTCTCCCCCCCATCCCCCTTTCTACCCAGCTGTTCCCCTCTTCCCCCAACCCATTTAACATTGAAGAGGTGGGAAATTATTTTGAATTTATATTGTTCAAGTGAAGTAAGCAAAACAGTATTTTTCAAACTTCAGTAGTTTATGCGAATGTTCGAAGAAAAATAAGTTCTCTTAGAATCCCCTAAATGGCCAATGTCAGTGAATTTGAGAAAATTGCAGTACTGTCCCTTTGGGTAGTTACTTAATATTTTCTATAATTTCTTAATATTTTCTATAAGTTTAATTAACTATAAGAGTTCAAAGAAGACTTCTGATAGGAGATGAGATTGGCATGAGAGATGAAGAGAAAATGCATTTCAGATGCTAGTAGCTGCCTGCCTGAGCAGCAGAGACTGTTGTAAACTTAACAGTAAGGCAACTGGGCTGGTCAAATTAAGTGTAGAGTTGTTAGACAAAATACAGGATCCACCATTAAATTTAAATTTCAGGTAAGTAATGGGTAATTTTTTTTAAATATAAGTATGCCCCGTGCAATATTTGGGAATCTTAAATCTGGCAACTCTAATTAGGTGGCTCATTTAGAAGAAAGAAAGAATTGTGGTCCTACAGAATTGGTCTAGAGAGGCATGCTGGGCAGAATGAATATTATTATGTGAGTAATATGGAGCTATTGTAGGTCATTGAACAGATAAAAAGAAGAAATTAGTGCTTTAAAGAAAAATCTTCTTCCAGTTGTACACAGACGGGCTTTTTTTTTTTTTTTTTTTTTTAAGATTTTGTGTATTTATTTGAGAGAGAGGGAGAAGCAGGCTCCCCGCTGAGCAGAGAGCCTGATGGGACCATGACCTGAGCAGACGCAGATGCTTAACCGACTGGGCCACCCAGGCGCCCCTGGCCTGGTTTGTTAGGAGAAGCGAATGCACTATTTTGTTGTTGTTATGCCTACTCGTCTCTCTCTCCAGCACTGTACTGCAAACCTTTTGAAGGCACGGCATTGTTGTACTTGTTTTATCATATCCAGCATCTGGTAGAAAACCTGGAAGGTAGTAAGTGCTCAATAAATCTGGACTGGAGGGCAGGAAGAAGGAGCAGAATAGAATGAAATGCAAGCAGGAAATGAGATGTAGGAGGTGGATCCTGAGAATAAGGGGGAGGTACGCTTCCTCAGGGCAATCAGCTTGAATGCCTGCCTAAGTGAGATGCATAATATCATGACCTGTGCTTTTTGTTACTCTGGAGAGTAATGGGGTAATGATGGGAAAGACTATGTATGACCAGATATGCTGGGTAGTGATGATACCAGATACAAGTTTTCCCCACCTTTTAGTAGCAATTCTGATACGTTGCCCACCTACACCGTCTGGAACGCGATCAAAGACAGACCTAATTTGTGCGGAGTTTCGGCAAGTAGATGATGATGTTGCCTAATGTGGGGCTGGTGTAGCTTTACTCAGTGTGGCTTTGTCCTTATTAGGTTATTTCTATAAGGTATAGTTCAGGAAAGGATATGGGGAGTGTGGTCTGATCCTTGTAACAGCTTCTAAATAATTTATTTTTGAGTTCTGCCTAGAGGTGTTATATCCATTGTGCACTGAGTTCAAAATGGGACTTTAAAAATAGCTGGTACTAATCTAGTGGGTATAAGTAAAATTCCTATATGAAATCTAATTAGTTGACAAGGAAAGAATGCTAATTTCCGGTTATGTCCCTGCTGTGGAGTTCAGTAACATCAGAGCATGTAAGATATGCATTAGGTAAAGGAGAGCACATGGTATCAGGGAGGTTACTATCTAGTGAAGAAGAGACAGCAGAACAGAAGCTGGTACAAGTATTGTGAGGTCCATATAGTACACGAAAACAAGTGGTTAAATATCCAAAGGAAGGGGTTATTCATTTTGCCTCAGGGAAATCAGAGGGTGACAGTTGAGCTGAGTATGGAAAAGGAGTAGTAGTTTACCAGGAAGAATAGATGTAGTAGGGGCCAAACACTCAGGACTGATAGGATATCAGGCATGAAAATAGATGGTGAATTGCAAGAGAAGAGAGCACGTTGGGGACGAGGCACAGTTGTGGAAGAGAGGACAGAAAGGAAGACTGGGGGTAGGTGGGTTGGCCCTTTCATGCCTTCATGCCTTTATCCTTCATGTAGTGGGAAGCTATAGAGGGTTATAGGCAGAAGTAACACATTGGATCTGTGTTATAGAACAGTACCTGGCTGCAGCATAGAGAGCAAAGAACAGGGCAGGGCAGGCTGGTAGAGAAAATGGTCAGCTAGGAGGTCGTAGTGTGAGTCCAGGCAGGAGAGAGACCTGGCAGGATTGACTTTGAGGGTTTGGGGAGGGGAGGAGCAGTCAGAGGTGAATGTGAGACCTCTGGCTTGAGGGACTTGCAGATTGTCCTGACGGGTCAGCACGGAACATGAAGGGGCATGGCTACGTAGTCTGCAGAAGAGAGGCATGTTCTGTGTAAAGAGATCTAGACTTGTTCTGTAAGGCCGCAGTGAGTGGAAGGTCTAGAAAGACAGATTTGGGCTTTAAACGTAAGGACTTCTGCGAGATCAGGAAGTGAAAAGGGATCTTTAAGAAGTGGTAAATTGCCTCTGAGTTTCCTTCTGTTCTGTTGAGGCAAGAGCAGGAATCCGTGGAGTTCACCTCTCCAATAACTATCCGTGCGCCCCTGGGCATGTGACATCTTTCTGAATGCTTCCCTTTCCTCATCCATAAAGTGGGGGAATAGACTGCCACCGGCTAATTAGGTGGTTGTGAGGATTAATGAGACAACCCATGTAAAATGCTTAGAACGGTGTCAGGTACAGAGCCAGGGTTGAAGAGACATTCACCCTTACGTGCTAAGCCCTTACATATTTGACCAGATATGTATTGATGTTGATTTGAGGTGTTTCTCTGCCGTGTAAGCACGAGAAAATCTTCTGATTGATTTGTCTAATATGATGAGGTATTATTTTCAGAGAGGAGTTAGACTTTTAGCTGCTTTTTCCATTACAAATTCTTTTGTGGATAGTATTATCTTTAGTGTGAAGAAATTGATCTTATGTTTGTGGTTTCTAAAATGAATAAAGCCTCAGTTTTAGTGGGGTTTTATTCTTGTGGGTTTGTTTGCTAATTTTGAGCTCTAAAAGAGAACTTTGAGCTTTTTATAAATGCATGACAAATATAATAAGTTTAGATTATACCTTGGAAGTCAGCACTGGGTTGTAGAATACAATGGATTGCCCTGTCATCTTTGACAAGGTAAGAAAATACCTTTTCCCCTTGTATGTTTTTTGTTTGTTTCTCTTTGTTACCAGTTTATCACACTATCTTATCCATCATACTTGGATTAAGGGCCAGAAGTCTGATGGAGCGATCACCAGTCTGGGTATCAGAAACCATAGACTTCCAGGTTTCCATCACTGCTACTAATTGACTGTAAGATCTGAGGTGAGTCATTGTTATCTCTGTGCCTCAGTTTCTCCTGTAAAATGACTGTCACCTACCACCTCGCAAATAAGAATGGTAAAGGTTAATTTTCATAGTACAAATTTATATAAGAATGTTGGCCAAAAAAATGGCCAAAAAAAAAAATCTTTGCGGTTGGAAAGAAAGCTATTTATTTCCCTCCCTGCCTTGTAGTTAGTGGAGAACAGATTGAAATTAACTCCATTGTCTCAGTAAGCAAACTGAGATTTAAAATTGAAAAGTGGTAAATAATAATAATAATGCATTTAATTTGAAAGTGGTAAAAATGGAGGGGGAGTTCCTAATTCAGGTTCTCACTGCACCTCCCCACCTAAACCACATTGCTGGTTAAGTGCTTTGAACCTGTCAGAAACAGAGTGTAGGAAAGAATACCAAGTACTATCAGCCTGCCAGTGTGGGCTGTCGGGAATATCTATTATGCCATCTGTCACAGGGGATTTTAGGTTGGAGGGCAGCAAATCCCTGACTGGGGACTCAGAGTTCAAAAGCAGAAGGTCTCCCCTCTCTTCCGCACCTCGCGTGGCGTCTAAATCACTATCTGTTTTCAGGCAATTTCACTGATCATACACCGTGAATCTGCAACTTCAGTGAAAAAAAGAAAGAAAGAAAAGGAGGGGGGAAAGAAAGCTTTCGGGGACCATTGTTCATAGCACTGTTCTGGGGGTTCTGTAGTTTAAATCAGTGTCATTGAGATGTGTGATATGAAACGTCTAAGCCTGCTGCTGTCTTCCTCTAACTCGTTCCTGGGGGCTGGCGCTAACCTTTTTCTAACAGCGACCGTCGCGGGCGCGCGGCGTGGGTGGAGGGAGGGCGGGCTTTCCAAGGGGAACAGGTAAGCTGCCACCCGACGGGTTTGGTTCTTGGGGGAAGCGGAGAAGGAGCAATTAGGCAGTGGAGTAATGCTCTTGCAGTGGAGTAATGCTCTTCGGGGCGCGGGCTCCAGTTCCGTAATCCATTCCTTTCTTAATGTGACTTGATGTAGATAGAGTGAGGGCCTATCAGGTGTGAAAAGCCGTGCTGCTCCTGGCGTGGAGTGGCCTCCAGACGGTGATTTGGCGACGTCAATCTAGTCATGCTTGATTTCGACACTTAACGTGGTAAAGCAGGATTTCTCTACCCCCGATCAACTTCTCAATTAGCAAGCTGCCTTGTGTAACGGCCTTGTTTTGCAATCCCTCAGGGCTGTTTCAGGGGTCATTAGGGTGAGAAAACTTGAACGGTCGCTCTGGCTGGAGCTGAGCGGGAAGGGAGCCCGAGAGCTTTCCTAAATACATAGAACCCTTTTTCAAGTTGTTTGCTTTCATGGGATTGATTCTTGGCACATTAAGGAGCTTAAGGCTCCAGGATCTTCTTTAAACTGCCCCCCTTATCGCCTTTGCAGCTGACAGGTTTTTTTGACAGGCTGAGAGTAAAAAGAGATAACTAGTAGGTTAGTACTTTATTTATACATGTGGACACACAAGCACATAGACACGCGCACGCAAGTTCAAATATCTTTTAAGTTGTCTTTTCGGGGCCTGTGGTTACCAGTAAGTATCAGCTGTCAAATGATGCCAGTGCCTCATTTTTCTATATTCAGTGTGTCAAAGTTCAAAATCTTTATTTCTGCTATTTTGTTCTGTTGTTTTATTCTGCTGATTTTGTTCACTAATGATTTTAGATTGTGCCTTCTTCACTATTTTCTCTCTTGACCCCAGATAACATTTACATGAGTAATAGAGGTTACTATGAGGTTTATGCAATGGGCGTTTATGAATGGACATTGAAATATACTTTATTAATATGATTTTCCCTCTCAATGATTTGACTCAATGGCTGATTCCTAACTTTAATACATTACTTAAAAAATTAAGATTTCAAGGGATTTTTAAGTATAATTTTTTTTCCCTTCACAAAATGAATCTGGATAAGAAAACACACGCAATAGAAGCGTAGATTAAGTATTCTTGAGAACTATACTAATTACTTAGAAAACATCTCTCCTTTCAAGGATAGATTTCATATTTGTAATTTCCATTTTGAGAACCTATTTTCATGTCCACTTGGTATTATCACAGTGTTAGAAAATTAGATGAATGAATTAATATCAAATATTTTAGCAGATTCTGCCTTAAGGTGACATTCTTGGAGCAAATTATTCTAGCATATATTCCATGAACAGGTTTTCCCAGAGTGGTCTGCCTGGGTTTCTTACAAAAATATTTACTTTATTGACACTGAGCCGAACTTTTATGGTTAATAATATATGCATGGTTCTAGAGATAACTGAACTCAGTGTATTTTCTAAATTGGAAGTGGGGATATATATTGATGTTACACACCCCAATACACTTTCTATGTGAAGGGTTGACATCCAGATTTAGAAGTGTTTAAGGAATAGTTAAAATTCTGGGCACTGTGGCATAGCAATTTCTAAGAAGTACTTCAAATAATAAGTCCTAAAGGTGACACAACAAGGAAATACCTCAGTAGCTCTTTCTTTTTATAAGGAAAATACATACACATTCCAAAAACGAAGTCTTTACTTAAACTCAGTGCTATGGAAATAACATTTTACAGAAGAAAATGTTTTAAAAACTACACAGAAACATCATGTTTACGTGATACTATTTGTGCATCATATTTATGAATGACCTTGTATGTGTAGATACAAAAATATAATCTACAGGTCTGATTATAATTCTTTTTGTATAGTTTTACTACACAAAAATTCAACTTCAAGTTTTCGCCTCTATAATAGTGTATTGATGTTGTACAAATCTATTATGGAGATCACTGAGCTTAGATTAATTAATACTGAAGAATTATACCTCTTCTTTCCACAGAACTATTTCCTTTTTGAGTTTTCTCTATTTCATTGATTTCTTATTCTAAAAAAGAACTTGTCTCATCCTACAAACAATTGTTTTCATGGGTTTATTTTGGTAATTCTTCTAAATCTTACTTTAAGGCAATTCAAAAATCTTTGAAAATATTCTCAAATTAAATTTCAGTTAAATATTGCATATATACATATATATACACACATACATACATATACAGAGATATAAAATACTAACTTGTACTGAATAAAAGTTGTATACTTTCCCTTTGAACTTGGTTTTAAGAGAATGTTACCAATACAGTCTGACAACTAGAAGTCAAATTCTCCAGAAGTAAAATAGCTTTTCCCTGATCATCCAGTTACACTGCAGCTAGAATGAAAAATCACAGAATGTTAAAATTATACAAAAGCCCTTAAAGGATATTTAGTTCAATCTGCCTATTTGGGTCAAAAAAAGGACCTGAAGAACAGAAAGTTTGAAATGTCTGAATTCTAATCAATCTTTGGCTGTTACTAGGTTTACCGTATAATTTTCTACCCAACCCAGAACACTTTGATAAAGCAAGCACTGCTAATAATTAGCCCGTGCCACAGGTACGCATTTAGGATTGTCTTGCACACACTGTGACGTGTAAATACCCTTGTTATTACAGAGAGTAACCCACATGTGATTTTTTAAAATGATAGTTTTGAGAGTACTTTCTTATAAGATTTTAAGAACAATTGTCCATTAAAATCCTAAAGAGGCAAATGATGTTGGATGTTAAATTTGCTTTGCAGAAAACACTTTTCTAAAAGAGAACCAGTAAGATACCTTGAATCTTTGGTGATAATGTTCATGGAATTTGGCCTAGGATATATTTTGATACCTTCATAACAAATGATCCTCGGTTAAAAACGAGGATGACAGGGGCACCTGGGTGGCTCAGTGGGGTAAGCATCTGCCTTCCGCTCAGGTCATGATCCCAGAGGAGCCCCACATGGGCTCACTGCTCACTGCGGAGTTTGCTTCTCCCTCTCCATCTGCCCCTCCCCGCCACTCTTGCTTTCTCTCTCTCTCAAATAAATTAATTAATAAGTAAATTTTAAAAAAAAGGATGACTATCTCTGGTAACATTTTCTGCACCTCTTATTTTTAGTAAATTAGACTTATAAATTACACAATGTCCTAAATCCTGCCATTTATCTTAAAAGGAAATATTGTAATTGGGTAATTTCTTCAAAGCAGTAAGGTAAAAGATTTGAATAAAATTTGACATAAAATTGGAGATAACAGGTCCTTATATGGATTGTGACTAGGCTCCTACAAAGCACTTTTTCTTTGAAGTAAGTCATAATAATTAATCCTAGAACAAAAGTTTGTCTGAAATTTTACTGGCTAGTTGCAAGAATAAATAAATGCCTTACCTAACTCTAGGTAAGTGATTTGTTTACTTTTTATAAATACTCCAGCAGTTACTGTCACAAAATCATAACCTCTGGATGTGAAAGAAACACTTTAGATCAGAACAGATACTTTCGCACTGTGGCCCGATTGCCGTGTCATCAAGGAGTCAGTGTTGCCCAGCAGGGCTTTAGCGAGTCTTGATTAGTGCCTGAATGAATGAGTGAAGGACACTTGCAAATATGGTGAAATTGACACGTGAAGATACTAAGTGGCTTATTTGAAAAAGATCAAAGAAAAGGTCTTTCCCATGATTAGTTCTCAAATAACTGTTTACAAAATGACCTCCATCACCTTCCCATAAAAGCTCTTTTTCTTTCCTTCCTCTTTTTCTTTTCTGTTGAAACATTTCAGTACTTCAAGTTCATTAGTTACGAGATGGGTAAAATCATATTTTCCAATAAGATACCTCTCCACTTTCTTGCTCACTTTTATATATAGTGTATACAAACACAAGTGTGAAAATAAAAGATGAAAGAAGGTAATTATAGGCCTCATGAAATCTGTAAAGATAGCAAAAGACTGTAATGCTGATTTTTAGGAAAATATTATACAGGAAAAACCTGTATAATTGTAAGTAGACAAAGCTTTTTGAAACTTATGATAGGACAGATTATTGCTTTAAAAATTCTTAAAAACCTTTTATTATAAAACTCTACCCAGCACATTCTAATTAGCATTTATTGTACCATGGCTAAAGCCAGTGCATCATTTATTTTGATGTACCAACAACTTCCTCAGTTACATCAAGGGAGGGATAGACAGTAACTAAATTGCCCATGATATCTGTAAAAATAGTCATAGATATTTATGGCCATATAATTGTAACTGATTTATTCTCTCCTCCATTAAAAACTTACCTGAAAATTAGAGCAGGGATGCTACAGTGACTAGATGAAATATCTACTTCAATTATTTAAAAATGTGTATTTCTAGTTTTAGTTCATCTATGTTATCCCTTATTTCACTGTCTCTTGCTTTTCTCTACATCTTCTTATTCTAGCTTTTTCCATAGCTATACCTAAAAATTTGAAAAACCTTGTCTTTTAATATCCCAACAATAAGTAACAAGTTTGACACATTTCTTTTGTTTTAGCTACGGAAGATTCTTTTGAGGACTAAGATTTTATGATTCTATGAAATGTTGGTACAATTGCCATATTTACCCAGAAGTATTATCCTCATCATATGTCGAAGGAAAAAAATTCAATTTTACTTCTCTCTGAATCGCTTCTCCCAGTAGGTTGCTGTGCTGATCGTAAGTAGCAGTAACACCTGCACATAAGGCTTTGGAAAATGGGTATGAGGAGAAATTGACAGTGATTTGTTGGAAGTGAAAGTATAGTATTTAAATACTGTTTGTAACTTTTGACTGAGTCGGGTGTGGAGAGAGAGATGATAATTCTAGGTAAATCGATTCTCTGTCAGGTCAGCAAGCTAGAGATTTTTAGCTAGTGCAACGTCTTCTTGCTCCATTTTGATGGGGCAAAACAGGGAAGTATAGTGAGGAAAAGACCAGATGTGGATAAGGAAGGCTAGGTGATTGTGATGGGCTGATACTAAATAATGGTGTCGGCTTCCGTATGTAGACATGGGGTATCTCCTGCCCTTTGTGGCAGAGCTAGGACAGGGACCAGAAAGGGACCAGGAAGGCCAGGCATCAGCTCTTTTTTCTTTACATCTTACCCTGTTGCTGACTGCATGGAGAAGAAAATGGTAAGTTTTGAGAGGAGTTAACACTGAGTAAGCCTAGAACTGGTGGGACATTGACATCTATTTCAGAGTATGCGTGTGCTATAGTGAGTCACACTATTAGCATACATACTTTTAAGTTAGACGAAAATATCTCTGGCCTTTACTTTTTCTATCTGCAGGCATAGAACACTGGAAGAGAGATTTCTAGGATGAGTTTCAATTAGAAATTCTAGGTTTCCATGCGTTTAACTGTGATAAGCCTTGTGTATCCAGGGGTGCAAGGAAAATAGATCAGCATTGTCTAATAGAAATATAATATGACTCACCTATTAATTTTAATTTTTCTAGTAGCCTCATTAAAAGCAAGTTTTCTTTAAGGTGAAATTAATTTTGAAAACATATTTTCTTTAACCAAATGTATTTAAAAGATTATCATTTCTATACATAATCAATATTTTAAAAGTTATTCATGACATATTTTACTTTTCTGTGGCTTTAATTCTGGTGTGTATATTACACTTAGTGCATATTTCCGTACAGACTAACCACATGTTAAGTGGCCTGTAGCCACTAGTGATAAGTATATGGGACAGCATAGCAATAGACAGTGAGTAAAAATAAGTTAGCGTGGCTTATGAGTTGAGTGAAGTTGGGGACAGAACCAGCTCTATGGTGAAATTAAAGGTCCACCTTCAAGGTGTGGACAGTACTGACAGTATTCCTGTTTTGTCTTGTTTTCCTGGACTATCTTGAGATAGTCTAAAGCAACCTATTCTGAATCATGGTCTTCAGATTGGGGTAGATTCTGTGATACATTAGGGCATGGACACCTAACCAGTCATTCATGCATGGGGCTTGACTTCTAGAATGATAGGTTCCTAAAAGTCAAGTATAGTTTTATGGGAAATAAGTCTTCCTAGAATGTTTCCTTGGTCTTTATTTTGCCCAAAATCCCCTCCCCAGAGAGACAGATGACAATGGCTTCCACCAAAATCTGTTTCTTCACCTTTAGCATTTTTTTATTTTTCTATTAGTCCAAATGTAGTCTTAAGTATAGACCACAAGAATTCCAAAAAACCCAAAAGTTAAATCTTTCCCCTTCCTCTTCAAGGATAACATTTTACCTATAATTTTATTATTCCCACCATGTTGTTGTTTAAATGGGTTGGATTATGAGCTGATATTCAGTTAGTCCAACCTGTGATTGGCAGATACTCAGGAATTAGTCATCTGAGTTGGATTTGAGCACCCAACAGCCAAGGGCTATTCTGTCTATTCAAGGAAGAGAGTTTTGCCTGAGCTTAAGAGAGGGACATATTCTGAGGATATTCTTAAAATATTACTGCACCAAACATGAAGCCTTAGTCATGCAGGCCAGAGTCACCTATGTGGGCTGTCTGAGCTTCTCTTCCTACTGCCTATACCCTCAGCCTATCAGACTGCTAGCACATTTGCCATTTTTTAAACATGCCTTAAATAACTCTGATTTTGACCATCTCTAAACTTCTCCTTATCCTCTAACACTGACCCGAGAAATCCTTTTTCAGCTCCTACCAGTTGTCTACCTTCTGAATGCCATCTGTCATTCAAGTCCCCAAGTACCATGCACGTAGTAGGCCTCCACAGTCATTAACAAGGGTTTGTTGAACCTGAGCTTTCGGTCTGTACCATAAGCTATCTCTGGGATTTCAGGTAGCAAGTTGTATATTTTAACATGTACACAACTATATGGCACGGGCCTTGGCAGTTTTTTACTGAAATTGTAGTTAGGCATTAGTAAGTTTGACTTAATTTTCCCACTCACCCTGTAACATCTGCTTACCAGGGAGCTGAGTGTGTGTGTATTCCCTATAGATCTATCTATATAGATCTATCTATCTATGTATATATGCATCTATCTATCTAGAGATCTTATATAGGAGATATGTATTTTTTCTATCTTATATATATAAGATCTTATACAGAGAGAATATACACATGTATATAGAGAGAATATACATATATACTATATAGGTATATATTAATATTTATATTAAACTTCACATTCAGCTAATGGCTTTTATGTGTCTGGCATGATCGGTATTTGTTAATAAAAATACATGCAAAGACTGAAATTAATAACCCAAATTAGAGTTAATTTCATCGAATAAAACTACTTAACTCTGAAAGGAATAATCCCTAAGATTCCTTTAACAGGTGGTGTATCTAGTGCCTTTAAAACATGGTCAACTTTTTTTAGCTTAACTTTTGAAAAATTCAGCTTCATCTATTTGCACAATGTGTACTAAAAATATATGCAAAGCCTAACTGTGTAACAATTAGAAGCATGGTTCAAATTAATGTTAAACATTTTTTATATTCTCCTTTGTACATTTACAAATGTTCAATGTTGCCTTTTTTTCCCTCTTTTAACTCCCACAATTTCTTTATCTCTGTGACAGTGGATCACATGCTAAGACCCAACAGGGAAGAAAACAATAGGTTCAACTCTCTTCACCCTTGAAATGGGTGAGCTTTATACATTTAAAACAAAAGAACTGAATGTTTAAAGGGTTTTCATTTTCTATCACTACCATTCCTTAGTTTAAAAAGTGAAATACGAAAGGAGATGAAAAGTATATTTGTAATAGACAAAAAAGGCAATTGCCCTTCTCAATCTGTGAAAATGTTCTATTCCTGCTCACATAACATGTTCAATAAAACTTCACCATCCAGCAGTCAAAAGTTAAAGATCTTTTCCATTGATTACAACCTCATATTCTTAGAAAACTAAACTTTTCTTTCTCTGTTCATCTCTAGTTATTCTGCGTAGAGATGGTTTTTTTTTTTAATACACATAGGATGATAACTAAAGTCTTCTCTGCGATATTGAAAAAAATTTACTGTTGAATTCATGTATATTCAAGTTGCTAAATGAGGGTTGCCTGAATACTAGAAGAGAATACTTGATCTTTGCTCAGAATTAAGGTTTACTGCAGTGATATTTATTTATGCATTTTCCCCCCAAATAATAAATTAATTTGAGTCAAATACTATGCTTTCCATGGCTTGGGGGAATTTGATTTAGTGACTTGAGCCACTGACCTGATAAAAAATCTATAGAAACATCTGGGGCTGTGAAATAAAAGACACTAATACAATGAACACTCATTTTCCCCTGGATGCCTGTAGTAAACCATATTCATTATTGCTATGTTAAATGATTATATGTCAAGTTTTTCTCTACCCCCACCTCCAGGAACTTTAGTAATGGATATATACTAACCCATACAGACTTTACCTGATTTATGACTATGTTGCAAAAGCTGTTGAACATTTAGTAAAAGTGCAAAATCTTCTGAGTACCTTTAAAAAATATGTGTGTTGTCTTAGGTCTTGCCTTGCCACCCATACACACACAAAATACTGTTTCTCTGCATGCACACTACAGTGTGGGAAGTGTTACATAGCATACAGATAGGCGGAGTTCTTATCCATAAGTTGGCTGTTTGGTTTTTTTACCTTCGTGTCTGTGTTTAGATTGTCAGTGCCAGGTAGCGAAAGTGAAAACAGAGTGGAAAAAGGACAGGAACGTCCTTTGGGATCCCTGCAAATAGTTATATGCATTGATATTGTATAGATGGTAGTTGTCACCTCGTATATGGTAAATCCACTTTTGGTAGTGTGTCAGAAACAAGACAAAGGTCGTATCGCTTAAAGCCTATTATGAGCATAAATGGTAGGGAAAAATCTAGCCCATAAATTGGCAAATTAACCCCTGCCATGCTTTAATAATCTGTAAGATGTTTTAAGCTGAGCAAAATGGATCAATTATGTTTTCCTTACCAAAAATCTATGAGCTGATACTCTCTGATGAATTTAGGTCAGAATTTCAAAATGACTCCTTTTTTAAATAAAGCTTTGTCTGTCTCAGTGTACTATTTGCTAAGTATACTTAGGCCCTCCTCTTCTGTTAGGATGAGATCTTGTAAGCACTGGAAACAAGTGATTACAGAGGTCTCTTGCTTAAACAGAATAGTGGATCAGTATTAACATCCCTATAAATGAGTCTGGGAGTGAGGGGTGGAGAGGAAGGGGTTACAAGAATTTCCAGGATTATGAATAGTCTAAATGAGTTAGATAATTAAGAGACTCTTCTTGAATATATCCTAGACATATCTGAAAAAAAATCTTACAAATGAGGACCATGCATGCCTTATGCTTAGCTGATATATTATATGAAAATTATTTTTGCCCGAGAATCCAAATGTCATGTTTGAAAACCAAAGGATAACATTATAGGCTTGGGAAAAAGCCTGATTTTGTAAAATAGGACTTTGTTTCCTTTTCTCAGAGAATCTTGGGTTCGTCCAACTGCGAAAAAGAACATGAATGTGGCTATAGAATGATCTCTTGATCCTTGGACGAAACTGAGGAAAAAGTCTAACAAATGCATCATTTCGCAGTAAATTAGATCAGATTTCCGCATCTCCGCACTCAGTCTGTGAGCTGACAGTTCAGTAAAATGTTCCCTTGTAAGGTTCGCCCTCTTAGGAAAAGGGGCAATAATTCATCATTAGGATTTCAGAGTCCAGGTGTAGATGGAAACTGATGGAGCCTCCAGCGAGGCAGGGAAAGTGCGTGGAAGAAGAAAATTTTATCTGAAGCCTAATTCCCTGGTTACAGCAGAGAATAATTAAGATAATATTGCTTCAAGAGTCCTTTAATGATTAAAAATCACATATGCAGAATCCATAAATTGGAGGGCAACAAATTGGAAGGCTGTAACGGCAGAGAAGTGTTTTGTGCACATTGCAGTGGCTAGTACAGTAGAGGCGGCACGCCGGACAGCCAGCCACCAGAGACCAGTACAATTCCAAGGACTTTGTTTAGATGCAACAAATCATTTGTCTGTTATTAACCCAGAGCTTGTAATTATGCAGATTGCCATAGATTTTCCTGGGCCTGGAAGTGAGATTGAGGGTTGTTCGCAGTATAGCAGGCAGCTCAGGGCTGGCCATGCATTACTGAACTTGCCACATTTATCATGTTGACTGATGGCAGCAGAAGCAGGTCTCAGGTCCCAGTGGTTAATGTAGTGGGTAATTAACTGTCATTTGCCTAGTAATAGGCTGATGATCAATGGTTTGTGTGGAAACAAATTCTAATCAGGTAGCTGATAAATGCTCAGCTAGCGAGAGCAATTGAAATTGGGGGAAACTATGTCCAGAATTTCAAAATGGCATTGTGTGGGTATGTTTATGAGGTGTAAGCAAACCGAGTAGTTCTCAACAACCGCGTTCTCACCTACCAGCCACATTTTCTACCCACAAGTGCATCTATATTTGTGGAATCAAGAACTTTTAAAGATTTCCTTATTTCTCAAAAAAACAAACAAAAAAAACCCCACATAAATAAATAAATAATGAAAGGACAGAAGGAACAAATGGCACATGTAAGGGATGTGACTCCTAAATGGATCATATGAAGTGCCCTGAAAAGTAAATGTGAAATGTTAGAAGGGACGGTAAAATTCTGCTTACAAAAGAACAGGATGAAAGCTTTAGCTTGTGGTGGTTTCATTTTTAACGGCACCAGTAGGAGATGTGAGATACTACGTTTTCAGTGAAGTTCTTTTTGGAGAAAAACTATTTTCTAAAATAGGGGCTGTAAACCGGGAACATGAAGGTGATTAGAGTTATACTCCTTATTAGAATGTTTTTAAAATCCTTGCAGGAAAACAGTGCCTAACAATCTTGAATTTAGTCTTCTTGAATATAAAACTTCCTTCCCCTCTTATCAAGGGCACAGATCATACCGGCAAGCTGTTTAAAAAGCATTTACGCTTTCTACCCTCAAGGCGCTTACATTCTTCTAAAGACAATCTAACAAAAACATACGCATGAACATTTATTGCACATTTTGCCAGACCCTGAAAACCATTTTCACAACTCTTTCCAACAATTGTCATTAGCCTGGTAAGAGGAAATGGTCATAAACTTGAAGATGAATATGCATGCCTTAAGCAAAGGCCTACCTGTCTTTGGAGTATTTAGAAAGTATAAGAAGAGAAACTTCAGCACATTTGTGCATAATACTTAAATTCAATAATGAGAAAGACTAAGTTTTTTAAAGTGCACTTTTATAAATAAAATGAGTTTTCTCCATAGCACCTTTGAATTCATTAGTTTAGAATTGCTTTTAATTTGGTCTTTCCCATGAGAGCCATTATATTTTTCTCCTGTCAGCCTGATGCTGGAGAAAAAAGAAACTGGCAGATGTGGTGTTTTTCATCTAGTTTGCTTCCTAGTTAAAAAGTGCATTAACTGCTATGCACGGAATATTATTTATAATAACTCTTTACCACCATTAACAACTTTAAAGAAACTTGGTTTAAATATTGCCAGTGCAAATGGATAAAATATTTTATTTCCTCCCATTATGAAACTATAGAGACACTTTATTTTATACTATTTTTTTTCGGTCATTACAATAACTATTTTCAAGAATCTATCACAAATAGGATTTTTTTAAAATACCTTTTTCCTGGACAGTTCCAGTGGTTCTTTCAATATATTATGTTTCAACTCCTGGTCAAGCGATATGTAGTTTACGGCCTCATTTGCTTTAAAGTGCTACTTGAATAACATAATCATAGCTATAACTATGGTATAGGGCCATAAGGTACACGCGCCTCTAATGTTTTTTGACTATTTAAATGGCTTGTTCATGAACATTCTTTTAATAATAATGGCAAACCTTGTGGTAACTAGATGTCAGGAAATAGTGAGTCATTCAAATGGGTTTCTTTTCCAGTGAAAATGGCTATTATGTGGCATTAAGATCAAAGTTACGTCACATTTCTATTTACTGCATTTTCTATCAAGTAGATTTGTTTGCTGCGAAGTCACCCCCATTGACTTGTGTGTGTATGGTTATGTAAGCTTCCTGATGTATTTGTCTTTTCCTTTTCTTCTCAAATAAGATGTGATTTTCATCAAGAAAGGTCAACTGAGTATGTATCAGAGAAGAATACTTACGTATCTGCGGAGGATAAAACCTGCTTGTGTACATCATAAGGCATTGTGTATTGATAGCTTTCAGGGTGTCCTGGCACCTTCTCTAGTCATCATCTCAGATCTCCCTGTAAGAGTTTGAAAAAAATGTTTATTGTTCCAGGCTCTTCGGTGTGACGGGAAACTGTGCCGCCTGCAGTAAGCTCATCCCTGCCTTTGAGATGGTGATGCGCGCCAAGGACAACGTTTACCACCTGGACTGCTTTGCATGTCAGCTTTGTAATCAGAGGTAAGCAGATTTCCTTCTGGTGTCTAAAAAATGGCAAACCTCTCTTTGCTCGTTATTTACTTAAAGATGGGAAATATGTATATTACTTAAGGCAATCAGTCTCAGCATTTTTTTTTCTGCAAACATTTGTCTGGTGCCAGAAACAAAGTTCTGAGGGGGAAAGGTCTTAAAACTGCACTTCTACCTGCCCAAAGAGCATCCTAGAACATCCTAGAGCAGGATGCGGTAAGAAATGAGGACACTGCTATCAACTTGAGTTTTCCTCTTCTTCATTCTTTATTGTTTTTCTGTCCTTTTAAAAAGTAGGTTTAAAATATCCCTCAAATTTACTTTAAAACGTTAAAAGTATCTTTAAAATGTTGTCTTTTTAAAAGTAGGCTTAAAATCTTTACTTTTTGTTCTGTGAGCCAACACATTTGCACTGAGGCAAATATACGGGAATTTGTAGGAGGTAGTGTGTCTTCATCTTATTTTTCCTATTTATGGTTGCCCTGATTTCTTATCTTTAATTTTAACCTTGTTTCATATGTACTTTTTAAGTTGCTTTAAGTCTCTTTGGGAATGAGGCCAGATATAGCTAATAATTAAACACTTATCAGCATTGGACAGGCAGCATAGATAAATGGGAAGAGCATTGCACAGGGAATCTAGAAACCTAAATTCTAGGCTGGGCTTTGCCCCTCACAAGATGTATAACCATCCATCAACCATCTTAACTCTCTCGACCTCGGTTTTCTCATTTACAGCAAAGGGGAGCTGGATTAGCCAGTCTCGGAGAACTCTTTCATCTGAAAGTATTATCACTTTATTCTATTTTTCCTTCTTGAAAGTTATAACTTTTATTTCCAGAGGGAACCATACACTACTGATACCTGTTTTATATGCTATATGCAGAGGATATTAGAATATAAAACTGTGCCTATCATTAAAATACAAGTAAAAAATTAGTACACTTGATGGATGTTAATGAAAATATATTCAATGTGAGTGTGACAACACCTGGACATATTATAGAATCAGGACATATTCGTTGCATCAAGTTCTCAGTTACTGTCATTTGCCCTGCTTTACTATTCAGTGCAGAATCCTTTATATGAGGCCCTGTAAAGAGTAGTAGTGAGAACATGATTTTTACAGGGAGAACTGGATTCAAATTCCAGCCCCATGATATATTAGCTATGACATACTGAGTCTGTTACTTAATCTTTGAGATTGGTTTCCACCCCCGACAATGGAGACGTTAATACCTATCTTACAGATTTTGAAAATTAAGTGAAATAATTTATATTAAATACCAGGAGCACAGTTGGTTCTAAAAAACTAGCTCTTTTTTTTAAACATTTTATTTATTTATTTATTTGAGAGAGAGAGAATGAGAGAGAGAGAGAGAGAGCGCACATGAGAGGGGGAAGGGTCAGAGGGAGAAGCAGACTCCCTGCTGAGCAGGGAGCCTGATGCGGGACTCGATCCTGAGACTCCAGGATCATGACCTGAGCTGAAAGCAGTCGCTTAACCAACTGAGCCACCCAGGTGCCCCTAAAAAATTATCTCTTTTATCTTGATATTTATAATTTACTTTTACCAAATAATATTCCACTAACTTGGTTTTTACACAAGATATATATCTTGAAAAAAAGATATATCTCAATAATATTTCCTGCTAAATGGAGATGAACACAAGTGCCCAGTAGACATTGCAATATCTAATTTATCCAGGAAATAATTCAAGAAGTCATCACGGGGCACCTGGGTGGCTCAGTTGTTTAGAGTCTGCCTTCAGCTCAGGTCATGGTCCCAGGGTCCTGGGATCGAGCCCCACATCGGGCTCCCTGCTCAGCGGGGAGCCTGCTTCTCCCTCTCCCACTCCCCCTGCTTGTGTTCCCTCTCTTGCTATCTCTCTCTCTGTCAAATAAATAAATAAAATCTTAAAAAAAAAAAAGTCATCTTACAACACCTTGAGTCTTCCCAACAAACTTTTGGAACTAAAGCAGGTTAATTCAGTCTATGGTGACATTTAGCCAAAAATAAGTTGGCAAGTATGCGTGTAAAGATATAGACACATGAACATAAATATCTATACGTTCATACAGACATTTATATGCATGTGTACATATATGTGTATATATTTTAAAGGCGTATTAGTAGTAAATTTAGAATACCTCTGTTTACTTGTCATATTGATCCACTAACAGCATCCACTCACAATACAGTTATCTTTATGCAACAATAACACTCTGAGAAACAAACTGGGGGTCCTAGAGGGGAGGAGGATGGGGGATGGGTTAGCCTGGTGACGGGTATTAAAGAGGGCGGGCACGTGCTGACTGCATGGAGCACTGGGTGTTATGCCCAAACAATGAATCATGGAACACTACATCAAAAACTAATGATGTAATGTATGCTGACTAACATAATAATAAAAAATAAAAAATAAAATGGTAGTATTGGAAAAAAATAACACTTGCTGCTTTTCTACTTATAAAACGTTACATCTCATCGTAGAAATTTTGGAAACTAGAAAGGGATAAAGAATCATATTGACCCATGTCTCACTATTCTAAAAGAAGGCATTTTAGTATTTTGGTGTATAGCTAGCCATATGTTTTCTTATGCATGTATGATGAATGATATATAGCATATATTTTATAATATATTTGAGCAGCTTAAAGAAAAAGAAACAGGGAAGAATCCTAATGTTTGATATTTGGACTTCTTCATTTACGATAGTATGCTTCTCAAATTCTTTTAAGATATCTTAAGCCTTCTTGTGTTTCGTTTTATGAATAGAGCTTCATATGTTAAATCAGTCTTCTATCATCAGAGGTATAGGCTATCTCTTCAACTTTTTATATTATCAGTATTATCAACATAATATTGTAAACGTGATATTGATAAACAATATTCAAGCCTGTGTCAGGATAAATTCACAGGAGCACAATTAACTGGACAAAATATATAACTGTTTAAAGGCTTATGTTATCTATTGTTAAAATGCTCTCCCGAACAGTTATACCAGTTATTCTCACACCAGATATGTAAAGCTATGTAATCCCTTACATTCACTCTAACATTGGGAATTATTATTTAAAAAGAAATCCTTGTCACCCTGAGGGATGAAAGATGGTGTCCTATTATAATTTTTAATTAGCATTTATTTGATTTCTAGTGGCCCTTTGATATTTCTTCTTTTAGGGAACACCCTGTTTATGCCCTTTGTCCATTTTTCCATTAAGGCAGGCTCCCCTATTTTATCCATGTTCTACACAGAAAATTAAAACATCACTCAAGTGCTAAACCCAGCCTAAATTCTATTATGATGCAAAGTAATTGTAGGTTGTTAATGCTATTTACAAATCGTATATCAATTTTATTTCACCGTTGAAATAAAAAGTTGCATTCACAATTAAGTCTATCTCCTCAGTAGAACTCAGTCAAGTAAGACAAACACTCCTAAATTTTAACTCTAAAACTGTTCACATTCTTATTGCTGCAAAATACTATTCTAGTATCATTATTAAAGTACCTAACATATTTCTGTGTTCGCTTCATTTATTACATGCCATAATGGGACTGCATATCTTTAGTGCTGGTTATGCGCAATTAGCACTTAGTTATTGTCTTGTCACTTCAGCCCCAAGACAAACTTCTTTAATGCAAGAAGTCAGCTAATCTTCATCAGTCAAGCAAAGCAGACAAATTTTGTTACTCTGAATACAGAAGGTTTTCAACATAGGAGATTTTCTTTGTACTTTGACATTTGCTGGGGAAATCCTCTCCAATAAAGCCATATGCCGCACAAGCCTATACTTTCAGTAGCCAAATCATTATTATAGTTCTGCACCTTTTCAAGTGAAACACAAAGCAAATAGGTAATTTACAGGCACGTTCCCTTAAGCAAACTTTATTGACGTCTGAGATTGTGGTATTATAAATGCTTATGAATTTTATTTAGCAGTCATTTCATCTTAACTTTTAAATCAAAAGATCATTAAGATCAAAAGCATTTCTGAATGTTTCAAAAATGCTAGTAAAAATAACTTTTCTTTCGGGATTGGTTGTTTCTTGTACATACCCTCTCCACTCTTTTTAGAGGGGTATGGCTAAAGATGTGAATCCTGAATTGAACATCTGAGGTTTGTTTGTTTTTTTCTCTATTAACAGAAGCAGAGGAATGTTATTTTGAGCATCTTAGATGATAACTCGAATCTCACTCAAAATTGAAGAATTCTGTGTAATCAGTTAATTTCTTAAAGGTGACTAAGCCCCTCCTCCTTAGACAATTCTAAACGAAACGATGGTTTTATAAGAAAAGGAGAGAACATGTTTGTAATGAAATTGCCTCAAATATGTAGAATTGTGTAACACTAAAGAATAAAAGCACTGTGCTAGGCTCTGGAAAGAGAGGTGAATACAAACTAGTTTCTCTCTTAGAGATGTTCAGAGCTATGGGAGAGACAGGACATCAGAGACTCACAGAAGAGTGTAATTGATGCTAAACAGAAGGAAGAGAGGTCTGTCCTTCTTGAAGTCTTAGAGAAGCATCAAAGGGTGGATGGGCCAGGTTTTAAAACAGAACTCCCTAGGACTGGTCGGAATGTAGGAATTGTGTCTGGTGGGGGTTGGGGAAGACAGGAAGCCAGGGAGCCAAGGGTTTTCCAGACAGATGGAGCATCATGCAAGGCATGGAAGTGTGAAAGCATTTAATGTGCGCAGGAAATGAAAAGTAGCTCAGAATACTCAGAGATTAGAGAGGGAGTTTGGTTAGGGATATGGAGAAGGAGGGAATGGTGTGGGAATCAGGAGGAGGTAAAATTGTAAAGGTAGGAAGTCAGTGAATGAAAGTCAAAATGAACACAAATTTAAATTATCTATCTAAAATACCTTTGTTACTTAAAGCTATTCGGTGCCAGAATAAATCTGTCTTAACCAGTATTTACTGACCACCCACCTCAAGTGGTAGTATAATTTATGGTGGTATTTCAAAGGGTTCAAAAGAAATATAACTCATGGGCACTTTCCTCAGCACCGCAGTCTAGATTGTGAAACTTGTTACCCATTCATGAGAAAACCTGAAATGCCAAACTAAATGATATGCCAATAAATAAGTGCTTTGGGAAAGATCAGAATGAGTTGGCATGGTCAGGGAATATTGATGGAAGGAATGGAAACTAAAGAATTTCCATTTCAGATGGAAAAAAGGGAGAAATAGTCCTGGTTAAGGAATGGCTTAAGCAAAGGTGAAAAGATTATCATTAACAAATAATAATGACAGCAGAATTCTTATATAGTGCTGATAATATACCAGACACTGTTCTGTTTTACATGTGCTCATTTAATACTCAATAAAATGAGATACTATTACTATCCTCATTTTACAAGTGAAGTAACTGAAGTACAGAAAATTTAAGTAACTTGCCCCAGAAAACAATGATAGAAAATGGTAGACTCAAAATATGAACCCAGACAGTCTGGCTTTAGTCTCTAGACTCAGAGCTGATATGAGGGCCCTGGACTCTTTCAAGAGGGGTATTTTATTTTCTGACTGAGTGGATATAAATGAGAATATAGATATGGTGAAGTTAAAGCAAGGTGGACTTTGAATAATTTATAGCAGGATTCGGGATGTGGGTAGTGTAAGTTGGTGCAGAAAAGGAATGAATCAGGAATGAAGTATGTAATGACAACTGGACAGTCTTTGGGAGGAGAGAGTAAATTCGTTCACAGTGTATAGTGGTGGGACGATGGGTATATAATCAGTACCTCTTATTGAGAACAAAGTGCAGCATCAAAATCTCCATCTTTAGTAGCTGAGGATGCTACATAGAAAATAGAGACATTTGAAATATGGACTGGATCCCCCCCCACCCTTTTTAAAGTATTGTGGAGTTGGGAACTAATTATAAATGATAGCTGCTGACCTCAGGGAAATAAGGTGACTAAGTTAACATTTCCATTCTTAGAAAGGATGTGAAAAGGGGTTTACAAATGGAGGCTTTGCAGAGGCTGTTGGTAACTTGCTTAAAACTACTCTAAGCCCCATATTTTATAAGGGTGATTTATTAATTATATTTATTTTCTGTATTTCTCAAGACTCTAAGACTGTATGAGTTCAATTAGAATCACTCCAAAATATTTGGAAATTAAATCTATTATTATTAACTCCAAGATTAAATGACTGAGTGATCTGATTGGGCATCTTTTTGTTCCTTAACATGCTTTTTTTTTAATGAAGGCAAAATTAATTGAACTTGACTACCCCACAAGCAATTAGGATTAGATTACAAGGAAGATTATCAGCTTATTTTCAGGAATTTTAGCCTGACCTATTAATAGACTTACAGTATCCTCTGGCCATCACTGCTTCTATAATATTTTTTCTGCCAGTGCTAAATTTCATAAGGAGCTCATAACATTGGAAATTAGCCTTTCTCACAAGATCAGTTATAGATTATTTTGTTAAGCATCTAACATCTGCATTGCTGTTTCTCTAATTTCTTCATGTTTATATATAGAACATCTTAAAGGAGTGTACCCATCCAGGGGCACCTGGATGGCTCAGTCAGTTAAGCTTCCAACTCTTGGTTTCGGTTCAGGTCCTGATCTTAGGGTCATGAGATGGAGCCCTGCTTTGGGCTCCGTGCTCAGTGCCGAGTCAGCTTGGGTTTCTCTCTCCCTCTCCCTCTGCCCCTCCCCCTGCATTCTCTCTTTCTCTCTCTCTCCTCTCTTTCAAATAAATTAATAAATATTTTAAAAAGGAGTGTACCAATCCTAATCGCAAAGCAGTTATAATCTACTTTAACCATAGCTTTCAAAACTGTTTTAAGTTATATGCATAAGTGTGACATTTCTCACCCATGTTCTGTTTTGTCTTGACTTTTCAGTATAAATTGAAATGTACATAAAATGTACTTTGTCCAGTTGACAACATTAGCAACAAAATATTTTAGGTAGGACTGTTTTAAATGAGTCCCATTTATATTACCAACGTCTCATTGAATGGTAGGTAGACTTTTTTTAAAGTTATGCAAAGGAATATTATTAGCAATACAAAAAAACCTGTATTAACTTCATAGCCTTATGCTTTTCTTCTTCCACGCAAAGCACGGGTCTTGAGCCCAAAGAGACCAGAGTCCCCTTCCTTTCTCTATCATACACATTCTAGTTAGGGAACATTGGCAGGTTTTTTTTGTTTTTTTTTTTAATTCTGGGAGGAAGCCTTAGGTTTTCATCTGAAAAAGGCCATAATAATATTTACTTTCTCAGTTGAACATAAGGAATAAAAGTAATCATGTATATGCATGCTTAGCATTAGCACATGGTAAGTGTTTTATAAAAGGTGGCTATTTTAATTATCTACACTCCAATTATTAAAGTAAGGCTTTACGTACTTCATTTCTACTCTTCACCATACACTTTAAAAAGTCACTTATACTGGGGCGCCTGGGGGACTCAGTTGGCTAAGCGTCTGCCTTCGGCTCACGTCATGATCCCAGGGTCCTGGGATGGAGCCCCACATTGGGCTTCCTGCTCAGTGGGGAGTCTGCTTCTCCCTTTCCCTCTGCTTGCTCTCCCTGCTTGTGCTCTCTTGCTCATGCTCTCTCTCTCAAACACATAAATAAAATCTTTAAAAATAAATAAGTAAACAAATAAATAAAAAGTCACTTATATTAGAGATAAGAAAAAATGAAGTTTCATCTTCAGTATCATAAGTGGAAGGTTCGGATTTGAACTCTATTTGTTGCAATATACCCCTCTGCCTCTCATGTATTTCCTACAATTCAGTGATGCAGCTGCTTTATCTTACCCACACAGAGCTGACTCAGAGAGAGTAGGAAATGAACCCTATAATTTGCACTGGGTAGCATCAGGGCTCAGGACTAGATCCCCAGGCTCTTGGTTCAAAGTTTTTCTCATGATAATTACCCTGAATTTATTAATCTACAAACAAAAATTATCTAAATTTCAAGGCTTCTGAAGGTAAGAATGACATAACTTCACATGACAAAAAAAATGGTTTTATTTGGGGTGCCTGGCTGGCTCAGTCAGTAGAGCCTGTGACTATTTCTGGGTCGTGAGTTCAAGCCCCAAGTAGAGCATATTTAAAAATAAAATTTTGTTTTTGATAGTGAATAGAATTTGGGGGCTTGTTAGAAAATTGAAGCAAAATTTTAGTCAATGTGGAGTTGAAAGAATATTTCCAATTCGGTTGGTTTTTAGGAAAAAAAGAATTCAGTAATATTAGCTAGAACACGAGTTTTTGTTGAATTTATTTATTTTATGTGCTACTTTATCATTAGCTTATTAGCTCAAATTAATTTCAACAGTAATATAAATTGAAAGTTTTGAACAGTAATCAGATATATCCTACATGTTATTTTATGTAATCTCATATAAAAGATAAGTATCTAATTTGGCTACTTAGGTCTGTCCAACAGAAGAAATATTTCCTTTTATTCAACATGTCTTAATGATCAGGATAATCTACAAGACCTCGTTTACTCACACACCACTTTTTAAGCACAATATTTAAAGTTTATAGTTTGCAACTAATAAAAAAAGATATACTCAAGGTTCAAACTTGAATGTTCATTCTATCCAATAGCCTTGACCGCAAACTCCAGGATTTCAAGATCAGCGCTTAGTCTGTACTTTCAATCAACATCATCAGCAGGCAGTAATCCTGGGGAAAAAAAGTAAATTCCACAAATAAACAGACCAATCTTCCTTTAAGAGGAAAGCTAATTCTTTTCAATCTACTTTTTTTTATTACACTATTTTCCCCTCTATCTACTTAGCTAGAATAAGGATAAATTTCCAAAGCTACCCAGTTGGAAAATAAATAGGTTCACTGTTTGTCTAGCATTCCAATCTTTGCAAATGTAAATCAGTCCAACTGCTCCTCATTTAAACCTTCAACTTCACAAAACATTAAAGGGTTGCTTTCACTACACAATTTAATCTATCCACTAAGATTTCTGCTTGAACATCATTCGAAATTGACTATCTGATAAAGAGAGACCACTATCAAAGGTCAGTGAGGTCAACTTGTATAATTACAAGTAGTTTTACTGGGTCAACTCTACTAGACACTGCTGTTTGAAGGTTAAATTGTTACAATTAAAAATATATACAGATCTCCCCAGAGTTACTTTATTGTTAAATGTACTGGAAACAGCACAAGCATTTATTTCTGACCTTAATTGTGTCCAAAGTGTCACCGCTGGGAAATTATACAAAAAGAGCACTTATTAAAAACATTACAATCTTACACATTAAATGGTGCTTTATAGAATAAAATATATAATTAGCTACTGGAAACTAGTTTATTTATCACATCAAAATTAAGAAGTTCATTCAGGTTACTCCCTTTGGTTTAATTGGGAGTGTGCTAAGAAATGACATTTAATATTTTATAGTTGGTGAACTTGCCACAAACAAAGGAATATGGCCCAGCTTCAGAGTCTGATGCTAAAACAACTTTTCCTTCAGAACAATCACTTCCAGATTACTAGAATTTAATCACATTTTAATAACAGAGTAAAAGGAAGCTTTAAATGGGAAGCTTTAAAATGGGCCACTTTCTAATTGTTGGATACAGATTAATGCCTTTTACTTTTTTTTAATAAAGTGAATAAATGGCCAATGGTGAAATCTTCCATAATCACTGCAGTGAAATACTATTATCATTCTTTCTTTTATTTTAATGACTGTAAATATAGATCAGTTATTTTTTTCTTTCCAAAGTGGTGATAAAAATCACCTCTGCTGCCCAAGGTGTTTTCCTCGATTTTCCTAGGCTTTTTATATATAAATGTAGGATTTCAAATTTTGTGTGCAGTGTTTCATTAAATGACCTACATGGTTTAATTTTGACAATAAAGGCAACTATCTAAACCAAGCTCTCAAATTCAGGGAATTACTGTGTGACATTATTACAAGGAAAAGAAATCTTCAAATCTATAGATCGGAGTGAAATGATCTTAACACATTTTATTTTTTAAAATATTTTCAGATTTTGCGTTGGAGACAAATTTTTCCTAAAGAATAACATGATCCTTTGCCAGACGGACTACGAAGAAGGTTTAATGAAAGAAGGTTATGCACCCCAGGTTCGCTGATCTATCAACATCACCCCATTAAGAATACAAAGCACTACATTCTTTTATCTTTTTTGCTCCACATGTATATAAGAATTGACACAGGAACCTACTGAATAGCGTAGATATAGGAAAGCAGGATGGTTATATGGAATAAAAGGCGGACTGCATCTGTATGTAGTGAAATTGCCCCAGTTCAGAGTTGAATGTTTATTATTAAAGAAAAAAGTAATGTACATATTGCTGGATTTTTTTGCTTGCTATTCGTTTTTGTGTCACTTGGCATGAGATGTTTATTTTCGACTATTGTATATAATGTATTGTAATATTTGAAGCACAAATGTAATACAGTTTTATTGTGTTACCATTTGTGTTCTGTTTGCTTTGTATTGTTGCATTTAGTACAATCAGTGTTTAAACTTACTGTATATTTATGCTTTCTGTATCTACCAGCTATTTTAAATGAGCTGTAACTTTCTAGTAAAGAATTGAAGAGCAAATCTCCCTAATGATACACATATAGATAAAGCAAGTCTATCAACATTAAAATACTAAAAAAAAAAAAGAAGAAGAAGAAGAAATGAAGACACACACAAAGCATTTTAGCAACATCCACTATTATCGCCACTATGATTTAGAGTCTATCAGTGTTCTCATTATAACCCCCGATTTTCAGGGGGTTAAAGATCAGCTTTAAAAATGCATAAAAATTTCATCTTAAAGCACTTTCATTTTATACCAACGTGAAAAGTGCCATTTTTAGAATAACTTTAAAGCTTAGCAATTATCCTTTTAATACCCTTTTTGTGTGTGTGTGTGCTCTTTACCTACACAATGGCTTTGTTTTGTTTTGTTTTGTTTTTCAGCCACTTACCCCTTATGTAAACTAGTGCCTTTGGGTATCATGTAAATTTTTCCAAAGGGTTACTTTAGACAAGTGTTACCACAATTATGAGATAATTTTAAAATGATAAATTTCTTGTACAAATTTTGCCCAGATTTCTCCCTAAGAGCTAAGGGTTTAATAACTTGATGGCTTGACAAATTTCTGGCACTGAAAGGATTTGAGTGCAAATCTACTGAAACCATGATAATGCATACTGAAACTATGATGATATTTGAGTGGTGAGCTTACTTTTTTGATCAGAGCAACATAGTGCTCGCAGAATCTTCTAGAAGAAGAGAAACAAAGGGATTGTCAAAGAGCTGAGAACTGGTGATTATATATTTTTCTGTATTTACCTGACACTTATTTTAATGTTCAAAAAGTGAAGACTAAAAGTTTGACATGTCTTACTCTTACTGCTTTCTTTAAGTAGTTACCCGCTCAGAATATATATATCACGCTTAAGCCTGAAATCTGTCATTCCATGTTTTAAAGGTGAAAAATTATTCCTTTACCAACATGATAGATGATAAAGAAGAAAGCTTTCTAGAAACAAATTATGGAGACCGATTATTTCAATTAAAATTAAGGAAATAAAAATAAGACTATGATCCCTTCTTCTGGGTTGCTCACACTTTGCTTCTTCGCTTCTGCTCCCTGTAATAGAACTACTTTTCAACAAATCTAATCCGACACAGGCACAATGAAGCATATTTTTGCTAGAGCAAATTTAGTGCTGTGGGTTTTCTTTTCTTTTCTTTTTTGATCACTTGTATAGGAAACAATTATTTCCCGGTGTTATTTGCATACATATTTTGTCCTGCCAATAGATGCATTGCAGATGAAAATTAAATGTGATACCTTAATTCTTGGTTTGGGGCCAAAATATTAAACTGAAAATAATGCTGGTGTGGATTTTTGTTTTAAAACAAAGCTTTATTATGAACATGCATGTGAATCTGGATATTGCCTTTCATTTTTCAGAAATAGTTCTGTGAAAAGTGAATGATATGTATTTTTACAAATACTTCATGGTTAAGAGTGTTCAAGTCACATGTCCCCCAGATTTGAGATATACTGAAAAAAAAAGAATTTCAAAAATAGCTATTTGGGGCCCACAAAGTAACCATTATTTTAGCCTTCGAGCCTTACATTTTTTTCATGATAATACTTGCATAGCCAAAACCAAAACCCAAACCGAACAAAAGGTGGTGGGGGGCGGGGGATCCATGAAAAGTGGTTTTTCTCAACCAGCCCTGTGAGCCCCCATTAAGAGGTGTCTGAAATTCATGTGGATGTCAAATTGTAATTGCCAGTATCTTTTTCAAATGATCATTTTTAGATTTAAATGGTTTTGCATATGTTTATCAATATGTCAAAATACTTGTAAATTGGGAACAAACTTCTCTTAGCTCCTGGAAGCTGTTCAATTATCCTTGCACCCAAAGACCAAACAAGTTTTTATTGCCTTTTCTTTTCCCAAATCCTTCGGGAATTAATTCTTATGCTTTTTTACTACAAGCAAAATTACTCACCTGGATTAAAGATTAAGGCCTTAATCTCTTTAAATTATCTCTAATCTCCATGAAATTGTGAAACCAGACAGAAATGGGTCATTTTATAGCTAATTTACCATAAGTAGTAGCATTTTTGACCTGAAGTACTAACCTAATTGTCTTGACTACGCAAAGTCCCTGAATTGTCGTCACCTTTCCTCTTTGTGTTGTGTAGCCCTGACGTCACTTAGCTTGTTGCCCGATGCCTCCAGTAGGACACCTCCAAAAGAGCTTTGATTTCTCAAGCAGTTTGAAAGCTCCCTTCCTAACATGCATCTCAGAGAGGCTGCCTATGATGAAGGACCAGGCACCTCCACTCCACCAGAGTGCTGGCTGAGTTTAAAAGCTGCCCTGTGTTTGTAATTTCACTTTCATCTTGCTTAATAAATATCTGCTGGATTCTTTCATTCATTTTTTTATATCTGGATTTATGTTTTTAATAAAAGGGGTATTATACTCTTTGATTGCACTTAATTGGCAAAATCTAAGACAATATCTAGAAAGCGTACATTGTGTCCGCTTGAAAAAAAAGAATAAAGTGTGTAAGGACACTTACTTTCAAAAGGTAAATCATAACAAGCCTAGACAAAGTACCTCAAATGCTTTCTCCAAAAGTTATATTTAAGATCTCAGAGCAAGGTAGTTTATTGTTATTTACTTTTGTGGGGAAAATAAAACTGTCAAAAATGAAGGTAGCAAATTGCTGGGTGTAATTTTGTAGATTTACACAAATTTCCAGAGATCTTCCTGAAAGGAACTGTGTTGCTGTCGTCAGACTCAATTTCAAATTTCCTATTTTCCGTATAATGAATTAAAACAAAACAAAACACCTTAACTAAATCCTACATTTTCAGGGAAGAGATGTTGTGCCTACGATGAAACAGGGTGCTGAAAATTATATCTGTGGTAAAACATACTGTGCACAAGTGGTTTCCTTTTAACTATCACTTAAAGCAAGCTCATCTCACCAAAGACACTTAAACAATTTCATAGAAATGATATAGGCCAAACATGTTTAGCGTTCACTTCAGCAAGTTGCAAAAACAATCTGCATGTTCATTGTAATAGGCCATTAGCGCAGAATACAATTTTAGCAAAAGCCTTTTGATTACTACTGTTTCTTAAATACACCATTATAGATATTTCTTAAATGTGATTTTAATGCAAGTTAAGGCCAATAGAGAGCAAAATGTTAATATAGGCATTATTTCAATTGACATTTATTGAGTACCTACTATGTGACAGGCCTTGCCCTCAGCATTCAAGGAGCCTCCTATTGGGCCGACTTAGGGTCCTCCAGACATCAGGACATTTTAGTGCGTCTCTGCACTGGTTTGGACTCATCTCAAACCTAGGAATAATGAGCACACAAAAGCAAAGACCGTCTTCTACCTATTCAGCATGTCATTGGTATGAAGGACCCAGAAAATATCTCAAGTAATCAATGTGTTCAGAGAATTATCTCACACAAATTACTCATTAACTCAATAGCACATAATAAAAAAGAACATCAATTAATTAATGAGTCACCCTCAGATCACTATGATTACAATAGAGCTCTGTTGAAACAGCGGTTATAAATGGGGCTGCCTCTCTTTATTCATTGTTTGCAATTGGCCCATTATTTGGCTGAAACCAGTGTCATATTTAACACATGCCTGTAGGTAATTGTGTGATTAGTATCATAAATGAAGAATTCAGAAAGTGTATTGCTTATGACCTTATAAATGGTCAGAAAAATAAAGACAACTCTCATTTGTACTCTAGCTTCCTTTGAGGCCGAGCTATTAGAAGGATGTTATTTATCTAAAAGGTATACTTTTACATTTAAAAGACTTCCATGCTGAACATTATAAGGATTAGCTGCTAAAACACTTAAAAGTAAAAACTACAATGCTTTAGAATACATATAACTTAATTTCAGTAACTTTTTACAAAGACTAAAACATGTGTGACCAGTCTTGTAAAAGTTTTGGTACCCCAAACGGACATTTTTGCTTTTGGAAGGCCCAGCATGGGGAAGGGTGTGTGGAGACTGACAGCAATAGGGGAAGAGATGAAAGGAAATGCCAAATATTACATACAAAGTCACCAACTAAAGTTTCCCAACTATCTTGGTAAATGCCATTCCAATAAGCTTATAGAATAATTATAACAGTTCCCTTAGGTAAGTAAGAAACATCTGTTGGTAACACATAGCAGGTGTTAACAATTACACATACTGAAATTTTTAAAAACGTTTTTAATTAAAAGAATTCTGTTTTCTGAAAAGAAGAATATGTTAAATTCAAAGATACTCCTGTTTTGAGTGTAATGCACAAAACTGTAAAGCCCAAATCATCTTGGATCAACTAGGTTTCATGTTTGGTTCAGACCATTGCAATCAAAAGTGAATTGGAATTCACTGCACTATTTACACAATTGGTATTCTGGGCTGAGGAGCTGAGTGCTCATGAAATTGGTATAGCAGAGCTGATTACAGAATATTTTGGCTGTATAGGCAAGGTGGTTGCCATTAACTGTACCAAATTTAATGGACACAGCACAAAGACAAATGAGAACAAGAAACATTCAGAAAATAGATTATCCAAATATTTTTTTAACCCTACTTCTACAGAAGACTTTAAATCACCTAACACAGTCTCTTTGTAACATGTAACATTATCATATGACCCATCTTCAATAGCTTTTAATAACAGCTGAAGTTCACTGAACACTTACCAGGTATCACGCAGTTTTCCACGCCCGAGTAATTTCTACAACACCCTTATAACATATGTACAATTACCCCTATTTTACAGATTTTAAATAAAAACAAAGAGAGGTTGCTTAACTTGTCCAAGGTCATACAGCTTGTAAATAGATTTAAACATAGGCTTTTGGGCTCTCGGGCTTCACCACTGTACTGTATCATCTCTTACAGAGTTGTCGTCATCATTATCACCATTATTATTGTTTTCTAGTCAAGATCTGGAAGTTATCTGTGCTTGGTTGAAAATTACAAATATTTCAGAGTTAATGTCATCATTAAAAAAGGAAAATTGGGAATGAAAGTGATCGTATTTTCTTAGATGCATCTGCTTGATAGCTCTTTCTTTCTACCACACCATGAAGGAATTTATCTGAGCCACAGAACTAGATAGCTAGAATAGGGGATCCCTAATATAGGAGGATCAGGAACAAACAGGAGGTAGTCAACATAGACTTGAGAGTAACTCGGAGTAGAAAGCTGCAATTTTCTACATCAGGATAAGCATGCAATGGGGAGATGAGCCTAGACCAGTCTCAGAAGTCAAGATAATATAAATCAGGATGTTACCTTTGATATTTTATAACTTGCTTCCATACGATGATCATCTGGAAACAAAGTCAGGATAGCAATATGTATCAAGCTATGTGCTCACTGGTCTAAAATACCCACGCTATACAAGCTGCTAATTCTAGGTCAACTGCCAAATAGGTAAGGAACTCTTTAGTCTCAGAATTACGATGGCAAGCCAGGCTAAAGCCATAGTGGGTAAAGCAGTTGTATCTTACATAGACCACAAAATGCGATTATTTACCACCTCATATGACCGCAGAAAAATTTCCAAGAGGTGCTTCCTTCCACTGGCTTCACTGCTTGCCGCCATCACCACAGCATCACTTCCAGATTTTGGGGTCTTTGTGAACCTAAATCATTCCAGATGAAGTCATCTTAAAGGGAAATTTCACCCCACAAGAGTGTTCCTGTATTTTCAGTATATAATTAGTACTTAAACTGAAGGGTTTAGAACGGTGATAGCCAACATCAAAAACTAATGATGTAATATATGATGAGTAACATAACAATAAAAAAATTTTAAAAAAAAGAATGGTGATAGCCATAGAGGAATATGGTCAAATAAATTGCATAAACAGTGTGTTTGTCCTCAATCTAGAAGGCACAGTGGAAGCCCCAGAAATTTTTAGTTGCATGACAGCTTGAGTTAATTACAATATGACTTGCTAAAATATCACAAAGTACATCAAGTTTTTCACAGCCCAAGTTTGGCAGAGTTGCTAGGTTGTCTGAAAGTTCATCTCAATCTAGAATGCCTATATTCTTCTTAGAGTATCCTCAATTTACTGTGAATAGTAGCAGGGACTAGAAGACACAGAAACCACATCTGAGGCAGTAATTAGTACATGAGAAGAAAATATGAGAGAAAAACAAAATATGGGAGAAAAAGTTGCCTAGAAAGAGGCAGGTAACTTCATTTAAAAAAAAAAAATCATTGAGCACCAACTATGTGTGTGGCATCGTACTAGGCATTTCTAAATTTTTTCTGCCTGAGAGATTTGAGTGTGTGAAATTTGTTCACTGCTCTTTATTCTTTGTTTAATGCCCAATTTATTAAACATACAACTCTAACAAGTGCAATTTCTCTAAACATTTGTACACCGTTTAAACAGCTAATAAGCCAAAACTTGTAAATTTAATAAATCAGATCCAACCATTTAAACATTGATTAGAATCTTAGTCAAATTTTTCTAAACATTTCAATAAAATCCAATCTAATGAGCTTCACGTATTTTAAAACCAGACAGAAATTCTCACACTGAGTCAAAACATTTTTAAAAAAGTCTTAAAGCTGTGAAAAAATTATTGATTTAAATTAATATTTCTTTCTATCTTCCTGAGGTTACCTTAATAGTAAGTAATTCCTTTTAAAAAATAGAGGATATTGTCTCAACTCGTTGAGGTTACAGGGTCTGTGTTGTTGACTATATAAGCCTTGGATGGGGCATGAAAATGAACAGCTCTGTTCTAAACAGAGCCAGTGCTTATCAAATCGGCCAACAATTTACTAATCATGCTTTTCTTGTTTTACATCAATGGAACTTTTTTTTTAAGTCCAAGTCTTTCAAGTAGATGGTAATTTCCTATAACTCAATGCTTCTCCCTACATTGATGTGTGTTAGCATTATTGGAAACTTGTGTATGCTATTTTATATCCCATTATAAGCTATAGGATCATTGAGAGATTTTTGTCTCCCAAGAAATAAGGAACTGAATCTATTTAGTCAGATTTCCTATTAGGACATTTGGCTAATCCTCGGTCCTGCATAAATTATTGGACCCTCTTTTGAACTGATTATAATGCATTACCACCTGTGTTGATTAGTACTTTGCATTTTCAGTATGGTTTGATTTACAATTCTTTACATTTAATCTCCTCTACTTAGAGGATAGAGACAAATACAAATTGATACTGTATGATGTGTATACATTCAGTAGAAGGAACAGGGCAGATATAGCATTATATTTAGCTTTTTTGTATTATAACTGTATAATTTACTGTATAACTTTTCCTCTTTTGAATTTAGTAGTAAACTCATCGCTTTCATAGAATCAAATGCATTCCAGGTGGATTTAGTAGTAGGTTATATTTCAAGTATTTGTGGGACACGGTAGGTGTCAATCAAAGAAAGTTTGTCTTGAAAGACACCACCTTAGAAAACCAGAAAACCAAAAATAAAAAAGCTTGAGAGAAAATGCAGAGCACAGTACAAGGTGAGCAAAAGGTGAAGTGTTCCAGAAAGGGGTAATTCAACCTGAAAATTACAGAGGCCAAACAACCGCAGTGTAAAAGCGACAGTAACAGAAATCACTTAGAGAAAGAATATCAGTACTGTACCTTAGTCGGACGTTGAAAAGAAGAGAATAAAGAAACAGGAGCTGAGACCATGACTTAACAACCCCTATCTGGAAGAGTTTACCTCACTCTTCATAAGGATGTTCGACGAGACCACATTTATGCTACTTTGCCATCACCAGATTTATGCAGACCTTGATTACCCCTTAGGTAAACATGCTTATTATTTACCTTAAAACGTAGTTTTCTTAGTCTTCATTAACCCTTAATTTTTGTTTCCATGTAAGTGATGTCTTCTGTCAGGGCACATTAGGAAAGGCTTCACAATAGGCATTTAAATTCAGTCTTAACCGTTGGAAGATGGAAGAAATGTTGATGTTTTTACAGGCATCACCCTTAATTTAAGTTCACCAAGCAATTAGCTTCATGATGACTCATCTAGCCAATAGGCAATAGAAAGCCAACAAAGAGCTTCAAAAAACATATGGCATAACAAAGTCAAAAGTTCAAGATGGACTCAAACTGAACTGTACAGGGTGGACTAGGGAGGGAAAGAGGGGTTGCTGACAGTTCAGTCAGGAGGCCTTTGAAAGAATCACAGACATGTACCTCTGAAACAAATAATACATTATATATTAAAAAAAAGAAGAAGAAGATAGTAGGAAGGGAAAAATGAAGGGGGGGTGGAATCGGAGGAGGAGACAAACCATGAGAGACTATGGACTCTGAGAAACAAACTGAGGATTCTAGAGGGGGGGTGGGGGGATGGGCCTGGTGATGGGTATTAAGGAGGGCACGTTCTGCGTGGAGCACTGGGTGTTACATGCAAACAAGGAATCATGGAACACTACATCAAAAACTAATGATGTAACGTACGGTGACTAACATAACATAACAACAACAACAAAAAAGAATGAAACTCTGAGGAAAAAAAAAAGAGGCCTTTGGAAAAACCAAGGAAAGAGATAAGCACCTACACACCATATGATTGGAGAAGAAAAGCGGGGGGGAGGGCAATGGAAGAGATGCAAATTTCACTATGACAGTTAACTAAATGTGAAGAGAACAATGGAGAAGAGTCAGATGTGACTCTGAAATTTGGGGATTTTTACCCTGAATTACTAAGTTAATGTAGCAAACAGACCTAGAAAAGAGAGAATAAAAAGAAATGTATGCTTTCTGATGAATCTTTGAAGGTTAGGAACACTGTATTTCGTGGGAAAGCATAGAGTTCCATTCCTGCATCAAAAATTCTTTGAGCTTTAAAGGACAAAAAAGAAAGATAATACTATGGGTTAGTGTGGCAGATGTTGCTTGTTTTTCACCCCAGACCCATATTCCTGCTGCATTCTTGCTAACAGCATATGGGACAGTGAGGTGCCAAAGCAGAAACGAGCATGTCACAGCTCTTTTTGCATCTATGGGTAGCCATTTGACACAGTTCTGGACAATGGGGTATAAAAATGAGTTGATGGAAGATTTCTGGGCAACTTTTGGCTTTCCTTACAGTCACTCTATTCCTTCCTCTTTATTGCTTTCTTTGTCTTTCTGCCTGGAACACAAATGAGAGCTAGAAGTGGACCAACTCTCTAAAGAATAGATGATGGAGAAGGTGAAATTGCAAATCTAAAAGTTCCCCCAGGCACTGACGAAATTGTGGAGCCACCAATGGGGAGCAGATTTGAACAGACTTGAACGTCAACTGTCCAGCTTCCTTCTGGACACCTAGTCACTGTGGTTGGGTTACCTCTCATCACTGCAGTTGGGTTTCTGTTACATGCAGTCAAAAATAATCCCAAACTGGGGCTCCTGCCTGGGTGGCTCAGTCAGTTGAGCATGCAACATGATTTCGGCTCTGGTCATGATCTTGGGGTCCTGGGATGGAGCCCAGCACTAGGCTCCCTGCTCTGCGGGGAGTCTGCTTGTCTCCCTCTCCCTTTGCCCCTCCCTCTCCCTTTACCCCATGAGCACTACTCATGCTCTCTCTCTCTCTCTCTGTCTCTTTCTCTCAAATAGATAAATCTTTAAAAAAAAAAAATCCCTAACTGATATACTTGCTTGCAGAAACTTGGAAAATGTTATGATTTCAACCTCAGCCTGATTCAGAGAAGGGAAATTTTGCACTGGTTTATAAGACCCAACATTATGATTTCATTCCTTCTCCCTCCAATACAGGTCCTTCCTGTCACATAAGAACCCAGAATCCTCTAACAAGAGAAGCAAGAAGGTAAGGTTTCTAGTGTTTGTGTCTTATTTTCTTTCTGATCTTACCTGAGCTCCAAACTCTACCCTGACTTTTTGACATAAAGTTAGCATTTCCATTAGAATATTACGATGTATCTACTTTTACATATGGTCAGTGGAGAAGGCTGGGTTCTTATTAGATTGTCATAAAATAATATAGGCAGAAGGATGCCGGGAAATAGCAAAGATATTTTCAAGTAATTAGTTGGAACTACAGACAAATCCAAAAGAAAGCCATTGTGCAAATGTCAGGCCATTCAAGGTTATTTCACCTTGAGGAGATAATGTCAGATCCCTGCTTTGGATATAAAGGAAGTTTTGAAAGTCTTTCTGCCAGTCCCAAAAATCCTGTCTGAAGATCATTCCTGATCTATGAAGTTTCTCTCTTGTCCTCAGGAAGAAGGGGAAAACAAAGATAATATTTACATATATTTTACATAACTATATTTACTCCAAAATAGTTCTTCAATGTGATATTTACCTTTCCTACTTTTGGGGGGACACAATTAGCCTTTCCTTTATGAAAACATGGTGGTGGTAGGTAATAAGCTTTTCTTTATTATCTCAGAGAAATAATCACCTACTTCATCTTGTTTTCCCAATCAAAATATATGTATATATTTAAATATGAACACACAAATTTGTGAAATCCATTAATGTTGTTTTCTTTGGCTATGAATCCAAAATCTGGTTTCAACCTTATCCCCCTCAAATAAAAACTCTCCATTTTATAATGACCTTCCAGCCTAATCTTATGCTTCTCTCCAAGTGTTGTCGATTCCTCTGTTAGCAGAAAAGTTCACTTAGTAATCTACTATTTTCCAAGGCATCATCTCAAGAGTACTTCTTTCCATTTCTTTTTCCTTCCTCTCCGTGCTTCTAGGAACATGTATTTAGTACTTTCCACACAGCAATCATGGTGTGACACTCCGGAGCAATGTGAGGAAAGGAAAGCAAAGGCGAGGAAGGAGGAAAGAAATGCAAAGGGTCCAAGATTTCCAAGATCTGCTTTGTTCTCAAGTAGCTGACAGTCCACTGGGGGAGCAAGGAAGAACGGCTCCATAGCAGTGTGATGTTCTAATTAGAGATTGGACAGGATACTACGGGAGCAGAGAAAGGAGGGCCTAATTTTCAGAGTATGAGCCATAAATTCTGAGAAAAAGCAGCTGAGTCTTGAGAAGTCGATGTGATTCCAGTAGATTAGGGAAAGGAAGGAAAGCTCTTCCAGACCCATGCAAAGACCTCAAGGTATGAGAAATTCTGGTGGGTTAAAGAAACTGCATTAGCAGTTGAGGGGTTACAGATTAAAATCTAATGATGAAGGGTTTGTCCCTGCAGACCATGGTAGGACGGTGGTCTCCAAATCTGTAGAGCTTTAAAAATATGGATGTGCATGTGTGTGTATAACAGGTAGTCTAACTCAGTAGGTATGTCCTCATGCCCGATGATCTATGCATTTGAAAATCTCCGTAGTAATTTTCAGGATTCATCAGGTGTGGATATCGCTGCCACAGAAGTTCAGGAGCCTCTGAAGGATTTTAAGGCATGATCAGATTTACATTTGGGGACATTCAATCTGGTGGTTTGATGAAAGCTCCAGTGGAGGCATCTGAGACCATAGGCTGGGGACCAGCTGATAAGGTTAAAAAGAATATGGGTTCAAAAGCAGTAGCGTAGAGCTGGAGAGAAGGTCCACTTCAAAGACACAGTACAGGAGGGCGTGGTAGTTTGTTGGGGAAGAAGATGAGTTTTAGACTCATTGTTTTTGAATTGCCTTAGAAAGGAACTTGGAAATACAAGTATTTACACTTTAAAAGAAATTCATGATGAGAAACCTGAAGAAATAAAGTTTTACGCACCTGGGTGGTAAAGGTAATACCTTGAACTACTTTAAGGTGTATTACTTACTTACACAACTTGTCGAAATCAGAAGGCAAATCTTACCTCCTCAAGTATAAAAATCTCATGTAAAACATTAAATTTAATCCAAAGTTGATGGGATATACAGAGTTAATGAATTAAAGAAATGAGAGTAACAGATTGTGTGTTACCCTACTCCACCATGTTAGTTTGAATTAAGGTGTCATTTCGGGGTTGCCTTTTTGGTATCAAAGCAGAAGGCTAACTGGAATTACCAGTGTTTATCCGTCCTATACGATCCCCAGGACTATTCTTTAATGTCTTTACTTCTCTCGAAACCATTTCTTGCACTTTTCCCTCAAAAAAAAAAGCTGTTGGGGCTGTAGCTAGGTAGAATCGACGACTCTGAAATTTTGGATTTCATTTATACACTTAGTTCTTTCACACACAGGGAACCACATGAAGTACAATGACAGATGATTAGGTATCAGTGTTACAGATTACTTAGAGCCTTGCTTCAAAGTCAGAGTATAGAATAAATGGATAAAATTGGTTTTTCTTAACTCTTTCAATAAAGTGTCTCCAGACAAGGAAATAGCTCATTATATAGGTTCTATCCCAATGAGAGGGACAGCTAGTGGATCCTTGGCTTTCAGGTAAGAGCACACATCTAGGCCAAGTTCCTGCCATTCTACTCAGGCTTTAGAAGGAGAACAAATAACTCTCTCCAGCGGCTGACAGGCTTCTTCAACCAACATTTCTCCTTTCAAGCCTAACTCCTTTGTGTTGCACTTTCAGCCTTGACCCTTCCCTTCTGCCTTTAGCAGTCATAGATAAATGCTTATCAACTATTCTCTGAATAAAAAACTTAACATACTCATAGATCATTGTGAAATCTTTCCTCATCCAGAATAATCCCCAATCTTTTGACCTTTCCTCATAGGTCTTCTTTTCCAAAACTTGGATAATCTTGTTGGCTTCCCTCTGAACATTTCTGATGCTTGCACATGTATGTATGTTTGGTTGTGGAACTCAGAAGTGGGCACCATAGTCTGCTTAGTGTGAAATGTATTAAAGGCCATAGCTAATGAGCACCACATCTTATATTGCCACTTATGTATGAAGTCAATATCATGCTTCTTTTTTTCTAATGTAAAGGCAACTTTACTAATTCATGGCCAGTTTGCATGATTCCACTATGGGCCAGAGGTATTTTCCCATGCATTGCTGGGGAATCCCCATGATACTTGCATAGGCAAATGTTCTCTTCTTTGTCCCAAGTGAACATCTGTGTCCATATCTAAGATGTTAAAATTTGATCCAGCACAATTGGTATGTCTTCTATTCACATTAAGATTCTTTAGAATTCTTAGTATTTCCCCCAAATTGCTAAATATCCCTATCTTTTCCAGACATGTTTTATTAGCCAGCTGTGTATATTAAACACCAAGCACACAGACAACTTTTATGAAAGTCACTTATTAATTGATGACCATCTTTTATGTATAATTTTCAGTTTTGTGTCTACTTGGAGGCATCTGAATGCCACGCTGAGGAACTGGAGGTGAGCTAGGAAAAAATAAGAAGAGTTAAGGCAATGGGGGACCAAAACAAAAGGCAGAGTTTTTTAAATGCTGGAAAATAAAAGAACCAGAAAGGGAACCCATAAGGGAACCAAATCTGAAAGAGACCAGAGGCAGACACTGAGTTCAAGGTCAAAGCCTAGGATCCAGGTTATCAAAGTAAGAACAGTAAGAACGCATGAGGGTAAATGGGGGTGGGGGAGAGCAGACACAGGGTGATTACCAAGAACAATTTGTCCCACAAATAATTTAGATTTACCAGTACGAGCAGATCTGGTAGGGTTCAGGGATATGAAAGCCTGGCTTAAAAGGCCTGGGAGAATAGAACAAAGCTAGGTGGTACAGACAAATTTCCCAATTGACTGCCTAGAATTCTTTCAAGGGATCAAATGACAGAGAAAGTTCAAGTTAAGAATGGATATCATGTCCCATTGATTCTACCAAGTCTAGCACTCTCTCTCTCTCTCAAAAAAAAGTCATTGTTTAGAAAAAGAATTCAAAACTTTTCTTATTATCCTGCAATTCTATTTCTTGAATTAAAAATCATAGGCTATATATTCTTCGATATGTGGAGGTTATTTTCTGGCTTTTAAAAAAGCCATCCTTACCCCTGCTCTACTCAATACATAAGGGAACATTTAGCCTCATGTTTCATATGCCATCCCTTACTATATGCAGTCCCCTAGAATACATAATATAAAGATAAATGAAAAGCACATTAGAAATGCACCTAGCGGTGGGAATCCAGCCAGTGTTGATTGCAGATGTTTTGTTTGAGTCAGTGGCTATATTGTGGGAGAGAAATGCCCTTTATATAAATGGTGGTATTGCTAGAGAATTCTGTGAGGGAAGAATATAAACAAACACCATCTTTATCTCAAATATGCCTATCAAATATATGTATTTCATATTATTTTCTTCTAGATTATCCCGTTTATCACATATAGATTGTATTTATCATTTATAGTTACTCTTCTTGGCTTATTTTATCAATACCTCTTTATTACATGGAGGAACAAGTTAAAGATGGACTCAGTTTGCATTGGCACTCCACTGCCTCAAGGTAGAAAATTCCATAGTTTTCCAAACCTGAAATAATAAACATCTTCATCTCCCTTTCCGGACTATCTTCTTCCACCTTACTATATGCCCATATGCCCGAAGCTCCAGCCACACAACTTTTTGCTCTTCCCTAAATAGGTACCTTCCATGTTGCCTCCTGTTTCTGTCTCTGTTGATTCCTCTTCCTGGAATGGCCCAGCTTTTTTTTTTCTCTGCCTGGCAAACACCTACTCACCTGCCAAGTGCCTGCTCTTCAGAAATCGCGTGGGGAAAGCCTCTCTAATCTTGAAGAACGAGTTACATACACCCTTTGCAGTAGCCTTTTACTACAGAACTCACACTCCTGTAATACAATTGGTTGTAAATATGTTTTGCAGCCCTCACTAGACAGTGATCACACGAAGAGTTCTCCAGCACTGTAACGACATCTTGCATAGAATAGTTGCTTAATAAAGACTTGATGAGTTCATCATTCACTTGGACGATGAGATTTACCATTCTGGAATGTTTACATAATCCTGAAATCTCCAGATCAATAACTCATGGCTAAAGTATTCAATAATGATCCAAAGAGGCTGATGGGCTAGGAGAAAAAGATTTAGGAAAAAATTAACCGAGAATAAAGCAAGGCTCAATTTACAGTATGGCTAGTGGAAAAGCGAGCAGATGTTCCTGTTTCCAGGGGAACCCATAGAGACAAAGGGGTGGCTGGGTCTCCCAGCAGATCAATCTAAGTGACATGGTGACAGGTGATGCTGATTCCCCAAATCAAGGGTGTGCAGCCTCTATTTCACATAAACTGTGCCTACCCTCATCTTTAACGCTTTCCCCTGACAAGTGAATAAAAAAGTGGAATGCCAGATTATCCATGATTCTATAAAATGGACAAAAATCGGAGTCCTCTCTCACATATGCCAACTCTTTCTTCATTAAAACAAAACAAAATGAGGCAAAACCAGAAAATCAAATTCGTTTCTTGAAATACAAGCTAACAAAATCCAGTCAGCTCAACTCAACCAGCTTTGTTCTCAGGTGGCAGGAAGAAGAAAGAGATTCTGTGGAGGCCAAAGGTCCCAAGCCATGGTACCACATTTTCTTTAGATTCACCTGAGATTCTGCAAGAAGACATTTCTTATTAGTGTTATTAACAGTCTCTTGTGGGATTTGTGGCAAGTCCTAGGTGAGCCATACAAAATTTTATACATTGGGTACAAAAGTGACTCCGAATATTAAGATGAAACAGACATGCTTTAGTTCTTTCAGGAATGTTTTGTAGACAGAATGTAAAATGAAATGAGCAATGCATTATGTGAAACAGCTGACTTGTCAGAATGTTCAGGTAGGAACATGCTATGGAAAGGTGGAAGAAACCATTTATCTAATCCACCCTCTGGAAATGGCAGGATCCTATGTTGTTTGGAATAAGAACCTGCAGTGGGGATGAACTTTTGTGGACCCCTGAACACTTCAACTGAGCGTAAAGTGGCTAATTGTCCCTGATGATAAAATCAACTGTTTATGCTTCTGTTTTATAGCTCACAGTTCCCTTTCTTCCTCTGTTGAAAAATATCACACATTAATAAACATAAATGAAAACTATTTCTGTTCTAAAATTAAACCCTATAGCTTTGATGGATCATTAAACCCCACTCATAGATTCTTTCCTGGGTCCAATCTGAAGTCTTTGTGGTGAGAATGTTAATTTTTTAACTCTCAGCAACTATTTTAGCTCAATGTCTTTGACAGGGACGCAGAGGGACGCAGAGGGAATGAAACACTTCGCAGGGCTGGCCTTGGTGCTTTTTATGCCCCAAGCAAGCAAACAAGAACAAGATTATAGTGGCCCTGAACAGAATCAGAAATGGAAGAGGGCTTTTCTTCCCCGCCCCCTCCCAAGAGGCTTCTTGAAGAAAAACAACTTTAAGATGCAATCTGTATCAGGGAAGTCACTCAACACCTGCTCCAAGTTCCTGTGATTTTGCAATCCATCCTGAGTATCAACACCTGAAGATAGAGCTGCTGAACTTGTTTCCTCCTGGACATGACTAACTGCCTGGTTTTGAAACCAGGAAGCTGGAGGCACCCTAGACTCAACGACAGACGCATAGGAGATGCCAAGGGCGGCTTTCAATTTGAGCCTGAAGTTTTACATTTTAAGAAGACAAATGAACAGCATTACCTGTTTACTTCAATATTGACAAAGGAAAAGCCTGTGGCCCCCTTGCACCTGTTAATACTTGCTCCTTATACTGATGTGACCCGTGCAGCTGCTCATTTCAATTAGCCCAGGGCCAGTCTTGGCATTTACCCACAGAAACAATACCACACAAAGAAGTGCCTCTGTGCATTCATACTGGCATTCTTCCAAGTCACACTTAGCTTCTGCACATTTTACCAACCTGTCTCCCTGAGTGCAAGGTCTGGGCATTTCAGTCCCTAAAAACTAAATGCTGGACGCTTAGGTCCTGAACAGCTAAAGGAGTCCCTCTGTTTCATTTAATGATTCTTTTTCATTTTCCTTCCTAAGACATCATTTCTCCTTTGAACCTCTATTTTCTTTTTTTTTCTCAACCTCCGTTCTTTTCCTTTCTACCTTCATGCAGAGAGACACTCGGAAATGACATGGTTCTCCCATTTTTAGAAACCAAAACAAAAAAGATGAAAGAACACAGATGTTAAGAATTCTCCTGATTTGTCAAATCAAAAAAAAAAAAATCTAAATAAAAAGTGATTGCCCAGCCCGTGTCGCTTTTGCTTCAGTGTTAAGTTTGTTTTCAAAATTAGGTCCTCGTCCAGAAGGAATCGTAAACCTTCCCACTGCAACTCATCTCTATCATCACTTTGGTGGTGGGGAGGGGGGAAGGCAGGGTGGAGACAATGCTTTTGCCTATACTCGGTGATGAAAACATCTACGGCAGCTTCCTCTCTGAATTACTACCAAAACATCACCATTCTCTGCCTCTCTTTCCTGAGCACCATCAGACATTACTTTTTCATATGAGTTATATTGAATGTGCCCTTTTATGACATGCCTAAGAGATGCTTAGAGATATTTCTTTATTCACTCCCCAAGTCTTCACTGTTGCTAGCACTGGAAATTTATCACGTCATGGGCAAAGACCATGCTCTTACTTTTAGTGAAGCTCTAATCTTGCCGAGAGACATTTGATATATGCCCAGTGCTGGAAAAAAAAAATTTTTTTTCATTCAGATAATGAGGGGTGGGTACCTCCAAAGCTACTTGTTTGTGAGATCGCACATGGACAGTGAAAAACCCTGCCCCAGCCCACGCTGGAGAGTTACTTCTTTTTGCTTCATGATAGAAAATGAGCCAGCTGACTGGGTCTGTCTTGCGTCTATGCAACCATCTGGAACAACATGTCAAGGGGTAGGCAGACATGTTTACCATGCCTTCACCGCTTCCGTAAACCGGCCTCAGTGGGTAACTTCTCTCCCATTTGCCAGGAGATACATCTGCAGACAATCTCGTTTTTCAGACTGAGTGTTTACACATTTAGGAAGAGGGCAGGTTCTATAAAACTCCTCTGTATATATTTGTTTTGCTGTCAAGTTCCCTGTAGTTTTTGCTTGTTCACGGGCTGAGTTTGTAGCAGGTGTTTGGAACAATTAACAGAAGCAGGGATACCGGTAGTGGGCAAAGGGTGGAAGAATATAAAACAAAGGCTTGACATTTTAAAAAACAAAGACCCTTAAAAAATACACCTAAACATGGCAGACTAGAAGGCAACCATAGCATTATATTGAATCTATTATAATTAAACTCTGAATAGGTGCCTTGGTTGTAAAATATTAGCCCAAGTATAAAAACATCACTTTTTATGAATATATTTTATATGATTTCTTTTTAATGCTAAAACCGTATTTTATAGGACCTGGAAAGCTTGAAAAATGAGACATCTATCAGATCTTTCCATGCAAATGACAGAATCAGTCCATTCTGTTTGCTCTGGGTTGCGAAAATGCACATACAGAGAGAACAGCCAGGAATGCTTTGAGTGTTTTTGCTATTTGCAGAAACTTATAATCAGATGGAGGGAGTCTTTTTGCTTCTGTGTGGGTGACTAAGATAGTTAATTGGAGCAATGCCAAAGAGTCTTTTTCATATCAAAGCAGTTTGGGGAAAATTATATTTATTTGGATGGTTTCACACTTTGAGTTTTGATTTCATTAAAATCAGCATGAATTTACAATTATAGATTTCTAAGTTATTCCATAAGCATAAATGCCAACTCATTTATGTTCTAACAAATAACACAGTCCAAACACTTAGCCTACAGAAGAAGAACTCAGCTCAGTCCTCTGTTTTTCACTACTTTAACAAAGGAAGTTTAAATGGGTCTTTCTACTAATATCCATTGACCATCTCTTTAAAGACCAGACCCCACTAGGGGCTAGAGTTATATCAGTGGAGGACATTTGGGCCCTACGGGCAATTCCCACTTTCTTTGTAAAGACAGGTGTATTAAAATTTATAAAAATATAATAACTGATAGAATTGTGTACCTGTCACTCCCACATGAAAGAGTAGCACTAAACTCTGTGAAAGGGGTCATAGACAGCCTTGTTGAAAATGTAACATTTTAACTAAGCCTTGAAGTATGATTAGAAAGAAGGCATATGGTCAGTAATTTTTCTCTGGGTGTTTGAATTAGCAGAATATCACTGAGTTGCTAAATAAAGAGACCAGGGAGCCATTAAGAATAGTGAGCAACCTCTGAACTGGAACAAGTCATCATTGTCACAGGGGTCTGGATACTCTTGGAAAGACGAAAGCAATTTTGTAAGAACTGGTCAGCGAGAGAGAAAGACAGTGAGACACTAACAAAGAAATTCTATCTAAGGTGCCACTAAAGGGGAAAAGAGCCAAGGTAAAGCACAAGGTGTCCTGAAATTAGTGGTCATATGGAGAATGAATGAGGTTAAGTGAATTAATGATTACTTCAGGATTCAGGTCAGTCGAGGCCCTTCTGTCCCGAACCACCAGGGCTAGGAGCTCTCATTTGTCTTCTAGCAGATGTTAAACCAAAATGCCATTCACCCTTTGACCCTCTTTTCCAATCCACATTGACTCTCCCTGGGTGCTCTACACTCCTAGTCCTTATGACAAACCCCTTTCATTCGAGCATGGAAGTCTTCCTGGCCAAGTGCTGAGTAGGTTCACGTAATAGGCCTTACTAAGTGTTGTTGACTAGAATATATTGCTAGCACTAAAACGCATATATTCTCTACTATGCTTTTACCTAGTGCATCTTGCATTAGGCTTTGCCACTTATCAAAGACAAAAATGGCTGTAAAGTAAAATTCATCATCTGTAGCTATTAAGCTACCATGAATTGATAACATCCCCGAGAACAGACATATGGCTGGCATCCTAGATATACGACATTAGGAAAAAAAAAAAACAATGCTTCATGAACACTGGATATTTTTCTTTCCTGTGTGATAACCTTCTTGAGTATAGGTCTTACCTTTAGCTTATTTGGACCAATGCCTATTTTCATTTTCATTCCTACTCTCTCTCTATAACTTCCCCTCCCAAACTCTCCCTCATGATAGTGTACCTTGAGTTATGTTTCACACATGAGGATATATATGTTGGTTGACTATGGACAGTAGGCATTGAACCAGGCAATGCAGCCACTGAAAATGTATGCAGTAGCCAATGAAATAAAAAAGATAAACATTGTTTTGCCTGGAGAAAACAAGCCAAAATGATCTGGAATTAATTATTTTGTTAATTTGCAATTTGATTAGGTCTACCATACCTACCCACTCTAAAGTAAGCAGCTCGGTCACTCTACTTGACACACTCTGTAGTAGACCAGAGGAGCAAGACACCCAGAGAAAAATTACTGACCATATACCTGTTTACCTCATCTCTTTCCTGGCTCTCCAAACCTGGATAGATAACATAACCCCCTTGAGCCTTGCATTCCTTTTCTAGAAATTGCAGATAACATCACCTTCCTTGCCCGCCTTATATAGTGTTTGGAAAAATCAAATAAGTTCATGTACATGTTAGGTGGTTGTGCTGGGCCAGCCCCCAAAGGCTTGTTCAGTTTCCAGGATTAGGGAGAATGACCACAACAAAGACCCAATACATGCTATGTAGGCAAGATGAGGGATACATGGAGATATGATGGGAGGCAGATTCCTGATGACTTATTCCCCCTGAATGTATTCCTTATGCTTGGGAGTCTTAGCAAAACAATACAGTCAGAAGATTCCAGAACTTACTGCGTTTTAAATCATTTAAGGCTGGTGGAGGAGTGCCTGGGATGGGTTACACATGGTCAAATCACATGAACTTAATATTTTGGTTCATAATCTCTTGCTGCTCTAGTGTTACATAACAATTTCTTGGTTCAAGTTCTCGGACTTATTCAAAATTTTAAAGCAACAGACCTGACTGTTGTCTATCACAGTTCCCAAGATTTGAGAAATATAATGTCAATGCAAGACATGATGTCTACTGAGTTCATATGGCTTGGACTTACAAAATCCAGTTGACCTTTGAGCAACACAGTTTTGAACCGCCCAGGTCCACTTATATGTAGATTTTTTCAACCCAGCACTGTTAATGTATTTTCTCCTCCTTATGATTTTCTTAGTAATACTCTCTTTTCTTCTACTTGCTTTACTGTAAGAATACAGTATATAATACATATAACATACAAAATATGTATTAATCAACTGTTATTGTTATCAGTAAGGCTTCTGGTCAACAGTAGGCTAATAGTAGTTCAGTTCTGGGGTAGTCAAATGTTATATGCAGACTTTCTACTGCACGGGGTCGGGGAGGAGGTCGGTGCCCCTAATCCCTGCATTGTTCAAAGGTCACCTATACTACAATTGCTTTTAAGTTATTAAAGAGCTAATTGTCTTTGTGGATTATTCAGGACTTTAGGACTTTTACTTAGTCTTTTTCCTCTCTTAGTGTAGTTTTGAAAAAGCCATTATATTAATATGCAAAGAGACCAGATACATGGTAGTGAGCGAAATTTATGTTGCAAGAATGGCTGGAGCAAACACCACCATCATAACATGGGGCACCTAAAAATGGGCCAGAGGAGATATTTTTACTGGTGTAGGAGGAACTCAGACTGAAGTACCAGCCTTCTCCTCATTTCTACCCTGAGCTAGACAGTCTTCCAACCCAGGGATTCTTCTCCTCGGGACAGATGGAAATGATGACAAATGCAGCAGCAATAGTTTATCATAAATCATGATTCAGCCCTTTTGGAACCCAAGTCCCTGTTCAAGGTAAAGGTGGGAGCTGTTGGAGTAACAGTAAAACAGGATTTTATTTTATTTATTTTTTATTTTTTTAAAGATTTTATTTATTTAACACAGAGAGACACAGCCAGAGAGGGAACACAAGCAGGGGGAGTGGGAGAGAGAGAAGCAGGCTTCCCACTGAGCAGGGAGCCCGATGTGGGGCTCCATCCCAGGACCCTGGGATCATGACCTGAGCCGAAGGCAGATGCTTAATGACAGAGCCATCCAGGCGCCCCTAAAACAGGATTTTAACACACCAACTGCTGCAGCCCTGTGCGAGCCCCAGGCTTCGAGACTTCATTACTCATTTTTTCCCCAGTTGTAGCCTTCAAAACAATTTCTCCCTTCCTGGCCCACCTTTCACAAGACTCTTCAAAACAATGTTAGGATTTATCTCTCACTGACTTATGTCCTGAGACCTGGTTATTATTATAACGATGTTACCTAATTTATGGTGATAGAATGAATTCATATTTATGAGTCAAACATTTTTATGGCCAAGACTTGGTAGTGAAAAGAAAATCGTGTTTGTACTTTTTAAAGAAAAAAGCGTACTCAGTATCAAAATCTTACCATGTTTAATATGAGTTTTCTTTTTTCCAAAGGAAGATAATCTTAACATTATTGTGTAGGAAACTTGTCACCCAGTCTGATTTCTTTCAGTGAGGTAGATAATCACAAATGAAAGTTTATGGTATCTCCTAAGCAACATACAACAGTCAGGGACTAGATGACAGAGTAGAAATAATATTCCAGTGGAGTCAGAAGACCTTTGTTTTAACCTGAGATTTGGTCACATAGCCTTATGTAGCTTCTTTTGGTCTTATATTTCTTACTTAGGAAGCAGGTTTCCATGGCCCTAAAATCCCTTCGTGATCAGTTTCGTCATCTACAAGATGAATGTAACAACAGTAGCCATCCACAGGGTTGCAATGAGGATTAAGTGATATTCCGCACCGAGTTTACTGTAAGAACATTAACAGAAGCTCAACAAATTAAATATTTCTATAATAATTATTTCATTATTTACCCTGGCTATTTACTGTCAAGACTATCATACCACCAGGGTAAGAATATGCCACATAGGCATATTTACTATATATAAGTAATATAAGCGATCTATATAATAGAGGCACCTGGACAGTAGGTATGAAATATACTGGAAATGAAGACCAAAACATTGGAGTTAAAATATCTTAGAAGTTAAGGTTTGACTTTGAACGGACCATTATGGTTTTATAAACATGCAAAAACAGCCAAACGAGTTGAACAGGTTTTGGGTTCATTCCCTCTGCTCTGGTTTTTAGTATCTGATTGGCAAGAACTGGGGCCTTATGAACTGATGTGGTCAACACCACAATGCCACTTTGTACGTGGACTTGATGGCCATGGTTCCTGGGCCTCAAGCATCATTAATAAGCCCAATAGTCTCCTTCAACCTTCACAACTTAGATCCCAAGGAAAAGCACCCTTTGGAGAAACAGAGCACTTCAGCTATTTTCCTCCACAAACACGTTTGCAAACACTTGTGTTTTTATGCTGATGAGTTAAAAAAAAAAAAAAAGTTTTGGACCAAAGAATTGCAGGATGATTCATAAAGACATTAACCTACATTAATGTTTATAGATATGGATGTTAATTTGCAAATTCTTATTTACATGTGCAATTCATATATTCTCCTGTGGAGCAGAAAATTTATTTCTTCATTTTTTTTTTATGCTAACTCGTGCTCATCTCTGGTACCAGCTAATGAAGTACAAACATACTCTTAGAAATTTCAGTTGATTGATTCTTTAATAGCAACTTAAAGTCTGAACTGAAGAAAAACTTGAAATGTTTACAAGGCAAATGTTAAAGATTAACACCACTTTCTTGTCTGGAAAGAATTTGTAACTCAGTAGGACAAGGCTTATGATATGTGTCTATAAAGATGTGAGACTGATTAACAAAACAATTAGATCACTATATTCTTATTATATTAATACTTCAATATTATGTAATAGTATTATTGTCATTATAAAATTATTATTATATAGAAATTGTTCTCCAAAGCGGTTATCTCATCAGACTATATGCTTATTCTTTTTTGTTTGCTTGCTTAAGATTTATTTATTTATTCCAGGGGTGGGGGGAGGAGCAGAGGGAGAGAGAGAGAGAGAAAATTCCATGCAGACTCCACTCTGAATGCAGAACCCAAGGTGGGGCTCGATAGCAGGACCCTGAGATCACCACCTGAGCTGAAACCAAGAGTCGGATGCTTAACCGACTGTGCCCCCAGGCACCCCTATGCTTATTTTAATGATGCTGATGTAACTACAAGCATTTTGAGATCTCCTCCCCTAAAGCTGTGCTCATGGTCAGTTTCAGTAAGAAATTTAAATAGCATAAAGGTTTACCTGCTAAGTCAGTTTGAGTCTTGCTTACTCACTTTCATTATAAAAATGTCTATGAATAAATCTATACTTTTTAAAAAAATCAAACGTATACTCAAATAATAGATATTGGTCATCTTTCACGGTTATTGAAATAGAATGCAAAGTGGACTCAAAGGTCCTCCTTGCAATAAATAGTGATGAAATCTTTTTAAGTGCCAGAAAGCATTACCCGAACTCATATGAAAACAATGTCAAACAAATAACTGTGATTACAATACGGTGAGTCCACTGTGGGCAACAGTAGGAGAGCAAGCTTCACGGGGGAGGCAGAATTTGAGCTAGGCATTGGATGCTGGACAGAAATGGGTAGGATGAAACATTACAAAGTCCTATGTCAAAAATTATATATTTTTACTTCTGGAAGAAACCTTCTCTTAAACTCGGTAACTGAGGAAACAGAGAGCCAAAGAGATGTCATAACTTTCTCATGAAAATCCAACTGGTTAGAAAGTAAGAATTAAATTTACTAAGAGTTGGTCTAGGGCTCTTTCCATAATAGGAATAACATCTCTGTTCAATCAAACCTGTAAGTGGTTTGGAGTATGGAATAGGGTGTTTTTTTATTTACTGAATTAATAAAACTAACAGACTGTTTTAATGTTCAATTCAAATCTGGCAGTATATTCTGTGAACATCTCTAATTTTATTTTGTTTCCAAGCCTATTTTAAAATGTTATATGCCTTGCCAAATGCAAAAAAAAAAAAAGACCCATTCATATTTTGCTAATTTCTAAGATAATTGTGGGTACGTTCACGAAAACGGATAGAATAACTGACATTTAATATAATATTGCTACTGTGAAAAATGTTCAGTGCGTACAGCTGAGGTGTTGTCTTGAGATACAGCTTGATTACCTTTAAAAAGAAAAAAGAAAGGTGATATAAGGCCAAGTTTCTCTAGGTAGAAAGTAATTTTTTTTTTTCCTACAGCCATCAGCACGCTTACAAAATTCACATCTTACTGCAAAAATAGAGTCAAAACTGTTAAAGCTGCTGCAATTGCTATAAAGAAGCCCGAATACGGAACTAGATGAAGCATATCACAGGAAAAAGGCTCTCCTCAGCCTGTGTTATGAAGGGGTTAATTATGAGACCTGAGATAAGGTGTCCGCACATCTAGGCACTTCATCAAGCCAAGGAGTCAGGAAACAAGGGAGGATAGATGAAGGTGCTGGGGGTAATAATGATGGCAAGTAATGATTTCCCTAGAGGTGAACTGATCTATGGCCACAAGCAAAGAAAAAAGGCTAGAAAGTACCATAACATTACCTTGGAGTACTTAACAGACTCAAAAGCGGTAACCCTGTGTCAAAAAAGGCCCCTCATCCTGCTCATTTTAGGTAAAAGAGTTATGCCAAAGTACAGGAGGGGAATGCAAAATTCACATATGAAATTAAACAGCTGAAAGGTATGATTTAACAATGCTCAAAACTCAATAAGCCAAAGATAAACAGCAAATTAGATGACTCAATGTCAGGAGGAAAAAACATCTTCCATCGATCCCATCGTCAAAAATTAATCTGCCTGAGAATGCCCTCTGCTCCAATCCCCGAGCTGATGAAGAGTAGAGAAATAGAGTAAAACCTATGTACGAGCGCTTCACCTTCAGGCTAGACCCTGATTACAATCTCCTGTGAGACATTTCAGCATGAAGCGCCTCTCATGTTGGGACTGCAAAATTAAATTGCGATCAATACTTTACAAAAATAATTGGGGAAAAATGTTCAGAAGTCGGAGCTGCACTGTGTGGCCACAAATATATGAAAGTTATTTTTTTTCTACCTTTCTGGGGGTTATTCTTCAGGATAGATCAGTTCAAAGGTGTCTCTTGACAATAGTGTTCTTGGAATGGTTTCGCTCACCTTGTTAGGGAATTTTAAAAGCAGAGGAACATTTACAGCCTACCAAGAGTGGTATCTTATTGCTGTATTCTGGTTTCCTTTCTTTGGAGTGCTAATCTCAACCCATAAATTCTACTTGTCTCTTCTCTCTTTGATGTTGATTTCAATTTCTTAGCAAATTAATTCTCATCATTAAACAGAAATGACCAAAAAAAAAGTTATATTCCAACAAAATAAAAAACGTGCATGCACTCCAAAGGTTTGGTAGATTTTTTGCAAACTTTGCTGCAGATTTGATTCTGAATCCTCCAATACATTTAAATGTTGAACTCTGTAGTTAAATTTAGGTTAAAATGTATTGAATTGAACTCTTTCCTGCTTCAAGCAATGCTTAGTATTTAGCTTTTTCTTCTTGTCTTCCTCTGAATGAGTTCTTATTTTTGGCAAAGATTTACTTTTTAATCCATGAAAAGAGGAGGAAGTGGAAAATGTAAATGCCGATGTGAAATTCTTGCTTTTCCTATGAGTGGTCATTTTGGGTTTTGTTATACAGAAAGTTCAAAATATTATACTTCTATAATTGCGTTTTTGGAATCTACATAGGCTTTTCTGGATTTTTATTTGTGGTACAATTCTTCTGACAAGACAGACCACTGATTTTCCTCCCACGAATCATTTGTTATAACCGGAGTCACACCAACAGAGGGAAAAAAGCAGCCGCATTAAGAATACACACTAAAGTAGATGGTACACAACTCGCTAACGGGGAGTACCCAAAGAAGAGTAATCAATGGCTCGCTGTCATTCTGGGGAAGGGGATGTGTTGAGTGGTGTCCTGTAGGGCATCGGGACTAGGGGAAAGAATCGAAAGGGTGCTTATTAAGTGTGAAAATGACAGCACCTTGGACTAGATTGCAAATACTTGAGAAGACCTGAATAACATTTAAAGTGACCTTCACCAAGGAAATGACAGCACCCTTAAGAATAGGGGGCGAGGGAGAATTTCACCTAGGTGGGCACCCCCAAACGAAACAGACATCTTGTGTCCTGCAGTTTAACTATGATAAATTTCAGATTTCAGATCAGTTTCCTCCCACCACTGTGCATGCTCTTGAACAACCTTTTCACACTGTTATTCGGATCAGAAAGATAGAATGTAAAGTTATTTTAAGATTCACCAGAGGTAAATATAATAGCGATGAGGGGAAAAAGAAGGCAGCAGGATGCGAGGGAGGAAGACAGAGGGAGAGACACGCACATTTCTCATACACGACCTAAGGCCGAAGCTGCTATTCTTCACACATACCACACACACAAAATATACTTTCTGATCACTCAGGAATGCACTCTGGAACATGCTTCACAGTAACAACTGGCTGACGGACACTGACGGACGGAATTCCTCAAGTCTTAGTTCAGACATCTGGTTTTCCAGAACAATTTCCCTGAATATTCTTAACCCTGTAATTAGGCATTCTGACCCTATGTGTGCATTTATGATGACATTTATATATTAAAATTAATGTTTCCTTTACTGGATTGTGATATTTCCGATTGAACAGTTGGCCTTTTGTGTTGTAAACTCAGGCTTTTTTTCCCAACATAAATAACCCAATTTCTTTACAATACCCTTTCCCTGATTTTGTTTTCCAACGTTTAATTTGCCATTTGTGACATTGGACTTATCTACTTGAGGCTTGGACTCCTCATCTCTGAAGTGAAAGTGTTGGACTAAATAAAGTGTCTCAAAGGTCCTTTCTGGGTCTAAAATTGCAGGCAATACAAATGATTCAATATTTTGCTAAAAAGCTAATCACAATGCTCGCACCAGCCACAACCAGTTCTACATGGCATGAAATAAGACTCTTTAAAATATACCGTTCTGCTCGTATTCTATATGATGCCACTTTCCCTTTGGCCCCAGCAATGATGCCTCACCAGAGGCATCGTACATGAAGACGTACCATGTGAATTTGCTAATATCTGTTCATTTGGAGACACACAAATGTTGATTTCAGGTGGATCGAACTAATATCTGTCTATTGAGGGAACGGCGGCATGCCCTGGTTATAAAACTTGAGTAAGACCAATCTGCATCCCTTTCTAGAATTGAATAGTAAAACAAACCAGGCCCAAGCAGTCAGCAGGATTTGCAAGCTGAACATATGACTCAGGAGCAGAAAGCTGAGGAGAGGGAATAACACAGAATGTGGAGCCGTGGAGCCGTGGAGACATAGAATCATGGAAGCCTGAAGTTGTAAGGGAACAGAGTTCATTTGTTAATGAATAATAAAGAAAGCATGAGGTAATCAAAGGGTATGTTCAATACCATATAAAGAATAAGTTAGTAGCAAAAGGAGAATGGAATAGCTACTTGGAGAGCAAGTGGGCAATTTCATGTTGGAGTTCTGTAGTACATATCCATGACTGCGGGGACCACAGTCCCCACATTCACCTTGGATCCGCGGCCAGTTCAAGTGATACTCTGCTGTGATGCGGTGTGTGTCCTCTTCATCTTTCAAGATAGCTATTTTCCCATGACCCGCCATAATTTGATTTTCCTGGAGGCAGTCACTGTAACTTGAAGCCAGATAAATAAAACAAATATTAAAATGCAACACCAGGTTAGGCTGTGAAGTCTTAATAATAATGGTAGCTCCAAGTCAATAAGTATGTATCATGTGCCAGGCACTTTTTGCATATTGATTACACCCCTGCAGGCAACTCTGGGAGGAAGCATTTCTAGTCTAACTTTACAGACGAGGGAGTTCGGGTTCAGAAGGACTGGAAGGACCTGTTCAAGGGCAGATATCTAGTAAATGATAGAGCTGAATTCAAACCCAGCTCTGTTGGTCTAGAGTCTGAGCTCGTTCCACTATGGTACACTACCTCTTTACCCCTGAAATACAAAGGGATGCTAGAATTAGAAAATTTTTGAATCTCTTTGTAGAAGTCATATTCAAGTCATCTACCCAGCTAGAAACATATGGAAGACTTCCCAATTTAGCCTTGGTTCTGGCATTATCCGCTATTCTGATTCATGAATTCCCTAATGAATCAAACATTTGTGACAGTCTCAGGCCTCAGAGTAGGAAATACAGCTTTGTCATGCTAAATGTCTATTGGTTTAGGATTAATGCTCGAGAAGCACAACCTAAACCACTTTATTTGGTCCTAAAAATCAGGACCATTAGAGAATCCCATGGGAATGTCACCATCAGACCAAAATAAACCAATGAATTCTCTTTGACATGGGACACTTATGCTAATGAGATAGTGACCAGAATATACTTATAAAAATCTGTTATATTCATTGAAATGAGTGTTTAAAAAAAAAAAAACTAAAAATTTTAAAAAATAAAATGACTGTTTTATATGTTTCTGGCACTCTTCTGGGTACTGAGGATATAGCAACAAGCATGACAGACAAGATCTTGTTCTAATGAAATATATATTTAGTGAGGTAAAGAGATTTAAAAAAAAAAGAAAAGAAATAAATGCAAACATTCTGGATAGTCGTAGCTATCATAAGTAAAAGGTTTCAAAAATAAATGATAGAGGATATTATGCTAAGTGAAATAAGTCAATCAGAGAAAGATAATTATCGTATGATTTCATTCATATGTGGGATTTAAGAAACAAAACAGAGGATATTTTTAAGACTCAATGATGAGGAGAAGACATAACTATTAAGAAAAAACATTCTCAGGCAAAGGGAATAGTAGGTGCAAAGCCTCTCAGGTAAAGGCAGCCTCGGCATGTTACCAGAATGGAAGGAAGAAGAGTATGGATTGAGTGCCGTAAGCGCAGGGAAGAGTCAGAGGAGATGAGGTAGAAACTGATAGGCCAGTTTGGACTTTGTTATAAGTACAAATGTGAAAACATTTTACAAAATTAAGCGTGGGAACGACCTGAGAACACATGGATGCTGGGTTGTCACCATGGGAAGACTATCTGAATCTACAACACTCTTCTGTGTTGAAGGCCTTAGTGTGGCAATCCATTGAAAATATATGACTTCCTAGTGTCTGGTCCTTAGGCTCATAGGACAAAACTTGATTTTTTCCATACATCACATGAAAAAAACATCTTGTAGAGTTACATATACCTTAATCAAAGACTTAATGGTCAATGTACAAAACCAGAATGTCCATATATTTGCTATACGCCCTGACACTTATCTCTACTTTGCTAATGAATCTGGAATAGCCTGGAAGTCCATTGACTAGAACTCTCTCTCCCCAGATAGTACCCAGATGGGCACAAGCTGATTTTGACTATGACACTCTAGATTAGCTTGCCTGCCTTCTAACAGAAATATTCTTTTTTGGACCTCATGTATTTAATCAGATGATCCCAAGTTGGCTGGCCTGGGAGCCATTCTTCTTCCTTCCAATAACTTTACAGATCTATTTTCAGGTTACATATTGATCTTTCAGTGTAACTCCAATTTCATTCATGTCTAGGTTCTTGGGGGCTCACCCCACCATAGCCATCAAAACTGACAGCAACTGGAGCAAGGGGAATGTAGAGGAAAATCAAATAATCTATTAAATGAGTGTAGACATTCCTGACTCTCAATGAGTAGGAATGCTCACTAATGGAAAGTTAAAGTATTTTTGGAAGTTGTTAATGGGTTGACTCTATTTTCTGGGAATCTATTTCTCACAGGCTTTGACCCTGCCTCAACTACTTTACTGTGTTAATGATAATCACCAGGCTTGGCCCTCACCCATCTTAGACCCACAGCACATATCCACATATCGGCTCTGGGAAACCATTCCTGATAGCCAATTCTTCTCTTAGAAAAGCAGCCGTTCTGATTGTGATCTCTTACCACACTAACCACTGCTAGCCTATTGTCTTTGTAATGTTTCAGGTTTACTCTGATCTCAAACTTCATGATGTGGACTCACAGAATGCAGATTGGGAACCACCTTGTGAAGTGTGTAGCCCATTCTCCAAATCTGCAGATGCAGAGCCCAGGCCCTGAACGATTAAACAACTTTCTCAATTTTGAGACTCAGTTCATGACAGAGATAAACTATCCAGGTCTCCTAATACCTAGTTGAATATCATTTCCATAAAATCTTTCCAATGTTACCTATTCTCTCAGGACCTTGCCAGGTACCTGCACAATCAATTTATTTGACCTAATCAATTAATGTGAGTTAGAGTCTTGGGGCTGATATTGACTTGATATGTCACTTCTCTTAGATAACACTTTTGCTTCAAGGCAAGACTAACTTAGGAAACATGGTGGGTGAAAGGGACAATAGGCCGAGACAGAATACTCTAGACATGTCAGACTCCTCTGTGTGAAATGCTCTGGCTAACATCCCACGTTGAAGAGGCAGCCCAACACAAACCTCATAAATCAAAACTGGTGGAGTCGGCACTGGCCGACCCTAGTCTGGTTAGGGACTAATGATAAGGCCTGGCATTTAAAAAAAAAAAAAAAAAAAGCAATTGAAATTCTCCTTTTAAGGAATGCATGATGGGAAGTATAGAGAGAACAGGAGTGAGCAGTGAGAGCTAAAACTGACAGTTACGAGGGTAAATTCCATACAGGCACGAAAAGCTCAAGTTATGACGGAAGGGACACTAAGTGAGATGAGGAAGTAGAAACTGTTAGTAGGCAGAGGTTGTAAGTCCGTATATTTGTACACACGTATACACAGGAAAGAACAACCCATTTGACAATGATACAGAGAGAAGCAAACATGCAGAATCTTAATAATTGGGAGGAAGCATGAGTCACACACACTGGCGCTGAGCTCCCCGGAGATAGTTGGGGACACACCCAGATACAAAACTCCATTTCTGAGTCCTGGCTTTCAGGCCATATGGCTGAACGGTTATCATTCATGAGCTTCTCATGAGATTACGATTTCCTTATTCCCAGCTATAACATTTTAATGTGGCATTATATAAATAACTGAGATCAATTTCTATTTATTTATATAAAAAAAGCCTAACTAAAACTTAGAGAAAATATATCTCATTGCTGCATGCAAATTGCCCTCACTGTAAATGGTTATTACTTTATTTATGTAAGAGATTCATCTTTTGACGAAGTCCAGTGATGCTGGCCATGACTCCTGTCCACCTCAAGCCATATGAAGGGATCAAACTTGAATGGACTTTATGTTTTACCTTGTGATGTCATCCAAAGATTTCAAATTTTCAGACATCGATAAAAATGTAATTTAAACAAGTATTTTTTCCAAGGGATGAAGACAAATCATTGTAGAAGATTGGAAAATAATTTGAAATAATCTACATTTTGCAGTTTGAAGGAGCTTTTACAATGTTTAATAGTAAAATGTAACACAGTGAATCAAAAATTCAATGGAAGAAATACAATTGATACCAAATTGACAACATCACTCTATTTTCCAACTCAGCAACATATCAGAACTATTTTTAAGTTCAATTGATGGATATTTTTTACTTAAAAAAATGTAGATCTATTGTTCTCCAGAGATGAAATTATCCATGAAAACTATGCTTATTGGAATATCTTGTCATTACCAAGAAAAATGTATTACAAACCCTTCCCATCATCCATACCCATACCCTTCCCATCCCCTTGTGTCATGTTTGTCTTTATTCAGTTGATTCAACAGTTGATGATGCCACCCATCACCTTACCAGTATGCAAGGCTTGGTTTTCCATTTTGAGTATGTATTTTTGAAACTTATATTAAACATTTCCCTGTGAACAGCAAAGCATTTCTTTTATAATATTTTAACGATAATTTTGCTTAATCCCGAAGCTCTAGTTTTTCTATAACACTGTAAAATCAGTTCGTATTTTATTATGCAGAAACGATGAAAATTATACTAGAGCTGGAGATAAAGCAAGTCTTAGGGTGCAGGCCCTAAGGGTGCTGTGTTCTCAGGGTGCAGGTCCAGGCATCCCTCAGAGAGGTAGAGGATAAACATAGAGGAAAGAGGAGAGTGAGCAATCTCAAATTACAGTCAATATTTTAGCTGCATGCTGATGAAGTTGTAGATTATTCGGTCTTTTTTAAAAAAATAAACTTTGACCTGAAACCCACAAAAATTCTTGAAATCCAAGTAGCTTTAATTGTTCCTAAAATAAAAATTCAGAATGACATAAATACTGAATGGCTCCTGGGCAATGTATCATTGCAGGTTAAATACGTTTTGCCCTGGAGGCTGCAGTTCACAGGGTACAGATAACAAGAGGAATGAAATTGGTGATCCCAGCTAGTCCAGAGTGGATATTAACATATATCACCCAACTGTCTCCAAATGTGACCCTATTTTCACTCTCACTTTCTCTGTCCTCAGGAAATTGTCGCTAGCGAGAGAAGGGGTAAACAAAAAAGAGACGTGAGGGTGTGGTAGTTGATAAGTTGAAAAACTAGAACATTCTCCTGATCTATTCTTTGCATTCTCTCGCCTTTTTAAGAACGAGGAAGAAGAAACAGCACCTCCTTTCTTAGCCTAAAGGGCGCATAAAGAACACTGTCCTCTAGGAATGCTCGGACATTTCCATTTTTCCTCTCTAGTATAGCTAGCTGCTGTTTTGTTACTGGGGGGACAAGGTGGGGGAGAATGCTGATATGATTTTTTTTAAGTTTATAAAATCAGCACTCAGCAATTATTGCCAAATTTAGCTCCTCGAAAACTAAGAGAAAAGGAAAAAAAAATCAGCATAGGTATCAAAGAGAAGACTAGATAGAGAACACTCTAATCCTTTAGGAGCCAAACGAAATCTATATTTTTGTACTATTAAGTATAGTATAGAAAGGCCAAAGTCATGGGCATTAGCCCCATAGGGGCCAGTTAGCTGGACTCAAATTCAAGGCCACAGAATATATATCTAACTTTGCTGCTGGCAGTTAATTATATCAATGACCATCAGGAGAAATAGAAAAGTGTCTTCTCGGTGCCTATTTTAACATTGCCTAACACTTTCGGCTTGGCTGTTATAATTGTCAGAAAAAATTGGAAGCAATTTTAAAATCATATCAATTTTAAATGCAGACTTATGTCCATGAGCTGCTATACAAACATGACATTTCTAAAATACAACAAGGTCTCTCTTTTGTGGATGGAATGTTTGTATTTTATTTATCCAAAGCTAAGACCAAATAATCTACTTTTGCCTCCTAGTTCATATTGTGGTTTTTCTCATTGTAGCATTTTTCACTACAAAAAAGCTTGTAAATATCATATTAATGATAAAAGTTAAAAACATCATAGCAATTGCTTTTGCTTCTCTTTTCTAAATTATATTATAGCTAAATATTAGTTATTAACTTCCTGGCCTAAAAACTTCATCTTTAGAACTAGGAGGAAATACCTAGGACTTGCTTTATCTCCAGCTCTAGTATAATTTTCATTGTTTCTGCATAATAAAATATGAACTAAAAAAACAAATAAATAAAATAAAATAAAATATGAACTGATTTTACAGTGTTATAGAAAAACTAGAGCTTCGGGATTAAGCAAAATTATCATTAAAATATTATAAAAGAAATGCTTTGCTGTTCACAGGGAAATGTTTAATATAAGTTTCAAAAATACATACTCAAAATGGAAAACCAAGCCTTGCATACTGGTAAGGTGATGGGTGACATCACCGACTGTTGAATCAACTGAATAAAGACAAACATGACACAACATTGCAATGTGTTAAAACATAGCTTTCTGTTTCATCTGTAACTATTTTTGTACAAATTTAAAAACAGTTTGCTAATTACTATTTAGTGGAACTTTTTTTTTAAAGATTTTATTTATTTATTTGACAGAGAGAGATACAGCGAGAGAGGGAACATAAGCAGGGGGAGTGGGAGAGGGAGAAGCAGGCTCCCCGCTGAGCAGGGAGCCTGATGCGGGGCTCGATCCCAAGACCCTGGGATCATGACCTGAGCCAAAGGCAGATGCTTAATGACTAAGCCACCCAGGCACCCTTTTGCAATGGACCGTGAAAGGTTTTAAGAGAAAAGTATCTCCTTCCTTTCTTCCTCCCTGTCCCCCCTCCCCCTTCCTTTCCTTCCTCTCTCCCTCTCTTCTCTCTTTTCCTTCCTTTACTTTGTCTGCCTTTGTTCTCGCCCTTTCTCCTTTCCTTCCTTCTCTCCTCTCTTCCTTCCCTCTTTTCTCCCCCCCTTCAGTATTTAAGTAAGATCAAAACCCGTGACATCTGTGCAGATCAAAGCAGGAAATCCTGGAAGGCTGAGGAGAGCAATACTGACTTCCAGAGAAGAAGTCAGCAAGAAGAGCCCGGGGGGGGGGGGGGGGGGGGGCGGGGGTGGAGGGGGTGGTGTCTGAGTTTCCATAAGGTTCGAGTGAGAAAATAATACCTAACATTTATTGAGGACTTACTATGTGTCCGTACCATTCTAAGCCCTTTCAGAGAGGATCCCACTTAATCTTCATAAAATTTTGCTTTATGTAATTGAAGAAATTGAAGCTCAAGTAAAGTATATTAACTTGTCCAGAAATTTAGCCAGATAGTACTTATTACAAAGTCAGGCTTCATTTTTTATACCGTGTACTTTGTGAGCAGGTTTGGGCACCGAGCTCGGAATCATTTCTACCTAAGTGTGTCCAAGGCGAGAGCTCTGGAGACAGGGTATACAACCTAGAGAAGTGACTTTTACCCTTGTTCCCTTAAAGTTTATTTTAGGCAAGGGACAAACATAGTCAACGCAGCCTGACTGTAGACTACATGCTTTTAAACAGATGTGCAATGGGAGCACACCCAGATATGCATAAATATAGTTAAGAAACAGAGGTACCTGGCAGGCTCAGTCGGTTGAGCAACCAACTCTTTCTTTTGGCTCAGGTCATGATCTCAGGGTCATGAGATCGAGCCCCACATCCAGCCCCCAGTGGGGTTCTGTGCTGGGCATGGAGTCCACCTGAGATTGTCTCTTTCCCTCTGCCCCTCCCCCACTCATGCACCCTGTCTCTCCTCCTCTTTCTCTCTCAAATAAATCAATAAATCTTTAAAAGATATATATTTAAAAAAAAATATATATATATATATAGTTAAGAACCAGTATGTAAGGTCCACCCTCTGTCTGGTTTGTGCACTCTGGATTCATGGATCTTGATAATGGTTGTCAGTTGGACTCCAGCCAGTCTGTACATCTACTTCAAACAACGCCTAAAAGAGCAGTTTAGCCCCTTAGTGGTGAAAGACTAAAGTTATACCGTGAAACAAATTACAAAGTTTACTAAACTTTTTCTGTGGCTGAATATCTAAGACTATGCCTGAGTTTATTTTTAATGTTCAAGAAGCATGAAATTCAAGATTGTTGGTGACATTATAAGAGTGATAACAAGAGGAGAGACGTGTGAAAGGAAAAAAGAAAGAAGAAATATGGCTAGGAAATATGGGAATCCATAGCAATCTCATTGCTTGTGTGTTCATACCACTTCTGTCTTCCCCAGAGAAGTAGGATCATAATAATCAATTAAGTTATATTTTATTATTAACACTGTCTTAAGACATTGTGGCAAAACTGGAAATACTATTTTTTTAATTTTAAACAATTATGCTAAAGGGTTAATCAACATTTCCTGTGAAAGGAAGGATGATGTTCAGCCAAATGGTTTTAACAAAAGGCAGACAACAAAAAATAGCTTCAATAATTCGTATTAATTCACGTCCTATGGTTAATGAGGCAAATGGAGTGCTCTCAGAGGGGAGAAAAGCACATAGCTGCAGCATCAAGAATCTTTAAACCACTGCTGGCAAAGGATACTAGAAGTCCAAAATACCCCCTTACCACCTACTATTCATACTTTACACTTGGGAAAAGCTTAATATCATTCTAATTTTGCAGATGGTAGCTAAAAGAGTGCCTTTACAATTATAACACAAACAAGCAACTCCTTACATTCACCTTTGTGTTATGGTTCTTAGCCTTCATGATCCCATCCAATTTGTCTGAAATGCGCACTATATCAAATGCATACTCATTTGATCAGGCGCAAAAATAGTGAGACTAATAGTGATCGGCTCTGTGTAGCTCAACAATTAAACTGATATCAGGGTAAAGATAGATTGAAGTTGATAACAAAATCATGGACTGGAGTACCAAAGAGAATGATGAATAGTCTAAATTTTTTCGAAAGATGATTGATTTATCATAGATTAATGTGATGAAGTGTAAATACATGTGCATTTTACCAACATTAATTAGGCAATGACTATGTGGTATGCGTTAGGTACCGTGCAAGCCACTAGGGATAGAAAAAAGAATAAGATTTCCCTCTGAGTTCTAAAATTCTCCTGAGGCTGACAGAGACCATCACTTTTCACTTTGATTTAATGTAATAACGCAGCCTGCTCTAGTAACACTGTACTCCGCTGAAAGTAGCAGAAGCAGAGAAAGGGAATTTAGCTTCAAAAGGGGGAGATCTTTTTGAGCTGAGCTTTAATGAATGAATAAGAAAGACTGTGGAATTGCATTCATGCATTCACCAGTTATGTATGAGCATCCATTAAGTACCCAGTACTTTGTGCTGTTTCGGGAATATAATCATGCATGGTGCCTACCCTCAGGTTCCTTATAGTCTGATAAGGACTGAAACTCCAAGTATATAAAGATCGCCTTCTGCTCCCCAAACACATGCACACACATACTTAAAAATGAAAAAGCGTACTGAATTCAAAGAAAGCTAAATAATATGATGCAGCTGGAGCATGGGATGCATGAGAGATATAAAGATCTAATCCTGTCCACTGGTCTCCTTTCTTCAATGTTTCAGGATAAACTCCGTAAGTCACTCAAAGCCTGTCATAAACTTGACCAACTCACTTACCCACCCACCCTCCCCTGCCTTCTGTTTGCAAAATGTTTCCTACCAAACACATTCGCCCAATGGCATCTTCTTCCTCAAATCTTGTATTCAGCTTCTTATATCTGGAATGTCTTTACTTCTTTCTGCATCTGGGGAAGGCCTCCTCATCTTTGAAGAGCTCTCCTTTAGGAAGCTTTCCTTACTCTGCCAGCCTACATAAATGTCCCTCTTATGGACTCCCATCAATCCATGTGGTTACATCCACCATAGGAAAGGAATAGGCCATGCTATATTATCTTCATATTCTGTCGTCTGTGTCCTTCTTTGCACCACCTGGAACCCCTAGAAACTAAGGGTTGTACTTTTGTTTTCATCAACATCTTGTACCGTGTCTGATAATATTAAGTCTTCAAAACATATTTGTTTAATTAATGAATAAATTAATTATTGATTTGAATGTTTAATTAAAGTATTTTAGATGACATTCAAAAATAGTATCCTCTTAAAAAAAAAAAACAACAACCTACACCAAAAAATAAATAAATAAATAAAATAAAATTGTATCCTCTATATCATTGGCTGATAAAGAAAAGGTGGCCTTTTCTCTGAAAGGGTCAGATAGTAACTATTTCAAGCTTGGCCTCTATTGCAACCATTCCCCTTTGCTGTAGTGGAACAAAGCAGCCAAAGGCAATATGTAAATGAACAGACATAGCTCTGCTCCAGTAAAATTTTATTTACAAAAACAAGTGGCCAGACACTACATCAAAAACTAATGATGTAATGTATGGTGATTAACATAACATGATAAAAAAAGTAATAAAAAAATGTAAAAAAAAAAAACAAAACAAGTGGCCAGAACGTAGCTCTTTGATGACCTCAGCTCTATACCAGAGGTCAGAGACTCCCACCCCACAGATTAGATCTGTTTTGGAAACATGTTGTTGTTGTTGTTGTTATTGAGGGATGATTCCCTCTGGTCCCCCCTGTTCCTCCACATCATGCAAACAGAGTCATGGACTGCCTTTGTTGTCTCACACCATCTTTACAAGGATGTTTGTAGACGGAACAGACTTGGAAGATAGAGATAGCGTTTCCTTCTGCTGTAGCGGACAGACAGCTGTACTTACCATTGTTAAAGGTTCAGGTACCAAAGCTCAGTGTTTCTCTCCTGCACCACAACCCCCTATGTGTGCAGGTTTCTCATGGCCCTCTTCATGTCACCCTGTGGGAATTGGACACCAGGAAGCAAGATGCATGCTGACCCTGGCTATTGCTCTTACCATGACTAATCATGTCCTTCATCTCTCTCCTAGTCTGCAAGCATCCACGAAATGATAGCAGGCTACAATGTGGTAGAATCAAGTATCAGACCCCTCATAGTTCTTTCCTAAACTTAGACAGTCTTTCCTAAGCCACACTTTAAATGATTAGAGCAAATTATTTAAATTTGAGAGATTTTACTTTTAAAAATCCCAAATTTTGCCTTCCCTTGAAAAAAATAAAAGTATTTACTAACATCGGACCTATTTCCACAGGACAACAAGTGGCAAGAACTGAGTGGCAGCTGTCCCCATGGTCCTGCCACCTCAGGCTGTTTCCTGACCCAGACTGCTTCACTGATTTATACTTCTTGTCTGGTTCCTATGGGCCTTTGAGTTTGTGACCCCTGCTCAAGGCAATAAGGCACCACCAAATGCATTTAAGCAGGGAATTAGGTTAGGTCTGGGTTTTAGAAAGACAACTCTGTTGACAATGTATAGAGGAATTGTAGGGGGGGAAATCCAGAATGAAGTACTGGGGGATAAGGTAATATTCCAGAAAAACATATGAAGAAGGTCCGAACTAATCCAATGACAAGTATTGTGGATGAAAAGGAAATGATTCTATGGAATTGTCAGAACTTGGTAATGTATTGGTATATCTTGTGTGGGAAAGAAGGACGTTGGGTGACTCATTAGATAGTGATGCCATTACCTGAAAGTAAAATCGAGAGGAATGTGACATAGCTTTGATGGCCTCCATAGGGAAGGCTAAAGACCTAAATGGCCAAACTTAATGTCTAAAAAAGATTCCGTTAATGATGTTAGTAGGCAGTTGACTACATAGGTCAGGAGTAGGTTATCCATGGACAAGCCTCATGGATGATGTAAAAGCTGAGAAAATAAATATAAAACTTTGTGTGCCTATTGCCTAGTCCTCTTTTTTCTTTTTCTTCCTTGGAAAGGTGTTGATGCCTCTCAAAGGGACCTATGATAACTCTGTAGAAAAAAGGTGGCAAAAGTTAAAGATTTGGACTCATCCAAAAAATGGTTGAGGTTGCCCTCTGGAATGTGTATATAGTAAGAAGATAAGAGAGCTAAGGAAAATTAGTTGGAAAAATAAATACAAAATAGTTTGTGGAGGGGTATCTGGGTGACTCAGTCAGTTAAGCATCTGACTCTTGATTTTGGCTCAGGTCATGATCTCAGGGTTGTGAGACTGAGCCCCGCATCAGGCTCCATGCTAAGCATGGAGCTTGCTTAAGATTCTCTCCCTCCCTCTCCCTCTGCCCCTCCCCGCCAGGCACATGCATGCTCTCTCTCTTTTAAAACAAAAACCCCCAAAACAACAACAACAAAATAGTTTGTGGAAACGGAAATAGGAAAGTTGCAAGAAGGAGTACCAAAGCTTCGGAGAAGGCCAGTAGATTAAGGCCTGAAAAGAGGCCATTAAGTTTGGTGACTTGATAACCTAGAGCAGGTGTGGAAGCCAGAATACAGTGGGATTAAAAAAAAAAAAAAAGGAATACTAGGAAATGGAGGCAGCATGAGGAAGCTATTCTTTTTAAGATTTTATTTTTAAGTCATCTCTACACCCAACATGGTGCTCGAATTTACAACCACGAGATCAAGAGTCTGATGCTTTACCAACTGAGCCAACCAGGCACCCCATGAGTAAGCTATTTTTATGGGCTATCTGAAGATTAGGATAAAATATTAGATTTTAAGCAAGTTTGTGGGGATTATTCAGGAGGATGAGAGACCTGAATATGTTTGTAATTAAAAAGGTGACAGCAGAAGAAGGTAATTAAAGATGTTATAACAAGGGCAAAAACTATCAATGTGTTCGTTACTCTTAGAATCTTCAAATTCCCTCACCTATTAAGGCAATACCGCCATTTTTGCTTCTCTCTACCCTTAGCTCCACATTCTCATCCCCACCCTAGCCTTATTAATCATATGGGGTAATTGGTGGGGAGAGAACCAGCTCAGAGATTGAGAGACTTGCATCAGAAAGGGTAGAAATGTACTGGAAAGAGAACATAGAGTAAATTTGAAGGAAAGAGAAAAGAAGAAAAGGAAAAAGGCCCTCACCCTAGGTAATTTATGATGGGGAATTGAATGACTGGAGGTAGAGAAAAAGGGGTGTCAAAGCAGCAAGTGAGAAAGTGGTGGAATGAGAGGAACAATGAAACTCTGAATTTTAATCAAGATTTCTTTTCATGATATTCGAGCACTAGTAGTAAAGATCTGGATTCCTTTTTACTGGCATTGTTTGTGAGACTGTGTTTCTCTGAGTGTGATAGAATATTCAACTTGACTTCTTGGAGCTGAGTATTTATTTGGGTTACACAAGAAATGGGGAAGCTACTGGATAGCACACTCTGAGTAGACCAGAAATTTCTCTTCCAGAAGGTACTTTATACATTTTCAAACCCCAAACCCAGCACAGCATAGCAGCAGTGTTCGTGCTGACAAGGTGGACAATTATAAAGCCAAATGTAGAGAGGAGATACAAGTGGTGGGGGAAAAAATGTTCATGTTCTTTTTCTCTTATCATAAAAGCCAGGAGAGTTGAAAGGAAAGAAAGATGGCAGAACATTTGTCTTCTTCGTGCTTTGATAAGGTTCTTACGGATTACCACTTCTGCCCTCTCCTCCTTAAGCTTGAGGAAAGAGAACAAAGATTGGAAATGAAGGTGGGGAGTGGGGAGAAGAACATTTATGTGTGAAACAAGGCTCAGAATGAGGAGAAAAGTAGGAAAAATACCATTTGGCCCAACTGTTCTTTCCTCTTTTCCTCCCCTTGAAACCATCCACATTTATACTCCTGTCCAACCCAACTATTTTAGGGAGTGATAGGAGAGAAGAAAAGGAAAGGAAAAAGAGAAGATAATCCTTTTCTACCCAAACTCTCATTTTAACTCCTCCCTCCATTTTCTTCATTTTTTACTTGGCACGATCCCCTCACTTACACCCTGGATCCTACATCTTCCAAGATTCTTTTTGACTTGTTCCAATGTCTGCTCCTTAATGTCATACTGTAACACCTCAAGATCCTAGAGCAGCCCCAGTGGCTTGGAGCTGGAGAAATTCCATCTTCCTCTGGCCATAATGTAAGAAGTATTCTATAAATAGGATTGCAAAAGGCAAGACATGCTTTTGATACCCAGAATTTGAAGTACAGAATTCCTGTTCCCCTAAGCCATGTAGTTTCTGCCCTAAATTCTTTCCAGGCTCTAAACAAACAATTCATATATGTTCAGACAGTAACTAATAGAATATACATGGGAGGGAAATGAGCAAGTAAAGAGAGTGCCGCTTCTATTTCAAAGGCCTCAGTTTGTTTTCTAACCATTGTAAACCTCTGTCTTCCTTTGACTTCATTGCTTTTTGATACCTACTTGAAATTTAACATTAGCAAAGTATCACTGTGAATTGGTTTATTTTTCCCTTTGTAATTTATCAGCCACTGTTTTTAGTTGTATGAGGCTTTAGGAGCTAAGTTCAAGCTAAGTTTATTATATTTTAATTTATACAAACTCGGTACCAAACAGGAAGATATTATCTCAATGAATGGTAGCTATAAAAATCTGTGGGTTTAAACATGGCCAGATTACAACATCTTTGAAGTGAATCTAAGCAGAGGGTATAATCCCACACAGTTGTGCTTATTCAATAGGGATTTAGATAGGTAATTTCAAAATTTCAAACTGAATTAAAAGCCATAGATTTGTAGTTTGCTCTCAAGTCAGCCTAAACATCTGAAAAACTTACTAGCTTAATGGAATGAGTCTATAGAAAAAGTTGATCAGATTTTTTTTTTTTCCTTTTGGTCTTGGAGTAAAGATCTCTTTATAACCTAGCAGAAAAGTAAAAAAAACCATGCACATAAAATATTTGCTATTATTTGCCTGTGTGTTTCTAATTATTTTTGTGTCTTGGAACCAGTTTGTCTTCCACAATCATACAAAATAAACAGCAAAACATGGGTTTTATTTGTTCAGATTTGAGCTGTAGACATTGCTTCTCAGTAATATTAAATAAGTTATTTAATTCACTTCTGTTTAAATATTGATAAAGTTTATTATTTGTACTCCAGATTCTTCCACAACCTAGAATAATTTAGATAATTAATAGAATTCTTGATACATTTTAGAATAATTTAAATTAATATTTAATTCACAATTCTGTTTGATATCATATAAAGTAATGATAAATACAAGTATTTTGGCAACCACTAATTCTTTAATAGCATTCTCTTATGAAGATAAAAATGTTTAAATATTAATTAATTTAGTACTATCAGAACTGCATAGTTATTAGGCATTTCCAAATTTGGAAGAATTTTCATTACACAGTAGCTGAGTAATGAAGAAAGAAAACTAAAAGTCCTCCTGTCCTGCTTATAGGGGACAGATCAAATGAAATTTCCTAATAATCTGGAAATGTTTCATAATTGAACACTTAGTAGTCGTTCCTGAAAGAGCAAATATAAGGTTTCATTATTGACTAGGATTTTGAGAGTACATCCACGTCTGTCTCTAGACCAAATAGGTTTTCCTTACTCAAGTAGCATATGGCAGTAAATGAACCTAAATGAACATGTTGCATAATTTTTCTGCATTAAGTGCTGACATTATCTTTGCCACACTGTGTGTATGTGGTTTGATGTAATAAGAATCCTTTTAGAGAGAGTATGGAGGTACACGTTTTGTTCTAGTTTATACCTTTTTGAAGGAGCCCATTTTCAAAGTAGCATACGGTATGTGAATTATGCCCAATCTAATTATCATGCAGTGCTTTGGGAATTTACTCCTAAATGGATGCTATTAACATAAACAAGTCAGTTTACATGTCACAGTGAGGTTCAGGTTAAAAGAAAATGTATAATGGATTTCTGTATATTTGTGATCTACTGTAACTATTTAAAAAAAAAAAAAAACCCAGAATGATAAATGGTTGTACTGATTTTTCTCCATATAAACTTTGCTCTTGATAATAGCAATATGAATAGTTAGCGATAGCTTTTGTCATTAGTCATACATACTTATTGAGTACCTACTATGTGCCAACATTGTGCTGGGCAAAGGCCTTCAAAACAGATGGGTCCCTGCTCTAGCAAAAACTACTCTGAATTAATTTTGCCCCAAATCTTCACAGTAACAACTATAGAAATCTAGAGGAATGTTTATTAGAGGCATGTTACGACCATCAAAGGGCAAGGCTGTCTGGCACACAAAGCAGGTACCTTTTCCATTTTGAAATGAAACGAAACTTACAATGTAAGTTAGATATTTACAATAAATTTAAATTAAAAGGTTGGAACTGGTTGATATGTGTCACTAAATTGATCAAGTTCGAAAGAAAATGGGCATATAGCACAATGAACTTAATGGAAAAAAAAATTGCAACATGAATATAGAATCATTAACCCGAATTTCCCTTGACCTTTTCCAAATTAGGATGTTTCACCGAGCTCAGGGGAAAAGGCCAGAGGAGAGCTATAAGCATACTTTTAAAAATGGTAAATAAATAGCATGAAAAAAAAAGTTAAATGCAACTTGACGAGTGAGTCAATTTGAGCATAAAAGATATATAGTTACGCAGTTGTAATGTCTTTTTCCTGGCATGGCGCCAGGGCAGAGGTTATGTTTTCAGGGAATTTAAACTTAAGTTGTATGGAAGGAGGACGTGTGGAACACAAAGAAACATTTCCAAATAAGGCAGTAGCATGATCTCCCTTTCTGGAGGTCTGTAGAGAGCTGCATTTGAGTTTTGGCTGTGTCTATGACAGCAACTACATAAATTTAAAAAAATAAAAATTCACTCAAGCAAAAATTAGGGGGTCCTTGGCTAATCCCAAATAACTGCAGTAGTTATTTTTTTCTAGTTTCATCATTATTATGTAGGCATGTCTCTTGTTTTATCCGAAAACACAGGAATGATTTTAGTGGTGGGCTTTCAAAATCAGAGAACGTTCATATGGAAATATCAAAGCTAATTATGACATCAACTTTTATTTATCCTCTAAAGGAAAGCATAATAGGAGAGAATTTATGTTGGCTAGAAGATTCCCCAGTCGATATTATTACTGAGAGTATGACCTCTCATCCACTCATTCATCACTCATTCATTCTTTCAACAAATACTTACTGTGCATTTATAAGGTCATAGATACAGCCATGAACAAACTCCTTTAAAGAGTCTAATTTACATTCTGGGGCGCTATGATGGAGAGCAAAACATAGTCTCTGCCTTCAGAGAGCTCAGAGTCTGATCATTACAAGAATAGCAAGAAGGAGGAAAGGAAAAAGGGAAGGAGCAATTAATCTTTGTGTGGTACGGCTGAGACTAGCTCTCAGGGTGACGAAAACTGCTTGTTTAGTTTATTGCTTTTGTTGCTTAGCCATCTCAATCAAATATTTTATATTTTCCAACTATAGTGATTACACTTCATTTAATTTCTGGCACACTACTTCCATGGCATAATTTTGAATTTTTGTTTTTGAACAAAGGCACTACTACAAGATTAAGCTGAAAGTGTAATTTTAAGATAGAAGTGAGATGACGTAGATTTGGAAAAAATTTCTTTGGCAGCTGCATAATTTTTTGAAAATTATTAACTGTTCAAGAATAAAGTCCAAATTCACTTGTGAAATTATTCCGTGGAACTTGAGCCTCCTTGAGATTCTAAGGCTATCCCTTAAAATGGTCAGAAATAACTACCAAACACTTTTTACATTTATCCATACCTTCCACATTTATTGTTAAAAAAGAAAACCAAAACCAACCCTTTTATAAACTTGACAAACTTATTTTTCAAACCTGTACAAGGAAACCAAGGGTGAAGGGTAGGGTAGGGGTGTCTCTCTGGTAGCCTTACAAAGAATGTAGTGCTATTGTATTCATAGTTTAATCTGCCAGGATTCCATAGCCAAGAAAAGATGGGTGTCAGATCTCCACACATAATCTTCGGAACATCCGGAACTGAGAAACGGAGGTTGAGCAAATGAAAACAAGATAAAACTGAAGCAAGCTTGCTTTAACTTTATAAGAATGTGAATCAAATAGTGTGAGGATGGGGGAGGTGGGGAGAAAAAAGCCCTCATCAGTTTCCGGACTGGGACGGAGACATTGGCTCTAACTGAGCTTCTTGTGTCTTTGCTCTGGGACGATAGTGGTAATGCACCCACTGAAATGGGAAGACGGAGTGCAGAAAAGCCAGAGTAACTTTTTTGGTCCTAAATCAGATTGAAGTGCTATTAGAAGTTGTACTCCAACAAAAACTCGGGAAACAAATGGGGACTGAACACCCACAAATTTAATCGAAGCTTCTCACACAGTCCTGGTAAAATGTTCTGCATCTGATACCTCTATTGTTATCTCAAAGGAAGAGAGGCGCTGCCTGCCAGTTTAAATATTCTTTTATAGGGAAAAGATACAGAAATGAATACCTGTCACCTCATCCTACTTGATTAAATTGAGACTAGCTACTCAAAGTAAATAATTTTCCTGTTTACACAGGGAGTTAAACAAGTTTTGCATTAGCATAACAAAGACACGTGTAAACAAGGTTGTTATTGTACCCAATCTGAAGAAAATACTGAAATGGCTGAGGAGATATGTCCAAACCTGGAGGCTCCTGTCAAATCATGTCAAAAGAAGGAACTCAGTTACTTTTTGTGAGGTATCGGTCCTAAAAGGGTCTCTAAAGACAAATTTTAAGAGCATATTGAAAAATATTATTTAAATGTATTTTAGTTGCAACTCTGAACTTTTTTGTGATGACCCCTTATAGCTTAATACAATCCATGTCCTTCTTTGCATCACCTGAGTCTCCTTTCTAGGTCAAACACTGGTTCCAAATTCTAAAGTTGCTACTGCAATACTCACAAATCGTGTAACACACTATTTGATTTTGTTCTTTTTTTACTCTTTTTTTTTATAACAGCTTATTTGAAATTGAGATGGGCAGCTGTGTTTGTGAATTGGGGAGATGTTAGCTTGTTTCTTTTTCCATTAGTTTGTGTCTGAGCTACCCTGGCTTAATCTCCTTACTTAGTTACTTATTTGCTTCTAGATTTTTCTTACAGGTCACTTAATCATAGAAAGCAGGTGTCTTTTTAGAACATAAACGGCGTGCTTTTTCTTCCAGGGACCAGCGTATTCCTTCAAAAGAGTGGGACAATTAGCCCAGGTACCTGCTCTGCCTTTCACGGGGATGACAATGTACTGTCATAAAACTTACCCAAGAAGAGACCTACCTCCTCACTTTTCCGGGGCTCACTAGTACTGCATAGCAGCTTTAGCGGCAAAAAGCCATTTAGGACCACAGCCTGGACTGGGTGATGGTGGGGCCAGGGAAGAAGAACCAGCATCGGCAATGATTTCAACTTTTTGTTTCCTGTTATCACAATGATACCAATTTCTTTCAAAGCCCATGCTGCTATAAAAACTATAGCTTTATGGGTGACCGAGTAATTCCCATTCAATGGCAAAGGAGGGGTTCCATGGAAAAGTATTAGGGAATGCTTTCTATTTAGAGTTTTCAGAAAAGGCTACTACTCCTATTTCAGCTCAAGTGGGAGGTCTTTCCTTTTCCCGTAATTTTAGATCTAAGATAATGTTCTTAAAGATGAAGAGAGTAATGATGACTCAAAAGTACACAAGAAGTAGTATTTCCTTTTATTTATAATTATCTTGGAATTCTTCATGATGATGTTTTATGGGAGAGAAAAGAAAGCCACCCGCTTTATAGGCTCACAGCCCAAAGTTACTAACCTGCCTAAGAGATGATTTTGCTTTTAAAGATGTGACCTTTGTCATTGTTTTTTAGGTTCAGATTTCTAAGACCAGCCCTTAAGAGAGGTTCCACAAAGTGTGGTTTATAAACACTATCACCTAGACTAGAGTTGGCAGAAATGCAGATCCCTGGATCCTACCCTAGACTCTATGGGAGTATGTCCAGAAAAATTATGAAGTTACCAAGGCAATTCTTGCAAAAGTGCACAGATCAAAGTTTGAGAACCACTGCCTCTGATAAATTACAGAAATAATGGTTACAACCGTAGCTACTAGCAGGTAAAAAATTGTGCTTATAGGTAAGGAAACAGTGAAAGTTGGCTAAGTTTCACCAAGACATTCCTTAGCCCACAACCTAGTTAAAGCTATCTTGCCTGTCAATTCAGAAAGTAGTTAGAATAATTTTGATTGGGCAAAGAAATAAAACATGAAAGGGGATTTTTTAAAAAATGGAAATGTATTAGTACAAATAACTGAAAAGATTCCACTGATTCCAAGCTTTGCTCTTCCTTTCCACATTGGCACGTGGGCAATGTGGAAAGGCAGGAGGCATGATTATATCCTTCTCTCTTGACTCCAGACTGTACCTCCAAAGTATTCTTATTACTTGCTTTTTGCTTCTTTTCCGCTTGCTGCTGCTCTGCTGGGTTTTTGGTTTTGTTTTTGTTTTGTGATGTTGGCTTAATACGATCTTATTTCAATGATGAGAAAAGACTTATTATTTTTTCCATGAGCCTTCTGTTTCTCTCAGTGACTATCAGCTTCTGTTTCTTTTGGTGCAGAAAGGAAAACGAGTGTGAACAGTGAGTTCTGATTTCAAAACTAGCCCTTTACAGAAAGTTCCTAAAGTGCCAAGCATTTGATTCCGAATCATCCAGAAATCTTTCATGAAATGCAGATTCCTTGGTTTCACCTTTCCCCCCTGGCAAAAGATTGAATAGAGTTTTTCTTCTAAGAAAACAAAGGTTACTTGTAGATAACAACTCCTTTCCATAATTTATTAATTAAGAGTCAGTAAGCTTTAAAAATCTCTGAGGTTTTATCTGGTTGTTTTTTGTTTGGTTTTGGGTTGTTTTGTTGTTGTTTTTGAGTTTTTTTGCCAATACAAATTTCTTAAGGACCTGTAGGGCTTTCGTTTATATTTTTTAAACTCCTATAAGTTTTATTTCTTTTTAAGTTCATTTTCCCCATTTATCAGCCTTCCTCATTCTACCAAAGCAAACATTCAAATGTGTTTAACATGTATTCTTCCGTGTTTACATGTTTTTGAAAATGTGCCTTGCTGTTTTGAATCCATGAATTTTTAATTTGCATAAATGATATTGTGTTATGTATTACTGCTCTTATTTTTTTCACACAGCATTATATTTTATTTTTTAAAAGATTTTATTTATTTATTTGACAGAGAGAGACACACAGCGAGAGAGGGAACACAAGCAGGGGGAGTGGGAGAGGGAGAAGCAGGCTTCCCGTGGAGCAGGGAGCCCGATGTGGGGCTTGGTCCCAGGACCCCGGGATCACGACCCAAGCCGAAGGCAGATGCTTAATGATTGAGCCACCCAGGTGCCCCAACACAGCATTATATTTTAGAGGTCCCCACATATTGCGGGCTCTTCACCTATCTGGTTCCTTGTTTCTGAAGGCTGCCTAGTAACAGTGGGCAGGACAAGTCACCACTCCCCTAAAGAAGGACACCCAGATTGCCTCCAAGTCTGCCACCATAAGTAACTGACATTAGTACCAACTTACAAGTCCCCTTCACAATCCTGTCTGAGACTTTCTCCAGGATACCGTATCCAGGAGTGAAATAGCCGGGTTGTAAGTGGGCATAGCATTGCTTTGGCTAAGTATGCCACGTTGCTCTCCAGAATGTGGCTGCCTCAATCCACATGCACCTGCAGCACATGGGCCTTATAATCTATCTATAGCCCTACAACATTTGGCTTTCTCCAACTTTCTAATTTTATATTTTGGTGTCATATACAGTTTGTAAAGGGAAGGAGACTATAACCAATCAACAACACTTACTGATTATTGCAAATGCTTGGCAGGGTAACAGATGCTGAAATTTCAAGGCAAATAATGTATCAATTCTACATTCAAGGAACATGCAGTGTAATAGAAAAGAAAGACAGAAGAGGCAGGAAAATCTTTGACAGCAGAAGGAATATAGTGTGGGGGAAGTTCAAAGGGAGGTCTTGCAGCCCAGACTGGCAGAATCAGGGAAAGTTTTCAGCAGAAAGTGACCCAGAGGCTGGAAGTGGTGAGTACACTTACCAATTGTTGAGTGAAGAATGATCCCCTCTGCTTGGAAACTTTATCCTCCTTGACTGAAAGTGCATTGTTAGCAATCACGCCCATAGAGCTACATCAACCCTGGGCATAGAGGTCCCAGCTCCTCTTGCATTTTAGAAGATGGTTTTGGGTTTGTTATGCTGGACGTGGCAGGGTTTTCAGCAAGAGAATAGCGCATACAAAGGCCGAGGGAAGAGAATATACAAGATCACAGAGAACAACATGGACAGCAGATTGGGAACGTACTTTCTGCTTCGTGTGCATGTTCTCATTGAACCACAGCACTCTAGGATATTGTCTTTAGTCACTCATTTTACAGCAAGGAAATAAAGCCTCAAAAATAAAGTTGTACTGGGACACCTGGGTGGCTCAAGTGGTTAAGTGTCTGCCTTTGTCTCAGGTCATGATCCCAGGGTCCTGGGATGGAGCCCCGCACTGGGCTCCTTATTCAATGGGGTGTCTGCTTCTTCCTCCGCCCCTCCCCCCACTCGTGCTCTCTCACCCTCTCTCTCTCTGACAAGTAAATAAATAGAAATCTTAAAAATAAATAAAGTTGTATTGTCCAACACCATACAACTAGTTAAGTACAACCCAGATACAATCAGGATTTTAACAAATGTTTGATCTCAAAGTTAAGACTTTTTTTCCCCTGGTAAATAGGGCAAATAAAATAAAATAAAATAACTGGTTATGAGTTGCCAATGCAACAGCTGGATTCAGTTTCCGTGGCTTAGGAACCAGTTGATAAGGATTAAGGGCAATCTGACTTCTTGTTTTGATGATGATTTTCATCTCTACCTTAAATTCCAAGCATAAGTTTCTTTAGTATATTGATACCTGCTAATAGAATTTGGGGGGAGGGGTGCATATTTGGATATCTGGAAAAGGAGACTCTATACAATTAACAAATGCTCCTAAAAAGAAACTGTCTCCCATATAGGCCACATCCCCTGCAAGACCTCTGAGCTGTGGAGACAATAGATCCATAGCCTGCAAAAGGCATTTTCATGTAATATTACCTATAATTACAGTTAAATACTAATTAAACATTTTTGCCAATTTTGTCCATTTCCTTGCAAAAAATTTCATAGATTAACCTATTTCTACTTGTTAGCCCAGGTCTTACAATTAGTAAGTAATTGCTGGGAGTCGTACTTGAACTCGTTAAACATACAAGGTGTACAGTGAGATATTATTTTTGTAATTAAGGCAATAACTTATCAGATTGTAGATATTATGCTTCAAATCATGGATCCTTTCAAAAGAAGGTATCCTGAGGATTGAATATGCCTGATCATCAACATGCATTGCGGAGACATCTAATATTAAAAAGTAACATTAAAGGGAATCCAGTGCTTTCCACATGGCATATTCTGCATTCATAAGCGTGTAAAGAACAGGGTTTTTTTTGTCAGCAATACAATATTTCTTACATGTATACATTTTCATATTCTTTGTGTTAATCAGAGAGCACACTGCTATTATACCATTAACTGACAAGAGATTTCTGACTATATTTTTATATTGATGACACAATATCCAGCATTAAGCCAAGCTGAGAAAAAAAAAGACACCCTCTTATGTTAAAGTAAATTGGAATGATTTGGATCAAAGGCAGAGATATTCAGATTGAGGGACTAAATCCCCCCCTTGAGACGATCTATAAAGGTTCTCCTCTTAACCTAGATATTGAAACTAAAATTAAGCAGTTCTTTTAGTTAAATAAAATGTGTTTAAGCGGACATAAAGTTGCAGAGAAGATTCCCGTCCATATTCCTCACGCTTTCAAAATTTTAATGACTTGAAGTCCTAGATGGAACAGATTCTCCAATGTCTGTCTTCAAATGGCTACTCACTTGAGGCTTAAGGTGGTACAAAGCTAACCTGAGACCAGAGACTCTAGGAATCTCCTCAGAGTATCTCTGTTCAAAATATAGGTCCAGAGGCACCTGGGTGGCTCCGTCGGTTAAGTCTCCGACTCTTGATTTCAGCCCAAGTCATGATCTCAGCGTCGTGAGGTTGAGGCCCACGTCAGGCTCTGTGCTCAGTGTGGGGTCTGCTTGTCATTCTCCCTCTGCTCCTCCCCCTGCTCGCTCTCGCTCTCTCCCTCTTTATCTCTAAAATAGATAAATAGATAAAATCTTAAAAAAAAAATTAGGTCTCGCATGGCCAAGTGAGAACACTTTTAAACCAAAATTCTTCTAACCTATTACCATGAATGCCATGATATTTCCTAATACAATGAAATTTCTTATTTGTCATTACGATATCAGGACTTCACCAGTTGAATATGGCCAGAAACTCACTTCAAAGTAACAAGCCACTTTCCAACCTTTAGTGTATCAGATTTACCTGGAGGGCCTGTTAAACCTTTGGGCCCTATCCCTAGAAGTTCTGGGTCAGAAATGAGCATTTCTAACACGTTCTCAGGTGATGTTAACACTGCTGCTCCAGGGACCACACTTTGAGAACCACTGACTTGAACAAGTAAGTAAAAACAAACAAAAAAAGGGCTCATGTAATTTTTAAGTCCAAGGGTCCAGGATTCCTCTGGCTTCTTTGGGCCTGGCTGGCCCACAAGAGGGAACTTAAATACTGTAATGAAAACTCCATGTCTCCAATTATTAGGCAGATTCTCTCTGTGTAAGCACTAAGTGGTCACTGGCACACCCACAGTCATGTTCTGCAAGAGTCGCAAATTCATCACAAATAGACATCTAACCCAATTCTGGAAGGGAACAGTCCTAAGGAGGGTTCTGACTGGCCTTATCTTATTCACGTGACTATTTCTGGAAGAAAATTTTTAAAAAGGCTGAGCCTAGGGTAAGGATGCATGGTGATTGTGCAGGCTGAGGCCATATGCATGCCCATGTGCCCAATGAGCTCCTTTAACAGACTTGGTCATTTCACGACTCTTGCCTTTAGAGTGACTTGTGCCCATGAAATGCTTCAGTCCTTCACATGAGTGTCTTGGCATGGCAGCCCCTTGGCCCAATGATGCTTGCAAACATCCATGTCCAGAATGGGAATATGATCTAGCTGCCAACCCTGGAATCTATTTTACATATAAGTATAGAGTTTAAATTACCTTAATGACATTTTTTTTATCTTTAGTAATATTCTAGTTCTGACGGTAACAAAATTTTAAGCAGATACAGTCTCTGACAATGTTCTCACCAGTCCAGAAAATAAAGGACTAAAACAACATGAAAATTAGGGAGTACACATGAACACAGACTCATAGTTCAGCAGTTCGACTGATTTCTCTCCTAAGCATAAGGTAAACTGGTTCACATTCAGAGGCCCTTTAAATGACATGATTTAATGTGACTAAAAGATGTCCAGATGGCACCACACCGCCTCTACTGGGAGGAGAGGTCAGGCGTCAATTGGCTCTAACACAAACCCCACTAATGTGTAGCTACAAACTGCCACATCAGGGTCCATCTTTCCAGGCTCCTGTTAGGTGAAATAATCAAGCTCTGTGACAGTGTTCCCCAGATGCAGGGAAATATGGTGACTTTAATGCGACCCCACGTGCTGTCAGATACTCACAGAATGACTATTTTCGGAGCAAGACTTTAATAAATTATCACCTGTTTTATTTGCTGAATAAGACTAATATTATAAATATGGGGTGAGAAATCTCATTTCAATCCAGCACCCTATATATCATTGGATTCTTGAAAGACATCATTTAAACTTAGGGCAGCATAAGTATTTATACTCTTAGTATATACCTTTATCCAGGGGCACCTGGGTGGCTCAGTTGGTTAAGCGACTGCCTTCGGCTCAGGTCACGATCCTGGAGTCCCAGGATCAAGTCCCGCATCAGGCCTCCTGCTCAGCAGGGAGTCTGCTTCTCCCTCTGACGCTCCCCCCTCTCATGTGCTCTCTCTCCGTCTCTCATTCTCGCTCTCTCAAATAAATAAATAAAATCTTTTAAAAAATACATATATATACCTTTATCCAATGTAATTCATATAACGACATACTTTAAATAATGAGAATTAAAAATTGAGCCAAATGACGCTGAAGGCTACCGATAGGATAGTTGGTGCTACGGCAACATTCTCAGATCAAACTTTGCCTTATAGACTAACGTGTGCCCTATGGAAAATGACCACCGAGACCCTGGCTTTCAAAGTCTAAAAGACCAGAAAAGATCATTATCAAGAAGGAAAAGATACTGATCATTTATTTCATACACGAGTCTGTACAAAATACAGGTGAGCAAAGATGAAAGAGACACCTTCATTAAAAAAAATATGGCTAAATATAATTCTATCCGTAAGAAAAGTTCCAATCATCTTGAACTTGGTGACATGGTGTATGTTAGAAGTAGTCAAACCTATAGCCTCATTTGAAAAGCAAAATGTAAAATACTTCCATCTTTCCTGTTCAGAAGTAATGTTCTTCCAGCCAATGGGAGATAAGGGGCGTGTTCTCCTGTGTCCTCATTATTTGAGGAAGGGAAGTGGACAATGATATGGCAGAAAGAGGCCTACACAGGATGAGTGATTTGCTGAGACTCATAACACAAACTAGTAGCAGAATGAGAACCAGAATACAGGTCTTGTCTACCAGAGCGTTCTCGTTCCTTTACAGCGTTCTTTTTCTCTCTCTCCTTAATTTTCATGTTGTTTTAGTCCTTTATTTTCTGGACTGGTGAGAACATTGTCAGAGACTGTATCTGCTTAAAATTTTGTTACCGTCAGAACTAGAATATTACTAAAGATAAAAAAAATGTCATTAAGGTTGTGAGCTAACACAGAACAAGTAATCATAGTACTTAGAGTTATAAGATTCCTCCAGAGATCATTTATTTCCAGCTTCCAGTCAATAAGCTGTGAGGTATTTTCAGCTCCATTTTGCACATGAGGTAATTGGGAGCAGGGTGATATGTCAAAAATTAAACATCTTGTTGGTTTTGAAAGAAAGACCGTAAGTCAGATCTCCTCAACCTCAGATGGCTATTCCTTCTGCAGCTATATAGTGCCTTTCAAAATAACTACGCCCCTGACTGAGGTTGAACCACCAACATAGGAATTACAGGCAAAACAGGTAAATACTTGTTTATAGAAATTTTGGTTAAGTCTCATACTACAGGAGGTGTTCCCAAATGATAACTCAGAAAATAAGAGTCTTTGTATGGCTTGGTATCTGGAGTCCAGAAGCAGTAAATAGATATGTTTTCCATTTTGCTAATTCTATCCATTTGAGGAATTCATATTCTGGAAGTATGTACTTAAATTGTGTCATTTTATGATGTTTCAAGGTCTAAAAAATTGAAATGTGACCCACTAAAGTATTGGGTCTCATGTGTTCTGGGATGGATAAAGGGCTTTTGATGAGTTAATTACCCAGAGTCAGGTATCATACAGCTTGATTTTAAATCCTGAACCTACCCTGCTCTTTACATGAATTCCTTGAGTTTTGGTTTCTTCATCTATAAAATAAGATAATACTATCAGCTTCATTGGTTTGTATAAAGCTTAAATGATATAATATGTGTAAAGTGCTTAGTACAATGACTGGCACACAGTTATTGCTCAATAAATATAGCTAGTATATTAGTCAGCATTTGCTGAGATAAGTTTCCATAATAAACAATCCAGAAATCTCAGGGGCTTTAGGTACAAATGTTTGTTTCTCACTCATCTTACATGTCAGCTGTGGATCAGATTTGCCTTGGCTTCATTTCACTTCTCCCCTCTGGGATCTAAGCTGAAAAAATACCATCCCAAAAGACATGCTATGTTATTCTCATGGTAGAAGAAAAAGAGCAATGGTCATAACTGGTGACTCTTAAAGCTCTTGCATAGACATGATATATGTTACCCCCCATCCCTCACATTCTATTGGCCAAAGTAATTCACATAGCCAAGTGGGAAAGTATAGTTTTCCAAAGGGAGGTAATGGAATGACATGGCAATGAATGGAGACATATAATTCTTTTTCATGGAGTTAGCAAATAATTGAGAACAACAACCAATTCTACCATAGTTAGTGACTCTTTGCACCAACAGGAGGTGAAAGGGGAGATATAAAGAGCACTTTACAAAAAGTAAAAAAAATCGGCTCTGCCTAATCTACCTTTACTACTTGTAGGATGTTCAACAAGACATTTAATCCCTCTAAATTTTAGGCTTCTAGTCTGTAACAGGACTCTTGTGAAAATTAAATGATGGAAAGACACTCAGCTAAAGCCCTGGAATGAATAAGACAATGAGAAAATAAAGGTTCTGCCCTCTGAAGAATTTGTTGTTATGGAAATTCAAAGCAGTGATGAGCACTTGGGGAAACTGACCAGTTGTTGCCCTGGATTGTAACCACGAAAACACAGGGAATCCAGACACATTATTATGAACTCTGAGTGCTTATCAATCATGAGGGCTCCCACTGAGAGCACGTAGGCAAGAGTAAAAGCATTTACCACCAAGAAAATCTCAAAAATGAAATAACTCGCTGAACCTCAGCAAAAAACAAACACAAACTAGAGATCTTAAAACAGAAATCATGAACCTTAATACTACACTCTGAAGATAAAGGAGAAAGTGAATTGGAAACTTTCACTGATACCCAATAGCCCAACATGGTTTTCTTAACTCATCATTCATTATTCAGTCCGGTGACTCTCCTTCGTTCAGTTATTATTTATTGTTCCTCTGTTTTGTGCCTAGTTAAGGAGTGGAGAGATAATGATGAATAAAACATAACATATCCATGATATTATAGCCCTTGTGTCTAATTAAGTGTCTAATTAAGGAGACCAATATTAATTAGATAATTATATTAATAATGTATAATTGCAAAATAGGAGATGTGCCATTGAAGAAAAGCATATGATCCCTTGAGAGAGGATGGATGAGAGACCTGACTTAGACTGGGAGACTTTTCAGAATAGTTTATTGTGACCTGAGATTTGAAGAGTAACTACCGCAGTTCCCTGGACTAAGGAAAAAGGGGGGGACAGGACACTTGATGGTGAAGAACATCTCAGACCGAACAGCAAGGACAAGACTCCGGGAAGGGAAGAGAGTATGACTCTGAGAAACTGGAAGTTCCCCGTGTCTGGAGCACAGAGAGGAAAGAGTGATGAGAGAGGGGTTGGCCTGAGGGGTGGAGGCTGAGTTCTACCAGGTCTTATAAGCTTATAAGCTCTAACTATCTATCTTTATTTAAATATCAGTAGAGACACCATTAAGTAAAATTAAGTAGGAGCTTGGTATAATACAATTTTATTTTTTTAATCAAAGTAATATATGCATTGGTTAAAAATTAAATTGTGCAGGAAGATTTATAAAGGAAAGCCATAGTCTCTCCACTCCACACTTTCCGAGACTCACTCCCCAGAGGAAAACCACTCTTAACCACTTTCTTTTCAGTGCTTCTCTTCGTTACTGTGATGTTGCTGAATGAATTGTTCAATCTTTCATTTCTCAACCCATTCACAATAATATACTTTTCAACTTCCTGGTACTGAAAGTGGGGATTTCACTCAGGTTCTTTCACTTCTCATTAGCCCACTCACCAGTCAGTTTTCAAATCATTGTTTGGGGGCGCCTGGGTGGCTCAGTCGGTTAAGTGACTGCCTTCGGCTCAGGTCGTGATCCTGGAGTCCAGGGATCAAGTCCAGGGATCGAGTCCCGCATCGGGCTCCCTACTCGGCGGGGAGTCTGCTTCTCCCTCGGACCCTCTTCCCTCTCGTGCTCTCTGTCTCTCATTCTCTCTCTCTCTCAAATAAATAAATAAAATCTTAAAAAAAAAATCATTGTTTGAATGCTTCTGTCATTCCCTTTGTAACTGTAAATAATGTATTTAAACCTCTATTACATGTTCCAGGAAATACAGATAGTGTGTTTCTAGTCGTGTCTCTGCTATACGAAGAGGGTATTAGTACCCTTACTCTTTTCTTCCTCTCTTCTCCTCTTTATCTCCTTCCCCATTTCTGTAACTACCACTTGCATCTATGTGCATCAGTGAGATTGGCCATTATTGACCATATTGTCCTTATCTAATTTTGATATCAAAATATGCTAATCTGATAAAACCAAGTTGGAAAATCTTTCCTCCATTTCTCGTCTCTGGAAGTCTTTATGCAAGAATAAAGTTATTTGTTCCTTGGACTATTAAGTAGAATTCAACTATAAAATTATCTAGATTTGTTGCTTTCTTTGTAAAAATGGATTTGATTTCTTTTATTGAAAAACCTATTTGGGGGTGCCTGGGTGGCTCAGTAGGTGAAGTTGTCTGCTTCAGCTCAGGTCATGATCACAGGGTCCTGGGATCAAGCCCCACCTTGGACTCTCTACTCAGCGGGGAGTCTGCTTCTCCCTCTCACTCTCCCTCTGTGCTCTCCCTCTCTCTCTCGCAAATAAATAAATAAAATCTTAAAAAAAGAAGAAGGAAAAGAAAAACCTATTCAGGTTTACTTGCTCCTTCAAGGGTGAATGTCCAGACCTCACATACAACTGGTCTTCCAGAGCAGCTTTCCTTGGGGAGATGGTACTGAGGCAAGAGCAGCAGCTAGCTTGAGGTTCTACCCTGTGTATCCCAGAGCAGTACACATGATCTTACAGGGCTCAATATCAAATGTTTTTATATAAGATACCCTGGCCCTTAGGCTCCAAGGTTTTTAAGTTGCATGATTAGGGAAGAACAGGCCTCTTCTCTGATGAACTCAGGGACAGAGATACAACAGCAGAGAGATACGGTGGCTCTTCAACATTGGTGGGCTGAAAGAGTACTCTGATGCGATCAAGAGATAGAATTTCAGCCCTGCGATGACAGCTGTGTGACCAAGTGGCACAGAGTTTCTGCCTAGTGCTTCGGCATCCTTTGCTTTCCAGATTGGGAAGGGCAAAACTTCTCCCAGGTTGGAATCCCAAGACTTGTGACTCAGCTACGTGATCTGATGGGCCAATGTCCTGATTTGCTCTTATCAGCATTCTTCCAGAACTGACCATATTAACTACTAGGTTCTGACCAGTTTTCATGGGATTTTACTTGGAGCCAAACTCCTTTCCTGGGAAAGCTAGGCTGTAGGAAATCAGTCTTGAACAAGTTGATGCTTGCCTCTTAGGTTTTCTGTTTCTTCTGAAGTCATTTTTTTATAGCATTTATTTTTTTATTTTATTTTTAATTTTTTTTTAATTTTTTTTTTTTTTGAGAAAGAGAGTGTGAGCAGGGAGGGCCAGAGGGGGAGGGGGAGAGAGAGAGAGAGAATCTCAAGCAGGCTCCACGCCCAGCACAGAGCCTGGCACAGGGCTGGATCTCATGACCCTGAGATCACAACCTGAGCTGAAATCAAGAGTCGGTTGCTTAACTGACTGAGCCATTCAGGCTCCCCTACAACATTTTTAAAAGAATGCATTTATTTCATCTGATTTATCAAATTTCTTCAGATAAAATGGTTCATATTATCCATATCACTTTTTAAATTTTTCCTTTTAAGAAAAATGCCAGTTGTAAGTTTTTCAAAGAAGCATTTTTTAACTTTGTTTTTCTATTATTGTAGCTTGTTTTTACATTCATTGATTTCACTTACCTAACAAATTTGATGGAACTCCAACCACTAGCAAAGCATTCTTCTAGGTACAGGAGGGGAAAAAAAGTTTAAAATCCCTTATCTGATGAAATTTAGATTTTAATGTAAAGACCCAAACAAATATGTAAAGTGCATTCTGTGTTAAATGTGATATATTCAAAGGAGAAAAATATATCAAGAATAGAGGAGTTAAGGACTGTGGGAATAGGAGTGCAGTTTTGTAAAAAGGAATCATGAAAGGCCTCAGTGAGAAGGCCACATTTGGGAACGGTCTGAATAAGAGCAGGGAGAGAGCCCTGCTGTTCTCAGAAGGAAAGGCATTGTATGTGGTGGTGCCAGTATGACCTTGTGTGAGAGCAACGTTGGGCATGTTTGAGGGTCATCAAGATCCTTTTGTGACTGGTGTAGAGCAAGCAAAAGAGAAAGAAGTGAATGAAAGGGAGATATTTGCCTTTACCTTGTTATTCCTTGTCTTCTACTTTGGATTTATTTTGATGTTACTTTTCTAATTTCTTAAGTTGAATACTTTCTGCAACAATTTTTAGGTTTTCTTCTTTACAGGGACAAGTACTTTGCAAGATGCCTTTGCTACAATGCATGTATTTTATGTTTTTATTTTTATCTTTCGGTTCTAAAAATATTCTTTTTTTTTAAGATTTATTTATTTGAGAGAGAGAGATTGTGTGTGTCAGTGAGCATGAGCTGGGAGGGGCAGAGGGAGAGAATCTTTGAGCAGACTCCCACTAAGCACAAACCTGACACAGGGCTTGATCTCACAACCCATGAGACCATGACCTGAGCTGCAACCAAGAGTTGGCCACCCAGGCACCTGGGTTCTAATAATATTCTAATGCCCATTTTAATTTTGCCTTTGTTCTATAAAGTGTTTGGCTTGAGGTGTATGGCTATGTCACTTAATTACTGGAGTTTAGAAGGAAAGAGTATGAGAAGGGGGAAAGGCAATCATTGCATATATAATGTTTGAGAACTTTAAAGAAATTTTAAAAGATGATAATCCCCAAATTCAGGATTGGTTAATGAATCCAAAATGGATTAAAATATAATCCATCTCCATATGCTCAGGTCTTCTATATTTTTATTATTTATTACTGAACCATGTGTAACTGTTGAGCACTTTAAATATGGCTAGTGCAATGGACAAATTGAATTTTAAATTTTATTTACTTCAAATAAATTTAAATATTAACACCCATTTGTGGCTAGTGTTAGCATATTGAACATCACAGTTCTAAAATGAGGTTAGAAGAGGGCCTAGGGCTAAGCCTTGAGAAAATGCAGCATTTAATGGCCAAGTAGAAGATGACGAATCTGTAAAAGGAACATGAAGAAGTGGTCAAAGAGGTAAGAACAATACTATAGAGTGTACTTGCACAGAATCCAAGGAAAGAAAGCATTTCAAGCAAGGGAGAGCCATCAACACTGTCAAGTGCTGCTGAGAGAGTCAAGTAATGCTCATTTTTGGTTATTTAAGCATAAAGAAATTTAGGAACTTACAGCAGCATGCAAAATATCTTATGAGAAACAGATTCTCTACTGTGCTTTCTGCAAACACCTCAAAACAAAACTATACTCTAAGGAATCTTCTCACCCTAAGGCAATCAGGGTTCCACCAATCATTTTATAAAATCGTTGCCACAGAAGCAATCTCCTGAGCCACGCTATTTCTGCTCCAATTCACACTAACAGAATTAATGCCTTTGATCAATCTTCCTCTCTCCCAACTCAGTTCCAAATCGGAGGCTCAGGAGAGTTCCTGCGGTTTTTGCAAACTAAAGCACCTCCAGGAGTAGCTGCAAGGGAGTCTGGCAAATGATGTTTTTAGTTTGAGGATGTTTTAAATTGCAGATGGAGGGTGTATTTAGTTGAGTTATCTTTTTGTTATTGATCTTTAACTTAGTCCCACTGTAGCTAGACAATGTGTTCGATCTGATATTAATTTTTTGAAATATGTTGGTATTTGCTTTATGCCAAGGATGAGGTCAGCTTTGTAAATGATGTTTTGAGTGTTCCCAAGAATGTAAGGATGTATATATATTGTGTGTACTCAATTTTGAGGTGTAAATTTCTAAAAATGTCCATTGGGTCCAACGGGAAAACTATTGCTCAAATCTTCCATATTCTTATGAATTATTATAAGAGATATGTGTTGAAATCTCCCACTACGATCATGAAAATTATCAATTTCTCCTTTTTATTCATCCAGTTTGCATTATATATACTAGATTATGTTACTAGTGCATATTAGTTTAAAATGATTCTATGTTCCTGGTGAATTAAAACTAGTGAATATACACACCTTTTATCAACTGGAGTGACCCTCATCTCTAAAATATGTTTTGCCTTAATTTCTCTTTTGTCTTATATTAATATATCTACATTAACTTTTTTTTTGGTTAGTGTTTACCTAGTATAAATTTTTCATTGTTTTACCATCAACATTTCTGTGTCCTTCGCTTGCTTGCTTGCTTGCTTGCTTGCTTTCTTTCTTTCTTTCTTTCTTTCTTCTTCTTTTTCTTTCTTTCTTTCTTTCTTTCTTTCTTTCCTCTTTCTCTCTTCTCTTTCACATTTTGACCTCTGCACTCCTCTCTCCCACCTCCCCCTACCTCTGGCAACCACCAACCTGTTCTCTGAATCGATAAACTTGGGTGTTTTTTGTTGTTGTTGTTATATTTTAATCTGTTCTTTTGTTTGTTTGAGATTCCATATATTAAGTGATCAAACGGTATTTGTCTTTCTCTGACTTACTTAATTTGGCTTAATGTCCTCAAGGTCAATCCATGTTGTCACAAATAGCAAGATTTCACTTTTTTTAAAGACTAAATAATATTCCTCTGTGTGTGCATGTGTATATATGTGTGTGTACTTCACAGTTTCTCTATCCATTCATCCGTTGATGGACACTTAGGTTGCTTCCATATCTTGGCTATTGTAAATAATGCTGCTATGACCATGGGATGCATATAGCTTAGTATTTGCTAGTTAGTTAGCATTTTTGTTTTCTTTAGATAAATATCCAGAGGTGAAATTGCTATACTATGTTGTAGTTGTATTTTTAATTTTGGGGGAAGCTCCATACTGATTGCCATAGTGGCTGCACCAATTTACACTCCTACTAATGGTGCACAATGGTTCCCTTTTTTCCACGTCCTCACCAACACTTGTTATTTCTTGTCTTTTTGATACTAGCCATTCTGACTGGTGTGAGGTGATATCTCACTATAGTTTTAATTCTCATTTCCCCAATGATTAATGATTTTGAACATCTTTTCATGTACCTGTTAGTCATCCGTACGTTTGCTTCAGAAAACTTTTTATTCAGATATTCTGCTCATTTTTTAATTGGATTTTTCTTGCTATTGAGTTGTATGAGTTTTTTTATATATTTTAAATATTAGCCCCTTATCAGACATACTTTAAAGATTAGCCCCTTATCTGATTTGCAAATATTTTGTCCCATTAATAGGTTCCCTTTCCTTTTCATTTTGTTAATAGTTTCTTTTGCTGCACAGAAGCTTCTTAGTTTGATGAAAGCACACTTGTTTATTTTTGTTTTGTTGTTTTTGGTGTCAAATCCAACTAATTACCATCAAGACCTATGTCGAGGAGCTTACCACATATTTTCTTCTAGAGGTTTTGTGGTTTCTGGTCTAATGTTCAAGTCTTTAAGTGGTTTTGAATTAGTTATTGTGTATGTTGTAAGATAGTGGTCATATTTCATTCTTTGGCATGTGGCTGTCCAGTTTTCCCAACACCATTTATTGAAGACATTGTCCTTTTCCCCATTGCATATTCTTGGCTCCTTTGTGATGAATTAATTGACCATACATGCATGGGTTTATTTCTTGGTTCTCTATTCTATTTCATTGAACTAGATGTCTGCTTTTATGCCAATACCATATTGCCTTGATTACTGTAGCTTTGTAATAGAGTTGAAATCAAAGAGCACAGTGCCTTCAGCTTTGCTCTTCTTTCTCAGGATTGCCTTGGCTATTTTGTTATATTTTGTTTTGTTTTGTGGTTACATACAAACTCTAGGATTGTTATATTTCTTTGAAAATTCTATTGAAATTTGGTATGGATTGCATTGAACTGGTAGGTCACTTTGGGTAGTATGGACATTTTAATAATATTGATTCTTCCAATCCATGAGCAAGGAATAATTTTCCATTTATTTATGTCTTCTTCAATTTCTTTCATTAGTGTCTTGTAGTTTTCACCTCTTTGGTTAAATTTATTCCTAGGTGTTTTATTTACTCTGATGCAGTTGTAAATGGGATTGTCTCTTAATTCCCCTTTCTGATAACTCGTTATTAGTGTATAAATATGCAACAGATTTTTATGTATTGACTTTTTTATCCTGAAACTTTACTGAATTTACTAGTTCTAACAGTTGCTGAGGGAATCTTTAGGTTTTTCTATGTATAATTCCATGTCATCAGCAAATAGTGGCAGTTTTACTTTTTCCTCACTAATCTGGATGCTTTCTATTTCTTGTTCTTGATTGATTGCCAATACTATGGCTCTAGCTAGGATTTCCAATACTGTGTTGAATAAAAGTGGTGAGAGTGGACACCCTTGTCTTATTCCTCATCTTAGAGGCAAGGCTTTCAGTTTTTCACCATTACATATGATGTTAACCTTGGCATAAACAGCCTTTAATACATTGAAGTGTATTCCCTCTGTACACATTTTTTTTGAGAATTTTTAATCATAAATGGATGCTGAATTTCGTCAACTGTGTTTTCTGCATCTATTAAGATGATCATATGATTTTTATCCTTCATCTTATTAGTGTGGTGTATCACATTGACAGATTTACAGCTGTTGAACCACCCTTGGATCCCTAGAATAAACCCCACTTGATCATGGTGTCTGATCCTTTTAGTGTATTGTTGAATTTGGTTTGCTGATATTTTATTGAGGATTTCACGTCTATATTTATCAGGGATATTGACCTACAATTTTCTCTTCCTGTGGTATCTTGTCTGGTTTTGGTATCCGAGTAATGCTGGCTTCATAAAATGAGTTGGAAAAATTCCTCTTCTATTCTTTTTGGAAGAGTTTGGAAAGGACTGGTATTAATTCTTCTTTGAATGTTTACTAGCATTCACCAGTGAACTTTTCTGGTCTTGAGCTTTTATTTGTTGGGAAGTTTTTGATTACTGATTCAATCTCCTTACTAGTAATTGATCTGTTCAGATTTTCTATTTCATCATGATTCAGTCTTGATAGATTTTACGTTCCTAGAAATTTATCCATTTCTCCTGGTTTGTCCAATTTGCTGGTGTGTACTTGTTCATAGTAGTCTCTTACGATCCTTTGTATTTCTGTAGTATCAGTTATAACATTTCTTCTTTTATTTCTAATTTCATTTGAGTCTTCTCTTTTTTTATGTTGGTAAGTCCAGCTAAAGGCTGGTCAATTCTGTTTACCTTTTCAAAGAAACAACTCTCAGTTTCATTGATCTTCTCTATTGTCTTTTTAGCTTTTATTTCATTTATTTCTGCTCTAGTCTTTGTTATTTCCTTCCTTCTACTAACTAGGGCTGCATTTGTTCTTCTTTTTCTAGTTCCTTGAGGTATAAATTAGATTGTTTATTTGAGACTTTCCTTGTTTTTTTCTGAGGTAAGCTTTTGTCACTGTGAACTTCCCTCTTAGAACTGCTTTGGCTGCATCCTACAAATTTTGGTATATTTCCAATTTCAGTTATCTCAACGTGTTTTATTTCTCTTTTTATTTCCTCTTTGACCTATTGGTTGTTCAGTAGCATGTTTTTCTCTCTTTTTACTTATTTTTAAGGATGTTTTTTATAAACCGCATATAAGTGAAACACCTCCCACTTGTCATCTATTTTTCAACTGAAGAGTTTAGTCAACTTACATTAATTATAATTAATTATAATTGTTAATATATTTGAAATAATGTCTAACATATCATTTTGTGTTATATGCCTTGCTCATTTTCTGCCTTTTCATTTAAACAAGAGTTATGAAGTTATTACATTTAACTCCAAGTATTTCACATTATTGGTTGGAGTTTCCATATTCTACTAATATATATGTTTTCTGGGATTACCATTACAATTTTATCATACATATTTAACCTGATGTCTAAAATTAATTACTGGGAAAGACATGGTTAGACAGCAGGTTAGGAATCAATTTTCCCCCTTTGCAAGGGGTGAGGGATACCCCCATAAGCAGCAATAGGTGACTTGAAAATACTTTCTTGTAAATATGCTAATGACACACTAATAGTGTTTGTTAGCAGAACAGTCCTTACATGTAGACTGATTTTAGCAAGATGCACATACTTATGGCAAACAAACCTGGAATCTCTAGACATATAGGTCACTACAAAATGGAATATGAACAATATAGCTATTTGAGTATAAAATGAAAATTTCTGATGATACAATGGCCCCCTCTATAAGTGATATGATCACCTATATTACTATTACTTGAAGACCCCCTAAATTAATCCTGGCCAGAGCACCTGTCATAAAACAGCAGAAAAGAAGGTGCATTGGTTGTCCATGTCTTTTTCTTGCTTTGCCTGTGACTCATGATTGCTGTATCCTTGAAATTACTAGTCAGGTGTGATACTAGGTAAGATCTCTGATTTGTGTAAATCTGATTTGACAATCTCATCCTTTGTGTTAGATCAGTTATTATCTTTACCTTTCTCTAAAACAATGACCTTCCCTGCATTTGACATGCTTTTATTTACATCTTAAATTAGACATTCTTTTTTCCTTTTTTTCTCACAGCACACTTATTTTAGATTTACTCACATAATTTATGAGTATCTTTACTCATAAACATCTCCTGACCTCTCACCTGAGATTATTTTCCTCCTGCCAGAAATAAAGATTTGGAGAGGGTCTGTTGGTGGTAATCTAGTTTGGTTTTCATGAAAATATATTTATTTTGCTTCTGTGATTTAAATCAAATTTAGCTAGAATGCAATTTTATGTCCAACACAACTATATTTTCAGCACCTTAAAGGTATTATTTTATATATCTTAGCTTACATTGTCAATCCATATCATTCTTTTCTAGGTAAAATGTCTTTTCTCTCTAGCTCTTTTTAAACTCTTATTTGTTTTGGTGTTCTGCTGTTTTTCTATCACATGAGTTAAAAAAAAATTTTTTTAAGATTTTGTTTTATTTGAGATAAAGTGAAAGAAAGAGAACACCAGTGGGGGGAAGGGTAGAGGGATAAGCAGACTCCCTGCTGAGTGGGGAGCCAGCCACAGGGCTCAATCCCAGGACCCTGAGATCATGATTTCAGTCAAAGTCAGACACTTAACTGACTGAACCACCCAGGTGCCCCCTCTATCACACGACTTTAAGTAATTTTTTAGAATTTCCTGCTGGAGATTCATTATGCATTCTGAGTATGAAGATTGATAACTTTCTTTAATTCTGAAAAATTCTCAGCATTTATCACCTTGAATATTACTTCCCCATACTTCCCTCTATCCTTTCCTTCTGAGTATGATTGGATTATTTTAGACCATCCCCTCCAGCCATCATATCTTTTAACCACTATTTTATATTTCTCAATCCCGTTCTCCTTGTGCTTCACTCTGCATGTTTTTTAATCTACCTTCTAGATCACTAATTCCTTCTTTATTCATGTCTACTATTGTGAGTTTATATTTCACTGTCTTAAATCTGCTTTGAGAGCTTGTTCTTCAGTTATGATGCGTTTTTTGCTTCCCTCAAGTATCTCTGGGCATTACTTACCCAGATCTACTTTAATTAAATATTTTGGCTTGGGGTTTCCTGGACCGTGCAGACACTGAAAATTTGAACCATAAACACATGTAAGGATAAAGATGTTGTTATAAATTTCCAGTAAGTTTTTTTTTCTGTTCCACTTGGAAGCTTAAGCTCTAGATTAGCAAACTATGATTGAAGGCCAAATCTGACCTGCAGCCTGCTTTTAACCACATATGTGTTTAAAAAAGGTTTTTGTGTTTTAACATTTTTAAAGGGTTATGAAAACAATTACACAAATAAAGAATATGTGACAGAGACCATATATATTGCCCACAAAGCCTAAAATATTTACTATATTTTCCTTACTGAAAAAATTGGCTAATCTCTTTCTCTTTTTGCCAGCGGAGAGAACAAGGACCTTTTGTTTAAGTATCTATTCAAATATTTTGTCCATTTCTTGTGTTGACTTGTTTGTCCTCTTATTATTGACTTTATGTGTTCTGTATACAAGTTCATCCTTCAATATGTGTTTTGCAAATATTTTCTCCCAGTCTCTAGCCTGTCTTTTGATTTTCTTAATTGTGTCTTGCAAAAAGCATGTTTTTATTTTAATCAAATTTAATTATTATTTCTTTCTTTCAATTTTCTGTGTCCTATCAAAAGGATCTTTGCTTAACCTAATGTTATAGAGATTTATTCATATGTTTTCTTCTAGAAGTTTCAAAGTTTAACTCTTAATTAACTTTATGATCCATTTTGTATCTTGATTTTTTTTCATAAAATCATGGGGACTTACAGATATTTTAAAATGTTATGTGGCAGGGTTATATGGGAAATCTCTGCTTTCTGCTCAATTTTGATGTGAACCTAAAACTTCTCTTAAAATAATAAAGTCTAAAGGAAATCCTGCACTTTGTAACAATATGGATAAACCTCGAAGACATCACCCTAAGTGAAATAAGCCACACATAAAAGACAAATATTGTAAAATCTCACTTATATGTAGAATTTAAAAATGTCAAACTCAGGGGTGCCTGGGTGGCTCAAGGCGTTAAGCGTCTGCCTTCGGCTAAGGTAAAATGGTCCCAGGGTCCTGGGACCGAGCCCCACATCAGGCTCCCCGCTCAGTGGGAAGCCTGCTTCTCCCTCTCTCACTCCCCCTGCTTGTGTTCCCTCTCTTGCTGTCTCTCTCTCTCCGTCAAATAAATAAATAAAATCTTTAAAAAAATGTGGAAAAATAAATAAATTAAATTAAATTAAAAAATAAAATAAAAATGTCAAACTCACAGAACCAGAGAATAAAGTGGTGTTTGCCAATGGTTGGGAGAAATAGGGCTAATGGGGAGATGTTTGTCAAGGGTACAAACTTTCAGTTATAAGAATAAGTTCTGGGGATCTCATGTACAACATAGTGAGTATGATTAATAATACTGTATGGTATTCCTAAAATCTGCCAAGAGAATAAATCTCAAGTGTTCTCACCACAAAAAAAAAAAAAAAGATTTAAAAAAGGTAACTCTGTGAGGTAATGGATGTGTTAATTAACTTGATTGTGGTAATCATTTCAGCATATATATATATATATATATATATATATATATATATATATAATCATCACGTTATCCACCTTAAAAATCACATTGTACAATCTAATATATACAATTTTAATTTGTCAATCATACCACAATAAAGCTGGAAAAAATTTTCAGTAATGTCTGTTAAAAAAATTTGTGGTATATTATGAAAAGCTATTTGCCAACAAATTGGACAATCTGGAAGAAATGGATAAATTCCTAGAAACATATAAACTACCAAAACCAAAGCAGGAAGAAATGGAAAACTTGAACAGACCTATAACCAGCAAAGAAATTGAATTAGTAATCAAAAATCTTCCACCAAACAGGACCAGATGGCTTCACAGGGGAATTCTACCAAACATTTAAAGAAGAGTTAATACCTATTCTTCTCAAACTATTCAAAAAAATAGAAATGAAAGGAAAACTTCCAAATCCATTCCATGAGGCCAGCATTAACCTGATACCAAAACCGGACAAAGACTCCACTAAAAAGGAGAACTACAGGGCAATATCCCTGATGAACCTGGGTGCAAAAATTTTCAATAAAGTACTAGCAAATCCAATCCAGTAGCACCTTAAAAGAATCATTCACCATGATCAACTGGGATTTATTCCTGGGCTGCAAGTGTGGTTCAATATTTGCAAATCAATTGATGTGGTACACCATGTTAATAAAAGAAAGGATAAGAACCATATGATCCTTTCAATAAATGCAGAAAAAACATGTGACAAAGTACAACATCCATTCATGATAAAAAACCCTCAACAAAGTAGATTTGGAAAGAACATACCTCAACTTCATATAGACCATTTATGGAAAACCCACAGCTAGTATCGTCCTCAATGGGGAAAAGCAGAGCTTTTCCTTCATGCTCAGGAAAAAGACAAGGATGTCCACTCTCACCACTGTTATTTAACATCGTACTAGAAGTCCTAGACTCAGCAGTCAGATAACACAAAGAAATAAAAGGCATCCGAATCGGCAAGGAAGAAGTCAAACTTGCACTATATGCTGATGACATGATACTCCATATAAGAAACCCAAAAGACTATACCAAAAAATTTTTCAAACTGATACACGAATTCAGTAAAGTCACGGGATAAAATTTCAAAATACAGAACTCTATTTCATTTCTACAAACCAATAATGAAGCAGCAGAAAGAGAAATCAAGGAATCAATCCCATTTACAATTGCACCAAACCCCATAAGATACCTAGGAATAAACCTAACCAAAGAAGTAAAAGATCTGTACTCTGAAAACTGTAAAACACCGATGATAGAAATTGAAGAAGACACAAAGAAATGGAAAAACATTCCATGTTTATAGATTGGAAGAACAAATATTGTTAAAATGTTTATATTAACCAAAGCAATGTATACATTTAATACATTCCCTATCAAAATACCACCAGCAGTTTTCACAGAGCTAGAACAAACAATCCTAAAATTTGTATGGAACTGCAAAAGAGCCCAAATAGTCAAAGCAATCTTGAAAAAGAAAAGCAAAGCTAGAGGCATCACAATTCCAGGTTTCAAGTTACATTACAAAGCGGTAGTGTTCGAGACAGTATGGGACTGGCATAAAAACACACACATAGATCAATAGAACAGAATAGAAAACACAGGAATGAGCCCACAACTACATGGTCAACTAAACTTCAACAAAGCAGGAAAGAATATCCAATGGAAAAAAAGACAGTCTTTTCAACAAATGGTGTTGGGAAAACTGGTCAATAACTTGGCAAAAGAATGAAACTGGACCACTTTCTTACACTATTCACAAAAATAAACTCAAAATGGGTGAAAGACCTAGATATGAGACAGGAAACCATCAAACTCCTAGAGGAGACCACAGGCAGTAACCTCTTTGACCTTGGCCATAGCAACTTCTTACTAGATACATCTCCTGAGGCAAGGGAAACAAAAGTAAAAATGAACTATTGGGACTTCATCAAGATAAAATTTTCTGCACGGTGAAGGAAGTCGTCAGCAAAGGTAAAAGACAAACTTCAGAATGGGAGAAGAGATTTGCAAATGACATATCTGGTAAAGGGTTAGTATCCAAAATATATAAAGAACCTATCAAACTCAACACCCAAAATACAAATAATCCAGTTTAAAAATGGGCAGAAGACATGAATAGACGTTTTTCCAAAGACTATGTACCACAAAAAGACCATAGTCTTTTTCCAAAGACTATGTGCCAACAGACACATGAAAAGATGCTCAACATCACTTACCATCAGGGAAATATAAATCAAAACTACAATGAGATATCTCCTCACACCAGTCAGAATGACTAAAATTAACAACACAGGACACAACAGATGTTGGCAAGGATGCAGAGAAAGGGGAACTCTCTTACACTGTTGATGGGAATGCAAGCTGGTGCAGCCACTCTGGAAAACAGTATGGAGGTTCCTCAAAAAGTTAAAAATAGAACTAGTCTATGATTCAGCAATTGCACTACTAGATAATTACCCAAAGGATACAAAAATATTAACTCAAAGTGATACATGCACCCCGATATTTATAGCGGAATTGTTAATAATAGCCAAATTTGGAAAGAGCCTGAGTATCCATTGACTGATGAATGGATAAAGAAGAGGTGGTGTATATATATATATATATATACACACACACACACACGCACATATATAGTGTATGTGTGTGTATGTATTGTGTGTATATATATATATTTCTCAGCCATCAAAAATAATGGAATTGGAATATATATTGGATTATTACTCAGCCATCAAAAAGAATGAAATCTTGACATTTGCAATGACGTGGATGGAGCTAGAAAGTATTATGCAAAGCAAAATAAGTCAGCCAGAGACAAATACCATATGATTGCACTCATATGTGGACTTCAAGAAGAAAAGAGATGGACATGGGGGAAAAAAGAAAGTGAGGCAAACCATAAAACAGACTCTTAAACTTGGAGAACAAACTGAGGGTGGCTGGAAGGGAGGTGGGGGGGTGGGCTATATGGGTGATGGGTATAAAGGAGGGCACTTGTGATGAACACCAGGTGTTGTATGTAAGTGATGATTTTCTAAATTCTACACCTAAAACTCATATTACACTGTATATTAGCTAACTGGAATTTAAATAAAAACTTGGAATGGGGGGAAGGGGAACTTGGAAAGAAAAAAAAAGAAAAATAATGTGGTCTATACATATAATGGGATGTTAATTGTCCATAAAAAGAAATGAAGTACTAACATGTGCAACAATATGGATAAACATCAAAAACATGCTAAATGAAAAAAGCCAGACACAAAAGATCATGTATTGTACGATTCCCCTTATATCTACTTGTTTTCCACAAAAACATCCAGAATAGGTAGGTCCATAGAGAAAGAATGCAGATCAATGTTTTTCAGGGGTTAGGGGCAGGAGTGAATGAGGAAAAACTGTTTAATAATCGAGGGTTCCCTTTTGGAGCAATGCAAATGGAACTAGATTGTACAACATTGTGAACGTACTAAATGTCACTGAATCATTCACTTTAAAATGGTTAATTTTATGTTGTGCGTTTTTCACTGAAATAAATTTTTAAAAATTTAGGAATCAAGGTGCATTCCTTATAGGTTTAATTTTTTAATGTGGTCAAATCTATAAATTTATAAATTTTTAGATATTGTCATTTAACATCTATTTTATATTTAGAATATCCTCCCAACCTTCTGAAATTTGAAAAAAAAAAATCACCAGAATTTTCTTCTAGTAGTTTTATGGTTTAACCAGTCTGAGACAGATTTTGATATAAAATATGTGATTAAATATAAATACAGTAACAGCAGACCTTCACAGGGAAAGAATCATGTAGGTTTGGGAAAAGCGTTTGGGGATGCAAAATATAACTGCAAGGTTTTGAGTTAATGAGAAACAAGGGAGAGTCAAATTGTTCTGTATTATAAAAATGTGAAGAATTTGTTTTCATTTTGCTTTATGTTGGACTCTTAAGAGAGTGAGAGAAGAGGTAGACCCCCAAAACACTAAGGAATCTAAAGCCTAATCTCCAGAGAACACCTACAGACAGACAGTTTGGAAACTGAGATGTTTAATATTCAATTTTTATGTGTATAAGGTTGCATTATCAATCCTGTTTATTTCCGCCAAAGAATCATTAAACTTGGCTAACACCAAAAGGTCTCATGAGAAGCTTATCTATTGAAAGCAGGTCAGCGGGGCACCTGGGTGGTTCAGTCAGTTTAGTGCCCAGGAGTCTTGATCTCAGCTCAGGTCTTGATCTCAGGGACGTCTAAATTCAAGCCCCATGTTGGGCTCCAAGCTGGGTGTGGAGCCTACTTTAAAAAAGAAAGAAAGAAAAAAAGAAAGAAAGAAAGCAGGTAAGCAGGGTGAGTTCAATCTCTAGGACAATATAATGGAACAGGGTAGCAAAATGACCTGTGAGCTGACCTACTTTAGAAGAAGTGGAAATCTCAGATAGGATGTTTTTTCTTACACTGGACTTTCTACTGGACATAAAATAAGGGTTCAAGTTCATCTTTCTTAGATTTTAGGAGGCAGTATGACTTTAGTTAATAGCTGAGCATTAGTTAGGTGTAGACAAGAATGAAGAAGTTTCTATCTATTCTCTATGATTGTTCAAATACAGTTGAGTAGAAAAGTAATTTAGGAAGTTTGTAAGAAAAAAACACTCTAAAATATAAGCTTGAAGGAAACTTGTTTGTATTAACCTTTTTTGAAACTGCTAAAATTTAAGTTAAGGAAGAATCGATTTGTATTACACAGATAGGAAAAAGAAATACAGAGCTAAAAACTGCTTCCGGCATTTAACTTATTTTTGAATGGAATTTTATAAGTTTACTTGTCAATTTTTAGGTTATAAATGAATAAAACAGATGCTACTTTTGAGCTATAGGTGTTCAAAGAAAATGACTGATAATCTACTTTGCTGAGGACAATAAATTCTCTCTCATGTTCAGAAAAAATCAGGAAGACATTTTTACCAATTTTACCAAAACAGCAGGATGAACTTCAAACTAATCTTTCTCTTTTAGCAAAACCAGATATAAAAGTGAGTGAATATAAGATCTTAAAATAATTCCTTATATTTGAATAATATCTTTCTTCCAAGAGCTCAAAGCAATTTGCTTTATGTTCTTATTCAGTCAAGGAAACCTTCTGTGAAGATGTGCATTACTTGATAGGTAAATACGTATTTTCATTGTCAGTCTATAAATAGGAAAATTAAAACTCGATAGATTAAGATTTATTGGCTCAAGATTACAAAGCTAAACTCAGATCTCCTGACTTCCTGACCAAATCTCTTTCCAAAGACTTCACTTACTCTCTGAGCAGTGCAGAAATCCCCCTTATCTCCCACTTGATTTCTGTGAATGACCTTAACTCCTTGTCAGGTCAGGCAGGTACCATGCTGTCTCCCAAAAACTAGATTCTTTCTCACTTCCATATTTCCATTCTTGTGGAATGCTCCTTATCCCTTTCATGTATTCAAATCCTTCCTTCAGGTCCCACCTCATCTAAAAATTATCCCCGGACTAAGGAGACTCAAATTTAGTTGGTTTAACCAACAAAATGACTATATTTAACTCATATGTTTAACCAGTCATGAACATGACTCTGGTGTAGTGACCATATCAGCACATTTCCAAAGAAAGTACACAGTTAGTTTGTCCTCTCTGAGGGCAGGAACCATGTCTCAGTCAGCTTCACTTAGTACCTACATAGGCCAGATACACTAGACAGTGAGAGTAAATGCTTGCTGAGAGAAGATTGTCGTATGTGGCGTTGTTGATAGATCTTACATACATATATATAACTGTATTAATTTATACTAATAAATTAATAACTTGTATTAATAACATTTATTAACCTGCATACTTTATATTATATTAACTATTACATTAATAACTTATGAAACTTATTTTAATATGTTTAAATAACAAAGCACAATACTGATTTAGTTGATGGCAAATAAAGCTGGCAACGATCTCACAACCATGGCTGGCTCCCTATCCATGCAGCAATGTCTTGATGTCTGTCAACTAGGTTATTTTTTTTAATATTTTATTTATTTTATTTATTTATTTGACACAGAGAGAGAGAGCACAAGCAAGGGGAGCGGCAGGCAAGGAGAGGGAGAGGCAGGCTGAGCAGGGAGTCTGATGAGGGACTCGATCCCGGGATCCTGGAATCAGGACCTGAGTCGAAGGCAGACCCTTAACTGAAGGAGCCACCTGGGCGCCCTGTCAACTAGATTATGACTTTGAAAAATGTGAGAAGTCTTTTTTCTTTGTGCTCATTCCACCACACCATTCTGGGTCTCTCACTGCAATCGCTATGGTTGGTCCCCCTTCCACTCTTTGGTTATTCTTCACCAGATCCAAACCTTGCTCATATATCACCAGGTCCTCATTGGCTTTGGAGCATGGACATGAGAGTGGGGGCTGTGTGGCGGCAGACGGAGGTTGGCAATGGAGCAGTAGATACTCTCTTTCTAGCCATGGTCACATTCTCTTTTCACATGTCTCCAACTCTTCCCATGTCCCCAACTCTTCCCTGAACTGCCAGATAGAAGGTAATGTTTTCTAGATGGTGATAGACTTTCTGCTTTACTCTATCATTTGACTTGTGGCTCTCTAGGTACTTAACAATGAATTGGGCATGTAGTAGATGCTCAGTAAATACTAATTAATTCATCAGCCGCCCGGAAAGCGGGTGCAGCAGAGGCACTTCTGAAATACCAGAAGTAAGAAACAAGGTGACTGATGTCAATAAGAATCACTATTCATCGCAAGAATCAGCAATAGGTTTGCTACCTCTGATAGTGCTCTTAACCCGCAAAAGCCCAATCCAGCAAGCCATGTTTGTATTTAGTTCAGCTGCTATCTATTCCTGTCTTGTCATAGGGAAATAAGAAATGCCTTTAAGTTGGGATAACAGAGCCATGAACTTGCTACTTTTTCAGCTCCTTGGCTCAATGGAATAAGGAAAACAGAAATGGTACTGCTGTCAACAACAGAGCTTGTAAGAGATGTAGAGATCATCAAAAGCACTGGGATTCATTTATCTATGAATAATTAAGAATATGTATTAAAAATTGCATTCAGAGATGGCAGATCCCCCATAGCATAGAGACTTCCAGCACTTGCATTTTCAAAATCATGTTCATCAGCTTTAATTTATAAGGCAAAGCCTTCAAACAGAACTAATTGATTCACTCGTTCTTCCTTTCCACTGTTCATTAAAAAAAAAAAAAGGTGTGATACTCGCTCACCCATTTTTATTAACATTATTTAACATTCATTAAACAACTCATGTATATACCGGGCCTTGTTAGGGATATAGAATTGGTTTTGTGTTTTACATTGTCTTGCAAAGGCACCTTCTGAAACATGATTTGCTACTGTGATCCACAAATGGAACATGATTGTACCCTTTGTTTCACCTTAAGCCAAAAGCAGCTCAAGTTAAATGCCAAGCTTCCCTGAGTTACAAATTTAGAAGCTCTCTGAGTGCTTGCTCACATGGTGCATTAGCCTACTGCACTGGTTGATTAGCAATGCTCTCTCAGAGCAGTATATTGACTTCCGGGTGCGCTTATCATTTATCATGCTTATGTTCATTTTATTCTTATCCCAATAATGACAGCTTTCATGTTACATGAAAGGATAAAATAAGATTAATTCCTTCTTAGGACACCTTTTACACCATGCACAAATACACAGGCTTCTGAATCAACACGTCTTCTCTGAATTTGTACTTTAGTATCATTATTATTATTATTCTCATTCAAAAATGATCTGAAGATTACCATTTGTCATTTCTTCAAGAATGGTCAAGCAATAAAGGTGGCAGTGGGGTAAAGGCAGTGAGAGAAAGGGGATTCAGGGTTATATGATTTGCATGTTGAGTGAAAAGAAAAGCAATGACAATGGAAAATCAGACCAGTCATTTAAGACAATACTCACTTTTAAGCCCAACCTTTTGAGAATATATTGAAGATATGTATTCAGCTTTGGAGTAATTTTGAAAGTTTGTTTTGATGTTGATATCCAAGAGCTGTGGCAAGTTTGAATGAATTCCAACAGGTGTAAACTTTTATATATATATGTACTTCTATTGGTTCAGAATGAACAGGATAGAGGACAGCTGATAATGTACCTTCTCCTCTCAGAAAATTTAAAATTAGAAATTTTCCCTACAAGGCTTCACTCGGAGCTGCAAAGACACTTTTGCATGTTCTGTCATTTTAATGACATTTTGCCCTTTTGCCATTGGGCATGAAATGGTTAAATCGAGAAAAAAAATTGAGTAGCTGCAGCAAATGGGGTGGGGAAGATAAGTGGATTTTTACTGATGTTGTACAAGGAATGTCATAGTGTTTATATTTCCAGTCAACGAAGGATGACTTCCCAAGGGGAACTTGCTCAGGAAGTGATTTTTCTATGGAAGGTTGCAGAACAAATCTCTTGCTCTATCCCAATATGGCACAGAATGTTCAGTTTAGACACAGAGCTGCTGAGCAAGCAAAGCTCCTCTAGGAATAAGATGACAAAGCCTGCCCCTTAAAATGAATTTGAGGCCATTCCCTCAAATAAGTCTAATCACTGCATTCCCAGTGATTAGACTTATTTGCAAATAGCAATGCAGACCATGAAACAAGGACATGACCAATCAAAACACAGATGACCTAGTGAAGAATTGTGTAGAAGACAGGCGTGTCAGCAACACCAGAAAATTGAGGGACAGACCAGAAACACATAGATGGGCTCTTCCCAGTTCCTTAGAGAGGAGCGCTAAAAATGGGTCATTAGAAGCACAGTGTATTACTTCTACAATGGTATATGTTTATGTTTAACTTCTGTCACAGTATAGAGTCTACAGTTTCATTCCAGAGTGTGTGGACAGAGATTTTTACTTCCTCTGGTTGTGTTCCTAATGCCCCTCATTCAGAACAGGGCTTCTCAACCTTGGCACTAGTGACATTGTGGACCAGCCAATTCTTTATTGTGGGTAGAACACCCTATATGTTGTAGGATGTTTAGCAGCATCCCAGGCCTCTACCCATTTTATGCCAGTACCAACCCCACGATGGGGACAATAATAATGTCTCCACACATTGACAAATGTTCTGGGGGAGGGGCTATATGGAGACAAATTTGCTCCCTTTGGAAAATCACTGGCTGAGAGGGTTGTATAAACCTTATACTAAAGTCAAGGCTCTGGCCAACAGATTTAAAAATTGTCTAGTAGAATTATGGATGGAATCTTGGGAAAGTTTATTTCTGACTAGATATGCTCCATGTAAAAGGCAGGGATTGATTTTGCTGGAAGAAGTATTTGCTCTAAGGAAGTTCTTTTTGCCTCCATGGAAAGGCTAACCTACGAAAATGCAAGGAACTGATTCGAGGATTTCCAGATGTCTTTAGAGCTGGGCTCAAAGTAAACAGTCCATCTCTTATTTTAAGAAGGGGAAAAGGATTTTTTGGGGCGGGAGTGTTTTGGACTATGTATGTATGTATGGCCCCTTCTTTTGCTGCCAGCTAAGTACCAAGCCAATGGAAATAAACCATTTTCAAATGCTTACCTAGATAAAGAGTACTTTTAAAACTCATTCACTACCTAAGCATCGGCATTTGGGTATCTTTAGTCATCAATGGTCATGTATGATTTTATTATCTCCTGATAAGGATAAGAACAAATGTTGGAAAAATATCTTCAAAAACACTAGTCATTTCAGGAAGAGTTTATTAAATCAGTGGCTGACACATCAGCACTCTGGGGGGCAGGAATGACGTGGGATACTACCTTCGGCCACTAACACTCACCATTGTTCATCTGAGTAACCAGGCATGCAGGTGTTTACCCAAATTATTTAAAACTCTTGATTTCTGAACATTATGAAGGTCTTGCTCAAAACAGGTGGTCACATCATTAGTGGTACTTGTAGTTTGGTCAGTACTGCTAATTAACAAATACTCACTTTTGACCCTCAATATTTTTTTCTGCTTGTGAAGAAGATAAGAAAAAAAAGCTTTTTTATAAGTATCTTTTATTGGCCAGGTGAGAAGCTGACTGACAGAGTACACACATTTTATGCACTTATAATTCCTTGAGGGATAATAGCAGTTTTATAGAAGAATGTGCATAAATCATATAATCTCAGAGGAAAGTCATTTATATTCACTTGGGGATTAGCAGAGGATAAGGTGAAGGCTAATAATGGGCTGGGAAACATCAGGAAGTTTGGTATGATTGGAGCATTGGGAGAGCTCGTGTATATGTGTGTTTTAGCTCTAACACTTGGTAAATATTCTGCTCATTGCATCTCCCTCTAACTTCAGAGATGGGTCAAGAGAAGAATTTGCCTCCATAATATTTTTTTCAACAACATGAGTGAGTTGTCAAGAAGACAAAATTATGTAGGCCTATATTCTGGTCAATTCATTAATCACTCAGAATAGGATTATTCTGCTACTCTCGATAGTAAATTTACTATAAAATTAGATAGTGTTAGATTGTCTTCTGGACCCGAAAGCTGAACTTCTGTAGTAAATACATTTTTATGTAGACTTTGAACTTCTAGCCAAAATTAAAAGTTTTGGGTTTTTTTTGCTATACAGATCAATGTCCTCATATTTTCCTCATGCTTAAAAATCATAGCATTAAAATTCCAAGTGTTGGTTCCATAAGATTATTTCATATACAGAAATACCATAGATTATTAAGTTTAATTCAGTACAATAATTTTAACAGAACTGGTTACTTTATTGATTGATAAAAATATTAATAATATAAACAGGTGGGGGTGATTCAATTCTAATATCCCATAGTCTAAGATTACCAACTGAGAAAATAATTATTTCTCCTAAAAAATGGTTTGTACTCATGCTGCATATATCTGCTGTTCTCCATTGTCTTCAATATTGGCCACTGCCAGAGGCCAGTGTTAGACAAGACAGACAAATGGTCTGATCTAGAAAAGGCAAATTCTATGTTTCCTTAATACGGTCTCCTGGAATGACAGCAGTTATGTATTTTTAAGTCTGCTCTTCCATTATGGCGATAAATGGTTATTTAAATACAGTCAGGTTCAAATTACACTGGTGGAAAATGCAGCAGGGAAAAGTATCAAAGACAAAGAACTTTTAAATAAATCTCATCTCTCCTCCCACCACATGAGTTAATTTCAATGCCAGATGGCAGATGTTTATGCTGGTACTTAAAAGAAGTAAAAATTAAATGGATCTCAAAACTTAATTGTTTTTAGTTTAAAAAATGCTCTCAAATAAAGGAAGGTTGGTAGAGATTTTATTTAAAATAATCTCCAGGGCGCCTGGGTGGCTCAGTCGGTTAAGCGACTGCCTTTGGCTCAGGTCATGATCCTGGAGTCCCGGAATCGAGTCCCGCATCCGGCTCCCTGCTCAGCGGGGAGTCTGCTTCTCCCTCTGATCCTCTCTGTCTCTCATTCTCTCTATCTCAAATAAATAAATAAAATCTTTAAAAAAAAATGATCTCCAAAACTCAGGATTTTAGTATATAGTTTTTATTTGGAAAAAATAGTTAACTCTTGAGTAATTGATTATTTTTTCAATCCATTATTGAATTTTGATACTGTTTTTCAGGTAATTTAAAAAAATGTAACCAATTATTTTTCTCTAGAAGCGATTGCCAAAAATCTTCAAAGGACCACGTTTTCATGTACAATGATTCAATTAGCTCTTTAAAATTGAGCAATAAATGAGGTATTTAGACACTCTTAATCATTATTCATATCAGTCATAGTCACAAAAAGTTACCTATCCGAGACTGTTTTATTATGAGGATTAACACAAGTAATAGAGAGCCTTCCTAAAACAAACAATTGCTACATGAGCAACTCCTGTTTACCCAGACAAAACTGATCAACTTAACAATGAAAAAGCTCTTCTCGTGAAAGCCTAGTATTATGGAGAAAAACGTTATTATTATGACATCCACATTTATTGCTCAAAAAAGGAAAGTTGACCTAAGTGTTATATAGAGATTTTCTTTCCTTTTCTGCAAATACATTAACCCTGATCAGAAATAAACCCTGCTTTCTTGATCTAAAATGCAGAATAAAGTTTCTGGAAATCCCAACCGAAGGACAGCTATAAGCCCAAATAATTCTAGTAATCATTTGATTTTTTGCTTTAAAAAACTCCCCCAAACATTTCCGTTTGTACTACAAACAGTATAGAACAATGGCCAATTTTGTATTTGGCCAAAGGTGGGGGGGCAATGATAAAGTAGTATTTAGATTTGTAAATTATAGTTAAGTTTATTCTAATTATTAGTCATAGAAACTAGGAAATCTGTAATATTCTTGAACATCTATATTCTGAACAATCAATTCAACAAATCTGAACTGAGACCCAAATATAAGTTTACTCTTTTCCTATGTACAAAGATGTGATTTCTGTGTAAGTGGAAATATAAAACAATCTTTTTCCTCCATTTGTTCATAATTTTTGTGTGTGTGAACACATAGAAGCTTTTAGAAAAAAATAGTTTAATTATCCAAAGCTAAGTTTCAGCTTTGTTTTCAGTTCTTGATAAAGCCTAAAAGAAATTCCTGTTGAATTTATCTGAGGCAGAGTTATAGATTGCATAACCAACCAAGGGCTGCTTAGTCTGGTAATGTGTGATGCTGACTTCCCCAGGATGTAGTGCCTCTGTACGAGGAAGACATCAGCCTTAACAAATTTTGCCCATATTTTACTTGCAAGTTGGCATCCTTAACAGAGTGTTCTCCGGTCTTCAACAGGTAGGACACAAATGCTCTTCCAAGTCAGGCCTAGCTGCTTTGCCAGAGTGTCATGGCCCTCCTAGAGGACAATGGATGGATCCATGAAGTTCTGGAACAGCACCTAAGGAAAAGACCATATTGTATTTATGTAAGATAGACAGCTGGCAAAGCTGCAGTGGCAAAGATACTCCAAAATACAATCACTCAAATAAAATAGAACTCTATTTCTCTCACATGTAATGGTGCACAGATAGGGGAGAGGTTCTTAACCCATAAATGGCTTGACTCCATCTAGATATCTTCTGCCTTAGTTTCTCCCATCCTCTAAGGGTTGCTCATCTCACAGGAGGGAAAATGACTCACCACCACCCCTGAAAAGATGAAATAAGTGGAAGGCAACAGTGTCATTGTTAAGGAAATGAGCTAGACCTTGAACACATTATCTATCTGCTAGCCAGATGGAGAAATGTAGTCCTTGGCCGCCATGTGCGCTGCTAAAACTGAAGGATGGGGGTAGGGATTCTGTTCCTACAAGAAAGAAGGGGTGAAGGGGCGCCTGGGTGGCTTAGTCGGTTGGACGTCTGCCTTCGGCTCAGGTCATGAGCTCGGGGTCCTGGGATCGAGCCCCACTTCAGGCTCCCTGCTCAGCAGGGAGTCTGCCGCTCCCTATCCCTGGGCTACTCTCTCTCTCTGTCAAGTAAATAAATAAAATCTTTAAAAAAAGAAAGAAAGACAGGGTGAATACATATGGGGGGAGCAATTAACTATCTGTACCTTAAGCATTTAGTAAGTAGTTTATAAAATCATGCTTTTGATTAATTCATCCTCCAACATACATTCCCTGAGTGCCTACTTTGTATACAGCACTCTACTAGGGCCCGCAAGGGATTTTAAATAGATACCAATTTTTACCCAAAAGGAAGTTCTGATATTTTGAGGGAAATAAGCTGTTTCCACTGAATTCCATCAATAAGAATGTGAATGATAATGCTGCTGATAATGTACTATATCAAGGATGCTAAATGACTGGTGTGGAAGAGGTGTGATATTAGCATTTGGAGTTCGTTTCCTGATGAAAGCCAGAAGGAGAAGCAGGGGTCAGCTCCTGGATGCCCACTCTTGTTTTGCACTTTTCACCCAATAACAAGGGCCCAATACAAATATGGCCATTTTAAACCATAAGAACCATAATTTTTATCTTTAAAAATGATACATATGTATATCTGAAATTTTATATATCCACATCCGGATAGAAATTAACAAAGAGCATGTTATTTTTCTAAATTTTGACGTAGATGTTATGCCTTTACTCACCTTTTAGTTAAACAGCATCCGTTCCTCTTGTTAGTGAGGTTGAATCAATCAACTGCGTTCTCTAATGATGGAAGCAGATGGAAATAGAATGAGCTTCGGAATCTTCCTCAAGGGCATTGTAGAGGATGATGCACCCTTAAGTGAAAATTGCTCAATTTTGCAATAGAGTTGGCCAATGTAGACATAGTCTTATATTTTCCCTAATTTTGAATTAATACTCTAGGAGCCAGCAGCTGACAATGAGCCTGAACAGTTGGTTTCACACCTGAGGCCTCTTTTAAAAGACCATTCTCATCACAGTCAAACAACAGGAGGATATATTAGAGGGGGAAATGAGCGCATTTTCTCTAAGACTACTTAAGTAGAGTTTCTCTTGAACTAATTAAGATTGGATTCTATTTCAGAAACTAATGTCTGAAGCAGCCATTCTGTTGGGGAATTATTAATAAACGAAAGCAGGAAGTTCCAGAACACTCGAAATGGTACTTTTTTGCCTAGTGGATGTTCAATAAAAGTGCTTGTTGAAAACAATTAAGGAGAGGATAGTATTTGAAACATATTATCAAATGTTCAAGGTGAATGATTATGGTATATAAAATTAGTAATAAGAACTAAGAACTTCTAAAAAGTAGAATAAGTGACTCTCTGGACTCCTGAAAACATCCCTGATCCTCTTCACATTAAGCTCATAGGCTCTTAGAATTCATAGATGTCCGGAGGGAACAAAAGGCTGCAAACTGACTTTTTATTTTTTTTCAGAATATATTGGATATAATATGAATTCGGGTTCTAATTTGAAAGGAAAAATATTTAAATATACATATTAAATTTACATGTTGGATGTGATGGTTCATGCAGCCCAATTCAAAAAGATCAGCTGGTCTCCACCAGAAAATACTAATGTAGCATGGAGGAAAATATTTTTGCCTGGCAACTTCAATAAGCACTTACAAGTTGTCTGAGTTGCACTCTGCATTTTCATGTAATAAATTGCTCCACATGTAAGTATTAGGGCCAGAAAGCAGTCTTGCCTTTCACACAATGCATCTTTCACGGAGTCTTGAAGGTAGATGTTACATTTACCTTCCAGTGATAATCAGGCTCCATGAGGTTAGTGACTGCCAAAGCCCTTAGATTTGTTTTTCACATCATATGACAACCCCAATTTTTTTCCGAATAAAAGAACTCTCTCTGTGGTGTTTCCTGTCATTTTATTTTAAGAGCAGAAATAGGCATTCACGAAAGACATCTGCCACCCACTATGAAGTCTCAGGGTCACACTGCCTTTTACAAGTTGCATGGAACTGGGATTATCGGGGGAAAAGAAGTGATAGTTCTCAGGGCTACAAAATTGTGGGAAATGTTACATCTTCAGAAAAAAGGGCGGAAACATCAAAATGTTCAATATTCAAGATTTCAGGGCGGGCGTGCTTTTCAGCGCCTGACACAAAAGAGTGGGTGTGTTAAGAGAGAGAAAAATAAAGAGTTAATTACTGAACTCCTTTATCTTTGTAACCAGTTTCCATCCAGAGGAAAAATATGTCTAATTAGGATTCTTGTAGTTTTCAGCAGCAGCTCATTCTGTTCCATGCTGATATAAACAATACCCTCTGCTGTCGCCTGTTTAGAAGACTTATTTGTCTCTCATTCGAGTGGCTCATGTCTACTGATCTCAAAATAGAAATCTTTTCTTCTTCAGCATGATATCAAAACCTTTCTTAAATCAAGGTTGATGAATTTAAGACTAGATGACAAAAGTAGGCTGTACTGCCTTCTTTGTCATGGCCAAGTTTCAATAATGACTTTCTCTTTATGTAAAACTGTTTGTCAAAGCCCAATTACATAGTAGAATCCTTCACTTTTCATCAGCATCATTATGCTGGACCGAGTCATCTGTTTAAAAACTTCAGGATTCTGTGAGAGGGATAGTAGGACAAAAACTCCAAACCATTCATAAATCCATTTCTTCTTTTTCCAGGGCACAAAAATACACCACATACTGCCGCATTCACTATGGCCATGTGAGTACTTGCCAATAAATATGCACAGAAAACACAAATGGAGTGTGTCTTTTTAAAAAAAAAATGTGATGACTGTACAAATCAGCTTATCATACAAATTAATCATTCTTGAATATATAGGCAATTGAGTTTTTAAATAGGCACAGGTATTTCCAATAAAATAAATTTTTATTTTTACCTCCAGAGAAATTTCAGTAGTTAAAAAAAATAAGAAAAATGAGACCTATTAGCAATGCATTCACCGAGAAACAACATGCAAACCAGAAAATTTTAGAGACAGGCTGAAAGGAAGAAAGTTTGTGGTGCTTGGGTGGCTCAGTCGGGTAAGCATCCGACTCTTGGTGTGGGCTCAGGTCGTGATCTCAGGGTCGTGGGACTGAACGTCTCTCTCTGTTCTTCCCTGTGCCCTCTCTCTCTAAAAATTTAAATAAATAAGTATATATTTTTTTAAGGAAGGAAGAAGGTTGAAGGGATGGGAGATATAAAATCGTTGGGAACATAGCCATCACACTTTCTGTACTAATAGCCCCAATCCATTTAAATGCCAATTAGTTAAATTTAGACCTGAAAATACAGGATGTGAGCAGAGTTGAATCTGGTTGGTCACACCTTCCCATAAGATGCAGGCCTTCAGAATAAAGTGAATTAGAGAAACAGCTTCATATTCTTCAACTTGCTTTTCGTAACTGTTTTGAGTTCAAAAGGATTCCACTTAAAAACAATCTCCTACTGGTCAGTGGAGCTTTTCTTCCCTGTCCGAGCACGCACCATACCACCACCCTTCACCCGACCATTTTCCACCATTTAAGTCAATAAGGAAAACGTCCAGGCTCACATGGTGGATACGTCTGGAGAATGGGCTGGTCTCACACACCATTCTCGGCTAGGAGGCAGTGTTGGTACAGGAAATAGGTATTTCTAGTTTGCTGTTCCAAGGCAGTAGAACACACATCACTGCTGTGTCAGGTATACATGAGCCCAGGAGAGATGAGTCATGGGTCCTTAGAAAGCAGTCAGATTGGAAATCAAAAGGACTTTCTCTCTGGGTGCCTGGGTGACTCAGCTGGTTGAGCCTCCGTCTCTCGGTTTCTGCTCAGGTCGTGATCTCAGGCTTGTGAGACTGAGCCCCAAGTAGGCTCCGTGATCCGAGGGGAGTCCCCTTGGGATTCTCTCCCTCTTCCTCTGTCCCTCCCCCCGCTCATGCTCTCTCTCTCTCTCTCTCAGATAAATAAATCTTTTTTTTTAAAAAAAAAAAGACTTTCTCTTTGAGAATTCCCCTCTATTTGTAGAAGTCATCCAATGATTTATGTAATTACAACACATTATTTCACAGAGGACTACAAAGCTAGAGGATATGGAGGGGCCGCAAGATGGAAGGATCCTCAGCATCACAGTCCCTACATAAAACCTTGTACTGACTCAAGAACACTGGACTGACTGTCATTTGAGCAGAAACGGGTAACTATTAGGTTAAGGTGCTAAAATATTGAGGTTATCCATCACAGTAATGCCAGTGAGTACCTTTGTGTAGGAAGCCGGGGGATACTCCATGGTTCATGAAGGACTGCTTTACTTTAATCTACAATGTAATTCCAACAATTGGCAGCTTGTTGGTTGGTGTCACACTGGCCCTTTAGCAAAATACACACAGCCCTTGCTTAATTATAATCATCGACTCTCGGATTTAAATTTTTAATCATATCATTATCTGAAACCAAATCACCATGGGGTAAAAGAAATCATTTGCCAGAAAAACTACCCATTTTTCCAAAGGAAGAAAGACTTTTCTCTAGTTGCTACCAGCCAGGAAAAAGAAGGGAGATGAATCATGAGAGCTTTTCTTATCTATGGCGTTAGATAAAGTAGGAAAAAAAAATCACATTGTAATGGGAGAAATGTTACTTTGCGTTTCTATCGCATTAAGTGTTTCATGGTAACTACTACTGAGCATTCACTAGGTGCCGGGCTAGATGAGAAGTGCTTTACACAGATTCTTTTACATAATTCTCATGACTTATAAGGTAAGTAGTACTTTTATGCCCACTTTACAGATGAAAGCTGGAAGAGTTAAGTAACTGGCTCACAGTCACATGGTCAGGAAGTGAGGAAACCGGCATTTGAAACCAGGATGATTCACTGAAATAACTTATCATCGTCTTAGCTTCTGGTGTCCCCAAAGCAACGCCACTTTATTTTCTTTTTTTTTTTCTATTACTTTATCACTCCTATTTTGCTTTACTATTAATTTGCTTAACATTCCCTTCACCCATTTATCCTGTATCTTCCTCTGAATCTTCTCTTAAATCTCCCCCACTGGGCAGTAGGTCAAATAATTACCAATACCATATGATTTAAGAGATGCCCAGAAAGCTTCCTGCTTTGTAATATCTCCGTCAGTGGCCTGCAATGGAACCTAAAAGTCCCCTTTTAAGAATGGTCTGTTAAAGTTAAGGGACTGCATCACCAGAGACATCTACTAAAATACAAATGCCCCTGTGAGTGTGCATGTATTTAATCATCCACTCAATAAACAGTTATTCCAAACAACAACAACAACAAACAAATAAAAAACAAAGCCATTGCTATTTATCTGAATTTAAATGTGAGATCATTTATCAAAGATAGAGCATAAAGAATGGGTTAGAAGTGAATAAGCTAGAGGTGATAACAACAAAAACAACACACAGAACATGAAATCTGTCCCCAAAGAAAGCTGTCCTGAATCTGACGTTGTCCCAGGAAGCATGAGGCAGACTCGAGCAGAGTGGGAACATCACGAGAAATGCCCGGGCAGAACAGTGACCACTTGAAGTAGGGGGCAGAGATCTCACAAGGAAGGTAGGGACATGGAAGACAAAATGTTTAGCAGTTCTGCATTTTGTCGAGACCTACCTACGTTCTGGGCCCCACATCACCTTGTCCTCCATGAACTCTAACCCTCTAGCCAACAACATGGTTCCTCAAGTTCTCTCATTCTCTTATTTTCTGATTCTGTCAGCAGAAAATTTCTAGGCCATGCTTTTTTTTTTTTTTCTGGGTTTTTGGCTTTATTTTTTTTTTTATTATGTTCAGTTAGCCACTGTATAGTACATCATTAGTTTTTGATGTAATGTTCAGTGATTCATTAGTTGCATATAACACCCAGTGTTCAGCACAACATGTGCCCTCCTTAGTACCCATGACCCAGCGACCCCATGCCTCCACTCCCCTCCCCTCTGAAACCCTCAGATTGTTTCCCAGGGTCCATAGTCTCTCATGGTTCATCTCCCTCTCTGATTTCTCCCCCTTCAGACTTCTCCCTTCGCCTATGGCCCTCTGTGCTATTGTTTATGTTCCCCATATGAATGAAACCATATGAAGGAGCCGAGATGCCCTTCAACAGATGAGTGGATAAAGAAGATGTGGTTCATATATACAATGGAATATTACTCAGCCATCAGAAAGGATGAATACCTACCATTTACATTGACATGGATGGAACTAGAGGGGATCATGCCATGCTTTTCCCTCACCTTTTCACTGAATGCCAATAATTGCTTGAGAGGACATTTAGTTTTTCATCCAAACCATTGTAAGGGAACACAATAAGAAACGGAGGTGATCCCAGGCAACCTAGACATATATCCTCCTAATAATAACAAACCTCTATTGAGAGCACATTCTCTAGCAGGTACTAGACTCCTTCCATGGACTATCTCATTCTATCTCCACATCAACCCTGTATATGAAGTGTCTTCTACTATTATCTTTAAACTACTGAGGAAACTGAGACATAGAAAGATTATATAACATTTCCAATCCACTTAGCCTTTTATTTCAATAATACAAGTGGATAAAACGTGTGATACTCAGATTCATAAAATATGGCTCTTCCATAGCCCATGGGAATCCTTATTGCTGTTTTAGATTGTTTAAGCAAAGCCCCCATAAAGAACTTCCCCATAAAGACAGACATGACCCAAGGCCATATTTGACATACAATTCCTGCTGGTCTTTATTTATACCATCAAGGTCATGGGGACAAAAGATGTAGTTGAGAAGCTGAGTTCCAGAATTCTTTGAGATAATCTTGCAAAAACCTGAACCACATCCTGAGTCAGGTAAGATTCTCTACCTTGATCTGACCCTTGATCTGACATTCCCTTCCCACCTCTTCACCATTCCTGACCTTGGTCGAATCCACAAATAAAATTTAGCTATATGTACTCTGATTAAATTAATCTTAAGTAATAAAAATTGGACAGAATGGTTTTTGATCTCATTTTCTTCCTCCACCATACTCTGCCCCTTTAAAGGGCCCCAGGCAATAAGTAATTCAGACACCCCAAAACTCATGGGATTAGCAGGAAGTTTCTTAGATGATTGTGTTATTATCCCCACACTTCTTGAGATTTAAAATTTCCAAGAAGTGGGGAATCCTCTAGAGTTTACTATGCATCATTTGAGAGGGAAGCAAGGGGGAAGTGAATGGAAGAAAAAACAACTGATTAATTTGGGAAAAATAAACAATGTCCTATTGCCATAAGTTTTTTTAAAGATTTATTTATTTATTTATTTGAGAGAGAGAGAGAGAGAGAGAGCGTGCGTGTGCGAGTGCAGAGGGGTGGGGCAGAGAGAGAGAGAGAGAGAAAGATTCTTAAGCAGACTCCACGCTCAGCACAGAGCCCCACGTGGGGCTGGATCTCATCACCTGAGATCATGACCTGCACCAAAACCAAGAGTCGATGCTCAACATACTGCAGCACCCAGGTGCCCTGTCATAAAGTTTTAATAGACTTCTACAGTTTTAAGCATTTTATAATTTGATAATACTAGGTAAGCCAGAGTTGTTCCGAAAGCTCGGTGCTCCAGGTATAAAATACTGCCCCAAATTGCCTGCAACTGTTTGGATTTCTGTTAGAATTCCCAGCTTTCTCTCTCTGGCTCAGCAGGATAGGTCATATAGCTTCCCTAACAAGCCACTACTTACCACTGAACATGGAGACTTCGAGATGTACTTAACCTTGATGGAGGGAAACCTTGTATCTAATAAAGAGGAATAAAAATTCCGAATTACTGCAAAGCACCGCAGCAGGCGAGCTGCAATTCCAGTCATATGAAACCTCTGTTTACAGTAAAATGACGATATGAATCACAATGACTCTCATATAAGGACTCAACTGCCTACCTAGTCATATTCCATATATTTATAATATATAATTTCATTTTCATACAAGCTTATTACACATATTAAAGCAATACTTTTCCTTGTACAGCCAAGATTCATTGATAAAACAATGAAGTGAACTAACACCCTTCCTAAATAAAGTTTCACCAATAGCACCGTATGTTAATGGACCTATTTCATTGTTAATGTGACTGACTGCTTATTGATTCTTGCAGAAATCCAGCAAGGGCTTCAGAGCACAATTATTTTGGAGAGCTCTGGGTCCAACATCTATGCTCAATTACAACTTTCAGAAGAGGAGATCAATAAAATTTAAATTGCTTATGGTAATCACAACTTCAAATCATTGCGATCAGCATAAGCAATCTGCTGACCCCAGCCAAGCTCCTAAATTGAAACTTGTAATGAGTGGTCATTTAGTTTGGGTCCATTCATATTATTTTGGAGGCAGGTGATGAACAATTAAAGATCAGCCAGCACCTTCCCTGCACAACATTCCCATCTTTATTCCCAAAGTATTAATATGCAGTAACCCTCGGGTTCATGCTTTTGCACTTCTTTAATGGGTATTCTGTATGAATAAGCAATTATATTTTCTATTAAACAATTTCAGTGTAATTGAATTAGCAGTTATAATATTGCTAGGGCAAGCAAAAGCTTTCCTAGGGAAAAATTAAGTGATATTGGGTAGTGCAAATTAATTTATAGAACTGAAAAATGTAACCAATTAAATAGAATTGCCTTTGCTTCCCCCCTCCAAAATACAATTAAGCAGCACATTGTTTCAAAGAATATGTTTCAGAGCAATTTGTTTTCAATCATAATAGCTGTTTTTCATTCATTATGAAAAGCTGTCTATTATAATGAAAATTTCATAGGCAGTTTTCTTTGACAAAGCAGGTTGCAAGTTTAAACAAAGATAGCCCGCAGATTACTTCCTTGATAAGGAGTCACCTTAGAATTACATTTTAATAAATCATTGGAAATAAATCTTCTGCATTACAGCATGAAGGTTTAGAGAAAGAAAAAGCAAATAGAGAGAAACTAATCAATGAAAATCTCCTGCTGCCAATATAATAACAGATGGACCAATGCTAATATATAAAGTGTATTACACTCACACACACAGCCAAAAAGAAAAATGTAAGATAAATATCACGGAAGTCAACTGTCACAAATGAGACTTGAGTAATAATCCCATCTTTACCATTCATCATCTCCTGTGCCTCCTCCAAGCACTTTGCTGAATTATAAACTAGGGTATTTAGGGCACACTTTTAGCAACCTAATAAGATGGCCATCTTTTGATTACTACTCCTAAGGTTGAAAGCAGCTTACCAAGTTTTTCAAAAGAAAGTAAAATGTAAATATATACATGTATATGTAATGTATATACATAGCATATATAACATATGATATGTATGTATCTACTTTGATAGGAATTTAAAACTATAGTTGGAACAATTGTAAATATTTAATAAGCATACATTAGTAAGAAGTTTGTAGTAAAAATATTTAGCAATACCAACGTCATTTCTTTTATTAACGCTTGGCTCTGAGAAGCCCAGCGCAGAAGCCAGAAGTCTCTCAACATGAATTCCATAAAAAGGATGGTTTCGATTCTTTAGAATTCTTTGGATTCTTTGGATAGAACTTAAAAGATTTTCATGCAGGCGATGACAAGCCAGGTCTTTAACTCTGGTGAAGTGAAGACTGACTGGAGGGCATCGCAGACCAGGGGGAGGTAGGGCGGTTAGTGACTCCTGCATTAGTCCAGGTTAGAAGGTGGGCCTTTGAATTAAGTAACAAGTGGAGAAGGAAATGAATGCCATCAGTTTTCAGAAGCGGAACTGACAGAATTTCACATTTGATTGGCTGTGGAGGAGGAGAGGACTTGAGAATAGCTAGAGGTTTCCATTTTGGAAAAACTGGAAGCCGGATAAGGCTATTTATGAGTTAGAGAACGTAGATGGAGGAGTATGTAGGGGAGGTGACTAAGTTCATGTGCTAATTAAGAGTATTACCAAAATACTGTGTTAGATTAACGTTCTTCCTGGACCCTCTGCCTCTACTGAGACAGTCGTGATTGAAAATGGCATTTATTGCAGAAATAACTACTGATGCTCCTTAGGTAAGTTTCTTTTTGCATATTTCCCTCTCCTTTTTGATTTAGTCTTTAGGTTAGGTCCATTGTCTGAGAGGGTATGACTTGTGTACCTCAACAGAATTTTCTTTTGCAACCGGCTGACATAGCTATCTTTGGGTTAGTACTAAAGTTTAAAGGCATACTAACAATTCTCTCAAAAAAGATAAAAAATGTAAGTATATTATATTTTTTTAATTCAGCCTCTGATAAGCATAGCAAATGATCTTTTGAGGATGCAACAAATTTCATCTAAGATTCAGGAAATATTTGACAAAAATTTAGATTAATTTCAAAGATGTAGAAATCAAAAATCTCCAGTTGGAGAAAAAATAGTAAAGCTAAGTGTGTCCAAGATCATAGACAGAAAGTTTAACAAACAGTAACTTTTTTATTTAAAAAATATGAAGACATCTTGGAGCCTGGCACGATATCTGGCACATACTAGAAATTCAATAAACGTAAAATAAATATGGTTATATTTGAAACGTAAAGTAAATAGCTGCCCATATATTTTAAGTTGTCCATATATTAAGGCAGTTGTTCATATATTTTAGTATCAAACAAATGAAGATATTCTGGTGTTTAATAATTCAAGATAACTTTCCATACACTCATACACACACACATGCACACCCCAAATTAATTCACCCATCATCTATTTTGATTCAATAACTTACTGCTGAAATTTTTATGGTTATACCATATTAATAATATGGTTCACATTTGATGATTTTTTTTTGAAATAGACAATTGTAAAATATATAAACTTCAGGGATAAAGAATTCTTTCCATGGGTTTCATGACCATTATAAACTTAACTTTTTTATACTTATTTCTGAAATTCAATACTGAGACACGGCAGTACGTGGCAAAGTATCTCCTTTTCTACACAAGGTTACCCTGTCTATCCATGTTCATGCACAGATGATTTTTTACTTGATGAGTCTTCTTGGTTCTGATGTTTCCTCTCATTCTTTAGCATCATCTGCTTTATCCCCAAAAGACACCCCTGCGCTAGTCAGCATTTCCATGCACCCAATCCTTAATAAAACATAACTTAAAACTTCAGTTCACTTTATCCAACATTTATTAAATACCTGCCAAGTGCTGTGATAGGTGAAAAAAAAAAGCTGAATTAAATTCCTTCTTGTATCATTTCTTCTTCCTTGGTGATATCAGTGGTTAAGAGTGATTGCTCTGAATAATCCAGTGGGTCCTTTACTGTGTGACTTTTAAACCTCATTTTCCTCATTTTAAAATGGAGATCGAAATAGTACCCACATCATAGATTTGTTGAGGGAAAAATGCAATGTTGATAAACTATTTACAGCAGTCCCAGAAACATAGTATGTGCTCAGTTAATATTGGCTATTATTCTCCTCTACACGGATCAATTTTTCAAAAGAGTAGAATAGATTATTACAAGATTATGTATGTTTGATACACTTCTATCCAGTTATCATCCTCAAAATCCTATAAGAAATGTCTTCCTATGGCCAATATCAAAATTTTAATTCCAATATATTTATATATACTTATTCATCATTTCCTGCAGATCAGGCACTACAGATGCAAATATGAGTAAGATTTGTTTCCAGTGGGAGATTAGGTGCAATAAACTCTCTTCCTTCACATTTTTCCTAATGTGAGATGTCTGACATCATTCTTTCCTGGTTCTCTTCAAATCTCCCACCTCTTTGTCTACTCAAATGTATTGACCGTTTTTCACATTAACTGCAAATTTCATCAATGATTCAACTTTGATGCCTTGAACTTCTCCTTTACATACTCTTACCTAAGGAGCATTTTTACTCATATGGTGGCCATGTTTTCCAGTAGGAAAATTATATCTAAAGTGATTCATCTTTGATCTCTTCTTCACGTACATCTTTGAGGGCTATTTTGTAATATCAAAAATCAAATATGTGGGACAGCTCGGTGATAGTTGAAAAAGAAAGAACTTTGGGGTCAAATTGACCTGTTTGGTTTCTAGTTACATAACTTATTATCTGCATGACTACTTATTTGACATCTTCCTCTTTTCCTCATCTTTACCATGAGAATAATTACACTCACCTTTTGAAGTCACAAGGTGGGGGGAGATAAATGGAGATAGTGAAGTAGAGTGCTTTGTACAATACCTTTGTTCTCTAAGTGCCATCAGAAAAAGAATTAGAGATTAAATTAGTGCTGTTTAATTATTTAGTATATTGTTCTTGTGAGGCTTCCATAATTTTCCACATAAAAGGTGTGAAATATATTCTCCCAACTTTAAAATCTTATTTAACAATATAGTTTTCCCATCAGAGAGAAAAAAATCAGTTTTGGAGCGCCTGTGTGGCTCAGTCGTTAAGCGTCTGCCTTCGGCTCAGGTCATGATCCCAGGGTCCCGGGATCGAGCCCTGCATCAGGCTCCCTGCTCAGCGGGAAGCCTGCTTCTCCCTCTCCCCCTCCCCCTGCTTGTGTTCCCTCTCTCGCTGTGTCTCTCTCTGTCAAATAAATAAATAAAATCTTTAAAAAAAAAGAAAAAGAAAAAAATCAGTTTCTAGATGAAATAATTTATACCTTGTACACTACCAGTAAGTTGCAGGTGATGGGAAGCACATTGTGTTTGGATTTAGGAACCTGAATTCTAGTGCCAGCTCTGCCACCAGCTGTGTGATTGGTGGATGGGCTCTTTAATTTCCCTGGGCTGAGGTATTCTCGTATGGAAGACACATGGATTTCTAAAGTTCCTTACAATTCTAACATTTTATGATACTAAACACTTCCTTTCTTTCAAGTGAAGGCTTATGTCCCGAGACCCCAGAATGTAACATTATTTGGAGATGGGGTTATTGCATGTATAATGTGAAGATGAAGTCACATTATGCACACAATGCAGTAGAGTAGGCCCCTGATCCAATAGGATTGGTTCCTCATAGAAGGGGAAAACTGGAGATGGATATGCACACAGGGAAAATGTCATGTAACAATGAAGGCAGAGATCAGGCTCATCCTTCACAAGCCAAGGAACATCAAAGATTGCCATCAAAACACCAGAAGCAAGGGGAAGGACACAAAGCAGATTCTTCCTCACAGGCCTGAGAAGACACCAACCCTATGAACACTTTGAACTAGGACTTGGAGCCTCCAGCACTGTGGAACAGCACACTTCAATTGTTTAAGTATTCCATGTGTAGTACTTTGTTATGGCAGCCCTAGGAAACTAGTAAATCTTATTCCATAATTAACTAAAAAATGCTGAACTTCAGTTATGATATAAATATGTACGCAGAGATATGTATTTGTAAGTATGTATAAGTAATATAAAGTATACTATCCAACAATTCATTTGATTGACTTATTATTTCAAGTAGGCTGTTGATTGAAATATTGAACAATTAAACATTGAATTCAATTACTGGACATAAGAGTTTCAAATGGAGAAGAATATATTTTAAGGAAAAGCTTCAAAATTATAATGGCTTTTTTATATCAGAATGGTCCCTAAATATATTTCCTTCTTTCTGAAGTCTAAGAGGATGTTGCTATCTCTAAATTGCCTCTCTCAGTTTTTAACAGCTCCCTAAATGGGTTTCCTGAGCAAGTGAGAAGAGTAGAAGACGTCTTCTCGGTCAGCATTCTTGGTTCATATCACACAGGCTCATGCTTCTGTGGTATTTTGATTTTCTTATGAGACTGCTTTTCCCATTTGCCTTGCATTTCTTTTTGTTTCCCTTTATGAGAATGTGAGCCCTGTGAACTTAAGGTTCAGAACACTTTCATTAAATCTGAGAAATATCAGTTTGACCATTGCCTACATAATAGCCTGTTATGTATCCTTTCATCCTAAAGAAAGCCCATAATTGATAATTGGGGCACATTCTATCATAAAACCTTCCCCCACAAAACTACTTAGGGGACCACTTCTAATTCAAAAGATCTCAGTTCAGGGCCAGAAAATTGGAATGCCCTGTCATTCATCAAAACACAGTCATAAATGCTTCTGTTAGGAAAATACCTTAGGAATATTTTTAAAAGATTTTTTAGCTTTTATAAGTTGACCAAAAAGATTAGGAATATGGGCTCTGTAGTTAAAATACACTGGGTTCAAATCCCAATTTTGCCACTTGAATAGCGGGTGGCCCTGGGATCACAATGCCACCTCCATAAACACAGTGTCCTCATCTGTACCACTACTAACGCCAACCTTGAAAGGTGGTTGTGAGGATTAATGAGATAGAGCATGTAAAGGACTTAACAACAGCACTTGGAGCATAGTACTGACTATCCAACGCTCAGTGAAGGCTCTCAGGTGTATTCTTCTTAGCAGAGGTGGTAACATTGAGAACACCGCCAGTTTTCAGTCATTATGAACAATGGAACATTTCAGTGGGGCAGACTGGGTGCCTCCTAAGTGATTGTAGGCCACTAAATAGGTTCATTTGTATTTGGCCACTTCATACAGACACCATCTAACTATGGCCTCTGAATATTAGGATGCAAATTTGAAAGCATTGACCAGTATATGACACGGCACTGCTGCTGTCTACATAAACATAGTGTTCTCTCTGAGAAAGACTAATAATGCATGACACAGAGATAGAAGAGAAAATAAAGACATAAACTGCAAATGATTACTTTTAATTGAGTACATCATTGGAAGGCAAAGTAAAAACTTTGAAACTCTCTACAAGCCTCAGGATTTTATACACTGCCCACGTTTAGTTCCTCTGTCAGACCTGCCATTTTATGTGTAATATAATACTGCTTAAGGTTATCAATCTTTAAAAAAGTGTACCATTGCTTTATAGCCACTCCTGCTTTGCAATACAAATGACATAATTACTTGTTCTGGCTGGAGGGGGCCCAGTTCCTCTAGTTCATTTTTTAAATGCAAATCTTATTAAGTATTTTATCCTAAAATGGCTAATGCAAAAAGGGCAGTCCTAGACTAAGATGGACAACATGCCTAAAAAATAAATACTAGGCGAGTAATGAAACCTGAATTAAATCAGCGTAGTGGAAACCAAATTGATTACTTATTGAAATATGCTAACATGGTATAATGGGTAACCACCAAAGTCAGACATACAGTAATATTACATGAATCATTGTCAGATAATAACAAAGGTTTATAAGAGCAATAAGAAATTTTAAAACCTTTTCTGCCGAAATCTAGATGCTCATAAAAAAATTACAGATAGTGATCTGTATATTATGTAGTTCGGTTAAAAAGACCCTTTCGTTTTTTACAGGTCCTCTTTTTGTTTTTCTTCAAAATTCATAGGCTTGTCGTCAAATAGAATAATGGGCAGTTTTTCTATAAAATCTTGCAAGAAACTTTTAGGAATGCTAAATGCATCGACTCTGCTCAATTCATTTTAAGATTTCAGCTATGCAACAAAGAAAGTCTTTTTGAAAATTCTTTTTTTAAATTTTGAAATGTGCAATACATATGAAAAGTATATTTTGTATACTTTTGTATGTACAGTTTAAAGAACAGAAAAATGAACACCCCATGTACGTACCACTGTCGTAGCCTAAAAGAATATAGTTTCTGTCTTTGGAGCTACCTGGAACAATGCCTTTTAAGAGATTGCTTTCACTGAAGCTGTTCTGAAAATAATTGAATTAAACTGTTTGGTTGCTTTAAATGTATCCATTGGTTTCTAGAATGTATCCATTAGTACTTATAGGTTTTTTTTTTAAACCCAATCCAATTGTTTCAATGTCCAGCTCAAACTGATGTGCAATGTAATTTTAAAAATTGAGATGTAATACTTCATACATTTGTTCACTGTTTAACAATTAGAGAGCACTTCATAGCTATAGTTACTCTGCAAGTTATTTGCTAACTTAAAAGATGTAATTCCCAAACAACACTTGGTTTCATAACATTTAAATATCAGTAGGGAAAAGCTGGGGGCAGGAAATCAATCCAAATGCAAATAATTGTCCTACCTTTAAATTTTAAATTTGGTCCTTTATGCCTCAGTTTCCCCTAAGATATCTTTGAAAGACATACAAACAGCCTTCCAGGATTGACAAGGTATTTGAGTATTTTGTTTGCCTGATCAAAGAGAGCTCAACAAAGAGGGGAAAGCCCATTGACTCCTGCTGGGAAGAAAGTGACTTCATTAGCACATCATAGGGGTGCCCCTTTGAAAGTGTGTTAAATTGTGTTAACAGTTTGGTTAAGAGGTGGGAGTGTGACTGGTTTAAACTTGTCTCATTAACATACTAGTGTGATTCTGAGTTGGATTTTGCAAGCCTGTTACAGTATTTCCCCATTCCTCTCCCTAGAATTCCTCACACTTTCTACTTCTCAGCTGTGGACTGTTATCAAGGCTCTGTTCTTGAGTGATTTCTAGCCCTAGGACTCTTCCTTTGTTTCAGTCATCAAGAACTATTAGGAGCTCATTTTCCCAAGGAAGGGCCATTTCAATGTATTCTGTTGTTTCAGCAGCCCTTTGTCTTCCCCCTTGAAGAAGAAATGAACCACCATGCTTTCCAGAGAGGCTGGCACTCAGAGAGGCGTATTGCTTTATGTGATGAGAGATGTAGAAGGAGGCCCAAGTGACTGGACACACACACCCTAAGGGTTATCCGTGCAACCAATAATTAAGTTCTTAGAGGCTGATTACTTTCTGTTGCTTAGATGCAAAGCAAACAGAAGTGTCGTACACAGGATAAAAGCCAAAGAGCTGAGTATGTGTAAACCTCTTTTGGAAGATTTATTACATGTCACAATGTGGCTATAACTTATTCTCATCTGTCCCTCTTGGCACTTACCAACAGTGATGAAAATGGAGAGTCTTTACTCAGGGAACTCTTGACTGCATTACTATTAAATTATTTGCATATTGGTAGCATAGAAGAATCCTAGGATGGCATTTTTCCAAGTTTCATTACCCTAACCCTCACCACTCAATAAGAGTTCCCACAATTCCAATGAGGTAGAGAGAAAACCGTGGAGCTATTTGCCTTCTGAGTATTTTCACTGTTAACTAATGAAGAATGCAGGTCAGTGACGCTAGCTGAAAGAATGGAAGGATGGAAGGATAGATGGATGGATAGAAGGACCCAATTGTTTATTAACAGAGCAAACTGTATGGTTCATGGTGGTGGGGGGGGGGCGCGTTAAATGAATGAGAACAATTCTATTGCAAAGCCACAGAGCCCCCTGTTGGTAACACACTATAGTTTATTTTGCTTATTGTCATTCTATTTTGATGAATAGTTTCATCATGAATTTATGTCACAGACAGATGGATGGCCATGAATCTTTCTCCATCCAGTTGTGTACCTTTTGCTAGCTACAAAGTATCCACCTGCATATGCACTACAGTATACTCGCCTTAACAACTAGACTTACATAGAGTTCAAGGTAGACCCCACAGCATCATTATTTTCTCCATCTTACTAGGTGTAAAATTACCAGTATTTTTATGAGCTATTTTTATCATTGTTAGCTTGACTTTTAAAGACCCAACCTTCCCCTACCTCACTTAGAAATGAGATCTAATTTAAAGTGAATTTCTGCCTTTCAGACCAATTAGGGTAATGTTTCCTGCTTTCCTCTTTCATTCAGAATCTTCCACCTTGTTCTTCTATCAACACATTACTGTATTTCATTAGCAGAACCCGGGTGGCTTGGGGTAGGGTTGGAGAGAACTAAAGGTCTTCTAAAATCTTTAGTAGCTTCCCAAAGCCAGCCCCAGTTAAATAATTAATTATTTAAATAACAAGAGAATTAGCAAAAATGTATTTGAAAACTTCATCTCAATATCATTTGTATTGATTTATAACACAGAGTTTAAATTTTTAAAAGTGTACTTACTAGGTAAATGCAGCCTCCAGGAAAGTCCCCTGAATCTGCTTTCAACTACATTGTTGCTCCAAATCTCCATCAACATGAAAATTCTGGAGCCATTGCTGTTTGTCTTCTACCCTGATATTTCTTTTTATTTCCTCACATGCATTACAGCAGCAAGGTCTTAATCCTGCTCATGCTTAGCTGATGGCTGAACTCTACATCTATCCCATTTCATAATGCTTTAATCCAATTAGTCTTTAACTCAAAACTTATTCTTCTTAGAAATTCTTCCTCACTGAACCCTAATCCTTGACTCACCCACAAATCCATACAATCCTTTCCCTGTTAATTACACAAATTATAGAACAAATTCAATAAGTATTTGTTAATTAACTGAAGCACAACAGAATGCTTAGATAAAATATTTCCATTTCTGTCACTTTTCCCAGTCTTTTCTGAATTCTCTTAGTCTAGTATCCTATAAATACTGTTGTTCCCTAATTTTGTTGTTTTTAAATTTTTCCTCTCTTTGGCCTTGTATAATCTTCCTTGAAAATCTCAACAAGTCTCATAGCCTCTTTAAACTACTACCAGTATACAGATGACTCCCAGTGTCTCCTCAGTATTTTCATCAGGATATACCAGAATTTCCTCCAACTCAACAAATCTATTTATTCAGCAATCATTTGTTAAGAGACTTCTGTTCAGGCCATGATAGAGTACCTAGTTTTGTAATTAAATTCCCATGATAAACAATTAGAAAATCTAGGGAAAAAAATATATAAGAGAATGTTTTTAGACATTTGACTGCAATTGAGGCAAGGGTACAACCCATGAAAACAGGCCGGCTCCTGGGTGAGCACCATAACCACCTATCAGGACCTTGGGCATCTCCTGACCTTACACTGAGAGAGCTTCCAGTGTCTCAGGCTGAGAGTCGAGGCTGGCAAAGAGTATAGAGTGCTCAACCAAGTCAGTTCTGGTATGCCAAGATTAGGGCCCTTGCTGGGAAAGCCTGAGATCCTGACATAAGATGATCATCTGCATGCATGTGCCCAATGATTTGGCCTCCCCAAATCATCTGAATACTTAGGTCCTACAGAGGTGACCTTTTCAAGAGCTTCACTTCCTACATGTGGGGAAACACTGTAGAGTCCTCTCTCCCACAAGGCAACAGGGTTCACCTTCAGGATTTTCCCCCCTATCTTCTTTTCTGTATGTCGGGCCATAATTTGATTTAAGTCATAGCAAAAGCAAGTCAAGGATATACGAGGCCTGATTAGTGAGGAAAGGGACTATGAAAGAAAGAAGAAAGAAAGAAAGGAAAGAAAGAAAGAAAGAAAGAAAGAAAGAAAGAAAGAAAGAAAGAAAGAAAGAAAGAAAGAAAGAAAGAAAGAAAGAAAGAAAGAAAGAAAAGAGAAAGAAAGAAAGAAAGAAAGAAAGAAAGAAAGAAAGAAAGAAAGAAAGAAAGAAAGAAAGAATCTTCAATAATTAGCATGTATGGAGAAGAGCCCGTGCAGAGTACTCACAACTGAATTTTGAGGGTTTTTGATGAAGAGGACAGGTCATAAAACTAAATAAAGGAGAGTTTATTAATTTAGAAGCATTCTCTCAGGATATGACTTTAACACCTGGCAAGGACTCCAGAGGATGATGCAAATTTGTTGCTATAGTGTCTTTTAGAAACTTAGAGAAAGTGATGGCCCATGATAATTGAAGTTGCAATGCTTGAATTGCCCTGACAGACAATGGGGAAAAGGCTAAAAAGACTCAGGGAAGTCGGCATGCTAGCACAGCTATATTATGTGAGACCAGAAGACCCACTAGAGGATTATGTTCCACAGGAACATAACTATGTTCCAGATTATGTTCCAGAGATAATACCATTCAACAAGGCCATCAAGGAACCCACTGATCTGAGGGATACCAGAATCAATAATAAGTTAATCGGTGGCTCTCTTCCTCAGGCCAAGATGGATACTAGGAGATCCTGTCACAGAACTTGGTTTGTAAATGATAAGGTTTTATAAAACACATGAGCTCCAAAGGAGTGGAAAACAAATTCTATGGAGTTTCTGGGACCTGCCAGTTCAGCAAAGTTTCTGGTACTTAATCATAAGGACTATCCCAGGACAATCTCACCAAAGTAAAGACTCTTTACCGTATCTTACATCACCTGCCACAAAGAAAGAACCACAAAAGAACCACAACAGTCAGTTGGCTTCTTTGGGGTCCGGAAGCAACACATATTCCACATCTAAGAATACTGCTCTGGCCCATGTAGTAAGGATATAGTGAACTGATAGACTTGAATAGGGCCTGGAATGGAAAAGTTCTCTACAGCAAGACCAGGCTGCAGTAAATAAAACCTGCAGTTTGGGACTTAAAATCCAGCAGACTTTATGATTGCAGAGGTTTCAGCAGTGTAAAATATGCAGTATGGATTTTATGACAAATTCCAGTGGGAAAATCACAATGCAAGCCACCATCTGCAGCAAAAAAAAAAAAAAAAAAAAAAAAAAGACAAAACAAAACTATATTCCCTTAAAAAAAAAAACAGCTTCTGGTATGCTACTAGATTCATAGTTTATCCATTAGTCTGTCTAAAACTTCCTATGAGCTCAATTACACTGGACCCACCAAGTCATACAATCAGGTGGTCCCAGCAGCAATCCATCATAAATTGAAATTGTATATCCTAAGCAGAAGCAGAAGGCATAAGTAAGCTGTGTGAACAAGTTGCCCAAAACAACATGCCACTCACCTGGTTGTATCAGTATCTTTCCTTCAGTTAATACCAGTGGCCATGTGAAAGATATTATGATCAGCTGAAAAAGGGAAACAAAGCCCTGAAGGATGGGTTAACGAGGTTAATGGAAGGATTGGCTTGGTATGTGGTATAAGCTGACAATGACGGTGCCTGCACTATAGTGATACTTAGAGGTGACCTTGACAGATACGGGTGAAGCGAGATCTGCCCAATGGGTGGGACTTTCAGTACCGCTTATAATCTATGCATGCTTTGGCAAAAGAAAAGTGTTCTGAGTTGAGAATACGTAATGAATTCAAAGGCAGTGGTAAATGGCTTGGCTCGCTTGCCAAGGCACTGATGGAAATAAATTGAAAGTTCAATGACAAGAGGGTCTAGAGATCAGCCTTGTACATGCATATATGGAAAAGGTATAAAGTGAATCACTTTATTCATTATGTTAATGCCCACAGAAGGCACCAACCATGGAGCGGGCACTGAAAAACCAAGTAGACAAGGTAATTCAGCAAGTTGTCATAAGTCAGCCTTTGTCATTAGCCACTCAGAACCAGCTCAATAGGCACACAGAAGGATTGACCACAGTGGCAGAGAATGAAATTATGTACAGGACTAATAGCATGGCATACCACTTACCAAGGCTGCTATAGCTACTGTATCCTCTGACTGACGAACAGCCAGCAACAAGATCGACACAAAATCTGGCACTATTTCTGAAAGAGACACCACCACCTGGTGGCAAGCTGACTACTTTTGGCTGTTTTTATCTTAGGAGGGCAAATGACACTTTTACTCGGTATGAGTTCGAATTCTGTCTGCAGGACTTTAGCCAAAACCATTATCTGGAAGCTTATAGAGTGTCCAATTTACAGCTGTGATGATCACTATTGCATGTCAAGTTTGCTAGGCCACAGTACCCAGTTTTTGGTTAAACACCAGTCTAGATGCTGCTGTGAAGGTATTTTTTAGACATGATTAACATTTAAATTAGTAGACTTTGAGTAAAGCAGTTTACTTTCCATAATGTTGGTGGGCCAATCCAATGTGTGGAAAGCCTTAAGAAAAAGACTGAAGTCTTCTGAGGAAGAAGGAATTCTTCCCCCAGACAGTCTTTGGACTCAAGACTGCACCATCAACTTTTCTCTGAGTATCCAGCCTGCTAGTCTGTCCTACAAATTTCAGACTTGTCATCCCCCACAATTATGTGAGCCAGTTCTTTATATCTTTCTCTCTCTCTCTCTCTCTCTCTCTCTCTCTCTCTACACACACACACACACACACACACACACACACACACACAACGCACACATACACATGCACACAAACACAAGATACGAAAATAAACCCAAAACATAGGATCCACTAGTCATATCATCCAATGTACCACCCAGAATTAGCTAGCCTTAGAACTTTGGAATGACCTGCTGGAGGTACTACTGAAGCACCTGCACAGAAGCAATATCCTGTGAGGATAGGTTACCAACCCTTAGGATGCCGCATCCACATTGAAGTAGATACTTATATAGCACTATGTCTCCAAAATAAAACATGCATGCATATATTAACCATAAGGTAAAAGTAAAATTGTGTCTACATATACATCATCACGCTTAATGATCTACTGGAGGATTTTAAACTTTCCATCACTACAACTTTGGGTCCTACACGTTTGAGCTCCTGGTCCTCAATAGGTCTTACCATACTCTTGCCGGCAGACATGTGTAGCAATTGACCTCCATCCTATGTTTGCCCCCTGGGCACTTTGGAATCCCGAGACCAGGAAACAACAGACAAGAAGAGTCGTCATCTTGTCAGGGGCAATCGATCCTTACCAGTAAGATGAGTTAAGACTTCTTACATAATGAGCCAGAGAAGAATATTCATGGAATCTACTTGGATGTCTCTTGGTACTTCATTGCCTGGTAGTGCATGTGAATGAACAAATGCATTAACTCTATTCTGAGAAGGGTTTTGCTATAAGAAACTCAGATGCTCCTGGGCCACTCCATGAGTCATGGAGACCAGCAGAGATAGCACTAAGGGTCAGGGGAATTTAAATTATTGTGGAAGAGAGAAAAGGAATACCATGGCCCCAAGAATAACAACAGCAGCGTTGGACTGTAGTTTGTCTCATTAATCTCTCTTTTTTTCCACCCTGGAAAAGAGGTCCATTGGAACTCTAAAGGAGTTACCCCTAAAGTATAAAAAAGTGGATCCATGTATAATGCAAGAGGTGGATCAGGGTAGTCATGGAGTTGTTCTTCTCTGATCCCTCTTCGAGGGGAACTTGTCATTCAGTTATATTGAGTATTGTTAACTAACAGCCTCCACCTGCAATACTTTAAGGATGCACTTCAACGTTTGAGCCAAGGCTGTGTTTTTGCCACATAGCCCAAACTAATGACTAAGCAGAGCAGGGGTAGTACGACCTGGCCATTAATTAGTTAGTCTCACTAACATGGGACTCCTCAAGTGGGTAGAATTTGTGTCAGAGCTCCCCAAAGAGTTAGTCAAGGCTGTGTCAGATTCGTATCATGGCATGAGGCTCTTCATGCCCAAGTCTTTTTCTTTCCTAATTTCCCCTCACAGATACCAGATCAGCCTCATGATCTGGCAAACCCACTTTCTGCCTTTTTATCTTTCAGGAGAGTTACCAATTCCTCCCATCCCCCAATAAACATTGTGCACTCCTTAACCCTGCATCAATGTTGGACACACTATGGAAGCCAGAAAACATCTTCAGAGCGCTAAAGGAAACAACGGCTAAAATCTAGCATGCTATCTCAGTGAAATTATCCCTCTGATTTGAAGGTAGAATAAAGACTTTCTCAGACAAAAGGGAAAAAGCTGAAAGGTTGTGTCACTAGCAGCCCAACATTACAAGAAATACTAAAGGATTTCCTTCAGGTTTAAGAAAAATAAGCCAAGATAAAAGCAGAGAGTGGAAAAGAAATAAACAGCTCTGGAATGGGTAAATATATGGATAAATGTGAGACTATTGGCTATTTGGAGCAATAATCATAATACTTTGTGGGTTTTTTTTATATTAGAATTAAGGGCATGACAAAATTAGCAAAAAACAAAAGATGAAAGTGTATTAAATGGAGTCAACTGGTAAAAACAGCTGGCATTGTTTAAGTTGTTCTAAAAGAACTATTTTAAGGTACACTGGAATAAATTAAAGAAGTAATTTCTCAGATAACCACAATATAATAATACCAAATGTTATAAACCCCCAAGGAAAAAGCTAATAAAGGAATAACAAAAATATTTAATCAATACAACAGAAAGTAGGGGAAAAAAAGATTATGTAACAAATAACAGATGGAACAACAACAAAACCAAAAAGTAAGACTTAAAACCAAAAGATGTTAGACTTAAGCCCAACCATGTCATAAATACATTACATAAAAATCAACTAAGTATTCCTATTAAAACACAGGATTATCATGTTGGATTTTCTTTTCTTTTTTTGTTTTGTTTTATTATTTATTTATTTATTTTATTAGCATATAATGTACTATTTGTTTCAGGGGTACAGGTCTGTGATTCATGAGTCTTACACAATTCACAGCACTCGCCATAGCACACACCCTCCTCAGTGTCCATCGCCCAGCCACCCCATCCCTCCCACCCCCCTCCACTACAGCAACCCTCAGTCTGTTTCCCGAGATTAAGAGTCTCTTATGGTTTGTCTCCTTCTCTGGTTTTGTCTTGTTTCCTTCTTCCCTCCCTTCCCCTACGATCCTCTGTTTTGTTTCTCAAATTCCTCATATCAGTGAAATCATATGATAATTGTCTTTCTCTGATTGACTTTTTTCACTTAGCATAATACCTTCCATCCACGTCATTTCAAATGGCAAGATTTTGTGGGGTTTTTTTGATGGCTGCATAATATTCCATTGTATACACATACCACATCTTCTTTATCCATTCATCTGTTGATGGACATCTAGGCTCTTTCCATAGTTTGGCTATTATGGACATTGCTGCTATAAACACTGGGGTGCATGTGCCACTTCAGATCACTACATTTGTATCTTTGGGGTAAATACCCCGTAGTGCAATTGCTGGGTCATGAGGTAGCTCTATTTTCAACTTTTTGAAGGACCTCCATACTGTTTCCCAGAATGGCTGCACCAGCTTGCATTCCCACCAACAGTGTAGGAGGGTTTCCCTTTCTCTGCATCCCTGCCAACATCTGTCATTTTCTGACTTGTTAATTTTAGCTATTCTGACTGGTATGAAGTGATATCTCATTGAGGTTTTGATTTGGATTTCCCTGATGCCGAGTGATGTTGAGCACTTTTTCATGTGTTTCTTGGCCATTTGGATGTCTTCTTTGCAGAAATGTTCATGTCTTCTGCCCATTTCTTGATTGGGTTATTTGTTCTTTGGGTGTTGAGTTTGATAAGTTCTTTATAGATTTTGGATACTAGCCCTTTATCTGATATATCATTTGCAAATATCTTCTCCCATTCTGTCGGTTGTCTTTTGGTTTTGTTGACTGTTTCCTTTGATGTGCAAAAGCTTTTTATCTTGATGAAATCCCAATAGTTCATTTTTGCCCTGGCTTCCCTTGCCTTTGGCGATGTTTCTAGGAAGAAGTTGCTGTGGTTGAGGTCTAAGAGGTGGCTGCCTGTGTTCTCCTCAAGGATTTTGATGGATTCCTGTCTCACATTTAGGTCTTTCAACCATTTGGAGTCTATTTTTGTGTGTGGTGTAAGGAAATGGTCCAGTTTCATTCTTCTGCATGTGGCTGTCCAATTTTCCCAACACCATTTGTTGAAGTGACTGTCTTTTTTCCATTGGACATTCTTTCCTGCTTTGTCAAAGATGAGTTGACCGTAGAGTTGAGGGTCCATTTCTGGGCTCTCTATTCTGTTCTATTGATCTATATGTCTGTTTTTGTGCCAGTACTATACTGTCTTGATGATGACAGCTTTGTAATAGAGCTGGAAGTCCGGAATTGTGATGCCGCCAGCTTTGCTTTTCTTTTTCAACATTCCTCTGGCTATTCTGGGTCTCTTCTGGTTCCATACAAATTTTAGGATTATTTGTTCCATTTCTTTGAAAAAAGTGGATGGTATTTTGATAGGGATTGCTTTAAATGTGTAGATTGCTCTAGGTAGCACAGACATTTTCACAATATTTGTTCTTCCAATCCATGAACATGGAATGTTTTTCCATTTCTTTATGTCTTCCTCAATTTCTTTCATGAGTATTCTATAGTTTTGTGGTCAAGTTGGATTTTAAAAGATCTAATTGCATGCTGCTTATTAGAAATATACTTTACATTTAAAAGTAAAGGTAATCTGAAAATAAAACAATGGAAAAAAGGCATTCCATGTAAACAGTTACCATAAGAAAGGATGCTATAACCATATTAATATTGGACAAAATTACACTGAGTGCAAGAAATGTTACAACACACAAAGAAACACTTTATAGAGATAAAAGTCTCATTCAACAAGGAGATATATCAGCCTAAACGTGTATGGACCTAATAATATGGATTCAAAATATACAATGCAGGAGTTAACAGAACTAAAGGAATAAAAAAGTATATGCACAATTGCAATTGGACATTTAAACACACCCTTTCTCAGTAAATGAGAGCATAAACAGTAAGGATATAAGGTTTGAAAAATATAATACACTTAAGTTTTAACTGATGTATGTAAAACACTACAAGATTCCAACAGTTCTCTCAATAACTAATAGAACAAGGAGACAAAAACCCAAAAACATGGATTCAGAATAGCCAATACAATATTGAAGGAGAGCAAAGTTAGAGGACCAACACTCTCTGACTTCCAAAACTTACTAAAAAGCTACATTTATCAAGACAATGTGGTATTGGAGAAGAAACAGATAATAGATCAATAGAACAAAATGGAGAGCCCAGAAGTAGGTCCACATAAGTATAGTTGACTCATCTTTGACAAAGGGAAAAAAGCAATTCAGAGGAGAAATGATAGTCTTCCCAACTCATGGTGCTGGAACAACTGGACATCCACATGCAAAAAAAACAAAACAAAACAAAACAAAACAAAAAAACAGAGAGAGAGAGAAAAGAATTTAGACACAGATACTACATCCATCACAAAAATGCGTTCTAGACTTAAATGTAAAATGCAAAATTATAAACTCCTAGAATAAAACAAGAAGGAAAATCTAGGTAATCTTGAATATGGCAATGAATTTTTAGATAAAACACCAAAGGCATGAGTCATGAAAAAAAATTGATAATCTTGAGTTCATTAAAATTAAAAACTTCTGCTCTGTGAAAGGCAATGCCAAGAGAATGAAAAGACAAGCCACAGACTGGGAGAAAATGTGCAAAAAACACATCTGATAAAGGAGTATTATCCAAAATATACAAAGAACTCTTCTGACTCCACAATAAGAAAATAAACAAGCTATTTTTAAAATGCACCAAAAAGAAGACATGAACAGACATTTCCCCAAAGAAGACATACAAATGGCAAACAGAAATATGAAAGAATGTTCCACATCACTTGGCATCAGGGAAATACAAGTCGAAATCACAATGAGTTACCACCTCACACCAGTCAGAATGGCTAAAATTAACAAGTCAGGAAATGACAGATGTTGGCGGGGATGTGGAGAAAGGGGAACCCTCCTACACTGTTGGTGGGAATGCAAGCTGGTGCAACCACTCTGGAAAACAGTATGGAGGTTCCTCAAAAAGTTGAAAATAGAGCTACCCTATGACCCAGCAATTGCACTACTGGGTATATACCCCAAAGATACAAATGTAGAGATCCAACAGAGCACCTACACCCCAATGCTTAAAAAGCAATGTCCACAATACCCAAACTGTGGAAAGAGTCCAGATGTCCATCGGCAAATGAATGGATAAAGAAGATGTGGTATATATACATATCACACACACACACACACACACAGAGACACACACACACACACACAATGGAATATTACTCAACCATCAAAAAATGAAATCTTGCCATTTGCAATGACATGTATGGAACTAGAGGGTATTAGGCCAAGTAAAATAAGTCAGTCAGAGAAAGACAAATACCATATGATCTCACTGGTACGTGGAATTTAAGAAACAAAACAGAGGAGCAAAGGGGAAGGGAGGGAAAAATAAAACAAGATGTAATCAGAGAGGGAGACACAGCATGAGAGACTCTTAACTCTAGGAAACAAACTGAGGGTTTCTGGAGGGGAGGGGGGTAGCGGGAGGGTGTAATTGGGTGATGGGCATTAAGGAGGGCACGTGATGTAATTAGCACTGGGTGTTATATACAACTGATGAATCACTGAACTCTACCTCTGAAACTAATAATACATTATATGTTAATTAATTGAATTTAAATAAATAAATAAATAAAATGCCAAAGACCTCAAAAGACAGCTCACCAAAGCAGTTATATAGATAGCAAATCACCATGAAAAACTGTTACACGTGACGTGTCATCAGGGAAATGCAAATTAAAACAACAATGAAATATCACTCCAGACATGTCCAAAATCCAGAACACTGACACCAAATGCTGGCAAGGATGTGGAGCAACAGAAACTCTTTCATGGCTGGGGGAAATGCAAAATGGTGCAGCCTCTTTGGAAAACAGTTTGGCATTTTCTTAAAAAAAAAATTAAACATACTCTAACCACACAACCCAGCAATTGCATTTCTTGGTTTTTACCCAAAAGAGTTGAAAATTTATGTCCACGCAAAAACCTGCACATGAATGTTTATAACAGCTTGATTCATAATTGCCAGAATTTGGAAGCAATCATGACGTCCTTCAGTAGGTGAATGGATAAATAAACTGTGGTACATCCAAAGAGCGGAATGTTATTCAGTACTAAAAATAAAAGCTATCAAGCCATGAAAAGACATGAAGACATTTTAAATGCATATTACTAAGTGAAAGAAGTCATTCTGAAAAGGCCACATACTGTATGACTCTAACTATGTAACATTTTAGAAAAGGCAAAACTATGGAGACAATAAAAAAGATCAGTGGTTGCCTGGGGTTGGGGGGAGGGACGGATGAGTAGACAGAGCAAAGAGGGTTTTTAGGGCACAGAAACTATTCTGTATGTCATTATAATGGTGGATATATGTCATTATACCTTTGTCCAAACTTACGAAATGTACAACATGGAATGATTCCTAGTGTAAACCGTGGAGTTTGGATGTAAAGGCTATGTCAATGGAGGCTCATCAACTGTAACAAATGTCCCCCTCAGGTGTTGATAGCGGAGAAGGATGCGCATGTGTCGTGGTAGAAGGTATAAAGGAACTCTGATTTCTAACCAGCTTTGCTCTGAACCTAAAACTGTCCTAAAAAACAAAGGATATTTAAAAGAAAAAAAAAAGTTAATTGCTCAAACCTAAAAAAAAATTCAATAAGATTTGAAGAACTGACAAACCAAATTTATCTAGTTAACATATATAGAACATCATATGCAACAACCACAAAAAGCATATTCTCCCATAGTGCACATAACACATTTACCAAAATAGACTATATTCTGTTCTTAAAATAAGCCTTGACAAATTCCTAAGAATTTAAGTCACATTCTGATCATTCAAGTATTACATTAGAACTGAATAACAGATAATGACTAGAAAAATCTATAAATGTTTAGAAATTAAGCAACATACTGGTAAGTAAGCCTAAATTCAGAGAATAAATCACAAAGGAAATTAGAAAATATTTTGAGCTGGGGGGTGGCTCAGTCGGTTAAGCCTCTGACTTCAGTTCAGTCATAATCTCAGGGTCCTGGGCTTGAGCCCCGCATGGAGCCTCGCTTTGGGCTCCCCATTCAAGGGGGAGTCTGCTTACCTCTTTCTCTCTGCCTCTTCCCCCACTCATGCTGCTGCTCTCTCTCTCTCTTTCTCAAATAAATAAAACAAATCTTTTTCTAAAAAAGAAAATATTTTGAGCTAAATGATAATAAAAATACAACATGTCAAAATTGATGAGATATAGCTAAAGCAGGAACTTTATAGTTTTATATGCATGTATTACAAAAGAATGGTCTAAAATCAATAATTTAAGCTTCTGCTTCGGAAAGTAAGAAAAAGAACAGCAAACTAATCTCAAAGTAGGTAGAAGAAAGAAAATAATTAGGGTAGAGCAGAAACAGGTATACAATAGAGACAGTCGACAAAGTCAAAAGTTGATACCTTGAAAAGATTAATGAAATTCACAAACAACTAGTAAGACAGACAAGAAAAGGGGGTGGGAGAGAATAAAAAACATAAGTTATCCAAATCACAATCCACAGTAAAATCAGGAACACAACTGTATATTGTAAAGATATTAAAAATGTAATAAGTGATTTTTAAAGAATTTACATTTACTAAATTTTTAAAAATCAGTGAAATGGAAAAAAAATCCTTTAAAAACACAAAAACACAAGTCACCAAAATGAACACGAGATGGAAAGTCTAAGTTCCTTGTCTTTTACATTGTTTTTATCCAAATTAAAATCTATTGATTCAATATTATTCTCATCAATCTTAGAACAGTTTTTTTGGGGGGAGTAGGTGGGAATTGACAAGCTGATACTAACATTTATATGAAAAATTAGGAATCTAGAATATTCAAGATAATCTTAGTAAAATTCAAAGTCAGAGGGTTTACTCTACCAGATTTCAAGATACAAAAATTAAGGCACATCTACCAATGATACTGAATTGACAATCTAAAAGTAAACCTACACATATATGGCACTGAATTTATGACAAGTTCCCAGTGCAAGCTAGTGAGAGTAAAGATGATCTTTTTAATAAATGGTTCTGGAGCAATTGCATATGTCTATGGGATATAAACAAACCTCAAACCTTTCTGCACACCATAAAGAAAAATAAGTTTGAAGTGGATAATAGACCTACATTTAAAAGTTAATCAAATTCCTAGAAAAATACAGAACAATATCTTTATAAACTTGGCTGAAATAAAGATTTCTTAAAAGAACATAAAGAGAGCTAATAGATAAAAGAAAAAAGAATTGGACTCCATTAAGAACTTCTGTTCATCAAAAGAAAGACAAACCATATCTGAGAAACTTTATTTGCAATATGTCTGACAAAGGAATTGTATCCAGATATAGAGAGAACTCCAACAAATCAGTGGGAAAGACAAACAACCCAATGAAAAGTGTGCAAAAGAATTGAAAGGCAATTTACAAAACAAGCTATCCAAACGGCTAATACACATATACAAATTTGACATTATTGGTCATAAGGAAATGAAAATTCCATCTACAAGGAGGCACCACTATAAAAACATCAAAATGGCTAAAATCAACATCTGCCAATATTAAATCCTAGCAAGGATATGGAACAAGTGGGACTCTCATATTTAGCTTTTGAGTGTGTTAACTGGCCCAGCCAGTTTTAGGAAGTGATAATATGTTGAAAAACTAATCCTATACTTATCCTAGGATCCACCAATCCAATGCCTATGTATATAATCAAGAAAATAGTATAAATGTCCATGAAAAATAATAGGTACCAAAATGTTAAAAGTAACTTCTTCATAGAAATTAAAAACTATAAATAGTCCACATGCTCATAATGAAGAAAATGGATAAATAAGTCATGAAATATTTATGCAATGGGATTCTATACCACAATACAAAAGAATGAACATATAATGGCATGGATGAATCTCCAAAACGTTATGCCAAGTAAAAGAAGTCAGACACAAAAAAGTAAATATGTTTGACTCCACTTAGAGAGTCCATCTGTAGTTCAAAACCAGTAAAATTCACTTAGTACATTAAAGTTAGAATAGGAGTTACCTCTGTGGTGGGGAGAAGGTTTTGATTAGCAAGGGGCATGAAGGAACCTTCCGGGAAGTTGGAATCCTTCTATACTTGCCTCTGAGTAGGGGGTTACATAAAGGTATATAAATGTAACAATTATTGAGCCCTACCCTTAAGGTTTGTATATATTACTACATATATATTTATATATATATATAATTATATAATTTCTCAATTTATATTTCTCAATTTATTTATAATAAAAATGAAAGTGTGCCTGTGTGTCTCAGTCATTAAGCATCAGCCTTTGGCTCAGATCATGATCCCAGGGTCCTGGGATTGAGCCCCGCATCGGGCTCCCTGCTCGGCGGGAAGCCTGCTTCTCCCTCTCCCACTCCCCCTGCTTGTGTTCCCTCTCTCACAGTGTCTCTCTCTGTCAAATAAATAAATAAAATCTTTAAAAACAAATGAAAACACATACAAACACATATATGCAAACATATGCAAATGATATTCCATCATTATTCATCACTTATAATGTGGTCACCACTGTATTTGAAGTCAGGACTCACAAAGATGAATGAACATCCTAGCCCTCGGTCTGGTGGTGGTTGTGAAGACAGGTATTTAAACAGACAAATCAGAATGCCATATCACAAATTCTTTTCAGAGTCATTATCGTGTTGCTGTGGAAATATCTAGAATGACAACAACCAAGTCTTTTGGGGCTAATGGAGAAGGCTTCCCTCAAGAACCAATTTTGAGTTTGGAATTTTATTTTATTTTATTTTGTTTTATTTTATTTATTTTTTTTTTGCGTTTGGAATTTTAAATGAAATAGAAATGTTCTGGGGAGAGAGAAAAATAGGGTAGGTAGAGTTTGCTATTCCAGATAGATGGAATAATATATAAAAAGACAAGATTGATGAAAAATAAGTGGGGTTCATAATTGCTAATGTAATTAATGACATGGATTATAGCCAGATTACCAAGGGCCAAATAATTTAACACTAGTGATTCCTAGGCATGAGTTGGAAAATTGTGGGCATGTCTAAATCATCTTGGAGGCTTCTTTAAAACACACAAGTGACTCCAGAGATTCTTATGTACCTCTTTACCTTCCACCCCTCTGCCTTGACAGTCTCGGGGAGCCACTGTAACCAACAGGAGTACATCAAGTACCACCAGTGCTTGGGGACAGAAAGAAAGAAAGATTGAGAATCACTGTTTTAGGACAAGGCTTTGGCAAGCCAAGAAAGGAAAGGTGAGGCTCTCATCGAAGGCAGAGGCAGAATTTTCAAGCTATTTCTGAATAAACATAATAGAAGTCAGAGTCTGATTGGTGGTTCCAGACAAAGCCACTCTTCCAATGGGGAGGATATTATTCTTGTATATTTCTTGTATATTTCTGGTTTCTACCTTGTTACCAAATTGGAATAGACACTTCCTGAAATACCCAGTTCTTAATAAAATAGTAATACATGAATTATAAATATAATGAGAATCTTTCTCAAAGTGTGTATTTTTAATGTTCACCATGTTCCTCTTTGTACCTGACACATGCAACTCCGAAACAGTTCTCTGGTTTTGTGGCAGGGTTTCATGCAATCAGAAGGGGGATATAAATAGTTTTATATCTGGCTTTTTTACATGTCTTACTTTTTCCATACAATTTATGTTATCTTGAGAAGTTGGAGATTCCTCACCTTTCATCTGCAAAAATATTCTGTGTTGCCAGACTGTTTGAGCAGTACATTTGACAGGCTTTCATGTTCCATCTTTCCTATTAAAAATCTGCACCATGAATAACTACTGCCCCCAGTAGTTAGTTACAATAGTACCCTGCCACCTTTCACCCCTTTTGCTCACAAAGTAATCTAAACCTAGCACATTAAGGGAGAGATCAAAGTGATGTTGCTGTTTTATGTTCTGTAGGTGCAGCTGGGCTCATTTGTGAGTTACCACTCTCTAGGGCAGAGATAAGACATGCAAACAGTTAGTTGTGGCCTTTCACCTGCAAAATCGAGTTCATAGTAAAATATATGTGATGCACAAAAGAGATAAATAGGAAGAGATGTAGAAATCAACATAAAGAGGGAAAAGAGGCAGAAACTTGACAAGTCTTAAACATTTTCTAGATATGAAAATGTCACAGTATTTATAATGAATAATTATGACAGAATTTAAATTTAGGTGTGCTCCCATGGGGAAGAGGCCATATTATCTCTGTCCAATGAACACAGGACAGACAGACAAGGCATAATGTCACCTCTATTCATATGTTAACCTCTAAAACTAATGCGCTAAGCAACTTCTGAAAACTCTTTTCTAAATTTGAACCTGATTTATCTCCCAAGTTATGAGCTTCATCACCAGAGAGTCTAGTTCAAACATCAAACATTGTTCTTGGAAGGAAGAAAGTAACTCCCCCACTGTCAATGTAATTTTATCCCAGTGGCTGAGGATCACATTTTCCATTGTGGAGCACATTTTGCTTTTCCTTTTGTCCTCCTCTCCTTTTATAGAAAAATCACATTAATCCCAGCCAGGATGGGGAATGCAGATGACCAGCCACTTCAGTAAAATTCCAGGAGGGAAATGGCAGATATGACTAAAGCCGGCAATGTACTTTTTTTTTTTTTTTTGCCATATTTCTTTTGAGGACGTCTTCAGGTCTGTGCCACGTAGTTGATTTTACAAGCTATGGAGCATTGCACTATATTTAGCACAATATTGTCTTCCAAGAGCAGGCAAAAAAAAAAATTTTTTTTTAATTCTACTGTACCACAGAGGTAAAGCCCAGGCATGCCAAACAGTTTTAAGACAATGTGAACCCTATGAGGACAGCCCAGGTCCTAGGGGAAAGACGCTCAGGGATACTTTAAAACATTTGGTCTGGGTCTTTCACTTTCTGTGTGACATGCTACCAACAAGTCACCTTCTGATAAAACTCGTGGATAAATAAATCTGTGAGGGGTTTATTTCTGTTTATTCGATGTTTTACTGTCTCTTGTTTCTGCACTCACTCCTCTTTTCCAAACAGAGTTTTTCATCTCTTGCCTCAGAGCACATTTGCAAAAGGATGAAAAGGTGTGTTCCTTCTCTTTTGAAAATGCCTAAACTTTTGGAAGTGATTACACTAAGTGCCATGGACAGGGAGAGAAAAGAGTGGTTTGCCTTTAAGAACGACCAAAAAGATAAGGAAGCTATTTCCCTCCATCTGAGAAGAAGTTTGAGGTCTCCAGAGTATCAAGAATTTGAAAGTCAACTTGTGCCAGCCATTCATGGAGATAGGACTGCAGAGTATTGGGGTTTATTCTGCGAAGAATTTCTGGAAGCCACTGAACCCTGGGCACAGGGTTACCTTGTTTTGCCAAAGATTCAAGTGTCACCAAATTTGAAGAATCAAGAAGAGCCAAAGTTTCAGCCTGTTGTGCAGGCTTCTCTACCATTTGCTTCAAACAGACTTCTCTGACCATTACCACTGACTCCCAGAGACTCATCCTTCCACACAGCCTAGTCTATACATTTTTCCCAAAGCACAGTTGTTTGCTGCTTAGAGTCTCCCTACTTTAATTCGTAACATGGTCTCTCTCTGGGATATATCCCACATCTTTCTTCCTAACTGTCTAATCTCACTCACTTCCTGGGATTCTAATCTGAGTTCCTCTTCCTCCAGGAAGTCTTACCAGAGTACTCCGGATTTCGGTAATCTCCCCTTTCTCTAATGGAATCATGTATGCCCTTGCTCCTCATTTCAAGATCAGTTGCAATAGCTCTAATTTAAATGTATTTATTACGATTTAGCTATTTAAATGACCTGAATTCATACGACTTTCCCCAGTTAAATATTGTTCTTTGAAGGCAGTGACCATGTCATATCATTCTATATATTACCCACAGAGCTGTGAGGAACATTGTGTGGTGGTCAACATGCTGAAACCAGACCTCCTGAGATTAAGTTGCTCAACCACTAACTAGTTGTGTGATCTTGAAAAAGTTACTTAACTTTTGTGTCTCAGTTTCCTTTTCAGTACACCATAGGCATAATGATAGCAATCATTTCAATAGAGTTCTGAAAATTAAATGAGTCAATACATTTAAACAGAACAGTGTCTAACAAATGTTAGCTGTAATAATTATTGTATTATATATGTCATATAATATATTATTATTATACTTATTATTAAAATTACTCACATTTTCCCTGGAATGCTTTCTTTTATTCCTTTTATTATATGGGTTCAGTTAGAAAATATTTGAGTTTCTATTGAGTGCAAAGCATTGTCCTATGCAATATGGAGGTAGAAAGACACACGCAACATATTTCCTTCTCTCAATGAATTTAAAGTGTGAAGAATACCTATCCTTTAAGAAAAGCTTACTCCATCTCTTTGATCGGGTCTTCCTGAAAGCTTCCTCTGAATATGGCACATCACGTATCATAGCTTTCCTAACTAAATTATAAAACACTTGAGGACAGAGCCTGCCTTATTGGTGATTTTATCACTCGCAGTATCTAACAGAATACTTTTCACATGGTAAGCATTGGGTAAATAGCAATTGATTTAGCCTTATTTGTCATTATTTCTTTAGTGCAAATCTCAGGAAAAGCAAATAATGGTCTATTAGGAATACCTTGTTGTTGGAAGAGGTTGAGATTCCCTAGTGTTGACCTTTGCAGTAGTTCTAATTAGACGCTCTAATGAGGGGCTCCTGGGTGGCTCAGTTGGTGGAGCATTGGACTCTTGATCTCAGCTCAGGTCTTGATATCAGGGTCACGGGTTCAAGCCCCGTGTTGGGCTCCACACTAGGTGTGGAGCCTACTTAAAAAAAAAAAAAATGATACTCTAATGACTTTGGTGAAGCCAAGGAATTATGAAGTCAATTTTCAAAAGCAGCTATATGTGTGAATATATATACATATATGCTTGTATCAGGGTGGAAATAGCTAGTTTTTTCAAGGATATCACACAGGTTCAATGTTTTGAATTTTTCTACGTAGATCTCATGACTTAAGGGCCATTGAAAACTCAAGGCTAGTTTTCAAGGCTATCCTAGAATTGTATCTAAAGTAACAATGCCCCTAAGAACAACACATGTACAATTTTTAATTTTCTTACAAAAAGATAAATACAACATAATCATGTACAATTTTTAATTTTCCACACTTTAGTCTGGGTGGTTTGTTTCTTTTCTGAGAGCTAGGGTTACAATTGTTTTCATAACTTTTAGAATTATAGCTCTGACTTGACTACATGCCTTGTCTTTTTATTATTCTACATCTACCATTCAGCACGTAAGAAAAGATTATTAAATATTTGTTGAATGTTGGATGGATGAAAATTCCCTTCTATTAATACTCAGAATGTTGAAGAAGAAAAAAGATTATTTGACAAAAGTGTTTCTAGCACAAAGAAATCAAAATTTCTAGTAATAACTTGATTGAAATTATATATGTTTTAGCTATGAATTGAAGAAAATAAAATTGAGAATATAAAATTCAAGGTGCAAGTTTATTTTAGGCACATTTCCATGGTATTATGAAAAGCAAAGCACTTAATAATATTTCCAGAGTATTGTCTATAAGTTGTAAGGATAAATCAAAGGAATTATGAACAATAATTTATTAATTTATCTGTGCTATTACTTTTTCTTTTTTTTAAGGATTTTATTTATTTATTTGTCAAAGAGAGAACACAAGCAGAGGGAACGAGAGGGGGAAGCAGGCTCCCTGCTGAGGATGTGGGGCTCTATGCCAGGATCCTGGGATCATGAACTGAGCCAAAGGCAGATGCTTAACCGACTGAGCCATCCAGGTGCCCCTACCTGTGCTATTTCAATATTCACTCATTTGTAGTATTTGAACATTTGTATGTTCTTGTCTCTCATTACTCTCTATTTGTATATTTAATTGAGACAAAGAAATAAAATCAACATAAAGTTAACTAAATATAAATAACAAGACCATGCTGTGAAAAGTTATTATGTTATCTGTAATCCAAGGTCCTAGAACAGTGCCTGGAACATTGGTATATGATAAGTAGGTGTGCAATAAATATGAGATGAATTTTTTTAAAAATGAACTTCTTGGTAAAGAGATAGACATTCTTTTGTTGGATATATTTAAAAGAGAATCTCAGATAAGTTTAAAAATAAACAATGAAAGAGTTATACAAGCCTACCAGATTAAGCTAACTAAAAATATAATTTCTTCTCTAATTTTCATTGCTTATGTCATTTTAATTTCATAAGAAAATTATTTTCTAAACCAACTAATATCAAATGTGATCTCTGTTATGAGAAAACCACACAGTGGAAGCTATCAAAGTAGGGTTAAATTTACATTCTGTCAAATCATTTTACTTTAATAGTTCTTGGAAGTCAAGCATGCTGGTTAATTCCCCAAAGAGAACTGAATGCTCCGAAAAACAATTCAGAACTTCCACACACTCCTGCTAAAGGAAAAAAGAGTGCAAGGAGAGTATAGGAGGTAGTATAAGAAAGAAAGAGTAAGAAAGAATGGCTGTCTAATTAAGGTGACAGTGAATCTCTGAATTATCTAGGGACTTAACAAGTCATGGAATAATTTCCTAAGAGTTTTTTCTAGTATCCAGCATATAGACACAAGCCAAATCTAGTTGAAGCATCTTAAAAATTGAACAGAAACATGCACATGCACACACACACACACACACACACTGAAATAAAATAAATGAGAATTACTTGGAACTATAATGAGATATAAAAAGTGATCACAAGAACCAACAATTTCTGTTGTTTAATCTAGTGTTTTAAAACTAGAAAGGGGGGGAATTGGAGGGGGGATGAACCATGAGAGACGATGACTCTGAGAAACAAACTGAGGGTTCTAGAGGGGAGGGAGGTGGGGGGATGGGTTAGCCTGATGATGGGTATTAAAGAGGGCACATACTGCATGGAACACTGGGAGAAACAAACTGAGGGTTCTAGAGGGGAGGGAGGTGGGGGGATGGGTTAGCCTGATGATGGGTATTAAAGAGGGCACATACTGCATGGAACACAGTTGAGAAACAAACTGAGGGTTCTAGAGGGGAGGGAGGTGGGGGGATGGGTTAGCCTGATGATGGGTATTAAAGAGGGCACATACTGCATGGAACACTGGGCGTTATACGCAAACAATGAATCATGGAACACTGCATTAAAACTAATGATGTAATGTATGGTGATTAACATAACATAATAAAAAAAGAAAACTAGAAAGTGTTTTATAATGCTTTACAGCTCAACAGGATGACTTTCTACTACCATTCATAAGATGCATTTCTTTCTTATTTGCATAGTGTTTCATGATTTCTGCATTAAATATTTGTTCTCAGTGATTATTTCATTCTTCCACTTATCATCCATTCATTTATCTGCTCACTCAATAAACATTGATGGTGTGCCTATATGAGGAATATTCTTATTGATCTAGGTAGAGCAGAAATAAATACATGGTTACAGATACACATATAAGGTTCTTGGGTCAATGTAATGGACAATAATATAATGGGGACCGGGGAAAGAGATAGATACAGTAGATGTTGATTCTGGAAAAGAGAAGCGATTTACTCTCATACAGAATAAAAAGTATTGGTGCTGATATAAATAATCCAGGAATTGTGAATAGGAGGTTCCTGACAAGATAGAAAATTAGCATGGGCTAATGGCTTTAATGGCTTCTATCAAAATCAACCCTGCAGACATCAGCAAAGAAAGGTAGAAGCATAGATAAAAGAGACCAACATTAAAACTAACAGAAAGCCTTGGAGGCAGAGCAAGATGGTGGAGGAGTAGGAGACCTGGATTTCGTCTGGTCTCAGGAATTCAGCTGAATAGGGATCAAACCATTCTGAACACCTACGAACTCAACAGGAGATTGAAGAAGAGAGTAGCAACAACTCTCTGAACAGAGAAGCGACCACTTACTGGAAGGTAGGACGTGCGGAGAAGTGAATCCGAGGCGATATTCGGGAGGATAGATGGCGGGGGAGGGGGCCTCTGTGGGCTGCTTCTGGCAAGTGCTAGAGCCGCAGAGCACAAAATCGGAACTTTTAGAAGCCGGGTCCGCGGAGGAACGTCGCTCCAGTGGCTAAGCAGGGGGTGGAACCCAGGACAGTGTGGTCTCAGGACCCTCGGGGTCACAGAAAGACCGGGGGTGCCTGAGTGCGGCAGAGCTCCCAGGTATCGGAGTGGGGAAGGCGGCTGCAGAGACAGAGCGGAGGCACGGCTCTCAGCTCGGGGTTGCCATAAACTGTGATCCGCAGCACAGCTGGGCCACTGCTCCTCCAGCAGGGACCCAACAAGCTGGGGATCCGGGGAGACTCCCCTTCCTCCCTGGGAGGAGCAGCGCAGGAGCGCACTACAGGGATCTGCTGGGTTTGGAGACTCGACACCGAATCGGGTGCCAGAGATAGAAACACTTGGTCACAGGCCGGGTGAGCACGGAGTGCGGCCGGAGACCGGGGACACGGGAGTGACTGACTGCTTTTCTCTGGGGGCGCACTGAGGTGTGGGACCCCGAGTTCTCGGCTCCTCTGGGGCAGAGATTGGGAGGCCATCATTTTCACCCTGGTCCTCCAAAGCTGTACAGAAAGCTTGCAGGGAACAAAATCTCCCGAGAGAAAGGGCGGGGCAATTCCGCCTCCGGCAAAGACATTTGGGAACCATGGCAACAGCCCCTCCCCCAGAAGATCAGCATGAACAGCCAGCCAAGACCAAGTTTACCGATCAAGGAGAACGGCAGAACTCCAGTGCTAGGGGAATACTGCACATAGAATACTGCACATGGCTTTTCTACCATGATTCATTAGTCTTTCAAAGTTAATTTTTTTTGAATTTTTCTTTTTCCCTTTTACAACCAACATCTTATCAATCCCTTTTTTAAAAAAAACATTTTTATTTTTCATTTTTAGGGTCACATTCTATCCCTTCATAGTAGTTACCCTTATTTTTGGCATATATATATAAGTTGTTCTCTCTTTAAAATTTTGAGATACATTTTCTTCTAACAGATCAAAATATACCCTAAATCTCTAGTGTATGGCTTTGTTCTAGTCTCCTGCCTGATCACATTCTCTCCCCCTTTTTTTTAAATCCTCTTCTTTCTTTTTTCAAGCACCTTATCAATTCCTTTTTTAAAATTTTTTATAATTTTCATCTTCACAGTCATATTCCATCCCTTCAATGTATCAACCCTTATTTTGTACATATATAAGTCTTTCTTTCTTTAAATTTTAGGAGGCAATTTCTTCTAACAGACCAAAATACACCCAAAATCTAGTGTGTGGCACTGATGCACCAGCCTTATCATATTTGATCATATTCTGTTTTGTTTTGTTCTGTTTTTGTTTGTTTTTATCTTTATCTTTTTCTTTTTTTTTCTCTTTCTTTTTTCTTTCTTTCCTTTTCTTTTCCCCTGGTTTCAGGCCTTTTCTGATTTGTTTAGAGTATATTTTCTGGGGACGTTGTTAATCTGTTAGCATTTTGTTCTCTCATTCATCTATTCTCCTCTGGACAAAATGATAAGATGAAAAAAAATCACCTCAACAAAGAAAAGCAAGAGGTAGTACTGTCTGCCAGGGACCTACTCAATACAGACATTAGTACGATGTCAGACTTAGAGTTCAGAATCATGATTTTAAAGATACTAGCTAGGCTTGAAAACAGCATAAAATTTATTAGAGAAACCCTTCCTGGAGAAATAAAAGAACTAAAATCTAACCAAGTCAAAATCAAAAAGGCTATTCATGAGGTGCAATCAAAAATGGGGGCACTAACTGCTAGGATAAATGAGGCAGAAGAGAGAATCAGCGATATAGAAGACCAAATGATGGAGAATAAAGAAGCTGAGAAAAAGAGAGATAAACAGATACTGGATCACGAGGGCAGAATTCAAGAGATAAGTAATACCATAAGATGAAACAACATTAGAATAATTGGGATCCCAGAAGAAGAAGAAAGAGAGAGGGAGGCTGAAAGTATATTGGAGCAAATTATAGCAGAGAACTTCCTTAATGTGGGGAAGGAAACAGGCATCAAAATCTAGGAGGCACAGAGAACCCTTCTCAACATCAATAAAAATAGGTCAACACCCCTCATAGTAAAACTTAACGAGTCTTAGAGACAAAGAGAAAATCCTGAAAGCAGCTCGGGAGAAGAGATATTTAACCTATAATGGTAGAAACATTAGCTGGCAACAGACCTATCCACAGAGACGTCGCAGGCCAGGAAGGACTGGCATGATATCTTCAGAGCACTAAACGAGAAAAATATGCAGCCAAGAATACTATATCCAGCTAGGCTGTCATTGAAAATAGAAGGAGAGATAAAAAGCTTCCAGGACAAACAAAAACTAAAGGAATTTGCAAACACGAAACCAGCCCTCCAAGAAATATTGAAAGGGGTCCTCTAAGCAAAGAGAGAGCCTAAAAGCAGCATAGATCAGAAAGGAACACAGATAATATACAGTAACAGTCACCTTATAGGCAATACAGTGGCACTGAATTCATATCTCTCAATAGTTACCCTGAATGTAAATGGGCTAAATGTCCCAATCAAAAGACACAGGCTATCAGATTGGATTCAAAAACAAGACCCATCAATATGCTGTCTGCAAGAGACTCATTTTAGACCTAAAGGCACCCCCAGATTGAAAGTGAGGGGGTGGAAAACAATTTACCATGCTAATGGACACCAAAAGAAAGCTGGGGTGGCAATCCTTATATCAGAAAAAGTAGATTTTAAAACAAAGACTGTAATAAGAGATGAGGAAGGACACTATATCCTACTTAAAGGGTCTATCCAACAAGAAGATCTAACAATTGTAAATATCTATGCCCCTAACATGGGAGCAGCCAATTATCTAAGGCAATTAATAACAAAAGCAAAGAAACACTTTGACAACAATACAATAATAGTGGGGGACTTTAACTCCCCCCTCACTGAAATGGACAGATCATATAAGCAAAACATCAACAAGGAAATAAAGACTTTCAATGACACACAGGACCAAATGGACTTCACAGATATATTCAGAACATTCCATCCCAAAGCAACGGAATACACATTCTTCTCTAGTGCCCATGGAACGTTCTCCAGAATAGATCACATCCTAGGTCACAAATCAGGTCTCAACCTGTACCAAAAGGTTGGGATTATTCCCTGCATATTTTCAGACCACAATGCTTTGAAACTAGAACTCATTCACAAGAGGAAAGTCGGAAAGAACTCAAATACATGGAGGCTAAAGAGTATCCTACTAAAGAATGAACGGGTCAACCAGGAAATTAAAGAAGAATTTAAAAAATTCATGGAAACCAATGAAAATGAATACACAACTGTTCAAAATCTTTGGGATGCAGCAAAGGCAGTCCTAAGAGGAAAGTGTATAACCATACAAGCCTTTCTCAAGAAACAAGAAAGGTCTCAAGTACACAACCTAACCCTACACCTAAAGGAGCTAGAGAAAAAACAGCAAATAAAGCCTAAAACCAGCAGGAGAAGAGAAATAATAAAGATCAGAGCAGAAATCAATGAAATAGAAACCAAAAGAACAGTAGAACAGATCAACGGAACTAGGAGCTGGTTCTTTGAAAGAATTAACAAGATTGATAAACCCCTGGCCAGACTTATCAAGAAAAAAGAGAAATGACCCAAATCAACAAAATCATGAATGAAAGAGGAGGGATCACAATCAACACCAAAGAAATACAAACAATTATAAGAACATATTATGAGCAATTCTATGTCAGCAAATTAGATAACCTGGAAGAAATGGGTGCATTCCTAGAGATGTATCAACTACCAAAATTGAACCAGGAAGAAATAGAAAACCTGAACAGACCTACAACCATTAAGGAAATTGAAGCAGTCATCAAAAATCTCCCAACAAACAAAAGCCCGGGGCCAGATGGCTTCCCGGGGGAATTCTACCAAACATTAAAAAAAGAATTAATACCTATTCTCCTGAAACTGTTCCAAAAAATAGAAATGGAAGGAAAACTTCCAAACTCAGTTTATGAGGCCACCATTACCTTGATCCCAAAACCAGACAAAGACCCCATCAAAAAGGACAATTACAGACCAATATCCTTGATGAACATGGATGCAAAAATTCTCACCAAAATACTAGCCAATAGAATCCAACAGTACATTAAAAGGATTATTAATCATGACCAAGTGGGATTTATCCCTGGGCTTCAAGGCTGGTTCAACATCTGCAAATCAACCAACGTAATACAATACATTAACAAAAGAAAGAACAAGAATCATATGTTCCTTGCAATAGATGCAGAAAGAGCATTTGACAAAGTACAGCATCCTTTCTTGATCAAAACTCTTCAGAGTATAAGGATAGAAGGTACATACCACAATATCATAAAAGCCATCTATGAAAAACCTACAACGAATATCATTCACAATGGGGAAAAGCTGAGAGCTTTCCCCCTGAGGTCAGGAATGTGGCAGGGATGTCCACTCTCACCACTGCTATTCAACATAGTATTAGAAGTCCTAGCCACAGCAATCAGACAACAAAAAGAAATCAAAGGCATCCAAATCAGTAAAGAGGACGTCAAACTCTCACTCTTTGCAGATGATATGATACTATATGTGGAAAACCCAAAAGACTCCACCCCAAAACGGCTAGAACTCATACAGGAATTCAGTAAAGTGGCAGGCTATAAAATCAATGCACAGAAATCAGTGGCATTCCTATACAACAACAGCAAGACAGAAGAGAGAGAAATTAAGGAGTCGATCCCATTTACAATTGCACCCAAAACCATAAGATACCTGGGAATAAATCTAACCAAAGAGGCAAAGAATCTGTACTCAGAAAACTATAAAATACTCATGAAAGAAATTGAAGACACCAAGAAATGGAAAAGCGTTCCATGCTCATGGATTGGAAGAACAAACATTGTGAAGATGTCAATGCTACCTAGAGCAATCTACACATTCAATGCAATCCCCATCAAAATACCACCCACTTTTTTCAAAGAAATGGAACAAATAATCCTAAAATTTGTATGGAACCAGAAGAGACCCGAATAGCCAGAGGAATGTTGAAAAAGAAAAGCAAAGCTGGCGGCATCACAATTCCGGACTTCCAGCTCTATTACAAAGCTGTCATCATCAAGACAGTATAGTACTGGCACAAAAACAGACACATCGATCAATGGAACAGAATAGAGAGCCCAGAAATGGACCCTCAACTCTATGGTCAACTCATCTTTGACAAAGCAGGAAAGAATGTCCAATGGCAAAAAGACAGTCTCTTCAACAAATGGTGTTGGGAAAACTGGACAGCCACATGCAGAAGAATGAAACTGGACCATTTCCTTACACCACACACAAAAATAGACTCCAAATGGTTGAAAGACCTCAATATGATACAGGAGTCCATCAAAATCCTAAAGGAGAACACAGGCAGCAACCTCTTCAACCTCAGCCGCAGCAACTTCTTCCTAGAAACATCGCCAAAGGCAAGGGAAGCAAGGGCAAAAATGAACTCTTGGGATTTCATCAAGATAAAAAGCTTTTGCACATCAAAGGAAACAGTCCACAAAACCAAAAGATAAATGACAGAATGGGAGAAAATATTTGCAAATGACATATCAGATAAAGGGCTAGTATCCAAAATCTATAAAGAACTTATCAAACTCAACACCCAAAGAACAGATAATCCAATCAAGAAATGGGCAGAAGACATGAACAGACATTTTTCTAAAGAAGACATCCAAATGTCCAACAGACACATGAAAAAGTGCTCAACATCGCTCAGCATTAGGGAAATCCAAATCAAAACCTCAATGAGATACCACCTCACACCAGTCAGAATGGCTAAAATTAACAAGGCAGGAAATGACAGATGTTGGCGAGGATGCGGAGAAAGGGGAACCCCCCTACACTGTTGGTGGGAATGCAAGCTGGTGCAACCACTCTGTAAAACACTATGGAGGTTCCTCAAACAGTTGAAAATTGAGCTACCCTATGATCTAGCAATTGCACTACTGGGTATTTACCACAAAGATACAAATGTTGGGATCCAAAGGGGTATGTGCACCTCAATGATTATAGCAGCAATGTCCACAATAGCCAAACTGTGGAAAGAGCCAAGATGTCCATCGACAGATGAATGGATAAAGAAGTGGTGGTATATATACACAATGGAATATTATACAGCCATCAAATGGAATGAGATCTTGCCATTTGCAACGATGTGGGTGGAACTGGAGGGTGTTATGCTGTGTGAAATAAGTCAATCAGAGAAAGACATGTATCATATGACCTCACTGATATGAGGAATTCTTAATCTCAGGAAACAAACTGAGGGTTGCTGGAATGGTGGGGGGTGGGAGGGAGGGGGTGGCTGGGGGATAGACATTGTGGAGGGTATGTGCTATGGTGAGCGCTGTGAACTGTGCAAGACTGTTGAATCACAGATCTGTACTTCTGAAACAAATAATGCAATATATGTTAAGAAAAATAAAAAGAGGAAGATAGCAGGAGGGGAAGAATGAAGGGCAGTAAGTCGGAGGGGGAGACGAACCATGAGAGATGATGGACTCTGAAAAACAAACTGAGGGTTCTAGAGGGGAGGGAGCTGGGGGGATGGGTTAGCCTGGTGATGGGTATTAGGGAGGGCACGTTCTGCGTGGAGCACTGGGTGTTATGCACAAACAATGAATCATGGAACACTGCATCAAAAACTAATGATGTAATGTATGGTGATTAACACAACAATAAAAATTTAAAGAAAAAAAGCTAACAGAAAGCCTTGGGGACATTGAATCGGAGGTATGTGCTTGATGGTTAACTTGAGTGGGTCACAGGGTGCACAGTTACTTGGTCAAATTTTATTCTAGGTGTTTCTGTAAATGTGTTTTTTAATGAGATTAACATTTAAATCTGTAGACTGAGTAAAGCAGATTGCCCTCCCTAAAAGGGAGTGGCTTTATTCGATTTGTTGAAGGCCTGAATAGAACAAAAAGATAGGCCTTCCCCTGAGTAAGAGAGAATTAATCCTACCTGACTGCCTTTAAACTCATATATTGGCTTTTTCCTTCCTTTGGGCTCAAACTGAAACTTCAGCTCTTTCTGGGTTTCCAGACCGCTGGTCTTTAAATTAGAACTGTACCATCTGTGTCTTGGTTCTCAAGGCATCAGACTAAGGCTGGAACAACACCATCAACTCTTCTGGATCTCCATCTTGTCAATTCACCTGCAGATCTTGGATAGGTCAGCCTCCATAATCACGACAACCAATTCCTTATAATAAATCTCTCTCATATATATCTCATATATATATAATATATATGCATGTATATATATTATGTATGTATATATGTATATTTATATACACACACACACACACATATCCTATTGGTTCTGTTTCTCTGGAGAATCCTGACTAGCATCTTGCGTGTGTGTGTGTGTGTGTGTGTGTGTGTGTGTGTGTGTGTATGTGTGTGATTTGGGGGTAAAGATGTATTAACAGGAATGCCAATATAAAGTTGAGGGGACAATAAAAGCAAAAGTAGAAGTTTAGAATGTTGAATCATTTTTAAGCTTTATTTTTGGCTCTCTCCCATCTGTCCTTAAAGAGAACCATTGCTTGCCCCATCATAACCACGACGCAGAAAACAACCACTCAATGTTGACTAGGTAATATACAGGCTGCCCATAAGCATATTCACTCCCACTACTCCAAGCCCTAACTAAGCTAAGAGACATGGAAGGGGGAAGAGTGTCATTTAATAATCTCAGAAGAAGAAAAAATTTTTTATCTACATATGGTAATGGATGTTAACTAGACTTATTGTGGTGATCATTTTACAATAAATACAAATATCAAATCATTATGTTGTACACTTAGAGTTAATATAATGTTATATATCAATTCTATTTCAATAAAAAAACAAAAGAGAAAATTATGAGAATAAAACATCTACTGGAAAACAATAAGAGTACAAATTATATATATATATATATATATATATATATATATATTATACTGGTATACATATGAGCTTCTGAAAAAGAACAATAAGTTTTTAAAGTGTGAAATTAAAATAAGACTTGAAATTAACTATACAAAAGGCATAACACTTAAGTGGAAAAAATTAACCCTGAAGAGCCAATACAAGTCATATACTTACAAGTGCTGGCCTTTAAAGAAAGAAAAAGTTAGGTAATTAGGCAAAAACACCAAGTCACTTATAAGGGAAATAAAATCAAACTGCCATTAAACTTTCAATAATAAATGTTTTAGGCCCCAAAACTATGGATGAGCATATTTAAGATATTAAAGAAAATAAAAAATGTTGGCCAAAGACTTTATACCCAGCCAAAGTGACCACCAAATATAAAGGCATAGGCAAACTGTTATGAGAATTCGAGAGTTCAAGAAATATTTTTCTATGAGCTCTTCTTAAGGACTCTATTATGGAACAAGTTATATATAAACAAATATATGATGTATATATATGTGTGTGTGTGTGTGTGTGTGTTTAAATGCATGTTAATTTAAATAAAATATACACTTAAATGTTTATATGGGAAATATTATAATACATAATAGCTGTATCTTATGACTACATAGGTATAAGACAGTTATTATAAAAATGGTGGAAGATAGAGGAAAGTGTCAAATGATAGAACATTGGAAATGAAAGGAAAGGGAAGCAATTCTCTATTTCAGTTTTGCTTATAATAGGTAATTAAGAGTAACCAAAAAGGAAAAAAAAGGGGAAAAGAGAAAAAAAAAGAGGAATTACAAGTATTATCTAAGGTCCTAATATAAAGGTAATGATTAAAACAAAAACTAAAAGCTTTCTTAAATATCAACAGATAAACAAACATAAAAAGGGATACCAAATATAATAATCTATATAATGAAAGTAAATTTATATAAAACATATACATGTAAGTATACACTTACACATTAAATGATAGAACTATAGTCATTTATGCCAATTAACAATAAATATAAAAGTGCTTAACCTACATATTATCAGAAATACATTTTAAAGTTCATAGTGAAATAAATCCAAGATTATTCAAGATATTCTAGGCCAAGACAAATAAAAAGAAAGCAAAGAATGTAATATAGGTATCTGACAAGGTTAAGATACAGGACAAAAACAATAAAATCAAGAAAGAGCACTCTATTTCGCTAAGAACCACAATTCACAATGAAGCTATAATGATTATTAATATTTATGCATCTAAAAACACAGCAATATGGGCGCCTGGGTGGCTCAGATGGTTAAGCATCTGCCTTCAGCTCAGGTCATGATCCCAGAGTCCTGGGATCGAGTCCCGCATTGGTCCCTGCTAAGCGGGGAGCCTGCTTCTCCCTCTGCTTCTCTCTCTCTCTGTCTCTCATGAATAAATAATAAATAAAATCTTTAAAAAAATAAATAAAAACACAGCAATAATTTTCATAAGCCAGAAACTTTAGGAGATGCGAGGAGAAATAGAATACACTGATGATACAAAAATTTAACATCGCTGTCTTAATTCAAGACAGATAAAATGGGCAAAAAGTTAGTATAGATATAGAAGACTTAACATAATCAATAAGGTGAATCTTACAGATATTCACTGAACTCTATACCCCCATAATAAAGAATATATCTTTCTTTTTCCATGTGAACCTAACAATTGCATTAGTTAATCATCTCCTAGGTTGTAAAATAAAATCTGAATACATTTCAAAGAATGTAAATACTACAAACTATGAACTCTGACAATAATTCAATTAAATTACAAACTAACAAAACTAACAAAAAGTCAAAAAGCCCATATACCAGGAAATTTAAAACATACTACCAAACAACTTTTAGGTAAAGTGGGAAACAAAATATAAAATTGTAAAACATCTTAAAAATAATAATAATGAAAACAAAACATTTTAATGATTTATTTATTTATTTGAGAGAGAGAGTGCATGGGGAGAGGGGCAGAGGGAGAGAGATTCTTAAGCAGACTCTGCACTGAGCACAGAGCATGATGCGGGGCTCAGTCTCACAACCCTGAGATCTTGACCTGAGCCAAAACCAAGATTCTGATGCTTAACCAACTGTGCCACCCAGGCACCCAGAAAACAAAACATTTCTAATCTATGAGTTCAAGTTAAAGCACTTATCAAAGGGCAATGTGTAGCATTAAGCATCTCTATCAATAAAGATAAGTGAGTTGATAACTCAAAAAACTAGAAAAAAAGAACAACATGAGAAAACTAAATAAAAGAATTAATAAAGATAAAGGCAGAAAATATCAAGGTGGAAAACAAAAAACGGAAAAAAAAGTAAGTCAAAGTTACTCCTTACAAATATCAACCAATTAGAAAAACCATTGCCTAACCCAATCATGAAAAGATCAAGAAAGCACAAATACACAAAATTAAAAAAAATAACATTGAAGGTTCAAACATCATAAGATAGTGAGGACTAGAAGAAATGAATACTTCTTAGAAAAATGCAACTCATGACAATTATTTCTAGTAGAGACACCAAGGATAAACAAACCAGTTACAACAGAAAAAAATAAAGAAACAAACACTGAGGCCCTTCCACAATGAATAGTCAACCCAGATAGCTTCAAATGGAATCACTCCCAACTTTTAAATGTCCTAATATTATACTATCCCAGAGTAGGAAGCAAGAAAATTTCCAATTCATTTTATAAAGCAAGTATAATAGTATTTCAAAGTCTAGATGCTTATAGCAAAGAAAAAAGAAAAGAAATTAAAGACAAATGTTACTTATGAATAGTGAAAACAAACTCTTAAACAAAATACTAGCAAAGAGAATTCAAGAATACATTCTTAAAAATAGTACCAGTTGGGTGACATCAGAAAGATGGTAGAATAGGAGTTTTCTACTGTCATCCCCATACCGATTTGACAACCACCCAAAGACAAGAATACTTTTTTGGGAGTCTGAAAGTCAAACAGAGAAGTTCCAGAACATCAGTGGAACAAGAAAACCCAAAAATAGATGCACTGAAGAAGGTAAGAACAGTTTTACTTTATCCGTGTCACTTGTCTCTTAATGCAGCAGAGCTCAGTTCCAAGAAAGATTCCCCTTAGCCAATGATTTCCCCCACATAGAAAAGTGAGAGCACAGTGAGGGAGAGCCTGGCTTTTCCAGTCAGGCAGGATGCTGCCCAAGAAACCCACTTCTTTCCCACCCTACATAAAATGTTGAGGTGATTGGCATGGCTGAGTGATTGAGAGAGCCTGGGAGCAGGGAAGATATGTTCTGGGAGCAGAGACCCTGGTTCTAAGCAACCAGGGCTCAGAATTCATCAAAGGGCCATAGATCCTACTAACTACTTTGTGGATTCCATCAGGAAATCCACCCTTGAGCTGCATGGGATACCTGACTGGCCCATGGACAAACCCGATGCTCTGCACCCCTTATTGTGGCAGATCCCAATGTGGCAGTTTCTCCATGTGTGCCCCCACAGATGAGTGTGTTCCTTTGCAGATGGCTCATGAGCATATGCAGAAAGCCAGTCCAACTCTGCAGGTTTGGAAGGAGGCAGACACATTTGAGCATTTCCGGACACCACTCTAGGGAAAAAAAAAAGAGAGGCTCTCAGCACTCAGCCTATCTTTGAAGGATAAAGAAAAGGCACGTCATACAGGATTCCCTCCCCCCAACCCAAACATATCTGTTTTGTTTCTTTCTTTGGCATATATATATATATATATATATATATGCAAGGAGAGGTAAAGAAGCAGATTTACTTTGGGGAAATACGACTCATGTAGACTTGATCGGTATGAATAAGATAATAAAATAGAGGCTATATTTCCCTTTCCAAGTCTGAGGGCTGATGGTAGTTTTAATGATGGTAGGGAAAATGACAAGGTGACAGTTTAAAAGGTGAGAAGTTCAATTTGTGCCAGATTTAGCTTTGATGGGTGGCAGTATATGCATATGCCCATGTCACTCAGGCAGGAGATTATCTAAAACTGGAGCACAGCTGAGAAATTATGCTTTGGGATAAAGATTTGGAAACCATCTTCATACTTCATACATATGGTGGAAGCAAGTAAGTGGAGAAGTAACAAGCACAGATTTCAATCCTGGGCCTCTGAGGAATAAACAATTAACTAGAAGAAAAGATAAAAACAGGACCTCAAATGCCCAGGCATGAAAAGGCGTCCATGAGAGAGGAGAGTTAGATGTTATCAATGGCCACTTACAGATTTTGGAGGTTTGGGATCACTAGATTTTGCAGAGAAGTTTGGCGATTTTTTGCCAAGTGGTCTATGAAGGGCTTTACTTCATTCCTGTATACTTTTAGGTAGGAAATCCTGTCTATTTTTTCCAAAAGTTCTCTCAGGAAAGGTCTCTCTTAGGTCAAAGTGAGGTTGATTCTGACTGCTCTCTGGACTTAGACTGCAACCTGCTCATGTAAGTAAACAATACATCCTTCATAAGGAAGGTGCTAAAAACATTTGATGATTGATTAAATTTAATACAGCATTTGTTTAACATCTGCATTTCTTCTTGGTCCTACAGAAGACAAGAAATGAATAAATCATGGTTCTTGCTCTCCACCGGCTCACAGACTAGTTGCAACAAGAAATATACCTAACAATAAAGTAAAGCTGGATAGGTCATTTTTTTTAGTGTAAATAGGAAAATTGTCCTCTGGATATATTTGGGGGAAAAATATGTCAGATGGACTGAGGAAAATCTCAGAATTAATGGGAAGCTGAAGAACCAGACTACAGCACCGAGAGCCACCAAGACCAGAAAGAAGACTAAGATGCAAGAACCACCACAGAGTAGTGATAGCAAGGTCTGGTGAAGCTGTACCTGTTTAGGTAAAATGACCATTTTCTCTCCGGGGAAGAAGCATAGGATTGGCCTAGCTTGGATCAAATGCCTTTAGAAAGAGAAGTGAAATGAAATAGCCATCATTTTAATAATTGAATTCATCATTCCAAGAATAAAAGAAACCATTGGGAAGGGTCAATGGATGTTGGGTAGCAAAATAACAAGTCCTCAGGTAATTAGAATCATAATGAATGTACAAACAAAATGCCAGGAGAAGGCCTAGAAGAAAGCACCTGTCCCACAGAAGAAGAATTCAATAACCATTGAAACAGAATGATCCAGTCAGTTGATGATCCAGCCAGCTTTGGCCAATAACCACTGCATTGTTGACACAATTGGTGTAAGAGTCTAAGATGGTGGAATGAAGACTATGTATGCGTGGGCCCAGCATGAACTCACTAAAGTTGATCTAGCCACTGCTCTTGATGCCAAATATCCAAATAACCAGCCCCAGAGATCTAAAGTGATGACAAGAGGTGAACGCTAGGTCCGATAGGTCACCATCCCTCAGGGAGATTAAAACAGCCATCAGGTTAATTACACTGGACTCTTCTAGCCTAGAAGGTGCTGTTATTCATCTTGACCAAAATGGACACACATTCCAAGTAAGGGTTTGCCTTAATTTTTATGCTAGGGCTTACAGAGTATTTGACCCATCGGCACAAAATTCCATCTAACATAGCTCCAGACCAAGAAACCACTTTACAGAAAAGGAATCATGGCAGTGAGTATATTATAGTGGACCTGACCATGGATCATATACCATACCATCCAGAAACTGTTGGTTTGATAGAGTGATGGAAGAACCGTTTGAAGGCAGAAGTGAGATAACAATTAGGAGATGATTCCATACATGCATAGGACAATATCTTTCACATGCAGAATACATTCTAAATGTGCAACCCATATAATATGCTATGCCTTCAATAAATAGAATACATGGATCTGGAAGCCATGAACTAGAAGTAAAAGAGTCCATGCTAGAGGAATTTGTGCTTCTCATTCTTGAAACTCTGGGCTTCATAAGTTTAGTGGTCTAGTTCCCAAAAGGGAAATGCTTTCACCAGGGAACAAAACAAGAGTCTCATTAAGCTTTAAGCTAAGGTTATTACCTGGTCAGACACAGAGTCCTCCTGTCAAGAGACCTGCAGAGAAGGAAAGGAGTAGCCATACTGTTAGAAGCAATGGACCTTGATCAATAAGTGATAAGTCTACTTTTAAACAATGGGGGCATATGTTCAATACATGGGTGACCATTATTATTCCTTTGCCCAATTTTATTGATAAATGGACATGTGCTGCAGCCATGGGTACAGTGATCAGAGATTCAGACTCCTCAGGACTGAAGTCTGGATCATCTCCAGTCAAGCAATCTGGACCAAAAGAGATGGTAGCCATGAGTCAGGGAAATGGGTAGCAGAGGTTAATAGAGGAAGGAAACAAGGAGTATCAATTGCAGTCATGAGAACAATTATAGAAATGGGCCAGTAAGGCATCCCACTAACCTTTCTCAGGCAAATTTCCCCCAAAAGAGAGACTGGAGAAAGTATTCCTAGAATTTATCATGAAAAGCAAATGGATCTGAGAAACTTAATGGGTGGCCTGTAATAGATGTTGAGGCACTCATTCCCTCAACTCCTGGGAGCCTCACCTAATGTTTAAAGGTTCTCAGATGAGTCCTCTGGCTATTGACAGAAGAGAGCAATGTCACCCAAGGTCACCTCCCTTTCCCGTGGACAGCCCAAATCTCATCACTGTTTGATGAATAGAAAATAAAGGCCCCACTCTGAAGAACCATTCCAGTTCCAGAGTTTTCTTTAGGATCCAGTGAGGTTTTGTTGTGATTACATCACAATTCAACTCCTCCCTCTGTCATTCTTCTGTCACGCCATCACAGGTGTTGATCCTGAGAGTACTCCTTAATAAACATCCAACATGGAAACCTCAGACTCAAAATTTACTTCACAGGAAACCCCAGTTAAGACCAGTTTCTATTTAGATTTTAAAAATATGTAAAAAGTTAGATAAATTCTGGAAAAGTTCATTATGAGAGCCCTTCTAAAGACAAGTGATACAAATTTTCCTTAGATTATGAATATGCTCAAGATTGAAAATCAAGATGCAATTCGCTCCCTCAATCAAAAGATCTGAATCTACTGTTAGGGTATTTTGCCCCGTATGGTAGTGGGTATCTTGATAAGATGGTCTAGGGTATTAAAATACTCCTGAGTGTAATTATTTAGAAAGATTAATATTTTAAGTCACTCATGAAATAAATGAGAAAAATTACTATTTTGCATGATTCTTAAAGCCAATACATAAAAACAAACTTTAAGGAAAATAAAATTAGAGTAGAAATAAATTGTTAGCATAAACATTTCCTTCTAAATCACCCTTGATCCTTACACTGGATTCAAACTGCTTTCAGCATTAATATACTTTGGTTTTTCACCAAAATCCCTCTAGACAGCCTTCATCAGCTGCCAATATGTCTCCATCACAGATCCAAGTAGTCTGTTCACTCTGATTAGACTGTTGGAGCTAATTTAAAGTATGGCCTTTGTTATGTCTATACCAGTCTAATCAGCTAGGAAGATTCTCTGACACCCTGGCATCCAATCTGTCTCCATGTCATTGAAGCAGAAAGACAATGATTATGGCCATCAAAGTATATCTTCAGGCAGAGATATAGTTCTCCAAACCAGTGCTTAGTTAAAATTGTCATGTTTTAAAATTACTGCAAAGATAGTCAGATTTTTGATAGAAATTCCAGGAAGCTTAGAAGTGTCTCAGTTGTTTTATCTTGGCTAGGTCTCATTTCCCTAATTAGAGAGTAAGCTCCTTGAAGGAATAGATCATATTCTTCTCAATGTTCCCTACAGTATCTTATAGATGGAATTGTTTTACACAAATTTATGTAACAAGGTAATTTACTGTGAAAGTTCCCTGTTACTTTGATGTCTTTCTGATGCTATCTCACCAGAGCACTCACTTTGGACTATACACAATGTTAGGTTCTTTATATATGTCTCATCTTATTTATCCCCCACTAGCTTAGGAGTGAAACATTATTATTATTGTCCCCATTGAGATGACCAAAGCACAGAAAGGTTAAATAATATGTATATATATACCAGTTGGTGGCAAAAGTGGTATTTAAATACAGGGTCTCCACCTCCAAAGCCCAGAATTTTATCTTCCTACTTCTCAATGGAAGCAGAACACTCAGAAGATTCTTTGAGTGTTAGGGTGTGCTCCTGGGTGCAACACAAGTGAGGGAACAGAGTTCCGTTCCTGGCACCACAGGTGGAAAATGATTCTGAACAGAGAATAACAAGGATTATAAACCTAGCCCTTCTGCTGTTATATTTGTTAATTCAACAAAAATACAAATGTTAGCCCTCCCTGATTTCCATCTTCCCTACTTCACCTTCAGGTGTTTTTTCTCTCATGTGAACCTTGCTCTAATCCTTGGAGGTGGAATGGTATGCTGCAAAGAACATGAACCTTGGAATTAAACTAGTTTCATTCCATTTCTGACTCTACCATTGACTATCTGCGTCCTTGGGCATAGTATTTAAAATATTTGAATTCAATTTTCAATAAAATGAAGACAATAATCCCTACCATATAAAGTTGTTTGGATGATTAAATGATATGACAAACATAAAACTGAGGGCCCATGGAAGATACTCAATAAGTGTGAATTCCCTTTGCCCTGCTTTGACTGCTTTATTTTCCTGATGAAGGGATACATGTGCAATCATCCACCAAGTCTTAAAAGTCTTTCCCTACAGCAAGGAGCAAGGAAGAGCTGCTCAAGCTGGAAATTGAAAATTTCCTATCTTCCATATGTAGAATTGCTTTAATTGAGTAATTAAGAAAGGACCTCAATTACATTTAAATACTTGTCTTGATACTTTAAATACTTGCTTTAGTGCTTTTGTATTTTAAAACCAATACCTTTGATGTTTTAGTACTTGTGTTTGGGGATTTTTTTAGGTTTAGAATTTGATCCCTATTGTACGGATGTTAGGGCCCATTAGCTCAGATACTGTGGGTTTGCTTTTAATAGTTCCAAAATACGTAGGCCTTTGTTAACCTACCATGAGTTAGAGGTACTGATTCATTTATATCACTGCCAAGCACTCTCTATTTTTGGCATTGGTCAGATGTTTAAACTTTAGAAGTGCTACAGCCTTACAGAAAAAGAACTAAACCAAGAGTCCTGACAACCTGGATTATCACATTGGCTCTGCTACTCTCTATCAATAACAATTTGGACAAAGAGCTCTCTGAGCTCCTCCAGTATGGCACCATTTCTCATCTGTTCTTATGCTCAGAGTCCAGCAGAGCACCTAGAATGAGGTAAAAACTACAAAAAAAAAATGTTTGTTGAATCAAGAAGTATTTTAATCAGTTAATATTTCAATCAATCAAAGTGTTTGGGACTGTGTTAGAAAGGGCCATTGGGAAAGTGGTATATTGTTCTAAGAAGGAGGACATAAATGTATGACTAGGAGCATAATGAATAAGAACTGACTCTGCTTCAATATGATACTTCTCTTTTTTAAAAAAAACAGTATTTTTATTAATAAAAGAATTACAAAATTGAATGATTTGAAAGGAATAATCCAAGCACATTTAACTACTTCTACTCTAAACAAAATACTAGTTTACAACTAGGCTGAACTTATGACTCATTCAAAATTTATGTTGAAATGTGTGGTTCTCTCTCCACTTCTCTACCATCTTTGTTACACCAAGGCTACCAATTGTGATGTTCATAACTTTGCATCTTGGCATTCAAATATTAAAATATTTGAAATGTTGGTATAGTAGAATTTCAGGTATTCTGGAAGTGAGAGTGATGAGCATTTGGTTAGAAAGAGACTTCAAAGGCACACACAAAAATTATACCAAGTAGGAAATACTTTATATTTTTCATATAAGACCATATGGTCACCACTCTTACTAGGCATATATCATTACACTTAGCTACTGATCCCAGACTTTCAGAAAACTTAAGTTCACTCTGATTTTTAAAGAAATGCTGCACAGAGTAAGCCTTAATATTATGTTTACAAGAAGGAAATAATATGTACATAGATTCATTCATTCATTTGGCATTCGCTAAGAGTCTTCTATGTGCCAGGAATTATATGCTAGAGATGCCAAGATTAAATGACACTATTAATTGCATAGTCTAGAAGTGGAAATAAATGTAAACAAATATTGGCAACATACTATGACAGGTGCTAGAACAACAAGATATAGTGGTTTACCCAAAAGGAGGGGATAATCAACACTTCTTTGAGAATGTGTGGAAAGAATTCAGAGTAGGTGAGACATTTAAGATGTATCTATAAAGATAAGTAGATTCTGCTTATGTTATCTGGGGAGAGGACAAAAGGGGATTCAAGCATAATGGGCATTTCATCATCAGTCTTTCTCATCCAGTGCTAAGGCTGAGAGATTTTTCTCTCGTCAAATGCTTCACAACCACTTACTTGTTATTTTCAATGTTCATAAAATGCTCAAGCCATTAAAAATTGGATGCTCTGTTCATAATGGGGTTGCTTTGGATGACAGTCAGCAAAATCTTGGGCAATGAATAGATGTATTTTCTGCTGAAGAATGCATAGACAACATGCAGGCACCTGTGAATACAAGACTCTCCCTTAACAGCTACATGAGCATCAGCTAACAAGATTCTTCAACACAAGTGACACATGGTGGTCACCAAAATGGCAACAAGGCATCGCAGGAATCAACTTAGCTCTTTCACAACAAATTGAGGTTGAAAAACCACAGTGATAGTGATTTTCTTGATGCCTATTTGTTGGCTCTGTCCACTCTCTTCCTTCCTTTCTTTCTAGGTGACACTCATTGACTAACCACATACTCACTCCCAAAATAATAACTACTAACACCACCAAGTGTGGGAAGCCTGACAAGTTTGCTACTCTATTTCTAGCTTATTATGATGGCATATACTCTATGTTCTGCTTCTTTCAGAGTCCTATTCTTGAACTTTGAGAACCTTTTCTTCTTTCTATAAAAACTGGTCTTCCAAATATTGTTTAGAAGACTGGAAGAAACATCAGGGTTTTTTTTTTTTTCCTCTCTAAAAGCCTGTTATTTACAATTCTAATTCTCTTCAAGTAATGAATGCCTCTGACAAATTCCAGCCAGGAAGAGATTGGGACAAAATTAATAGTTCTAAATATCTCACTACATTTGCCAGTGTACAAACTGACAAAAATGAAACCTGGAAGATCAGGGTAGTGCAGTTACTTTATCAACTATATTTCATAAGCTTAAAACAACCCTCTAAGGTAGATGTTATCATGCCTCACATGACAGATGTAGTTGTTAAGATTTAGGTTGTGCCCTGGTCATAGTTAGTGGGTTGAATTTCAATCCAAGTCTTTTGACTTCAAGTTTAATGCCCTTCACGTTTGATCTATAAAACGAAATAACTAAGAATAGTCTAGCTCCAATTTCCACATAGCACATGCTTGACATCTTAATGAAAAAATTCAGACATATCACAGGCCAAATAAGAAGAATAGCTAACATTTATTAATAGTTTACTATTTAGCAGGCACTATGCTATGTACTTTATATGAGTTAATTGTTATTTTTACAAAAACCTTATGAGAGTGGTATTATCATTAATTCCATTCAACATCTATGTCAAGTAGGGCTTATAGAACTTATGTAACTTTCCAAAGACCACAGAGCTAAAGGTGCTGAAACCTAGGGCACCTGGATGGCTCAGTCAGTTAAGCATCTGGCTCTTGATTTCAGCTCAGGTCACGATCTCAGGGTTGTGAGATCGAGCCCTGTGCTGGGCTTCACGATCAGTGTGGAGTCTGCCTGAGACTCTCTCTTTTCTTCTCCCTCTGCCCCTCTTCCTGCTCATGCCCTCTAAATAAATAAATAAATAAATAAATAAATAAATAAATAAATAAATAAAATCTTTTAAAAATAGATACAATAATCAAAATTTTAGTGGATGATATGGATTTTAGGGTAGATTAGACTCAACTAATAAGAGAATTTGTGAATTAGAGAGAGATCAAAAGCAATTATCCAGAATGTGGCACAAATTTACAAAAAGCTAGAAAATTTTAAAAATAGATGAAAAAATATGGAAGAGAGAGTGAGATGATCTTACATAGTAAATCAGTTTCAGAAGTAGTGAAAAGAGAGAATGCAAAGAATAATTAATAATATATTAACTAAGAATTTTCCAGAACTAATGAAATATACCAAAACACAAATACAAGGATCTCAATAAATTCAAAGTAGAATAAAATATTTATAGCAAAAGTGCCAAATGCCAAAATAAAAAAGAACATTGTAAAAGTAGTCAGAGGCAAAGATTAACTTTAAAGGAGTAGCATTTAGACTGATGGTTTTCATCTCAACAGCACTAAAGGAAGTGAAAAAGAAATAGAATGATAGTTGGAATGTGCTTATAAAAAAGCATTTATCATACTGTAATTCTATACTCATCAAAATATCTTTCAAGAATAAAGGTGGAATAAAGACATTTTTCAAAAAATAAAACTGCCACCAACATATCCACACTAAAAACAAATCTATAAGAGGTACCTCAAACCAGAGGAAAGTAATCCTAGTTGGAAGTTGGAAGATACACAAAGAAATAAGGAGCAAATAAAGTGGTATATGAAGATGTGAAGCTAGAAGACCATTGACTGAATACAATGGTAATAATATCTCTAGAGTTTAGGGGTACCTGGGTGGCTCAGTCAGTTAAGCATCTGACTCGGTTTTGGCTCAGGGTTGTGGGATCGAGTCCTGCACTGGGCTCTGTGCTCAGCAAGGAGTCTGCTTGAGATTCTCTCTCTCCCCCTCTGCCACTCCCCCTGCTCTCTCTCTCTCTCTGTAAAATAAATAAATATATTATATCTTTAAAAAAAAATCTCTAGGGGCACCTGGGTGGCTCAATCAGTTAAGCATCTGCCTTTGGTTCAAGTCATGATCCCAGGGTCCTGAGAGTAAGCCCCTCATCAGGCTTCCTACTCAAGGGGCAGTCTGTCCCTCTCCCTCTGCTCCTCCCCCCTTCTCATGCTCTCTCTCTCTCAAATAAATAAAATCTTTAAAAAAATATATCTCTATGGTTAAAAAAATTAAAATAAACAAGGACAATAACATAAATGTAAAGAAATAAATAAATGAAGCAAAAGTTTCTGTGGTCCCTAAAATATCCCAGAGAAGGTTAAAAGTATTGGCTAAATTTGGACTTTGATCAGTTAAGGATGTCTGTAGTAGTTTATATTAAAAAATATAAACAGAATGTATAGCTTCTAAACTAGTAGTGGGAAAAGAATAAATGATCAATAATACAAAAAGAAAAATAGAAGATTAGGTATAAACACAAATATATCAGCTGTTACATGGACTAAAAAGGAACTAAATGCCCCTGTAAAAAGATGAAGATTGTCAGATTGAATTTTAAAAAAGAATCTAATATATCTTCAAATAAAAAAAGATCTAACATAATTCAGACAAGTTGAAGGTAAAAGATGGAAAAAATGTACTGCGCAAACATCAACTAAAAGGAAGCTAGTTATTATTTAATTATTATATTAATTATCATGCAAAATAGACTTTAAGGCTGGAAGAATTTCTTGGGATGAAGAGGGTCATATTATAAGGACAAAAGTAACAATTCAAATATATATACATATATTTGCATATATAATTTTGTGTCTGCTTAAAACATGACCTCAAGATGCATGACACAAAAACTGAACTATAAGGAAAAATGAATAGCTCTGCAATTATTGTAGGAGACTTCAAGTTTTCTCATAATTGATATTAAAAAGTCAGACAAAAATTTTACAGCATACTTAAATTTTGACACATACAGAATATCATATCCACCAAGCGCAAAATAATTTTTTTTCAAATACACAGGGAACATTTGCAAAATTGACTATATAATGGGCCATAAAAAAGTTTAAATAAATTTCAAAGGACTGAAATCATACATGGCATATCTTCTTTCCTCAGTGTACTTAAGTCAGAAACTAGAAACAACAACAAAGCAAACCAGCAAAAAAGAGGGAATAAACTAACACATTTAGTATTTAATATAATCTATGGGTCAAAGAAGAAGTTGGAAAGAAAATTTAGAACATTTTAACTGAATGATAAAAATCATAAATACCAAATATGTAGGGTGCAGTTAAAGCTGTACTTTTAGGAAACTTCTAGTCTTAAATATTTATATTAAAAAGCTGAAAGGATATGGAGCACCTGGGTGGTGCAGTTGGTTGAGCGTCCGACTCTTGGTTTTGGCTCATGTCATGATCTCGGGGGTGTTAGATGGAGCCCCAATTCGGGCTCCATGCTCAGCGTGGAACCTACTTCAGTTTCTCTCACTGCTGCTACCCTGCCTTCTAAAATAAATTAATAAATAAATCTTTTTTTAGCTAAAAGAATAAAAATTACTGAGTCAAATATCCATCTAAAAAATAGAATACTTTTTAAATGTATAAAAAGGAGAAATAAAATCCAAAGAAAGTAGAAGAAAGGAAATAATGTAGTTAACAGCAGAAATTAATAATAAGAAAACACATCCACAAAAAAATTAAATAAATAAAATAGAAAACACACATAGAGACATGCAACAATAAAAAAGTTGGTTCCTTAAAAAACCAAATAAACCAACAACAGCAGCAAAAAACAACATACAAATATCTGGCTAGACTAACCAAGAAAAGCTTAGAAATCACAAATAAATAGGGGATCCAAAAGAATCTATCATATTCAGAGATTTAATTACGTTTACTAGATACAAAATGATATATAAAACTCCATTACACTTCCATATCCCAGCAACAAACAGGGAAAAAAAAATAGAAAAAGATACTACTTAAATAGCATCAACAATATTAAGAAACTAGTTATAAATATAACCAAGGATGCCCAAAATTCTATAGAGAAATTAAAATTCTTATATAGTGCATATAAATAAGTGGAGAGATATTTGTGATCATGGATTAGACGATTTGATATGTTCAGATGTCAAATATTCCAACAGGCCTTCCATTGATTTATAGATTTAATATAATCCTATCCCAAATTTTAATGTAGAGTTGGTGGTGGGGGGAACATTATACAGCTATTTTTGTTAAAACACTGTGCTGTTGATGCTGGAGTAGACACATAGACCAATGGAATTGAATATAGAGAGGGCAGAAAAGGACATACACATTTTTGGAAACTTCATATATATTAATATTTAAAAATCTAGAAAAATTTATACATATAAATTTTATATTTTATATATCTATATCTATGATATTTATATATAAATTATATATATTAATGTTTGTGTATATATAAAAGCACCAACTGCAAGAAAAAGAAAAGGCAGTCTTTTTTAAAGAGAACTCTCTAGAGAGTGAGTTAGAAGAGGCTATTCAGAAAGTGGAAAAAGGCACAGAAAAAGAGATGTGATATACTGGTGATGAAAGGGAGATTTTGAAATGGAGAAGAGAATGAGAATTGCATTATCAATTTTAATCTAGTCAAAATATGTATTTTTTAAATTAGGTTAAATGGTATTACAGGGGCGCCTGGGTGGTTCAGTTGTTAAGCATCTGCCTTCAGCTCAGGTCATGATCCCAGCATCCTGGGATAGAGCCCTGCGTCAGGCTCCATGCTCTGCAGGAAACCTGCTTCTCCCTCTCTCACTCTGCTTGCTTGTGTCCCCTCTCTTGCTGTGTCTCTCTCTGTCAAATAAATAAATAAAATCTTTTTAAAAAAATGGTATTACAAATATTATGAACTTGCCTTATGTTTCTAATGTATTTTATTTTGTCCAAATTTTTATAAAACCATACATGACCCAGTTTCTTTCTCAATGCATACTATAGAATCTCAGATTTAATTGCATACTCCTTGAAATAAATTCTCTCCTTGACCATGACTATTATAGATTTGAAAAGAGAGAACTGTCGCAGTCATATCAACCAGGCCCTCAGTTCTAAACATAAATGCGCAAGAAGGAGAGAGGAAGGAAGGGACTAGGGAGAAAGAACAGGTTTATTTCATTTAAGTGGGAAATGATGGACTTTTCAATGAATGGTGATGAGAAAATTGTATTTCCTACTTCGTACTATATTTTCTTTTTTTCTTTTTTTACAATGTTGTACAATCACCACCTTTATTAAATTCTAAAGCATTTCACCAGCCCCAAAGAAAACCTCATACTCAATAAGCAGTCAGTCTCCATCTCCCCTGTGCCTCATCTCTTGGAAACCACCTATCTGCTTTCTGTCTCTGTGGATTTACTTATCCTGATTTTTTCATATACATGGAATTTCATATACATGGAACATCAAATTCAAAAATTGAATTTTTGTGCCTGGTTGTTTTCACTTAGCATGTTTTCAAGGTTCATCCATGTTGTATGCTGAATTCCTTTTTATGGCTGAACAATTCCGTTGTATGTATATATCATATTTGGTCTATCTACTCATCTCTTGGTGGACATTTAGCATGTTTCTACCTTTTGGTTATTGTCAATTATGCTACTATGAACATATGTGTTTGAGAGCCTGTTTTCAGTTCTTTTGGGCATAGAGTGAGGAGTGGAATTTCTAGGCCATAATGTAATTCTGTTTGACCTTTTAAGGAACTGCCAAAGTATTTTCCAAACTGGCTGCACCATTGTACATTTCCAACAGCATGGATGAGCGTTCCAACTTTTCTACAACTTGTTATTATTATTGTTTTAATTATAGTCTTCCTGGTCGATGTGAAATGATATTTCACTGTGGATTTGATTTGTACTTCCCTAAAGACTAATGATGTTGAGCATCTTTTCATGTGTTTGGCCATTTGTTTACATATGTAGGGACATGTCTATTTAGGTTCTTTGCCCATTTTAAAATTGGGTTGTCTTTATATATTCTGGATTCTAGACCTTTATCAGTTATATGACTCACAAATATTTTCTTCCGATCTGTAAGTTGTCTTTTCACTTTAAGAATATCCTTTGAAGCACAAAAGTTTTTAATTTTGATGAAATTCAGTTTACCTATTTTTTTTCTTTTGTTGCTTGCACTTTTGGTGTCATACCTAAGGATCCATTGTCAAAACCAAGGTCATAAAGATTTACCCCTATGTTTTCTCCCTTAGTTTTATAGTTTTTGGCCTTACATGTAGCTCTTTCTTTAGGTGTAGATCTATTAAATCTATTCTACAGGTGACTTAATATGCTTTATCAATCTGATTCTCTTTTAAATATTATCTTCTGTTTACTATATTTAGTTTTATTTTAAACTTTAATTCCATTATAGTAAACATACAGTGTTATATTAGTTTCAGGTGTACAATATAGTGATTCTACAATTCTTTTTTTTAAGATTTTTTTATCATGTTATGTTAGTTACCATACAGTATATCATTAGTTTTTTATATATTTTTAAAATATTTTGTTTATTTATTTGACAGAGAGAGAGAGAGAGAGCACAAGTAGGGGGAGCAGGAGAGGGAGAAGCCGGCTCCCCACTGAGCAAGTAGAGGGAGAAGCAGACTCTCCGCTGAGCAGGGAGCCTGACATGGGACTTGATCCCAGGAGCCTGGGATCATGACTTGAGCCAAAGGCAGACGCTTTACCGACTGAGCCACCCAGGCAGCCCATGATTCAACAATTCTATACACTACTCAGTGCTCATCACAATAAGTGTACTCTTTTTTTTTTTAAGAGAGAGTGCATCCATGAACGCAGGGATTGGGGAGGGGCAGAAGGAGAGAGAGAGAATCTTAAGCAGGCTCCATGCCCAACGTGGAGCCCCATGCAGGGCTGGATTTCATGACCCTGAGATCATAACCTAAACCAATGAGTGTACTCTTAATCCCCTTCACCTATTTCATCTATCCCCCCACACACCTCCCCTCTGGTAACCATCTGTTTGTTCTGTGTAATTAAGAGTCTGGTTTTTTTGTCTTCCTCTACTTCACTTAGCATTTTACCTTCTAGATCTATCCATGTTGTTGTGAATGGTAAGATTTCATTCTTTTTTATAGCTGAGTAATATTCCATTCCTATCTATATCTATATCATCTATATCTATATATCTTCTTTATCCATTCATTTATCAATGGACACTTGGGCTGCTTCCATAATTTGGCTATTGTAAATAATGTTGCTACAAACATAGGGGTGAACGTATCCTTTTGAATTTGTTGCATTTTTGTATTTGTGGGTAAATACCCAGTAGTGTGATTACTGGATCATAGGGTAATTCTATTTTTTAACTTTTTGAGGAATGTCCATACTGTTTTCCACAATGGCTGCACCAGTTTGCATTCCCACCAACAGTGTAAGAGGTTTCCCCTTTCTCCACATCCTTGCCAACACCTGTTGTTCCTCACATTTTTTATTTTAACCATTCTGACGGATGTGAGGTGATACCTCAATGTGGTTTTAATTTGCATTTACCCGATGATGAGTGATGTTGAGCATATTTTCATGTGTCTGTTGCCCATCTGGATGTCTTCTTTGGAGAAATGTCTATACATGTCTTCTGCCCATTTTTAATTGGACTATTCATTTTTTGCTTGTTGAATTTTATAAGTTCTTTAGATATTTTGGATACAAATCCTTTATTAAATAAGTCATTTGCAAATATCTTCTCCCATTCAGTAGGTTGTCTTTTAATTTTGTTGATTATTTCCTTTGCTGTGCAGAAGCTTGTTAATTTTGATGTAGTCTCAATAGTTGGTTTTTGCTTTTGTTTCCTTTGCCTCAGGAGACACATCTAGAAAAGTGTTGCTACAGTTGATGTCAGAGAAATTACTGCCTGTGCTCTCTTCTAGGATTTGTATAGTTTCAAGTCTCACGTTTGGTCTTTAATCCATTTTGAGTTAATTTTTGTTTGGTGTAAGAAAGTGGTCCACTTCCATTTTTTTTTGCGTACAGTTGTCCAGTTTCCCAACACCATTTGCTAAAGAGACTGTCTTTTTCCCATTGTATATGCCTCCTTTGTTGAAGATTAATTGACCATGTAATCATGGGTTTATTCCTGGACTCCCTATTCTGTTCCATTGATCTATTTATCTATATTTGTGCCAGTACCATACTGTTTCGATTACTACAGCTTTGTAGTACATCTTGATATCTGGAATTGTGATACCTACAGTTTTGTTCTTCTTTTCCAAGATTGCCTTGTACTATATTTTCAAATGTCACTTCCTCAGTGAATTAAGGCCTATAAAAAAGACAAAACTATAAATATTTTAGAAATACAGAGAAATATCTTCATAAACTCAGGGTATTATCATTAATTTTATTCAGAAAACACCAAAACCAAAAAAGAAAAGATATTTAAATTCCATTACATTAAAATCCAAAAAAATTGTTTATCAAAAGACACCTCAAAGAGAATAAAAAAATCAGCTTTTATTGAGATTGTGAGAAAACATTACTGTACATAAAACATATAGGCTAGTTTTCAGAAAATATAAAGAAGCTCTATAAATCAATAAGGAAAAAAAGGATAAATCAATAGAAAACATGGCCAAAAGATCTGAATGGACACTTCCACAAAGACAAAAAAAGGATGTTTGCTACAATAGACAAATAAGCAAAATAAAACCACAATGAGATATCATTAACCATTCACAAATTTGAGAAATACTAAAAAGTCTAACAGTGCCAAGTGTTCATAAAGATGTAGAGCAAAAGGAGGTCTATCATATACTATTGGTGGAAGTGTTTCATAATGCCATCACTTTGGAAAACAGTTTGTAATTACCAAGTAAAATTAGATATGTATATATTCTATAGTCCAACAATTTGTCTTCTAGGTGTATCTCCCAGAGAATATCTTATCTGTTAGCACAGGGACACATGTATGGATGTTCACAGCCACATTATTTATAATAGCAAAAGTAAGGAAACAACCTAAATGTTCATAAACTGGATAAGTGTGGTCTATTAATATAGTAGATTACTAAACAAAATTGACAATAAAAGAACTATACTGTTAGATTGGATTGGGTTTGAGTTGAGTGTTAACTGATATAATACCCTAGTGGCTTAAATGCATTACCAATGTTTAAGTGTAGCAAGTATGTTGGGGCTACTGATCAAGGGATGGAGAAACCTGAGGGTGTGGGTAACATAAGTATAACAGGCTGAACCCCAGTTAGCATAATCTTTGAAGTATTAGCCTCCTTTCTTTCCTCAAACCCATGTCTCTCAAATCCAGGTGGTTGCCAAAGGTTTACAAACTTTTTGATTACAACCTGTTGCTTGCTGTTCCTCCAGGCATTAGGTTTGATGAAACTATGCTCCTAATCTGTTGTTTTCACCTTTGCTGCCATGGTAACATCTCAGACTCACTGCTCTTGTGTGGACAGCCTCTCACTGTGGGTTTTCCTTACCCTGCCAGGAAAAGAAAGCACCTACTCTTCCCATGCTCTCCTCCTATAGTTCACATTTGGGGGCTGAGGAAGGAAACTGCAGGAAGCTAGTGCTTCCTCCCCACATACATGACAGGGTGGGTTTCTCTTTATTTCCCACATTTCTGGGGACAAACTCTCCTGCTACTATCTCCTTTTACCGACTTACTGGGAAGCTAATGAACCTTAAGCATCAAGACCCCCTCATTTGCACAGTTTTCTTCCAATGGTCTGGAAAAAGCCCTAGCAATGTGTTCACATGGACATAGGTCTTTATAAAATTCATAAAACTAATGTATTTAAACAAGAATGAGTTAAGACCACTGTCTACTCCCCCCCTCACAACACCCTTCAGAAAACTTCAACTCATGTTGAACGACATTACAAAAACTCAGAGCATTTTTGATACTTGGTTAAGGGGAGGTTGAACTGGGAATACATTAAAAAGATTTTAGTTGGATATGGACCAATATCGATTTCTATTTATCTATCCATCCATCCATCCATCCATCTAGATATAATTACATAATAGATATAAATAATTATATAATAGCTATACAAACATAGATGTAGAGATGGGGAGAGAGAAACAGATATTGTTTGTCGTCATTTCTGGGCACAGTTAAGTTATTGCTAAGCATCCATCTGTAGTAATGGCTTGCAGGAATATTCATATTGGCCACTGTGCTGACTCAACCTGGTAAGAACAAAGGTGACAGGCTAGAGTTTATATTATGATTTGAACATATATTATTGTGTTAACTACCCCATTTACATAAATACAGGGAGACAAATCACGCTGAAATGCATGGAACCAGAGGCTAGTTTGTAGAAATCTTTTAAACAGTTCATGTATGAAGAAATTTGATAGAAATGTTCCTAAATTTGACAACAGTCCTGGAAGTTTGCATGATATTACTGATAATGTATTATAAAACTTATTTTTTTCTAACAGTAGCAATACATTTTTTAAATTTTTGATTAAACATGTGTAGGGGAGGAATAAGTTTTCTTCCACCCTCTTGGGGTCCCTGGCGGGGTCTGAGAATTAAACTGACAAAGACAGATTAACAGGAGAAAAGCCCCCAAATGTATTTAATATAAGTTTTACCTGACCCAGGGACCTTCGTTAGGAAATGAAAACTTCAAGAGACAGATCTGAATATTTTTGATGTTAGGTTTGACGAAGAGTGGGCAACTGTGTAGAAATATGATAGGTTAAGGAGTACGGGGTAAGTGTAGTATACTGGCAAGACTTAGCGAGGTGGTTTGTGAGATTCTTCTCGGCATCCCTTTGTCTTCAGAGATAAGAAGGCTTCTTTTTTCCTCTCGATGAAGGGAGGGAACGTCTTTCATGAAGGTTTTATGACCTGTTTCAGGAGAGAGGGGCTGGGAAGGTCAGAGTGACATTCCTATTTTTTCAAACTCCTTCACGTTAAAATACTCCATGTGCCAAGGTCCATATTTTGAGGGGAGCTGATCCTAACCTTCATCGTATGCTAGAAGTTACATGAAAAAATTATCCATTACGGCTATAGAAAATCATAGTATATAATCATTGTCATTTGGAGAGGTACTCAAAGAAGATACCATAAAAAAATGTAGGAAAAAAATTATACAAGTATGTCTGACAATTAAAAATATTGGTATCTTGGGTGCCTGGGTGGCTCAGTTGGTTAAGCGACTGCCTTTGGCTCAGGTCATGATCCTGGAGTCCGGGGATCGAGTCCCGCATCGGACTCCCAGCTCAGCAGGGAGTCTGCCTCTCCCTCTGACCTTCTTCCCTCTCATGCTCTCTCTCTACCATTCTCTCTCTCTCTCTCAATAAATAAATAAAAAATCTTTAAAAAAATATTGGTATCTTTCTGTATTTTGTGGCACTTAGTAGCGCTTTAAAATGGATGTTGTTCCGTTTTTATTTTCTCGCCTCAGTAAATATTATTCTTATACCTAATTTTAAATTTGTAAATTTGCTTTTTTTCTGAGGCACCCACACACTGCCTGAGCTTCAGGCTCCATAAAACCTGGATCTGCCCCTGCCTGTGCTACCTTTTCCCAGGGAGACGCTGTAGAGGTCAGCCCTCCCTAGAGTCACTGTTCTGGGAGGACGTATTTCAGGTCCCTCCTTTGGAGCCCTTGCCACATAAATGTGAACATGTAAAACTGAGCCTTAACCTGTAGAATTTCAGTCTCTGATTGAGAGAGCTGTGTACACTGCCTTTCAATTTCCTTTCTCCTGTGAGCATCTTTCGGCTCTTCCTTTTCCACTTGTGCAGCTTCTTCCTACTCTTCATAAGTACTTCCCCTGGGTAGCACCTGATCCAAAGCTTCTGGCACTCACCACCCTTCTTCTTCTCTGAGACTGTCTATGCCTATCTGCCAGTCACCACTAGATTTTAGCACAAAAACCCCAGCACTGCTCATCCAACATGGTTTTATACTTCACACTTTAAAGAAACAGCTCATGAAACCCTTCTTCCACATTCCCCCTCGTCTGGAATCCTGCCTCCCTGCTGGCCACAGAGGGACTCATGCTATATTGCTGTCCTGACCAGAGCAAGGAAGTTCCGAGAAACCCCATCCACCCAGTGACTCTCCTGAGAAAGAGAGGGGAAACTTTCTATCAAAATTTGTAACAGAGAAATCCATGTTCTCTGCAGCTGGACTTGACCTAAACTATGCAATCATAAAGAAGAAAAGAAACATTGCTTTATTATTTTAATTTGATGACTCTGGCTTAAATGATTTTCTGTGAACCACAGGAAACTTAACCACCATCCTCAACTTTATTTTTAAGGCAGACTGTGCTTTTGCATTACAAATAACGGGCTTAATAAATGCTTGTTGGGACACAAACTGTTGGTGCATTGAGTAAACAAACTATTTCTTTCCAGTTTGTGAAGCTAAAACTCTCTACTGCTATTTCTGCAATTGGAGCCCATTGCTGGGAGAAGCCACCGCACTATCACCCAGGTGTCACTATGGCTAATTATTAAAATGAATCCAAGTACATGGTATTTATCCCTATACCACCTTTATCTCTTCTCGAAAGTGCAGAGTGAAACTTCAGGAGACGCACTTAATTTCTGCAGGAAGTTTCAGAAGCTGTAAGAACTCTCATTCCTTCTCCACTGCTATCACTTCCCGGGATCACCCGCTGTGTCTGTTTAAAGCAGCCCTCATCTGAGATTCAGTGCAGCAGGTCAATGGAAGGTCCACACTTGACCTAGGGCAAGAGCCCTGAAAGGACAGAGCCCACAGCCCTCTGCACATTGCTTGAGCCTCCATTCAAGTTTTCCAAAGCTGCCTCGAGCACCCCACTTCCTCATGGCGCATCGGTTTTCATTCAAGGACGGAGAACTAAGCCTTATGGTAATGTCTGGGCCAGTGCCACTCAACATGTGGTCCTCAGACCAGTGCTGGTCTACGAATGGGCCGGTCAATGACAACAGAAATACAGAGATTGAGAGTTTGTGTTAAAAACCTTTTAGAATCCCTTGACATTGCTGCCCGATGTCGCATCCAAGCACATAATCAGTGAACTTGTTTCTTGAAACGGGGAATACCCTGTTTGGATGTTATCTGACTCACCTGGTGAGTTGCTTATGATGTGAGCTGCAAGCTGGTCAGGCACCGTGAGACCACGTATTGGTCTACAAGAGATTAGAAGACAAAAACATATTTTTAAGAGCTGGTTCTTCGTGGTACTTTTAAAAGTTTTGGTTTAGGCTACTGAGAGTGGGCCGGGAGGCAGGGAAGTTTAATGGATGCAAGTTGGAGAGACCCCAGGGAACTCTCTGGAGAGAGTCCTGATTTCTATACGACCTCAGAGTACTTTTCACCTCATACTTGAAATCAGGGTCCTAGGGTGAGGTGTGTTGGGGGCCAGCTTGGATAAGGGTCCACTGTGAACTGCCTCATCAGGGACCTCAGAGTGCTCTCCTTCTATGCAGCTGAGCAGAAATAACTTGCCTGCTGACTGCGCTGATGTCCAAAAGAAAAGCCACACAGGGACATCTAGTGGCAATGAGAAATCGCCGAGATGCTCCAGAGGAGTCCAAGAATTTCCAAACCACGAGCTGCTTAGGCACTTTAGGTTCATTTACTGAACTTTACCCTAGCAAATGAATCACTGCATTTGAAGGCAAGCAGGGGTCAGAAGGATTTGCAGCCCCTGAAATGGAGCCCCTGAAACCTTCACCACTCCTTCGACCACACCTAACAAGCATAGCCAAATGAAGCAAAGAGTGAAGACAACAGATTCTTCAGGCCGGTGCGCTGAGGAGAGTATATGGGTGGGAGACCCTCCTTTTGTGGGCAATTCCTTCCATCCTCTCTTTCTAGTTGTTGGTAAAACAGACCTGACCTTCGAGAGGTAGAAAAGATGCAAAGCTTCAAAATAAAGTGAATACATTAAAAACAGTCCTCCGAACTTGCTGATCTCTAAATGAGCATCAGCAGAACTCTTAATGAGGGTTACTCATGAGCTTCACAGCAAGATGACAAAGCCAAATCAAAGCCAGATACCCACATTGATAAAACAAAGCCCTCAGAGGAGTCAGGCTGCTTCTGGCCTTTGATGGTAGGATGGAAGCAGAAATGGAGATGGTTGCATCAGAAATTCATTGTCAAAAGCTGACTCTTTCACAAGCAGACAGATTTGCAAATAAATTAGATTAGGTCTAAATTAGCTGATAAAAATCATAGTGTACTTTATTACGAGAAAAATATTGAAAGTCTGCAACCATTGATTTTTTACCTCTTCTCTGTGTAGCAAGGTCAAATTTTCCGTACTACAATTCCTACACCCTAGTACCGCTTTTACGAAAGTTATCTAATTGACATAATCTCAAAGTCTTCCCTTAGGCCCACCTTCCCCCAACCTCCAGTGACAAGACAACTCTTAAATTTGCCCTTTCATGCTCACCAACCCTCCTCTTGAGTACAATCATCCATTGCAGGCAAACTTTTTTTTTTTAAGATTTTATTTATTTATCTGACAGAGAGAGACTCAGCGAGAGAGGGAACACAAGCAGGGGGAGTGGGAGAGGGAGAAGCAGGCTTCCCAAGGAGCAGGGATCTTGATGCAGGGCTCCATCCCAGGACCCTAGGATCATGACCTGAGCCAAAGGCAGACACTTAACGACTAAACCACCCAGGTGCTCCACAGGCAAACCCTTAATTGCAGTTACAAGTAGTTATTGGAGCAATTTCTCTTTCCAAGGTTCTCCTCTTTCTCCAAATGAAATTTGGCCACACGAAGTTCATACCCGGGAGGTGGTCTCCAGTCCCTGTGTTGTATTTCTCTCCTGGCTTCTGCTTCTCTGAGCTGTAGTGGTTTCTTCTGCTCTCCGACCTCTGACTGTCCTGTCTAAACCCACTCTGACAGGTCCACACGGGTGGAATCCCTGGTCTGTTCTCAGCACATTTAGTGTCTGGCAATATCCTCCATTCCCACCCAGCTTCTGTCCCTTCCCAATCTCTACCTCTATTACCCACCTGCCCCTGCAGCCTCCACTGTGGCCGTCACCAGAGTCTATCTTCACTGTAGGACCTCTGTGATAGGACCACCCGTTCTCAGATATCCCACCCAGAACAGGTCAGATCCTCAAGAAACAGTCTATGAAAGTGAACCAGGAGAGACTCCGGGGTCTTATTTCTGGGCCTCTCCCTTCCAAATCACATGGCACTGACATAACTATTCTCACATCTCCAGAGAGCCCTCGTGCAATGCACTCCTCCCAGAGTTCATGATAAGAAGCAGGCATGGGGTACCTGGGTGACTCGGTCATTTGAGCATCCAACTCCTGATGTCAGCTCAGGTCATTATCTCAGGGTTGTGAGATGGAACACTGTCTCATGTTCCAAGCTCAGCAGAGAGTCTGCTTGGGATTTCTCTCTCCCTCTGCCCTTCTCCCACTACTTGCGTGCTCTCTCTCTCTCTCTCTCAAATAAATAAATAAAATCTTTTTAAACAAAGAGAGAGAGAAGCAGGGCATACTAGTTTCTTAGGATTCCTGTGGCAAATTATCACAAATGAAACAACAGAAGTTTATTCTTTCCCGGTTCTGGAGACCAGAAGTCTGCAATCAACTAGTAGGCAGGGTTGGTTCTCTCTGGAGGCTCTGAGGGAGAATCTGTTTTGTGACTCTCCTCACTTCTGATGGCCACCAGCCACTCTTGGCATTCCTTGGCATGGAGTTGTACAATTCCAGTAGGCCTCCCTCTTCCCAAAACCTTCTCTGTGTTTCTGCTTCTCCCCCTGCTCTTCCCTCATAAGGATTTGGTGTTGGATTTAGGGCCCATCCTAATTCAGAATAATCTCAAGTCAAGATCTTTAATCTGATTACATCTGCAAAGATCTTTGGTCCACATAAGGTCACATTTATGGGTTCTAGGGCTTAGGACTTGTACACATCTTTTGGGGAGGCACTATTAAACCAATTACATGGGCTATAGTTCTCACTTGGGCCATATCTTCTCACAAAAGCCGAGAACGTGTAGGTCTCTTCCGGGGACCCCAGTAGCATCCCATTCCTAGACCCATTCTGCATGAACCACCTTTTTTTTTTTTAATAGCAGAAGCATTTCTGCTTCCCATCCCTCTTCAATGAGGAATTCTCCTGTGTCATATCTTCCATCTTTCCTACTTCTGGGCCTCTTAGTTCTAGAAGGTACCTACTCTCCTCTTTCCTGGGGTGATAAGGTCTCAGTGCATACACTAATGAAAAACCTATGTGGTTTAAGAGAGATTGAATTGTTTGTAAACATATTTGAAAAATATTATCTCCATTATATATGTTTAGATGCACACAAAGTCTGTTATATTAAGGTTTTGTCCCTACAAGGCAACATCTTAACAAAAACTTTGAAGGAGAAATCCAGTCGTGAAAAAGAATATAAAATTTTACTATGGATAAAAATGCTAATCATAAGCATCCACCAATACACCTCAGCTTGTGTATAATCTTCCTCTTAGAGTACAAAATATTTTTTCCTTCAGTTGCTCATTTATTTTTTTTCAATTTTAATTCCAGTATAGTTAAAATGCAGTGTTATATTAGTTTCAGGTGTGCAATATAGTGATTCAACAATTCCATATATTACTCAGTGCTCATCAGAGTACAAAATACTTCTAAAGTATTCATTCATTACAGACTGTATCTAATTTATTTAGACTTTGATAAAGCTATAGTTCTAGGTCTTGGAAGAATTTGCTCACCTCTACCCTCTACGTTTTAATGTTTTATTCTAAAACATTTTAAACAAAAATCAAGTAGAGAGAACAGTATAGTAATTCTCCATGAACCTATCACTCAGCTTCAACAGTTCAAACCTCAAGACCAGGATGCCTGGGTGGCTTTGCCGGTTAAGCATCTGTCTTCAGCTCAGGTCATTGATTCCAGGGTCCTGGGATCTAGTCCCACATCAGGTTCCCTGCTCAGCGGGGAGCCTGCTTCTCCCTCTGCCTGCCGCTCCTCTTGCTTGAGCTCTCTCTTTCTCTGAAAAATAAATAAACAAAATCTTTAAAAAAACCCTCAAAACTCAAGACCAGTGTCACTTTCCTAACACTGACCCCTTCTGGTCCTTCTCTATCCCATCCTTGCAGTTTGGAACTGTCTCAGACATCAGATCATCTGCAAATATTTCAGAGATGTTTCTAAAAGATGGAGACTTTTTTGCATATTCAATACAATTATCACACCTGAAAATGTTAAAGGAATTCCTTTTCAAAAAATATTCCTCAAGAGACTATGGACTCTAAGAAACAAACTGAGGGTTCTAGAGGGGAGGGGGGTGGGGGGATGGGTTAGCCCGGTGATGGGTATTAAGGAGGGCTTGTACTGCATGGAGCATTGGGTGTTATATGAAAACAATGAATCATGGAACACTACATCAAAAACTAATGAGGTAATGTATGGTGACTAACATAACATAATAAAATAAAATTAAAAAAAATTCCTCAATATCAAATATACATTCATGTTCACATTTTCCCAATTACTTACTGGTTTTCCCTTTGTTTTTACCTTATTTTTTGAATTAGAATTCAAATGACATCCATATATGGAAAAATGATAAATCTCTCAAATTCCTTTTATCTGTAGGTTCTGTCTCTCTCTCTTTTTCTTTTACTGTCTTTCTTTAAGTTTTTGTTGAAAAAATGAGTTACTTATCCTCTAAAGTTTTTCTCAGTCTGATTTTTTTATTTTATCCTCATGGTGACTTTTGCCTTTCGTATTTCCTATAAATTTGTATTCAAAATTAGATACTGTGGAGACTCATGCCGGCTTTTTTGGTCCAGCTTCATAGGTGGTATTGTACACTATCCTCAGGGATAGTTTGTCCCTGGTTGTCTTCTTTTTGTGATATTAGTAGCCATTAAATCATTGTTTTGATCCATTAATTCATAAGGTAATGAAAAGGTAAATTATTTCTTCAATTATTAGCTAGTATGCTTCTACGAAGAGACATTTCCCTCTCAACAGCAACTGGTTAGGCTGAGGTAAAGTTTGTGAAAGAAGCAAGATAAATGTTTGTTCTTTATTTTTTAAGTTTTCACAAAGAATAAGACCCATAACATCCTTCAAAGAAGATAATATATATGACCTCCTATGTATATTATATATATAATAGGCATGTATGTACATATATTTATGTGTATGTATTTGTATTTTATCAACTCATGGAATTAAACACCTTGAATGGCTTACAATTTACTGCAATTATTGTTCTTACTGATACTCATGTCATCCTGTCTTTGACATGGGAGTCTATTCATTTAGGCTCCTGAGTCCTTTTGAGATGACACTAGTAGTCTTGAATAGCATCCTTATTTTCTGATGTGACAAGTTACACATACCAGGTTCATCTTACATTTCCTGCAGCTGGCTGTTAGTTCTTTTCAGTGAATATAGATAGAAAATAGGGTTATCTTTGTTTTGTTCTAGATGAAACACATCCTAAGTTCATACTAATACTTCCAACTCAAAATCAAGAAGACGGGGTTTTTACTAACTGATTTCATATCTGTATCTCCTTTCTGCCATGCCCCCAAATGCTGATTTGGTCCCACCATGGATGTACGGGTCAATCTATGATGCTTCAAAGTCACTTGGGATGGTTCCTCTGTGCCTCAACAGGAGACGCTTTGAGGTTTCTTTTTCCTTTGGCTTTCAGTGGTTAGGAACTGCTCTTTATGATTACTTTTATTTTATTATTATGTAAAATATTTGCATTTCCAAAGTCACATCTTCAAAACAAGGCTTTTAAAGAAAAAAAGAATAGTTTCTATTCTTCTCCCTTCCACTCTGCACTCTCCTTCCCCTACTGTCAACTATTTTTTTGAACCTTATGGTTTGTCTTTTTATTAATGTTTAAAATATAAGCACACAGGCATGCATGTGCATGTGAGTGCATGAACACACACACACATTCTTACATCCTGGAGATTATTGCATAGTTGACACGGAAATTTTCTCATTCTTTTTTATAGTTGCATAATAATCCATGTGTATCATAGATTATTCAGCTCTTCCCTATTGGCTAATATTTGGATTATTTGCAGGATTTTGCCATTGCAAACGGTGCTTCCGTGTATGACCTCATTTACAAGTACTTTCATATTTTTGCTCAGTGTATCTTTGGGATGAATTCCTAAAAATGGGTATCTATGTAACTCTCCTAGTTCATATTTTGAAATATATTTTAAAACTCTTAACTTAGAATTCTACATACAATGGTTACTGTTGTCATTTTGGTAAAGGGTTTGGGGCAATTTTTGAATTCGTGAATTTAAAATTCGTTTGCGTGGCAGGGCAATGAGAAGTCGTGATTTTTCCAGTGGAACAACATACTATTTCTCTATAAAATAGTAATAAATTTAAGACCATCAAAGAAACTAGGGGCAATTTTTAAAAGCAATAACCGTGACTATATTATATGTATGCAATATAAAATCACCACCATGAGCATAAATGTCCCAGGAAAAAAACAAAGATGTTAAATTAGATCTCATCAACTGTTTCTGAGTCTTCCATTTGCTTTCATTTGGCCACAGTTTATTCTGCTCTATGTTAGTGTAAACTACTTGAAGTGATTACACATAGATGGTTTTAACCACTCTTTCTGACAAATGAGTGATTTAATAGTGTTACACTGGAAGTGTCGTGATTTCTGTATATGGAATCCAAGCAAAACAAAGCTTTTCTAGCCAAAAAGCCTTTAAAACTTCAACATCCTTCATGGTAACATCAAGAGTACCCAGCTCAGGGAGAAAATTCAACCACCAGGGAGCACACATCCAGGTGCAGAATATGCTGGTAAGAAGCTGTATTTTCACACAGGCCAATTAACAGTATCTCAATCCTTTATCAATTCAGCAAATGCTTAAAAAGTTACCAAATATCCCAGCATACTCCATACCATGTAGGACATAAGAATTTGGAACAAAAATAGGATAACTTGGTTCAAGTATAAAAGGACCAATGTTGAAATAAAGTTTTCTCAGTCATTTTGATTAAATTCTGGCACCTGTTATTTAGTGAAAAAGAACTAGAGAAACTTCTGTATCCATTTATATCTTTTTGATTCAGTTGTATAGATCAGGGACTAATACACTTTTTCTGTAAAAATATTTAGACTTTGTGAACTAAAAGGCAAATTCGACCATGGTGTATGTAGATACTTTTATAACAAGAGGGAAAACAAATGTCCACAGTTTTTACTGATGAAATTCAAAAGACAACAATAATAATGGAGTACAATTTTGTTTTTGTAATTCAGCTCTACTAGGGAGAAGGGTGGAATTTTATTCAAAGGCTACCATTTTGCATAATTGGGGGTCAAGGTTAGTCTGCCCAATCATCAAATTTGGTGCAAATGTTCATTAGTTTAAAAAACATTTAGCTTATGGGCCAAACAATATCAAGTAGCAGGTCAGATGTGGCCCATGGGCTGTAGGGAACTGAACTCTGGCATAGATAATTCGCATTTTGGCATAGGTTCAGTAAGTTCAACAAATCCTTTTGCTTTCCTTTTGCCTTCTTTACAAGCCCTAAATTAAAGGATCCCCACTAGAATGCAGACTCTGCAGAGCAAAGATCTTCATTTTTCTATCATCGATGTAAACCAAGCACCTAGAACAGTGCCTGGCACATAGGAGGCCCTCAGTGAATATTTCTTTCATGAAGCAATGAATAAAACGTTTTTTGCTATTTGACGTATAGATATTTGGACTAGAGGCACCTCACTGACTCTTAGGAGTCAGCATTCTGGGAGCCAAGAATTAAAAAGACCAAGACATCCTATTTCACTTACATCTGGGCATTCTGTTTGTTTGTCCCACAAATGCTCACTGCTTCTAGTGAATGGTCTACTGAAATGATAGCATGTTTCATGTCTGAAGAAATTTAATAGAAGGAAACCTTATAGGGGAGGGTCATGATGCATTCTTTTTACTGAAAATTTACAAATGATCATTTGGTTTGGGTGACATCACATTGGTTATTCAGAGAAAATTAATTTAAAGATTAATTCTTCTAAGACAGCCACAAAATGCTGTTTAACTCACAAACTTACCTTTGACCTCATTAATAGATGCTACAAGTTTTCTACTCTAATTATTCCCACATCTTGCTATTCATATTTTATTACTGGAAAAAAAGAGGAGTCCAACACCTGCCTCCAGAAAAAACAGAACTTCTAGAGTCAGAGAATATTTCAAATGTTTTTCTAATTCAATCTCTTTCTTTTAAATGTGAAAAAATGAGGAGAGCAAGAGTAGGTGATGTGCAAGTGTGTCTCATGCAAGTTAGTGGCAAAACTATTGTTGGAACCAATCCTTGGTTCTCAAATCTAATTATATTGCCATGAGATATGAGTTATAAAGAAAAAGTAAATTACATCCTGGTAGTTATCAAGTTTATGGATTTAGTAGCTCAGACAAGAAGTTAGCACAGCTCTTGTTTTCATGATGAATACAATGCATAGAAAGATAATATACAATCATTCCAGCAAATACAAAAACAAACAGTTTACTTTTGGGCCAATAATATCGTCTGTTTTATAATCAATGCACCAATAGTCAGAAATTGATTAATTTTGATGAAACACTTGGTTGGGAACAGGGTGCAGATGATAATTCAAGAGAACAGACTGGGCACAGTTTGGGAACCAACTTGATTAGGAAGCAATAAGGCTATCCAAATATTTGTTCCTTGTCCCATCTGTCTCCCAAGCAGCTCACTGCAAATGAGAGGGAGAAGGCCAAGTTCACATACCCAGGATCACATTTTTTTATTTAGTTATAACTATTGCTATCATACTGAGTATATAACAGATTACCACTAATCTGGTAAAATTATGACACAGTAGAATGAATGCTGTTTTAATGTTGTAGAGTTTACAAGATGCTTTACATGTGTTCCAACTGAACCTCATAACAACACCATAAAGTGGGCCGATGTGGTAGATTGATTGCATAAATAGCCTAAATTGTTTCTCTCTCCATGCATCCATGCCCCTTCGCCGTGTGATATTGCGGTTCTCACTAATGAGGTTGCGTCTGTTTCCTAGCACTTTAATTCTCTGCAGTTCTCACTTTAATTCGTATGACCTCTTTTTTTGTGGCCAATAGCATGTTAGCTGACGGGATGAATGCAGAACCTTGAAAAAGTTCTTGCGTTTTCATTTCTTCCATGGCTCTTTGCCGTGGCCGATGAACACATCAGGCTAGCCTACTGGAGGAAAAGTCCGCAAATTTTTTCTGTAAAAGATCAGATCACAATTTTTTTTTTTTTTTTTTTTTTTTTTTTTTGCTTTTGTGGGTCAGGGGTTTTCTATTGCAAGTCTTCAACTACTCAACGCTGCAATGGTGACATGAAAGTGGCCAGAGAAAATAGGAAAATCAATGAGCACAACTGAGTCCCGATAAAATGTTCTTTACAAAACCAGCCCATGGGCTAGATTTGGCTGAAGAGCCATAGTTTGCTGACCCCTGTATCAGAGGATCAGCCACATGGAATAGAGACGAGTTACCCCAGTAATCCTAGTTGAGATCATTTGGAATTAGCCAAGCTCCAGCCAATTCCCAGCTCCATAAGACAACCAGACTCAGGTCCAGCAGCACTGCCTGGCTGACATGTAGCTTAGAGCAGTCACATGAGCAAACCCAGCCAACATCAGCTCAACCCTGTGGAATCATTTGCAAAGCCACTGAGTCATGGGTGATTTGTTACACAGAATTATCGAGGCAGAAGATTGTTCATACAGTAGGTAAAGTATTAATTTTGCCATTTTAGAATTAAAGATGGATCTTAAGGAGGTTAAATACCATGGTCATTATCTGAGGCAGCCAGAGAGTGTCAGAGCCAAGACTCAGATATAGGTGTTTTCAAATCCAGTGTTCTATTCACTATACAAAACTGCTTCAATCTTTTGCTTTTCTTTTGTTTGTTTACATGGAGATAAAGATATAGATATGTACAATTTAAGCTAAAAAATAAGAACTTCAGGCAGCTTCTTCTAACTCTTCACTGCTTCCCCTTTTAGCTTTGAACTATTAAAAATCATGTCACTCTGGCTTAAAGTTTGGATTATTTTCCTTCGATTGCTAATGTGCATCTCCTCCTCGTGGTGTAGCATAGTCTATATTGTCCTGGTTCATATTTTCTAAAACTCCAGTAAAAGGAAATAACTTAAATGGCCTACTCTTGCACACAGCTCCTATTTCTCCATTTTATTGCTCCCATTTTATGCAGGGCTGTCAGGCCTTTCTGAATTAAATGTGACTTAGGGCCTGTGCGTGCTGACTGAGGGGGCTCCTAGGTTCTATAGCTCATCTGCAATCTTGTACTTGAGCTGTCAAGTGTGAGAGATTGGTGCCAAATTCAACCCAACATAGCCCCTTCCCAGAAGTCTGCCTTTGACAACTCCTCCTTGTCAAATCCAACAGTTTACATAGGATATATAGTGAATAAAATACTCTGGAAGATACGAATGCAGAGGTGCTGTTTCCGCGGATAGCAGCAACACCTATCAGCTTCCCACAGGGCTGACATTTCAGGCTGGCAGGGGGGAGATGATCACGGGATTTTTGTGCTGCTGTCTCGAATTGGACTGTAAAGACTCCCAAGGCAAATTGCCTCATGTCTCACTATCTGCCTCCAAGAAGAGTCAGTGTGATGTAACTATGCAACTCAAAAAAAAAAATTTTTTTTTTGGTATTTATAAAGTAGAACCTTCAGGTGAATGACTTATACAACCCATGCAGGAATCCCAAGGCTTGAGTCTCTCCACCTTAAAGTTGAATGCTTTAGGCACCAGAAACTCCATGCCCTTCTCCACACTGCCTGGGGAAATATCTGGTCGTAGAATCATTGAATGTGAGAGCAGGAGGTAGGTGTTAGCAATGCTTGGGTGTTTCTGGAGGTTCCCCTAATTACGAGGAGCCAAATGTTGCACCATTCCTTTTTTTTTTTTTTCAGTGCAATGAGAGCCCATCCCTGATACTTTTATTTGTGCTTTTTTTTAAGTCTTTTTTAAATTGTTATGTTAATCACCATACATTACATCATTAGTTTTTGATGTGTTCCATTATTCATTGTTTGTGCATAACACCCAGTGCTCCACGAAGAATGTGCCCTCTTTAATACCCATCACCAGGCTAACCCATCCCCCCACTCCCCTCCCCTCTAGAACCCTCAGTTTGTTTTTCAGAGTCATCGTCTCTAATGGTTCGTCTCCCCGTCCGACTTACTCCCCTTCATTCTTCCCCTCCTGCTATCTTCTTCTTTTTCTTTTTTCTTAACATATATTGCATTATTTGTTTCAGAAGTACAGATCCGTGATTCAACAGTCTTGCACAATTCACAGCGCTCACCATAGCACATACCCTCCCCAATGTCTATCACCCAGCCACCCAATCCCTCCCACCCCCCACCACTCCAGCAACCCTCAGTTTGTTTCCTGAGATTAAGAATTCCTCATATCAGTGAGGTCATATGATACATGTCTTTCTCTGATTGACTTATTTCACTCAGCATAACACCCTCCAGTTCCATCCACATCGTTGCAAATGGCAAGATCTCATTCCATTTGATGGCTGCATAATATTCCATTGTGTATATATACCACATCTTCTTTATCCATTCATCTGTCGATGGACATCTTGGCTCTTTCCACATTTTGGCTATTGTAGACATTGCTGCTATAAACATTGGGGTGCACGTACCCCTTCGGATCCCCACATTTGTATCTTTGTGGTAAATACCCAGTAGTGCAAATGCTAAATCATAGGGTAGCTCTCTTTTCAACTGTTTGAGGAACCTCCATAGTGTTTTCCAGAGTGGTTGCACCAGCTTGCATTCCCACCAACAGTGTAGGAGGGTTCCCCTTTCTCCACATCCCTGCCAACATCTGTCGTTTCTTGACTTGTTAATTTTAGCCATTCTGACTGGTGTGAGGTGGTATCTCATTGAGGTTTTGATTTGGATTTCCCTGATGCCGAGTGATGTTGAGCACTTTTTCATGTGTCTCTTGGCCATTTGGATGTCTTCTTTGGAAAAATGTCTGTTCATGTCTTCTGCCCATTTCTTGATTGGGTTATTTGTTCTTTGGGTGTTGAGTTTGATAAGTTCTTTATAGATTTTGGATACTAGCCCTTTATATGATATATCATTTGCAAATATTTTCTCCCTTTCTGTTGGTTGTCTTTTGGTTTTGTGGACTGTTTCTTTTGCTGTGCAAAAGCTTTTTATCTTCATGAAATCCCAATGTTCATTTTTGCCCTGGCTTCCCTTGCCTTTGGCGATGTTTCTAGGAAGAAGTTGTTGCGGCTAGGGTTGAAGAGGTTGCTGCCTGTGTTCTCCTTTAGGATTTTGATGGACTCCTGTATCACATTGAGGTCTTTCAACCATTTGGAGTTTATTTTTGTGTGTGGTGTAAGGAAATGGTCCAGTTTCATTCTTCTGCATGTGGCTGTCCAATTTTCCCAACACCATTTGTTGAAGAGACTGTCTTTTTGCCATTGGACATTCTTTCCTGCTTTGTCAAAGATGAGTTGACCATAGAGTTGAGGGTCCATTTCTGGGCTCTCTATTCTGTTCCATTGATCGATGTGTCTGTTTTTGTGCCAGTACTATACTGTCTTGATGATGACAGCTTTGTAATAGAGTTGGAAGTCCAGAATTGTAATGCCGCCAGCTTTGCTTTTCTTTTTCAACATTCCTCTGGCTATTCGGGGTCTCTTCTGGTTCCATACAAATTTTAGAATTATTTGTTCCATTTCTTTGAAAAAAGTGGGTGGTATTTTGATGGGGATTGCACTGAATATGTAGATTGCTCTAGGTAGCATTGACATCTTCACAATATTTGTTCTTCCAATCCATGAGCATGGAACATTTTTCCATTTCTTTGTGTCTTCTTCAATTTCTTTCATGAGAATTTTATAGTTTTCTGAGTACAGATCCTTTGCCTCTTTGGTTAAAATTATTCCTAGGTACTTATGGTTTTGGGTGCAATTGTGAATGGGATCGACTCCTTGATTTGTCTCTCTTCTGTCTTGTTGGTGTATAGGAATGCCACTGATTTCTGTGCATTGATTTTATAGCCTGCTACTTTACTGAATTCCTGTATGAGTTCCAGCAGTTTTGGGGTGGAGGCTTTTGGGTTTTCCACATACAGTATCATATCATCTGCAGAGTGAGAGTTTGACTTCCTCTTTGCCGATTTGGATGCCTTTATTTCTTTTTGTTGTGTGATTGCTGTGGCTAGGACTTCTAAAACTATGTTGAATAGCAGTGGTGAGAGTGGACATCCCTGCCGCGTTCCTGACCTTAGGGGAAAAGCTCTCAGCTTTTCCCCATTGAGAAGGATATTCGCTGTAGGTTTTTCATAGATGGCTTTTATGATATTGAGGTATGTACCCTCTATCCCTATACTCTGAAGAGTTTTGATCAAGAAAGGATGCTGTACTTTGTCAAATGCTTTTTCTGCATCTATTGAGAGGATCCTATGATTCTTGTTCTTTCTTTTGTTAATGTATTGTATCACGTTGATTGATTTGCGGATGTTGAACCAGCCTTGAAGCCCAGGGATAAATCCCACTTGGTCATGGTGAATAATCCTTTTAATGTACTGTTGGATCCTATTGGCTAGTATTTTGGTGAGGAGTTTTGCATCCATGTTCATCAAGGATATTGGTCTGTAATTCTCCTTTTTGATGGGGTCTTTGTCTGGTTTTGGGATCAAGGTAATGGTGGCCTCATAAACCGAGTTTGGAAGTTTTCCTCCCATTTCTATTTTTTGGAACAGTTTCAGGAGAATAGGTATTAATTCTTCTTTAAATGTCTGATAGAATTCCCCTGGGAAGCCATCTGGCCCTGGGCTTTTGTTTGTTGGGAGATTTTTGATGACTGCTTCAATTTCCTTAGTAGTTATTGGTCTGTTCAGGTTTTCTATTTCTTCCTGGTTCAATTTTGGTAGCTGATACATCTCTAGGAATGCACCCATTTCTTCCAGGTTATCTAATTTGCTGGCATATACTTGCTCATAATATGTTCTTATAATTGTTTGTATGTCTTTGGTGTTGATTGTGATCTCTCCTCTTTCATTCATGATTTTGTTGATTTGGGTCATTTCCCCTTTCTCTTTGATGAGTCTGGCCAGGGGTTTATCAATCTTGTTAATTCTTTCAAAGAACCAGCTCCTAGTTTCGTTGATCTGTTCTACTGTTCTTTTGGTTTCTATTTCATTGATTTCTGCTCTGATCTTTATTATTTCTCTTCTCCTGCTGGGTTTAGGCTTTATTTGCTGTTTTTTCTCCAGCTCCTTTAGGTGTAGGGTTAGGTTGTGTATTTGAGACCTTTCTTTTTGTTGAGAAAGGCTTGTATTGCTATATACTTTCCTCTCAGGACTGCCTTGGCTGTATCCCAAAGATTTTGAACAGTTGTGTTTTCATTTTCATTGGTTTCCATGAATTTTTTTAATTCTTCTTTAATTTCCTGGTTGACCATTCATTCTCTAGTAGGATGCTCTTTAGCCTCCATGTATTTGAGTTCTTTCCGACTTTCCTCTTGTGATTGAGTTCTAGTTTCAAAGCATTGTGGTCTGAAAATATGCAGGGAATAATCCCAATCTTTTGGTACCATTTGAGACCTGATTTGTGACCTAGGATGGGATCAGTTCTGGAGAATGTTCCATGGGCACTAGAGAAGAATGTGTATTCCGTTGCTTTGGGATGGAATGTTCTGAATATGTCTGTAAAGTCCATTTGGTCCAGTGTTTCATTTAAAGTCTTTCTTTCCTTGTTGATCTTTTTCTTAGATGATCTGTCCATTTCAGTTAGGGGGGTGTTAAAGTCCCCCACTATTATTGTATTGTTGTCAAAGTGTTTCTTTGCTTTTGTTATTAATTGCCTTATATAATTGGCTGCTCCCATGTTAGGGGCATAGATATTTACAATTGTTAGATCTTCTTGTTGGATAGACCCTTTAAGTAGGTATAGTGACCTTCCTCATCTCGTATTACAGTCTTTGGTTGAAAATCTAATTTGTCTGATATAAGGATTGCCACCCCAGCTTTCTTTTGGTGTCCCTTAGCATGGTAAATGGTTTTCCACCCCCTCACTTTCAATCTGGGGGTGTCTTTGGGTCTAAAATGAGTCTCTTGCAGACAGCATATTGATGGGTCTTGTTTTTGAATCCAATCTGATAGCCTGTGTCTTTTGATTGGGACATTGAGCCCATTTACATTCAGGGTAACTATTGAAAGGTATGAATTTAGTGCCATTGTATTGCCTGTAAGGTGACTGTTACTGTATATTGTCTGTGTCCCTTTCTGATCTATGCTGCTTTTAGGCTCTCTCTTTGCTTAGAGGACCTCTTTCAATATTTCTTGTAGGGCTGGTTCTGTGTTTGCAAATTCCTTTAGTTTTTGTTTGTCCTGGAAGATTTTTATCTCACCCTCTGTTTTCAATGATAGCCTAGCTGGATATAGTATTCCTGGCTGCATATTTTTCGCATTTAGTGCTCTGAAGATATCATGCCAGTCCTTTCTGGCCTGCCAGGTCTCTGTCGATAGGTCTGTTGCCAATCTAATGTTTCTACCAAAATAGGTTACATATCTCTTCTCCCGAGCTGCTTTCAGGATTTTCTCTTTGTCTCTGAGACCCGTAAGTTTGACTATTAGATGTCGGGGTGTTGACCTATTTTTATTGATTTTGAGAGGGGTTCTCTGTGCCTCCTGGATTTTGATGCCTGTTTCCTTCCTCACATTAGGGAAGTTCTCTGCCATTATTTGCTCCACTATACCTTCTGCCCCTCTCTTTCTTTCTTCTTCTTCTGGGATCCCAATTATTCTAATGTTGTTTCGTCTTATTGTATCGCTTATCTCTCGAATTCTGCCATTGTGATCCTGTAGTTGTTTCTCTCTCTTTTTCTCAGCCTCTTTATTTTCCATCATTTGGTCTTCTATATCGCTGACTCTTTCTTCTGCCTCATTTATCCTAGCAGTTAGTGCCCCCATTTTTGATTGCATCTCATGAATAGCCTTTTTGATTTCGACTTGGTTAGATTTTAGTTCTTTTATTTCTCTGGAAAGGGTTTCTCTAATAACTTCCATGCTTTTTTCAAGCCCAGCTAGTACCTTTAAAGTCATAATTCTGAACTCTAGGTCTGACATCTTACTAATGTCAGTATTGAGTAGGTCCCTGGCAGACGGTACTACCTCTTGTTCTTTTTGCTGAGGTGATTTTTTTCGTCTTGTCATTTTGTCAAGAGGAGAATAGATGAATGAGACAACAGAATGGTGACAGGTTAACAATGTCTCCAGCAAATATACGCTATACAAATCAGAAAAGACCTGAAACCAGGGGACAAGAAAGGGAAAGAAAGAAGAGAAAAAAAAAAAGGGAAAAGAAAAAGATAAAAACAAACAAAAACAGAACAAAACAAAACAAAAAGAATATGATCAAATATGATCAGGCTAGTGCATAGACCAGTGCCACACACTAGCTTTTGGGCATATTTTGGTCTGTTAGAAGAAAGTGCCTACTAAAATTTTAAAGGAAGAAAGACTTATATATGTACAAAATAAGGGTTGATACAATGAAGGGTTGGAAGATGACTGTAAAGATGAAAATTATAAAAGATTTTATAAAAGGAATTGATAAGATAAGAAGTTGTTTTTTAAAAAGAAAGGAGAAGATTTAAAAAGAAAAAGAAAAAAGAAAAAAAAAAGAGAGAGAATGTGATCAGGCAGGAGACTAGAACAAAGCCATACACTAGTGATTTAGGGTATATTTTGATCTGTTAGAAGAAACTGTATCTCAAAATCTTAAAGAGAGAACAACTTATATATATATGCCAAAAATAAGGGTAACTACTATGAAGGGATAAAAATATGACTTTAAAAATGAAAAATAAAAAATGCTTTTTTTAAAAAAAAAGGGATTGATAAGATGTTGTTTGAAAAAGGGAAAAAGAAAAATTCAAAAAAAAACAGGTAAAAAATTAACTTTGAAAACCTAATGAATTATGGTAAAAAAAGCCATGAATTCTATGTGCAGTACTCCCCTAGCGCTGGAGTTCTCCCGTTCTCCTTGATGGGTAAACTTGGTCTTGGCTTGCTGGCTGTTCGTGCTGATCTTCTGGGGGAGGGGCCTGTTGCCGTGGTTCCCAAATCTCTTTGCCGGAGGCGGAATTGCCCCGCCCTTGTGAGTCCAGGCTAAGCAAGCTGCTCGGGTTTGCTCTCAGGAGCTTTTGTTCCCTGCAAGCTCTCGGTACAGCTTTGGAGGACCAGGGTGAAAATGGTGGCCTCCCAATCTCCACCCGGAAGAGCCGAGAACTCGGGGCCCCGCTCCTCAGTGCACCCCCAGAGAAAAGCAGTCATTCTCATCTCCCCGGTCTCCGGCTGCTCTCCGTGCTCACCCGGCCTGTGATCAAGCGTTTCTATCTCTGGCACCCGACCCCGTCTGGAGTCTCCAAACCTAGCAGATCCCTGCGGTGCGGTTCTGCGCCGCTCCTCCCCGGGGGAGGAAGGGGAGTCTCCCCAGCTCTGCCGCTTGTTGGGTCCCTGCTGGAGGAGCAGTGGCCCGACTGGGCCGCGGATCACAGTTTATGGCAACCCGGAGCTGAGAGCCCGTGCCTCGGCCCCGTCTCTGCAGCCGGCTTCCCCGCTCCAATACCTGGGAGCTCTGCCGCACTCAGGCACCCCGGGTGTTTCTGTGACCCCGAGGATCCTGAGACCACACTGTCCCGCGAGGGTTCCACCCCCGCTTAGCCACTGGAGCGACGTCCCTCAGCGGAGCCGGCTTCTAAAAGTTCCGATTTTGTGCTCCGCGGCTCTATCACTTGCGAGAAGCGGCCGACGGAGGCCCCCTCCCCTGCAGTCTATCCTCTCGTATATCGCCTCGGATTCACTTCTCCGCATGTCCTACCTTCCAGAAAGTGGTCGCTTTTCTGTTCAGAGTGTTGTTACTATTCTTATCTTCGATCTCCTGTTGAGTTCGTAGGTGTTCAGAATGGGTTGATCCCTATTCAGCTGAATTCCTGAGACCAGAAGAAATCCAGGTCTCCTACTCCTCCGCCATCTTGCTCCGCACCGCCCCCCCCCCCCCGCACCATTCCTTTTTGATAATTAATCTCCTAGCTGAACCTAGCACAGGTATAAGTCATTAGCTTCTGGAACATGAAGACACAAGAGGTGGACTCTCAGTCAAAGGAGAGATCAGATAGCTAAGGAAACAAGGAAAAATAAGGACATGAAGATACATGTTGACTGTGTCTGAGCACTCACATTGATGAGGGACTTGCATCAGATCAGACTCGGTCTTCCTAACCCCACCCCCAAGGCTGTTCCAAGTGTGGAGATGAATGTAGGATGCTGTAGCCAATGAACTATGAGTATTCTTAATCCCATTCATGAGATCTCCTCTAATTTGAAGTGGAGGTATCAGATTATTTTAGTTTTATGCCATCGAATGTCTGATTCATCGAACCCTCTTTGGTCTAACCCATGCTCACCAAGTATGCTTTTTGGCCACACAAGCCTACCTGACGTGTGGAGAGCCCTGGGCCCCAGAGTAACTTTAGAACCTCTGGCAGTGCTCCTTCAGAGAAAATCAACAGAGCCTTTCTGATCGTGATTTCAGCTTCCAAGTCACCTTGACCGCGGAGGCAGAATAGACTGACCCGTGGGATTCAGACCACCAGACCATGGGACGGTTACTAGCCCGAGTTTCGATGAATTCCCTGCCATTCTAATTCAATTGCAGTCTCATTTCTATTTTGGTTCCTATGACTCTACCTCTCAGGACCTAATGCCCCCTCTACCTGAAAGAATAAATCTCCGAGCCTTCAAAATAGAAGGACTCATTCATTTGGCATTGATTAGATAAGGTTTCCTTAACCTTTTTTGAAGCCCCAAGGTCTTTGATATACATGAGTCTCTTATGTCCCACCACCTTTCAACGTGCCCAACCCAAATAAGTACATCTTATAAATAGATGTCCCCACCTGCTAAGAAGTCTCTATGTAATATGATAAAACAATAGGGCTTGTGTCCTAATAATATAGATTCGATACACTTACACATTTGTGTGTACAGATGCTAGCTATGGAGATTTCCGTAAAGCCTGCCCTACCCTCCAGCCCCATCTGAGGGTCCCTGCACCCTCCCCAACAAAACTCCCTTTACTGCCCTAGATATAGTGTCGATAAGAATTACAGATAAATATCTTCTGATTTCTGCAGAAGGATCCCAACTTACTTATGATAGAGTTGGTTTAAGGTAAGTGAGAGAGCAAGGCATGAGCGAAGGGAGATGGCAAAGCATGAAGCAGTAACATGTTACCTAATCGCTAAGTACCCATAATGGTTAGTACTGGTGACAGTGCTGGTACTTATGTGGGTGTGTGTGAGTGGGGTGTTTGTGAGTACGAGGTGCACTGATGTGAATGTTTACATGCACGTCTGTGTGCGTGAATGAGAACACACATACAAAAATAAATAAAACATAATCCTCACTTTCAGAATTCTAATTAAGTGGCAGAAACATGAAAATATCCATCATACCCCTCACAGGTAACAGTGTTTAGGTAAACTGAGCACTCTCTTTCCTGTGTCTGTCTGATCACAGGTTAAAGTTGCTCACTGCACAGACTTCACTCTAAAGACCAGGCTATCATGTGGTCAGGTGAGACTTGATGCAGGAGAAACTAGACCAGTGAATATTCTACCCGTTCATCCACCTGTTGCCATTAAAACAATTCCATTAATAAATCCCCCAACATCTACAGCTTCTCTTGTAAGGGAAAATACAGTTAGAAACCATTTAAAATTATCTTTACAACTATTATTCAAACTTGAGAATTGAAGTAGGTTATCTCTGGGTGTTTTCAGTTTTTCTTAAGTGTGTTCTGCACATAACACATAGTTCTTATGGCTCTGAGAATATAAAACGTAAATGTCCTTTTTTGTCCTGATAATTGTTTAGTAATGGGTATCAAATATTAGTAGCTGACCTATCCTAACCACTAGGATAGCAGCCACAGTCCACTCTGCTTCTACTCTGAGAAGCATTACCAGGGAAGTAGAAATTTTAAGAAAACAGTGAGAAAAATGACCATGGTTAAACAGAGATCTCACACGAAGCTAGGAAAAACTCAAGTAACTGAATCTTTATGACTGATAGATTACTCAAATAATTTTACACATGGAGGACACTTTATTGTTTAGAAAGTACTTTTTTTTATATGTTTCACACACATAGATCACTGCATCTTCAAAAAAAATCTCACAAGAAGTTTGAGGAAACTACAGCTCAGACAAGGTAAATAGATTGTTCAAATCCAAAGAGCAGTGTGTGTGTGTCTGTGTTTATTCAGGTAAGTCCAATCCTTGAATTTTGGGCTTTTTACTTCTAAGCTCATGGGCTTTTCCATTAATTATACCACAAGCTTTTCTGAAGCCAAGACCCATGATAGGCAAAGCTGTTTTTAATGTTAGAAAAAATAAAATAAAATAAAATAAAAAAGAGAGAGAAACTTGTACAGAATTCTCTGTAGTCCAAAAGGTTCTGTTTGTTGACTTTAGAGTTGCTCAAATTATGAGACTTAAAATATTACACAATGATTTTCTCTTGTGTGGTAAATCTAAATGAACAAATATGAGCCACTAAAGGCATTTTTTAAGAAATATGTATTTAAAATTAAGAATAATCAAGAGATAGCCAAATAAATAATTAATATAAATTTAATAGCAAGTACAAGAAAAATATTGATATTTTAAAAGTTCATCCTTCATTATGAGGATTTAAACACATATAATTCCATTTAAGACAAAAAAATCTCAATCTGTGTGGATTTATGTGTTTATAGGTTTGTATACTTATATATTCTATCAATTTTTATATTTATATATTAATATTTTTATGTAGAAACCAAACTGAGTATCATTAGATTCCAAACCCATTGGGTGAAATTTTATAGGAAAACAGAATTTGCAGTGTCAATTTGTCCCCACAAATGATTACAAAAATAAAGATGTCTTTACAAAGGACAAGTCTGGTTGATACTGTCTTATTAAGTTGATCAAATTTAATATCACCGATAATGGGACAAACTGACATCATATGCTTATTGATATGTTGTCATGTGAAAGACACAACATCACCAAAAATGTTTAACCTGAATCTAAGAACAAGAAAATAATAGACAAAATAAAGCCAGATTAAGGTTCATTCTGTGAAACAATCAGCATATACTCCTCAAAATATGTTGATGCTATTAAAACCAGAAAAAAAAAAATGAAAGAACTCTTCCATTTTATTGAAAACTAAATAGAAATGATAACAAAATGCTTGCATGGTCCTCATTTGATTCGTGGATCAAAAGTATAGCAGTTATAGGGGCGCCTGTGTGGCGAAGTCGGCTGGGCGACCGGCTCTTGGTTTCGGCTCAGGTCCTGATCTGAGGGTTGAGGGATCGAACCCCATGTCGAGCTCCATGCTCAGGGCAGAGTATGCTTGAGATTCTCTTTCCCTCTGCTCCGCCCACTCATGTTCTCTCTCTCTCTCTCTCGCTCTAAATAAATAAATGAATCTTTTAAAAAAATATAGCAGTTATAAAGGACATTATTAGGAAAATTCAGGAAATTTAAGTATGAATTATATATATAATATTATTATATTGTTAAGTTTCTTGTGTGTGATAATGTTATTTGGAGATTGTCTTATTCAAGGAGATCCATGTTGAAGTATTTAGAAGTGAAATATCATGATATCTGCAATTTACTTTCAAATTAATCTGACAAAACATTTAGTGATAGAGCAAAAGCAAATGTGCAAAAATGTTAACAATTGGTAAATCTAGATGAAAGATAAATAAAGGTTCATTGTATTACCTTTCCACTTTTTTGTAGGTTTAAAACTTTTGAAAATATAAGTTGGGAAAAATTAAACCAAATAAAACTATTCTTTAAATTCTTTATTTCATAGGTCTGATTCAGCCATATTGCAATATAGGTTTATCACACATGCATTCACCTTTTTTGTAGATTTCAAATATTAAATGTTGAATGAATGTTACAAATTATAATCAGAATATACAACAAGGCACTTAAGGAAGAATTAAAAAGATTTAAGAAGCATGTGAAATTTCGAGTACAAATATAGAACAAGAATAAATGATACTGGTGATGTTAACATTCAGACTGTTTGCCCCATCTTAATTTCTCTGCTCCCCTCCCACTTAGAATCTAAAAAAGCATTCATTATAAATTGGAGGTACAGAATTCTTAGAAAATAAGTGGATGAGTTGTATGATTATCTTTACAAGTACAATTGGCTTTTCAGCAACCTGTAAGCCATTGAAAAAGTAACTCCATATCCAACAAAGAAAGCCAATGCCCGATTTGGCTGGGGAAGGGGTGTCAAATACGCAATCGTGTGGTAGATCCGTGCTCCAACAAAGAGTCTGAAGTGCAGGATGGCCGTAGAGAGATCTGGACCACTCAAGGAATACAGAAGGCCAATACCAAGAAATGGCACAATATTTTCAAGGTCATTCAGGTGAGCTCTGTAGGAAAAAATGATTAGCAAAACACTGATTTCAAAATCCATAGAAATCCATTCATTTTTCCCTTTCTTCTAAAACTAAATATAATGTTAGTGGATCCTAAAAATGCAGATTTATTATTTTTTTAAAGATTTTATTTATTTATTTGACAGAGAGACACAGCGAGAGAGGGAACACAAGCAGGGGGAGTGGGAGAGGGAGAAGCAGGCTTCCCGCCGTGCAGGGAGCCTGATGCAGGGCTCGATCCCAGGACCCTGGGATCATGACCTGAGCCAAAGGCAGACGCTTAACGACTGAGCCACCCGGGCACCCCAGATTTATTTTTTTTTTTCAAATTGCCTTGTTTCTTTAACCATTTGGCTTTTATTTAAAATGTCTTATTATTTTTGGTTCTATCTTTAGCATATTTCAACATATAACAAAGAAGACACTTTTCACTTTCAAGAACATCAAAATTGCATCTGTGCCATAAAACTCACTTCAGTTTTGTAGATGGGAAATATTTTTTCTTCTGAGGTTCATATAATAGCAATTCAAGAGTCTTCTTAAAACTCTTCTTTCCAAAAGAAAGAACTTTTGGTTATAATCTTTCATAAGACTCCTCCCTCACTTCTGCCAGTCTACAGAATGGTTACTCAGACAATCCTTGCCCATTCACCACAACTACTTGGTTACCAACAATTAATTTACCAATTCAATAACAAGAATCTTATGCTCTCAACTTCAAATAACAGAATACATAAGTAGCCTTTCAAATATGGGTAAAATTTTAGCCAATCTATCCTCAAATTACAAGAAGAATTAGCTAACCGAGGGAGCAAAGTACAAAGAATACACAAAAATTATAGATCATAGAAAGATATGTTTCCTAAATTTTATCTTTATACCATGGCTAGAAGATTTCCCCCAGTTCATGGCACCTTGGGTTTCTCTGGCTAGGATTGCGAACAGAAGGCCCGTTTATTATTGACTTGATTTTTTTTAAAGTGCTTAATTTTAAAGTCTAATGTCCCTGTTTAAGTAGCCAGATTTAAAACTGCTTTAGAATCTAGACTAGAAATTGAGATTTTTGAGAGACCTTATCAGCTATTGATAGGTATTTTAAAACAAAAAAAAAAATTAGTTTTATGTCACTTTCTTTTCTTCTACATAGGTTCCTGACAAAGATGGTGACAACATAAAGGCTTGGAGAAGGTGACAGTCACCTAGATAAGTAATGGTTTTGAAAGATTTCAATAAAGAATGACCTGTTTCTGAGTAAAAGCAAAAGACAGAAAGATATGAGTGTTCCCGTCCCCTCTCCATCATGGAACAGGCTACTGAGAGCAAGGTAGGCAAGAAGGGACGGGAATGCTATTTCCTACTGAGGAAGGGTCCAGTTCACCAATTACATCAAGGCTATTTGTTTTGGTCTTTTGAATTCTCCTGCCAGACTACAGATGCAACTTCACTTCCAATCTTGGCCATGTGAGTTTTCTCCCTCACAACTTTCTAAAAGAACAGACATTTTAAAGTTGGGGAAGAAGTTTTAAAAGGGAGACCCCATAGAAAACAATGTCTACTTCCAAGCCTACTTAAGCAATGGGCAAATAGAATGCAGTTTTAAAACAGAGAAGAAAGTCAAGGGCAGTAAGAAGTAATGCGGTTCACTGGGGGCTGAGGGAAGGAAGGTCGGAGGAGGGCTTCTTTTGACTTTACTAGCCCCTCATTTTTTCTGGCCTCCCTCTATCTTATTTCTCCTCTTCAGCTCTCTTTCCCTGTCCTCAGTCCGCCAAATGATCTTAGAAATAACACTGCTCATCGTCCTAGGAAGGCCTGTTTTCAACAGACCCTCATCTTCAATGCTAATTCATGACATACTCAATGCTAATTCACGCCATCTTTTTAGACCCTGGCCAGGGCATTCGGTTTCCCAGCTTTCCCAGTGAGCACCTGCTATAGCTCAGTATCACCTGTCCGCTGGAACCCTTTCTCTGCTCAAAGGACAGAGTTCATCTTATAGGCGCAGCTTCTTTCATCTTCATGTCCTTTCTAGACTGCTTTCAAAATCTACTAGCAGGTGCTAATTTCAGTTTTCACAACCACTTTCTATCTGGGTCTATCCCCTTCCCCCCGTGATGGTTCCTGTTCCCATTTTCGTTTCTTCTTTAGACAGGTGCCCCTTGGTATAGGCTTGCTCTGTGGCTGACATTCCCGCCAGCCCTTCTCTGTGCTCATGATGCTCCAGTCACACCTCCCTGCCTCATATCAGAACCACCTGGATTTCAGCGTCATCCACCTGACCTGGACCAGTGTTGCTACACATCTTTGAGAATTGTCTGGGGGTGGCCAAGTACAAAAGGAGCCTCATACCAGACTTCCAGACTCCCTTATCTCAGCCAAAGCTCTTCACGCTCAACATAGAGCAGTGTGCCCAAATTCCCACAAAGAAATTGTTCCAAATTGCCATGATCTCTCTCCTCTTCCTCTTCTCAAATCCTACTATCCTTCAAGCCCTTCCTTCATGCAATATTCCTAGATATTTTAAGAACTTATACCTTGTCCCCCACAACTTAACATCTAATAAGAGGTTGCTTTATATCATTCTCTAATTACTACATGCGTGTTGGTCTTATTTTCAAGGGAAAAGTTATAAACCCCTCAAGGGCAGGAAAGTTCTTTTATAGTACCCTAACACAAGAAATGACAGTAATGTACACACAATGATTTCTCAGTGAATGCTTTATTCAGGCACTGGGGCCAGAAGGGAAGCCATCTAGTTCAACTCCCAGCCCAAGGCTCAGTCCCTTGACAGAATCCCCAGTGAGTGTCACCTATATTCCATTAAACACTCAGTAAAAAGGTATTATTTGCCTTTGAAGGTAGTGTATTCTAAACGTCTCTCCTTGCCCTTATACACCAAACCCAAGCCTTCCTTCTTTTCCTTTTGAATGGTTCTCTTTATTTCTCCAGCTGCCCTGATTACTTTGCAACTTTCTTTTCATCTTGTTGTACTGAATGGATACATGGTCTCATATTCTTTCTAGAACATGGCGAGATGGGATTAAATAAATACATACGTAAAATGTTTTCTAATCTCTGATTTTTGTCTGTCCAAAATGCAAGTCACTTACTTTAAGCCACTTATCTTGATATTTCCACATATATTACTTTATGTTTTTACTTATTTGCCCCATATGTGTATGTATTAATTTTCTCCATATTGCATATCTGAAAGCATCCCTGTCACTTCATTTGTAACCCCATTCAGTTCCTGCCATTGGGATATACTGATAGAAATAGCTTTATATGTGGAAGTCATGGGGGAAAAAATCCAGATTAAAAATCAAATGAGGAGATTATGGAAACTCTTTATCTGAAAAGTATCTCCAAAAGCGAACTGTTACTACAAACTTTTTGATGGTGTTGATAAGGTCTCAAAAAATACAACTGGAAACTGGACACCTTGTTTTTCTTGGAGACTCTTCTGTTGCCACACTGAAAAGGCAGTGTCTGACCACCAGGGGGCGCTGTGCACACAGTCGCTGCACCTCTTCTAGGACACGGATTCCTTTCAGAAAGAACTAAGGTAAATTGTTCACAACCTGACTAGCTTCAATAACGGCTTTCTCCTCTAGAAGTACAGTCAGTCCTATGGGCATGGGGGCGGGGCGGGGGGTTGGGATGGGAGGGGAGAATGGGGAAAAATCTAAAATCTCAAAATTAAAATATCTTTTGTTAAGCTTTCACACATGACACTTGGATGTTCCCTTCAAACTTACTAATGCTATTGAGCATTGAACTGTTATCACTTTCAAGTCCTGGGCAATGTTATGAGTATAGGGTCGTGATCAGCATCATGTATGTGATTATCTGCTCTAGAAGGGATGTACAAAAAGGTAAAAACAAAAGTTTTAAACTGCTTAATGTCTCTTTGGTGGTTTTGGCAACTCCACAAAGCTGTACTCACCTTTTCTACTGTTTATTCTTTTTCATCATAACACTTACAAATTTCTGATACTGTTTGAAATTTTCACATTCTTCGTCCTGAAACCATTTTAGATCCACATTCTTGGAATCGTCCATTTTTAAGACTGGTTGATTTACTCGTAAGACCATTAATTTAACAAATATATAACTATGTGAAGCAGAAGTTAACATTTTATTCAAACTACCTAGCACAGACTTCCTCTTAGGAGAAAAACATTCTTGTTTAATAAATAACTTGGGGTTAAATTTTTTGCATAATTTTGGTACTAGAAGAGCAGAAGAGTATATGAAGCCAAGGAAGAACCTGCAAAATGGTGTAATGGTGGGCATTATTTGAGGGGAAGAAGGTACAGTGCAACTTCCCCAGGGACAGGATGCTGAAGGACACTGTCAAAGCTGTCTAACATACAACTTGAAATGTTTGCGTTGCCATAATGTAAACACCTCAATTTCATCAAGTCTCTTTTATCCACATTTTTTAAGTTGGTTTGTTGAGAGTTGAGGAAAGAGCCAAGTTTACATCAGCTTAACAAAATGTAGACTATGGAAACATGCACACGTGTAGAAACCCAGACTGAGAGTGAATCTTGAGATCATATACCAGAGGGAATCTGCAGGAATCTGCCGAAATCTTGGGAGGGGCTTCAGACTTTCACAGGGAATCAAGAAAAGTGATAATGCAAATATGATCTAGATCCTAGAGGGTTTAGAAACTCCAGCTGGTTCCCAAATTACAGAAATAAAATTCTTTTATTTCAGTATCCAGTTCACCTATTCATACTCACCAAATTGAAACAGTGCATCAAATATACTCATGATGTTTCCTATCTTAACTATTCACCACAAAACAAAATATCTGTATGTTTAAGTATGGCTATGAAAACACTTCACTGTTTCTTTAATTTTATATAATTTTACTTATTCCTTGAAATGTGCTTAAAATTGAACGATGTTTGGATGAGCGTTAGACAATACTAAGTGAGAAGACGGTATATAATTTGATGTTTCCGATGTTAGAAAAAGGTAACTAATAGATTGGTAATAGACTCCCAATACAAAAAATTCTGTGGGGGAAGCAGGTTATCCAAGATGGTGACATAGGAGGCTCCTTAACTCCATTCCTCCCACAGCCACCTCAAATGTACAGCTACACACAAAGTAATTACCTCTGAAAGAAATCCAGAAACCAGCTAAGTGACTCCAACACATTGAGCAAATACCCACATTGAAATGGGTAGGAAAGGCTGAGACACAATCTTGCCACAAACCCCACCCCCAGCATAGTGCCATACAGTTGAGAGGGAACTCCCAACTCCAAGCTTCTTTCTCAGGAACAATCGGTTTGGACCCCCACATTTAGTGCCCAAACATTTATGACTCTCACCAAAGGATGGGACCTCAAAATATCTAGCTCTGAAAATCAATGAGGATTGCATTCCCAAGACCCAGAAGACTTACAGCAAACAGAAGAGAAATTGTTAAGGGAAGCCCAAGACTTGCTGTGTGTCAGCACAGAGGGAGCAGGCAAAATTGTCCATCTCCCAGTCTTTTCCTGAAAGGGATCCAACTGCATACTTTGAAATCTACTGCCTAAGTGTCAGTATGCATGCATCTAGGGTTGGGCTTTGATCCTTCCTAGAAACCAGGGAAGCCAGCAGACATCTCCTCCACCTTCTCCCTCTAGCTTGATCCCAGTCACCAGAATCTCTCTGGAAGGAGCTCATATACCTGTATGCACTCCAGTTTTTATGGCTGCAGCCCTAGGGCTGGGTCTCCGGATCACCTGGCCTTGATAGCTAATAGCACTACCACTCATGAGTCCTATAAAAATACAGTAAACAAAGAATCATTCTCAACAAGCCCAGGCAGTCACTGCAACTATCCCTCCCCATGGCTATATCTAGGTCCAGCACAGATGGAGCAGACAAAAATGTCCAAATCCAGGATCTCCCTAGAAGGGGCTTAACTACATACTTTTCCCACTGCTACCTGAGCATCCAGCTTCCAATCAGCCTACATCTAGATCTTGACTGTGTTCCTCCCTTTAGAACATGTGACAAGTCTTGGCACACCCAGAACAATTGGGAGCCGGTAAAAACAAAGAAGGCAGCTTGGAGAATCACAAACATCTGAGAGACAACCAGAGGCTCAGGCCAGGATACCTGACAAGTTTCATCTCCTACATGAGACCACTCTGCCAAAACCTGGAGAAGTATTTTTTTTTGTTTGTTTTGTTTTTTTTTTTTTTTTTATCTAATGCAGAGAAACCAATGCAGAGCCAAGGAAAATGAAAAAATAGGGGAATATGTTTCAAACCGAAGAACAAGATAAATTTACAGAAACAGATCTTGATGAAATAGAAATAAGTAATCTAATAGAGAGTTCAAAATAATGGCCAAAGATGCTCACCAAGGTCAGAAGAGAAATGCATGACCAAAGTCAGAATTTCAATAGCAATAGAAAATATAAAAAAAAATCAAAAAGAAATCACAGAGCAGAAGAACATAACTGAATTTAAAAATCCCATAGAGGGGTTCAACACAGGCTAAATCAAGGAAAAGAAAGGATCAGCAAACTTGAAAACAGGGTGATGGAATTCATCTACCTGGAGGCACAAAAAGAAAAAACAAAGAGTAAATATAGTTTATGGAACTTATGGAATACCATCAAAAAGATGAATGTACATATTAGGCAGGTCCCAGAAGTAGAAGAGAGTGAAAAGAGGGCAGAAAGCCTAATCAAAAAAATAATGGTTAAAAACTTTCCTAACCCAGAGAAAGAAACAGACATCCAGATGTAGGAACTTCAGAAGTAAAAAAAATGAATCCACAGAGACCCACACTGAAACCCATTATAATTAAATTACCAAAAGTGAAAGATAGGAGAGAATCTTAAAAGCAGCAAGAGAAAAGTAGCTAGTTTCATATAAGGGAAGCCCCATAAGACTATCAGCATATTTTTTACCAGAAACTACAAGGCAGAAGAGAGTGGGATGATATATTCTAAGGTCTCAAAATAAATAAATAATAAAAAATTAAAAGTGCCAGCAGGAATCCTCCTCCACCTGACAAAGTTGTCCTTCAGAATTGAAGGAGAGATAAAGAATTCTCCAAACAAAAGCTGAAAGTGTTCATCACCACTACAGCAGCTAGAAATGTTCAAGAATGTTCTTTAAGCTGAAACAGGACACTAATTAGTAAGAAGAAAACACATGAAAGTATAAAAGTCACCAGTAAAAGCAAGTATAATTAAATTCAAAATACACTAATGTAATGATGGTGGGTACATCGCATAACTCTAGTATAAAGACTAGAAGACAAAAGTAGCAAAAATAACTGTAACAAAAGACACAGAATGATGGAATGGATTAAAAAAACAAGATCCAACTATTTCTATCTATAAAAGACTCACTTCAGCTTTAAGGATACAGGTACTGAAAGTGAAGGGATGGAAAAAGATATTCCATGGAAATGGAACAGAAAAGAAAGCAGGAAAGCCATACTTAACATGGGACAAAACAGACTTCAAGCTAAAGACTGTAACAAAAGACAAAGAAAGCCATTATATAATGGTGAAGGAGGTCAATTCATCAGATGATATAACATTAGTAAATACTTATGCACCTAATATAGGAGCACCTAAATATATAAAGCAAATATTAACAGATCTAAAGGGAGAAGTAACAATACAATAATAATAGTAAGGGACTTCAATACCTCACTTTCAATAACAGATAGATTATCCAGACAAAAAATCAATACGAAAATATTGGACTTAAACTATACATTAGCTTAGATGAGCCCAAAAGACATTTAAAAAACACACCGTCCAACAGCAACAATACACATTCTTCTCAAATATACATTGAATATTCTCCAGGACAGATCATATGTTAGGCCAAAAACAAGCCTTAATAAATTTAAGAAGTTTGAAGTTATATCAAGCATCTGTTTCAACCATAACAGTATGAAACTAGAAATCAATTACAAGAAGAAAACTGAAAAATTCACAAATATGTGGAGATTAAACAACATACTACTAAACAACAAATGGATTAAAGAAGAAATCAAGAGAAATTTTAAAAAATATATCTTGAGACAAATGAAGATAGAAACAGAAAATACCAAAACTTACGGGATAAAGCAAAAGCAGTTCTAAGAGGGAAGTTTATAGTGATAGATACCTACATTAAGAAAAAGAACGATATCATATAAACAATCTAACTTTAACCCTCAAGAAACTAGAAAAAGAATCATACACTGTTATCAAATGAGATGTAAGTATGGTTCAACATCTGTAAATCAATACCACATTAACAAAAAGAAGGACAAAAATAGTATAATCATTTCAATAGATATCAAAAAAGCATTTGACAAAATTCAAAATTCCTTCGTGACAAAAACTCTCAATAAATTAGATATAGAGGGAATGTACTTCAACACAGTGAAGGCCATACAGGACAATCCCACAGCTAACAACATACATCATACATCATGAAAAGCTGAAAATGTTTCCTGTAAGATCAGGAATAAGATAAGGATGCCCACTCTCACCACTTTTGTTCAGCATAGTTTGGAAGTCTTAGCCAGAACAATTAATCAAGAGCAAGAAATAAAAATCATCCAAGTGTAAAGAAAGAAGTAAAATTATCTTTATTTGCAGATGACATATTATATCAGAAACCCTAATTCCACTAAACAACTGTTAGAACTAATAAATGAACTCAGAGAAGTTGTAGGATATGAAATCAGTACACAAAAATCAGTTGCATTTTTTACATTAAAAATGAACTACCAGAAAGAGAGATTAAGAATTCAATTTACAATAGCATCAAAAAGAATAAAATACTGAAGAGTAAATTTAACCAAGGAGGTGGAAGATCTATAATTGAAAACTACAGGACACTGATGAAAAAAACTGAAGACACAAGTAAATGGAAAGATACCCTGTGTTCACAAATTGGAAGAATTAATATTGTTAAAATGTCCATACTATCCAAAGTGAACTACAGATTCATTGCACCCCCCTCTCAAAATCCCAATGATATTTTTTTAGAGAAATAGAAAAAACAACCTTAAAGTTTGTATGAAACCACAAAAGACCCTGAATAATCCAAAGCAAATCTGAGAAAGAAGAATTAGGCTGGAGGTATCACACTTCCCGATTTCTAACTGTATTACGAAGCTATAGTAATCAAGGCAGTATGATACTGGCATAAAAGCAGACACATAGATCAATGAAACAGAAATAGAAAACCCAGAAATAAACCCATGTACTTATAGTCAATTAATTTTTTACAGAAGAACCAATAATATGCAATAGAAAAGGCTAGTCTCTTCAATAAACTGTGTTGGGAAAACTGGATTTCCACATGCAAAAGAATGAAACCTGACCCTATTTTATACTATACACAAAAATTAACTCAAAATAAATTAAAGACTTGAACATAAGATCTGAAACCATAAGATTCCTGGAAGGAAACATAGAAGGTAAGCTCCCTGACATTGGCTTTGGCAATGATTTTTTTTGGATTTGACACCAAAATCAAAGACGACAAAAGCAAAAATAAACACATGGGTCTATATCAAACCAAAAAGCCTCTGCTCAGCAAAGGAAACCATCACTAAAATGGAAAAACAATCTACGGAGGAAATATTTGCAAGCCACATATCTGATAGTGTAGGCGGTTAATATCCAAAATAGACAAGGAACTTAATATAGCTCCATAACAATAATAATAATAATAACCCAATTAACAAATAAGCAAGGACCTGAGTAGTCACTTTTGTCCAAAGAAGACATCCAAAACCACTGATTTTGATTCAAAATCATCCAAAAATCAATGGTTTTGATTAGCCTCCCCTCTCTCAGGATAGTTATTGTCAAAAGGACAAGAGATAATAAATGCTGGCTGGCAAAGAAGTGGAAAAAAGGGAACCCTGTTGGTAGGAATGTAAACTCGTATAGCCACTATGGAAAACAGTTTGGAGGGTCCTCAAAAAATTAAAAATAGAACTACCAGAGGATCCAGCAATTCCACTTCTGGGTATATATCCAAAAAAAAAAAAAAAAGAAAGAAAGAAAGAAAGAAAAGAAAAGAAAAAGAAAAAGAAACCATTATTCCAAAGAGATATCTGCATTCCCATGTTCACTGCAGCATTATTCCCAATAGCCAAGATCTAGAAACAACTTAAGTGTCCATCAACAGATGATTGGATAAAGAAAATGTGGTATATACGTGCAACGGAACATTATTCACCCTTAAAAAAGTTATGTACAGCAACATGGATGAACCTGAAGGGCACTATGCTGGGTAAAATAAAGCAGACGGAGAAAGACAAATGTTGTGTGGTATCACTGATATGTGGAATCTAAAAGACAGGGAAAAAAAAAAGTCAAACTCACAGAAACAGTAGAAAGGTGGTTGCCAGGGGCTGCGGGGGGAGGGGGGGAGATAAGAAGAGGCCGGTAAAACGGTACAAAATTTCAGTTATGAGATGAAGAAGGTCTGAAGATCTGAAGTGTAACATGGTGACTAATACAGTGTATTAATAACACTGTACTCTATAAATGAAATTTGCTAACAGATTAGAACTTAAATGTTCACTTAAAAAAACAAAGGGGCTGGTAAAGCTGGAGGTCATGGATGTGTTAATGAACTCGATGGGGATAAACGTTTCACAACATATATGTGTATCAACTCATGATGCTATGCACTTTATATGTCTTACAATTTTATTTGTTGACTACAGTTCAGTAGAGGTAAAAAAGAAAGTTTGCAATTTACGTGACTTTATGGCAAGGATTAAGAAGTATACCTTCAGAACTAGAATTCAGTTTGCTTTTTTAAAGCAGTGTATTAATTATATTATTAGGAAGCTGTGTGGATGGTATCTTGGCTTACTGCTTTTCATTGTTCATTGAATTCTCAGTACATTAAACATAATACCTATAAAGGAGAGAGAGAAAGGAGGGCAAGATTTCCCACGTTCATATTTTGAGCCTTATGCAAAAGTATCTTCAACGTTTCACACAAGCCGACAGTCTCAGCTCTGGAGAAAGATGACAAAACTGCAAAAATCCACCATCCTCATTTTACCTTCTACCTGTAATCCTTTTTGAAAAATCCCTACAGAGAAAAAAGTCATTAACCCCAACGAAGTAGGAAATTGGCATGTGCAATTGCAGTGAGAGTTGGAGACTTCTAGATCCCTAATTTTCTATAATTATTATATGGACTAGTTAAGATCAGTGACTTTTCTCCCTTCTCATGATCCCCAACATCCTCACTGAACTCCTTGACCAAAATTCTTTGATCAAGTAAATAATTTCAGGAGACAGTGGGTTTACCTCCGTACACGTTCCACTCTGTCATCTGTCCGAAGATACTTCTTGGCATTTTCTCCTTTGCCAAAGCCAGGACAGTCTTCTGGGTTGGCAAAAACCTATTCCAAATTCCAAGAAAAAAAGGTATTTCAAATGCCAAATAACATGGGAGTATTCTACCTGATAAGTTACTTGCATTTTAATGGAAGAAATACAGGCATCCAGGTTGGCCCTTATGAAAAGAAAATTTGGAGCTCAAACACGGGGAGGGATCTAGACTTTAAGCTTTTCCTAACAGTGCAAAGCATTTTTTAAAGAAAAGCATAAATAAGAACTTAAATAAAAACTAATGTATAAAAATAGTGAAAAGGAAGCAAAAATGGAAAAGAGAGCCTGATTCCAAGCCATCATTGACTATTATTATGGTGAACTGGCAGCTTTATAGTGATGTTGATGGAACTTCCCTCGCATATTAACATTCCCAACTGGTTGGATCATATGAAAGTCTTTAATTTACTAACCATGGATGTTAGAGACCAGGCAAGAAGTGTAAGAGTGAGGGGCAGGAAGTGTATTTTGTACTTTGTCAGGATACGTGTATCTCTTTTCTTTGGCTGAATTAACAGATACTTTGGGTTGAATAATATAGTGAAACATAAGAAGTTGAACAGCATTCCTAAAAATACCAAGTACGTGTTCTAGGGCATATGTTCACTTATTCCTTCCTGCAAATTATTATGCTGTTTGATACGATCTCCCCATCCCTTGAAACCTGAAAAATGCATTTAAGAAATATTTAAGTATGTTCCACTGTTTAATAATTTATAATAAAGATAAACATGAACTACAGAATTAGCCTAATTTAAGCTTAGAAATCCATAAATATTACACTTTTTTTCTAAATATGACATAAGCATTTATTTCAGATAAAGATGTTGAGGAGAACTGATGGGAAGGGACATGATACGCTATCAGCTCTTGAGATCAGCTCTGTCCATCTTGTTTCTAAATAAATGCTTGGCACATGCTAGATGTTCAATAAATATGTTTCAAATAAGTAAATAAATGTATTACAGTGGAAAGTGTGCATGGGATTTGAGTTTACAGCAATCCGAATTAGAATCTCAGCTTCACTCTTTATTGGTGTATAACCTTGGGTACACTACTTAACCTGTCTGACTTTCATTCAGGTCCTCATCTATAAAATGGGGGGATTAATTCTCATTTCACATGATAATACTAACAATTGAATGATTTTGCACATACAAAGAGTATCACATGGCTCCTGGCACATATCACCGGCACTCCACAAATTTGAGTTCTTTTCTCCTTTTCTTGTAAGATGGGGTACATTTCTGCTATGCTTAGTACTACTCTGTTTCTAGAGGACACTGTGGACCCGGGGGTCGGAAGCCACTTTACAGCCTGCAGCTTTGACACCTGGACCCCTTGGAGACTTAAATATGTCTGTAGGTGCCCCCCCATTAAAATGCAAATATCCTTGGGAAGGAATTATACCTCAAGACAGTAAAAGGGAAATACCTTAAGGATGACAATAACCTCTAGATAAAAGCAAGTCTCTGAAGGACAAAAACTCAGGACAGGCACTAAGAGAGAAATAGGTGTGGGGGGGGGCGCGTCAGTGGTTCCCTTGGTTAAGCATCCGACTTTTGATTTCGGCTCAGGTCTTGATCTCGGGGTAGTGAGATTGAGCCCCATGTTGGGATCTGCTCTGGGTGTGAGGCCTGCTTAAGATTCTCTCTCTTCCCTTCCTCCTCTGCTCTCTAAATAAAGAAATAAACAAATAAATAAAAAAGACAGAGAGAAATAGGTGGTTTCCAGGAAGAAATTGCTGACTAGGGACAAGGACCACACCAGTGAAAATAGTTTAACTTTGTCAAGGTAGCTTTGTTCTACCCCCACTTACTGTGTTATAAACCCTGCTTGAGTATAGGATATAGTTTTCAAAATCTTTCTACTACCTTCCCCAAGTCTCCAGTTTAAGAAAAAATCATTCTTATGATGCTAGGCAGAAATAGCATCCACTTAAGAAGTCAGAACTACACAAAATTCAAATGCTTTGCCCCAGTCATAAAAGGCTCTACTGATAATAAGGACTTAATTCTATTCCCAAAGGTGTATCCTTGACCTGTAATAGAACTAAAAACACCAGCTGTCTGGAAAATGACTATTTTCTAAACTCTAGCTGGCAAAATTAACTTCAAAATCATAGAGTTTTCTTGAAAACTTTGACACTCCAAGAATCTCATGTACTAAGTAGCATGACAAAAGGTAAAAGCCACAAGGAAAAAAACTACTTTACTGACTTCCGGGAGAAAGTACCTGTTCCATAAATATGTCAGATGCATCTATACCAAATGATGGCATAATTCATTTGCAACATTAAACAATGTGCCATTGGGCTTTACCAAAAAAGTTTTTTAAAAAGTAAATTAAGAAAATTGTTTTCCAAAATGCCAACCCTTAAAGGAAATGATTGCCTCCAATTGTCTTACCTTTCTTGTCAATCTATAGAATGCAGTTGCAATACTCATAAACATCATTTTTGAAAGAATAATCGTTGTATAGGAAGCATAGGCCATGAATACTTCATTTTCCATTAGCTCAGTGAGGTCAACCATTTTTTCAATTTTGGTCTGGAATCTTAAAAAGAGTTTAGACAAGGGAAGAAAGGCAGACATAAATACCTCAAATAACCTTACAGTCACTTGGTGTACTTATATTGCAGCATTAACCATATTGTTCTTAAAAATATCTTGGGTTATTGCAGGAGAAATAATCTTTTCTAAAATTTCAAAATAAACAATATACGTGGTTTTTTTTTTTCTAGTTCTATAACATTAAGCTTGAAAGTATCAAACAAGCATGGAGTGAAAATGAAAATGTAAGGGTATGAGAAGCAAAAGTAAATGGGCAAAATGTGTAAAGATAGACTAAAATCCTATTTTTGCATCAAGATCAACCACAAGTTGGACACAAAAGACCAGAGTTCATGGATTGATCTCTTTAGAAACATTAAATTATGTACATAGTGGCACCATTAATGTTTGATTAGAAATGCCTAAGTTTGGAGAGCCTGGCTGGCTCAGTCATTAAGCGTCTGCCTTCGACTCAGGTCATGATCTCAGGGTCCTGGGATCGAGCCCCACATCGGGCTCTCTGCTCGGCGGGGAGCCTGCTTCTCCTTCTCCCGCTCCCCCTGCTTGTTTTCCCTCTCTCACTGTGTCTCTGTCAAATAAATAAATAAAATCTTTAAAAAAAAAAGAAAGAAAGAAAGAAAGAAACGCCTAAGTTCTGGGGCTCCTGGGGGGACTCAGTCAGCTAAGCGTCTCACTCCCTCCCCCCTGCTTCCACTCTCTCTCTCAAATACATAAAGTCTTAAAAAATAAAATAAAATAAGAAACACCTAAGCTCTAATATATGTCCTGCTTTAGAAAGCCAACTTATAGCTTTTTGTCATTTCAATAGTATTTAAGATTCCAGGCTACAAGATCTGAATTCCAGTCCCACCTTTTGGTTATTAACTTTGGTTGAGAGATTTGGCCTCTCTGAAACCAAATTCCTTCATTTCTTTTTTTTTTTTTAAAGATTTTATTTATTATTTATTTGACAGAGAGAGAGATAGAGAGAGATAGCGAGTTAGTTCCTAACTTAGCGGTTTGTTGTCAGGATTTAATTGAGATAACATGTGGAATATACTTAGACTTAGCACAGCAACTGGCCCGTGAAGAATCCTCGATAGAGTTATTGTATCCTTATGATCATCATTATCACCATGATTATAGTCATCACTAATACCAACACAAGGAAACAAGGAGAAGCAGGATAATGGAAACAAAATGCCGGGCAAATGCAAAGTAAGGAAGTGGCATTTATGGGACTCTTGTAGAGGGAATAAAGGAAGGAAGGTTAGCTTTACGTAACTCTTCACATGACTTCACCTTCCACTGAACGCCAACTGTCTGTCTGGAGTTGGAAATATAATTGGGAATGTACCCAGAAGGGAAGCTAAGGTATGCTGATGATACTCAAGTCAAAGTGGGTAGGGATTTCAGGTAAAGCTTAAAATTTAAATTCCCTACCTTACCTGGTAGCCATTCTTTTTAACATCCTCCTGTTCTGTTATTAGCTCTGCTGTCTGTTTCTTCTCTCTTTTCCACATAAACACACATCTTTTCTAACACCCAAGCTTCAACACTATTTAACCTGCTTAGCATGGAATTCAGTTTCTTGGACACAATGTCCATTCCTGCCTTTGAAACTCAACCCCTGTATGCAACCTTATCAGACTGACATCGATCAAATTCTGATCATTCTACTCATCTACCAATAACCTATAAATCTATATCTCTTTCTCTACTCTGTGACTGGCCATATAGCTGTCTACATATTGCTGTGAATGTGATATAAACAACACACATATACATATATGCTTAATTTTATAACGTCCAACTATGCCCCATACTTTATGTGTGTTACATAATCTTTGTAACTATTTTGGTATAGTCCTCATAACTATATGCATTTTACAGATGGAGAAAGTGTGACTCAGAGACGTTAAGCAGCCAAGCTAGGACACAAACCCACGTCTCTGACTTCATATCTATACACTAACTACACTTCACTGTCTCCTTCAAGAGACTGTAAAGTGCTCACTGCTGATTCAACGAACACTGACTGAATGCCTGCCTATGGCTGGGGCACCTCACATCTGTTATCTTGTTTCCTCTCCCAGTGATGCTACAGGGTAGGTACTATTACTCCCATTTTTCAGATGAAGAAACCAAAACTTCCGAAGTAACCCCTATTTTTTTCAAAGATTTTATTTGAGAGAGAGAGAGCACGAGCAGGGGGAGGAGCAAAGGGAGAAGCAGACTCCCCACCGAGCAGGGATCCCAATGTGGGACTCGATCCCTGGAGCTCAGGATCATGACGTGAGCGGAAGGCAGAAGCTTAACCAACTGGAGCCACCCAGGCGTCCCAGTAACTCCTATTTTGAAAGCTAGGCTGAATATGTGCTTCAGATTTAAGCAAACAGAAACTGTATGTTTCAGTGTAAAGAACAAAACCAAATGCATATGATACATTAATGCACCTCCACAAGTCAGCAGTCTTGAAAGCACAGAATGTGATATAAGCTCTCAGTGCAAGGTAATACTTTTAGTACCATTTAATGTATCTGCTCTTGTTCTGGTAGCGGGGGCGGCGGGGGTGGGGAGGAAGTCATGAATAAACTGCACTATCCTTCAAAGCTCATGTAAAGTAATTAGCTTAATAAGGGATCCTTAAGTCCTATGCCTCTGGACAGAGATCTGAAGAAACACAGCAGGAATGTTAATTAAAAAAAATTAAGAAAAGTTTATCAAGTTGGAACTGTTGTTATTTAACAATAATTTTACAACTAAACAGTTTTTGTAGGTCACTACAGATGTTTACAGAATGAAATGTATTTAGCAATGGAATATAAGTCCAGACAATGGTTTTCTTTTGGTGAAAACTGGTCTTGAAAAAGTAGAGAAAAAGTGGAAGCCTTCCAGAGCTGCTGGTGGGAAAAGAACACAAAGATGTCAGCAGTTGCAGGAAAACGGCAATGCGAGTTTTTTTTCTTCCAATGTGAATAACACATTGAAAGCGTACCTCACACCAAGAGTTTTTCCAACACCAAGAATGTAGCTTAACTCCTGGAGTCTGTGGTTTGGGGAGATGGGCCAATGCTGAGCCTCTGACTTCAAATCCTAAAGGTCCGTGAACCACTTCTCAGAGACCAATATCTTCCACTCCCAGCATACCAGAGGGACAGGTGAGGAGAAGGTAAGACATTGAGAAACAGAAGTGATTTGGGGAAGGTATGTACTCTGGTGAGTGCTGTGTATTGTGTAAGACTGCTGAATCACAGACCTGTACTCCTAAAACAAATAATACATTATATGTTAATTAAAAAAAAAAAGAAAGAAAGAAAAGGAAGTGATTTACAGCACGGAATAAGATGGTGCTGGCCTAGACTTTTTTTCAAAGCTGATTTGTCAGGACATTGCCTTGAGCCTACATCATGGCTGGGCACTGCAGTCAATACAAAATTAATGGGGCACCTGGGTGGCTCAGTTGGTTAATAAGCATCTGCCTTCAGCTCAGGTCATGATCTCGGGGTCCTGGGACAAAGCCCCAATTCTCCCTCTCCTTCTGCCCCTTCCCTTCACTTGTGCTCTCTCACCCTCTCTCTCAAATAAGTAGATGAAATCTTTAAGAAAAAAAAACCCCACAAAATTAGTGAATGCTTTTTACTAAGGGAGGTCGCCAGGAGGGAGGAGAGCAGTGTAGTAGTGTTAATAATTAAGAGGGTAAATTTTTAAGTGTTTTGAGTATTCTAGGAACGAGGTATGAATAATCTAAGAAAAGACAAAACATGAAACTTGGTTATGAATTAGAGAGAATGAAATGTTACAATGATGAATTATATTTGTCCAGGGTATCGTTCCCTTCATTGTCCATCACTGGTTGGCACAGCAGAGCATACCACCATCTTTTTCACCAGATAGCTGGGCTCAGTCCCCTAAGGTGGAGGTGACGCCTCTGAAGGGACAAAGAGCAAAGTGTGAAGCACACACTCTGGAGCTAGACTAGAGTCTGGGTAAATTTGGCTCTGCCACTTACTGGTTGTGGTTTAACTTCTCTGGGACCTACTTACCTTACCTGTATAATGAGGTTAATAATACTTCCTATCTCACAAGATTCTTGTATCAAATGAGCAAAGCCTAAAGATTAGAAAAGCACTGGGAACTGGTAAATATTATATAAGTATTTGGTAAATAAGTTCCTACTTTGGCACTGTTCTAGGCACTGAGGAGATCATTTGAGGGTTTTCGAAAAGCTTACCCATTATCTCACTTGATCTAGAAAATTCTAAGGTAGTCAGAGCAAGCAATATTTATCTCCGCTTTTAACATGTAAGGAAGCTGGGGCGCCTGGGTGGCTCAGTTGGTTAAGCGACTGCCTTTGGCTCAGGTCATGATCCTGGAGTCCTGGGATCGAGTCCCGCATCGGGCTCCCTGCTCAGCGGGGAGGCTGCTTCTCCCTCTGACCCTCCCCCCTCTTATGTGCTTTCTCTCTCTTTCTCTCATTCTCACTCTCTCAAATGAATAAATAAATAAAATCTTTTTAAAAAATAATAATAACATGTAAGGAAGCTGAAGTCTGAAGAGGTAGAGTGAGTTGAGTAATGTGACCCAAATTCACAGTGGAGGGGTCAAGACTGGAACCCAGTTTTCTCAAGTGTTTAGCTCATGGTCTATCCAACATCAAGGCTAAGAATTCTAGACCACTCTGGTTTTCTGGGGGCCTTTTTCTGTCCAATCTCATATTCCTACCTTGCCCTCCTCACCCAAATACAGCACCTACCCCTACTCTATCTATTACAGTTGAGTCTTTATCTCTCAACCGTGGAACATTCCTCTTCTCTTTACACGGGCTCTGGGCCAAAAAGGGCAAAGTTCTATTCTTATTTATGGTGGCCTTGCAACATCAATATTGTGAAACACACACAAAAATCTGGTCACACAACCCTCAGCCATGACTCTGCAATTTCATACCTTCTAAAACAAATGTAATGCTACCACAAGATTAAAAAAAGAAAAAAAAAGATAATTCAATGGCCTTGTTGCTGTTTATCAATTCTAGATTTTTTGAAAGGGACAAGGTGATTGCAGACTTGGCCTCCTACACTTTGGAGCCTGGGTCCTAGGGAGAAAATGCTGGGGGCCCTGGGAGAATGTGAGGTAAGGCTGTTCTCAGGGGCCTCTGCTGATCTTTCCCAGCCTCACTGAGAAACTCCACTCCAAAACAAACCCTTAGAAAAAATTGTACTTTTCTGCCACCAGGAGCAATATTCAAATTGGGACTGATTTGCCACTTTAAAAAATGACCAAAGTCCCTACATAGTCCTCTTATTTGGGGAACAGCAAAGGACAGCAAACCCTATTACTATCTTAATTCCCAGTACAGTAAGCCCCCAGGGGGGATGCAAAAAGTGTGTGTAGTTTGGTATTCACGGGAAGCTAAGGCCCTGAAGAACTCTAGTCTTAAACGGCAAAAGTCGGAAAGGCTATAAGCTGGAGGATCTGGGGAATTTTCCATGTGCCCCTATAACAATGCTTAATTATAAGCCACTTGGCACTCTCTTGGAGAGAAAGCAGACAGAGGGCAAAGGAGAAAACCAAAGGGTGCCCAGAATACTAAGAGGCCTTGGGACTATTTCGAAGAAAGCAAGGAGATGGGAGATTTGCATGCACCTTCTCTCCGATGCCCCGGGCCCGCCATAACAGTAATACCCGAGGCCTCACCTCCCAAATAAGGGTTTCCCATGGCTTCCTCCTCCAGACTGGGGGGCTGGCTATAATATCACAAAGTTTAATCTATGTCCTCCTGCACTTTGTTATTGTCGTTATATTATTATTACTAAACTTGCCAATGTTCCTCTTGCCTAGCAAAGTGAACCACGAGGAGCAAATCCTTCTTGTACTTCAGTAGGTGCAAAGGCCAATTTTCCCAGGGCCACTGCAGGATTCCACACCCTTCGGTTGAACAGAAATTGCCTAACTTATAGCAACTTCATATATTACTACAATTTGCACACAGAGGGTAGAGCACACAGAGACTCTGGAGCTAGACTAGGGTCAGGGTGAATGCGACTCCGCCACTGACAGGTTGTGATTTAACGTCTCTGGGACCCCAGAGTTCCAGGGGACCCATTCAAAGTGGACGCTCGCGTGGCTTGAGAATAAAAAGTGAGTAACTCACTACTTAAACATGAAAGGACTTAACTCTCTTAAGTTTCTTTCCTGGAGTTTGTCCTCGGGTAAAATTTACCTACCAGGGTACAGGGACTCAACTCCGTTCCAGAGGCGACGGATTGAAAAGCCAGAGCTTAGCCCCTACAGAGAACAAAGAAGTTTCACGCGGGAAAAGACTTTTCAAGCCCACCCCCTCCACCCACTTTGCTCCTTCCCGCCCACCGCCCTCTGAGCACCCATTCCTTGCGCGTCCCTTCCCGGGCACGTACGGTGAGTCCCAGTAAGAGTGCAGCGGCAGCGAAGCTGTCCCAGCCGGTGGCTCGCGGGGGCACTGCGGTGACTTTTACCGCTCGGGGAGGCGGGTCGCAGGCGCCGCGCCCACTCTGGCCAATTTCCAGTTAATTCTCTCTCCGGAGCTTCAAGCCCGACTCCCAGCCTCGCCAAGCACCTCCCCTAATTGGCCTGACTTTTTTTTTTTTTTTTTTTTTAGATTTTATTTATTTATTTGACAGAGAGAGACACAGCCAGAGCAGGAACACAAGCAGGGAGAGTGGGGGAGGGAGAGGCAGGCTTCCGGAGCAGGTAGCCTGATGGGGGGGCTAGATCCCAGGACCCCGGGGATCACGACCTGAGCCGAAGGCAGATGCTTAACAACTCAGCCACCCAGGCGCCCCTGGCCTGACTTTTTTGTGCAAGAGTAATCACTGCCCACCCGTTCCCTTCTTTGACCCCCTGTGGCGCCTGGTGGAAGCCTTTCTTCCCGGTTCCCCTATTCAGTGGGGAGGAGATGTTGGCAGTTAGTATCAGACCTCCGTGTCCTTGGACTTTGCAAGCACGCCAGTGGGAAAGCAAGGAAAAAGCGGTTAACTTTTATTTAGCTGGAAACAATTTTTTTTTAAGGTTTTAATGTTGAATTTTGAAAGCTTTAAAAGCTTTATAGAAGATTTAAATCTCTAGGGGGAAAAATGATGAGAAATCATTCATAAAATTACCTTCCATTGAACTTCACTTTCCCTGCATCCGTGGCTGGCAAAGCCTGGCTCGGACACAATGTAATGTTCAATAAAGATCACCTATAGTCTTCCAAACCTGTAATCCCAAGCAGCTTGCTTCTTCACTCTGTCCCCTCATGTTCAGGATCCAAAATGGAAATGGAGGAGATTATACTGGATCAGTTCATTACACGATCAGCTCAGTATGGTTTTTGCAGGGACATTCAGGGGAGTGTTTTAGGAAAGCATGGTTATTCTAACATCAATATCTAGATTAGGGATATTTCTAAGCTTCCTAGTCCCCACAAAAATATGTATGGATCTAGCTTCCATGGTTTTATCTAAAACTATTTAAGGATTTATGTTTTCAATCTATGTTATTTCTCTCCTGGTACTACTTCTCACATTTACCACCTGCTGTGTAGTATACTTCCTTTTTTTCTTTCTTTTTGTCCTAATTTTATCTCCTTCAGGTTTTAAGGGGTGTCCTCAGGACTAGCTAGCTAAGATTTGATAGACAAGTCCGTGTTCTACCAAAAAAGGAAGTAAGACTTACCAGTTTGCTCTAGGAAGCAGAAATTAATCACAAACCTGAGAACAATTTCTATATAAGCCTATCAGTAGAGTATTGGGAAATCTAGCATCAGAAGATAGTAGTGCTTCATTTTCAGGTCTATATCTTTTGAAAAATGTGTTTATTTACTTATCTCAGTAAAGTACTCTGGAACCCGGCCTTAACACTAACTGGAATAGGACAGACTTTGAGATGAGCCTATTCTGAATTCTCACCACAGGAGTTTAATACTCTTAATTTATTATGAGGTGATACAGCCCAAACCATAACATTACAGAAAAAGGTACAGAGAGCTATTATTAAATAATTTGACCTACAGAATTCCATTTGAGCAGTTCTAACATGTTTTTGAAAAGAAGGGAGCACCTGACTCATCTGATGCTCTAATTATAAGATGTAATCAAACTTAACTAATCAATGAATAAATCTTGAGTTCCTGCCATCAATAAACCATGAACAATTATTGCCTGTCTGTTATATATATAACACTGTCTTTAGTACAACATCAGCACTTAACAGTAATAAATTTAATTCAAAAGACATTTATGAAGTGAATACAAGGCACTTGGCTTGATGCTAAGATCTGAAACTCAGATAAATAACATCAAATAATTTTGCTCAAGGAGTTTATAATCTAGTAAACACAAAGGCCAAAAAAGTACAAAGGCCACCAAACTTGAGGAAGAAAATATTTCAATTGAGAAATGAGAATGACAGTTGGGGTAGGAACTAGGGCAGTAAAGAATTTACACTTTTTATTCATCTTTGTTATAAGCCCTTAGATGAGTACAGAACAGAAAGAGTTTTTATCCAGCTTGTTTTATTTCGGGTAAAGGGAGGGGTTCAGACTTTGAACCTTTCTCCTCACCATCATTTTAAGTCTACAGTAAAATCTTTCAGGAAAATTCAACTCAAACTTTAGGACAAGTAATTCCCTAGTAAATATTAAAACAGTTTAAAAGGTCAATGATTTGGGGTGGGAGAGCAAAGGTCACTCAGCAGAGTAGCTGCCATAACAAAGAAAAGGGGGATCAGGTCAGAAAGGTCTAGAAGAATAAAGCATTTGCAGCCTACTAGTTCTTACCTTTTAAAAAACCCACAAAGGAGAAATATCAGAAAGGATTGTCATTACCACAAGACAAGGCTTACTGTAAGTGGGAAGGGATCAGGTGCCCATCATTTCTTGTAATTATCTTAGATCTTTGTTTTTTTTCTAAATCCACAGGAAAAGTTCCCCCGTAATCTGAAACTAAGGGTGCATATCCTTCATGAAGATTTGTGTAAACATGCATGAGAACTTTTAAAATTAAGGGAACCAAAAAGTGAAATAAAAATAAGCAACATTCTAAGCATACAAATTTTTTTAAAGGTTTTATTTATTTATTTGAGAGAGAGCACAGGCTGGGGTAGTGGGAGAGGGAGAAGCAGACTCTCCATTGAGCAGGGACCCTGATGCGGGACTTGATCCCAGGACCGTGGGATCATGACCTGAGCCGAAGGCAGATGCCTAACTGATTGAGCCACCCAGGTGCCCCTAAGCATACAAATTTTATTTTAGAATTATAATATGCTTTTTAGGGCACCTGGGTGGCTCAATCTCTCTCTCAGATAAATAAATAAAGCCTTTAAAAAATATATAATATGCTTTTCAAAAGGATACTAGATTGTTTATCTCTCCCAACAATCCTGTAACAGAGTTCTTATTTTTCCTATTTTACATATACGCACTCTGAGATCCAGAGCAATTTGGAAGCTCTACCAACTTCGAAAATAAACTCTAAGCCTAAAACCTACAGGAGGTAAAAGTAGCCAAAATGAGAGGAACAGGACTAAAAAATAATAAAACTCATGAAACTAGTCAAGAGAATATGGCAAAGCTATATGACAGGTAGATCAAAAGAACACAGTAGAGTCCAGAAATAGAATCACACTTAATTCATCAACTGATTCCCAAAAAGGTGCCAAAGCAATTCAGTGGATAAAGGAAAGTTTTCAACAAATGGAGTTGGAACAACTGGATAGCCATATGGAAAAAAAATGTACTTCAACTCTAGTTCATACCATATACAATAATTAATCCAACATGGATCATAGACCTAAAGACTAACACTAAAACTTCTGGAAGAAAACAGGAAAATACCCTAGGGGTAGGCAAAGATGTCTTAGACAAGGCACAAAAAGCATTATCTATAAAAGAAAAAAAATATTAATAAAGTGGACTTCATCAAAACTGAAATCTCCTAGTCAAAAACTATCATTAGGATACAATGGAATATTATGCAGCCATCAAAAAACTGAAATCTTGCCATTTGCAATGATGTAGATGGAACTAGAGGATATTACGGTAAGCAAAATAAGTCAATCAGAGAAAGACAAGTATCATATGATCTCACTGATATGAGGATTTATTTTATTTTATTTTATTATGTTACGTTAGTCACCATACATTACATCATTAGTTTTTTATGTAGTGTTCCATGATTCATTATTTGCATATAACATCCAGTGCTCCATTCAATACGTGCCCTCTTTAATACCCGTCACCAGGCTAACCCATCCTCCCAACCCTGATATGAAGAATTCTTAATCTCAGGAAACAAACTGAGGGTTGCTGGAGTGGTGGGGGGTGGGAGGGATGCGGTGGCTGGGTGAGGGACATTGGGGAGGGTATGTGCTATGGTGAGCGCTGTGAATTGTGTAAGACTGATGAATCACAGACCTGTACCTCTGAAACAAATAATACATTATATGTTAAAAAAAAAAAAGAAGAAGATAGTAGGAAGGGAAAAATGAAGGGGGGAATCAGAGGGGGAGACAAACCATGAGAGACTATGGACTCTGAGAAACAAACCGAGGGTTCTAGAGGGGAGGGAGGTGGGGGGATGGGTTAGCCCGGTGATGGGTATTAAGGAGGGCACGTATTGAATGGAGCACTTGGTGTTATACACAAACAATGAATCATGGAACACTACATCAAAACCTAATGATGTAATGTATGGTAATTAACATAACATAGTAAAATAAAATTTAAAAAAATATATCATTAGGAAAATTAATAGGCAAGCACAGACTGAAAGAAAATATTCTCAATACATTTATCTGACAAAGAACTTGTATGCAAAATATACAAAGAATACCTATAATAATTAAGAGACAAAATATACAATTAAAAATAGAAAAAATATGCAAAAGATTTGAATAGACACTTCACAAAAGAAGTTATATGACTATCTAAGAAGCAGATATAAAGGTGCTCAATGTCATTAGTATTCAGAGATATGCAAATCAAAACCACAATGAGATACTTCTTCCCAAACATTAGAATGACAAGAATTAAAAAGACAGACAAAATCAAATATTGATGAGGGTGTGAAGTAAATGGGATTTTTATACATTGACTGTGAGAGTATGAAATGGAACACCCACACTAGAAAAACTGGTTTGTAGTTTCCTATAAAGATAAACATAGATCTAGGCTATCATCCAACACTTCCACCCTGAGGTATCACTCAAGAGAAATGAGGACATATAGACACAAAGAGAATTGTTTAAAAATTTTTTTGCAGCTTCATTTGTAATTGCCAAAACCTGGGAAAACCTAAATGTCCATCAGCAGAAGAGAAAACAAATTGTGTTAACATTCATACAGAAATACTAACTAGGTCTCAAAAAATATTAAGAAAGTACTGACACATAGTAACATGGCTGAATTTCGATACTATGTCAAGTAAAAGAAACATTTACATGAAGTTCAAAGACAAGTAAAACTAATCTGTGATCACAGAAATGAGAAAAGTGGTTGTTTGTGGTGGGATGGGATGCCAATTGGCTGAAAAGGAGCATAAGAAAATTTTCTGGAGTGATAGAAATGTTCAGATAGCAGTTACATAGGGGTACACATTTATCAAAACTCACTGAACAGTACACTTAAAATCTGTGTACTTGACTACATACAAATTGTACCTCAATAACAAATGAATTTTTAAAAATTGTATGAAGTCTATGGAAGGTGGTAATGAGCTAAGCCTAGAATAATTACATGTTCACCTCTATCAATTCCATCTTAATATTGGGTTGGAAAGTATTGAAGGAAAATGTAAATATATTTCAGAGAAAACTGAAATCCTCATTTATTTCTGTTTCTCCCTCTTCCACTGAAACAGTAGATATTATTTGCTTTTCCCAGAAGAGGGATATTCTTAAGTACAATTGTCTGCCAAGTGTTAAGAAGGACATCATCCCTTTCACTGAAGCAGTCAAAGAGCAACACCTAATCTTGCCAAGATTCTCTGGCAAATGTTTCAGGCAACATGGAGACATAATTCTCCATTTGTAGGATTAATGTTAACTTTTCCAGCAGATAACACTACACTCACTCATGGACCCTACTATAGGCCCAGGGAAGGCATCCTGACACTCCAATCGAGTTATATAATTTAGGTTCATTCAATCAATCCCGTCAGTATAGATGATATATTGGAGGCTTTAAAACACTGAATTCACTGAAGCAAACCTGAAAATATTATTTCAAGTTTAGAAAATAAGCACTATGCACCACTTGCTAATATCCCCATAATTGCTTTTGCTTCTTTCACATCACATAAGCTTACTGACAACAATTACCAGACTGTACTAATAAAAGTTACCATCACTTCTATAATGGAGCCTCTTTTAGGTATATGAGAGCCTTCCATGTGCTGAGAGAAATCACTTGGCAAATCTTGTGGAACCTACTTTCTTTCTGCCAAATCTGTTTAAAATTCTTCTTTTTCTCAGTTTTGATTTAGTAACTTTAGATCTCTGCATTATGTTGTGTTTTGCACAGAGCTATTGATTTCAGCTAAGGAACCGTGAACAATAATTATTTTGCATGACTAAGCTCTGGTACACCATTGTCAGGCACTTTCCAGTACCAGTAGTTTCAAAATTTAGAACAGAACTGTCAAACAAGCAAATGCCTCCACCAAAGACTTCTATTTTCAAGCTACAGGCTTGAGTTCTATGATGTGCAATAACAGAGTGAATCTTTGTGTTCTTGTGAAAGCTCCTGATTTGACAGTCCTGGAAACGAAAGCCTGTTTCTTTCTAGAACAGATATATCAGTGGTAGCAACAATACAAATTTTTTTAAAGATTTTATTTATTTATTTGTCAGAGAGAGAGCAAGAGAGAGCACAAGCAGGGAAAGCGGCAGGCAGAGGGAGAAGCAGCCTCCCCGCAAAGCAAGGAGCCCGATGCGGGGCTCGATTCCAGGACCCTGGGATCATAACCTAAGCCAAAGGCAGATGCTTAACCAACTGAGCCACCCAGTTGTCCCAACAATACAAATTTTTTAAGCAAGGCTGAGGTATGGCATGAGATCTGGAAAGGGGAGACTCAGGCATGGAGATTATTAAATGCTAAGAAGGACCATATACAGTCAGTTAAGCAGCTTATCCCACACCGAGAACATCTGATTTGGCTCATCATGGTTGGACATCTTTCCAACCATTCCAGAAAATTTTTATGGGGTTAACCAATTTGTACCAACTAAAATTTTTATCCTAAAAATAATGTAAATCTAATACAAATGTTTCTTCACATTTTAAAAAGCCTAAGAATGGAGCATGTCACAGAAAACATTAATAGACGGGGCCATCCATTTTCTATAAATTAAATGTATTTTACCCTTTCAGCACAGCCAGTCATGACCCATCAGGAACACAGGCCAAACAATTTCTGTTTAAAAGTTGCCCTTTTATCTGAAGGGGTACGTGCACCCCAATGTTTATAGCAGCAATGTCCACAATAGCCAAACTGTGGAAAGAGCCAAGGTATCCATCGACAGATGAATGGATAAAGAAGATGTGGTATATATACACAATGGAATATTATGCAGCCATCAAAAGGAATGAGATCTTGCCATTTGCAACGACATGGATGGAACTGGAGGGTGTTATGCTGAGTGAAATAAGTCAATCAGAGAAAGACATGTATCATATGACCTCACTGATACGAGGAATTCTTAATCTCAGGAAACAAACTGAGTGTTGCTGGAGTGGTGGGGGGTGGGAAGGATGGGGTGGCTGGGTGATAGACATTGGGGAGGGTATGTGCTATGGTGAGCACTGTGAATTGTGCAAGACTGTTGAATCACAGATCTGTACTTCTGAAACAAATAATGCAACATATGTTAAGAAAAAAGAAAAAGAAGAAGATAGCAGGAGGGGAAGAATGAAGGGGAGTAAGTCAGAGGGGGAGACGAAACATGAGAGACGATGGACTCTGAAAAACAAACTGAGGGTTCTAGAGGGGAAGAGGGTAGGCGGATGGGTTAGCCTGGTGATGGGTATTAAAGAGAGCACATTCTGCATGGAGCACTGGGTGTTATGCACAAACAATGAATCATGGAACACTACATCAAAAACTAATGATGTAATATATGGTGATTAACATAACAATTAAAAAGTTGCCCTTTTACCCTTTACATTTTTACAACACTTTTTTTCCAAGGGTCTTATCTTCCATTGATAGTTTGATTCTCAAAGCAACACTTTAGGACAGGCATTACCTTCTTTGCATAGATTTAAAAACTTAAGAACAGAGATTAAATGACCTTGAAATGTCCTATGACCATGAAAAATAAAGGGAAGGATGGGAAGCATGACAAAGATGCCTCTTAGATGCCTGTATCTTTAAATACTTCCTTTTTATTGACCCAAGCCAGTGTTCAGGCTCTTCAAAATCAATTCATACTGACAGATTTATTATTGCTGCTTTATAAATCAGAATTCTTGTTTATTAAGTAAAAAGAGAAAGTTCTGCCTTTCTATAGGTCAGACTACTCAGATTTACTTTACAAAGTAGTCCCTTTCTAGGTGGAAAACCAAATGAGAAATAACAAATTGTCCAGAAGGAAGGAAATCCTTCCCCCAAGCTGTAGTAGAACTTGGAAAATGATCTCAGGTTCCCTCCAGAGGGTACCTTTCAAGTGACCACGGAGAAGTTACTACAATTTTTTTTAAGGGAATTCTCCAATTTTAGCCTCTCTCCACACCAGTATATCCTATCCAGCTCTGCATGTCTGGACTTTCTGGAGCACAACTCTGATAAGCCACTCCTCTACTAGAAATTCAAGATAGGATTCAAGAAACAATGATCTCAACTGGTCTACCTTTCCAATTCCATCTGCAGGATGCATTACATGAGAGTAAAAGTAAAATGTTGGGAGGTGGACTGGGTTTTCTTACCTCATTTGGTCAACTTCTGGGATGAATCTTGATGTAATACTGAGGTAAGTTTGGCCTGCACCCAGCTATTTATAGTATCCAATGGAGTACTTATGCAGAACTTAAACTTCTCTCTTTGAAAAGACTATAAAGGATTTGTTGGAAGTTGTTAAGCAGACATTTTAAAAATAAACAATAAAGGTGCCTGGATGGCTCAGTTGGTTAAGCATCTGCCCTCGGCTCAGGTCATGATCCTGGAGTCCTGGGATCAAGTCCTGCATCGGGCTCCCTGCTCAGCAGGGAGCCTGCTTCTCTGTCTCTCTCTCTACCACTCCCCCTGCTTGTGCTCTCTCTCTCTCTCTCATAAATAAGATCTTTAAAAAAAAAAAGAAAATAAACAACAAATTTAGTATACATATGTAAAATTATGAAATTTGTATTAGGGAAAATTTTTAAGTTTACAATTTCTTGACACCCTCAAATGTAGTTGGCAACTAAATAAAGAGAATTTAAGTAAGTCTATATAAGATAGAAGAGAGATAAAAAGTGGAGAGGGTTACTAGAGCAGAAACTTTACAAACCAGAGCCAATAAGTCAGCAGGAGCCCTAGGACAAAGGATTGAGAAAGAGACAGGATGGCTGGTGAAGAAGAGGAATTTCAGAGTAAGAACAGATGTGGCTCATAAGGATTTTCATCAGGATTTCAGACACAATGTAATGCAAACTTCCTCCTCTTTCTTTTCCCATACACTCTTCAGGAAAGTATCCCACTCTCTCTAAAGTCTTAGGGAGTTGATTTTCTTTCTGGAACTCCTGAGAGGTGTTGAGCTGGACTCCACCAAACAGATTGAGAATGTAGAGGCCCTTTGAGCACAGCCATGTTTGGGTTAAGCCACTAACATACAATGGACATACAACAGGCTCTGACCACAGTTCCAGTTCCTTCTTGGGAAGAAAATGGCAATAATTGGATTCAATAACTCAATAACTGGCAATAAGTTGATCCAGAATAATTTTTTCTCCTGCATATTCTACTCTGGTTTTGTCCAGCAAAACCTATGCTGCATCATGCTTTAGAAACTTTACGGTGAAGTCTCAGTCTTTACTTGGTCTCCTGCTCATAGTGCAGTTCATATATATATATATATATATGTATATATATATATATATATATATATATATAATTCCATAAATGACCTCTATGGAAAGGTTTTACTTTCCAATATGATCTTTAAGCACCAACGGGCTACAGACAATGATGCTCTCCATGTCTGCCATCTCTTTGTAAGATCAGTGACCATCTCAGCTCTCACTTACAGATGATAAGAAAGATAAGGATGGGGTTTAAACCCCCTATTATGATAAAGAGAGTTGCTTCCTGCTTCCCATGAGATCTGAAAATAGATTGCTCCACATCGACAATGACAGGAGACTTTCTGTCAACACTGTGAAGTTTCCATCCTTCAGAATCAATGTCGGCAATGGCTTAAGAATGCCAAAATATTTTAATAGCTTATGGGGCCAGTATACAAATTATTGATATCTTAACTGTATGTGGAATTCCAGGAAAAGCAGAGAAAGCAGAAGACTAGGGGGAGAGTCTATATGTATTGCTTACTCTGGGGTTGGTTAATTGACACATGTTCTACGTGTTTCCATTGCTATACTTCTCCTCTGTTGTCTTATCTGACAATATCTTCTTTTCACCTCAGTTTATCTAAAATTTATATAGTCTAACCTAGCTTCTATTTTCCCATAATTCTGAGACTTTTACCAAATTAAAAGTGATTTCCTTCTCTACTGAACTTTTGTAGGAGATTATATTTACCTCCTTTATGGTATGTTTACATTATCTTATAATTTGATTACTTTTGTAATATTTTAACACTCCCATTAGTCTATTTTAACTCACCTTTAAATATGCAGTATATAAATATAGGGCACCCACATTGAGAAACAATGTGTGTGTGCGCTTGCGCGTGCGTGCACACACACGGACTAAAAGGAAATAAACAAAATGGTGATAATTGTTTTTTCTGGCCTAAAGGCATCTGTATGATTTCCATTTTCTTCCTTTTACTTTATCTCTATTTTGAAAACTGTCCGCCATAATATGTATTACTTTTTTAATGTAAAATACAATAACTATATTTGATCAGAAATTCAAATATTTGATTACTTCCCTTGCCAAAGGTACATTAGGCTTTTATTTTTTCACAAAATACTCTCAAATGATATCAATAAAATACAAAGCACTTATCATCTAGGGTTATTTGCAGGAAGGAGAAATGATTTTGGTTCTCGTGTTCATATAATGAAACAAACTCTAGTAGCATCAGTTCAAGAGGTTTTCAAACTTTTTTTTAAGTGTAATTCTGTTTTTAAATGAAATCTTACCCAGAACCTTACAATTTAAAATAATTTACACCAAGGTACAGGTTTCTCAGAAGGTCCTAAATCTCTAGTGATTAGGACAAATGTGTATTTCCTTGGTTAGGAAATCCCTAAATCACTCTCATGGAATATTGGGGTTCATCTAGTCCAATCCTCTTACTTTACCAGAGAGTAAACTGAGGCACAGAGAGGTTATAATATCTGTCAAGATAACTCAGTTGGTAACTAGAACCTACATTTTCTAAGTCTAAGGTTCTTGCTGTTGGGTCATAATGTCCTAATTCCTGATTGCAATTATTTTAGAGCATGACATTTCTCTGACTCAGTTCTGGATTGTGACATACATCTCTTTTGAATTCTTGAGTCCTTACCCTTTGCTAGTCTTCAATGTCTAGAGTCCTGCTTTCATTCCAGACCTTAGAGAAGGCTTCCTGCCAAAAATGTCTGTTACTCAATGGTTACAATGGTTATTTTCTGATTTCCCAAGACTTGTCTTTAGTACCTGGCCTGTTATCTGACCAGATGCTCATTGCTACATTGCTCCTCTTTTGACAGACAGTGAAGATTTGTTTGAACCTGAGGTACATCTTTTCTGTCTATTCCATATTTGGCCTGACTTTGAAGTTGAAAGCACTCCAGCTTCCATGTGCCTATCTCTAAACTTACCACCTCCAAGCTGAGCAACACATTTAGATTTTTCCACTATTCTGCTTTCTCTTTCTTGCCCAACCCATCGGGAAAATTCCAGAGTACATTCTGTCTTGGTCTTCTAAAAATTATTGAAGTGATATACATTTCTATTTTTCTTTCATGCACCCAAGTCTACAAAGTAATGGTATAAGACAACAAATGACTGAGCTTTTCTCTAAGATCAGGAAAAAGACGAAGATATCACACCACTCTTGCTCAACATTGTACCAGAAATCCTAAAACAGTCAGGCAAGAAAAGGAAACAAAAGTTAGCAGAATTGGAAAAGAAGTAAAATTGTTTCTATTTGCCGATTACATGATTTTATATAAGAGAAAATCCTAAAGACTCAACCAAAAAACCGTTAGATCTAATTAATGAATTCAATAAAGTTTCAGTATACAAAATTAACATCTTAGCATATAAAAATCAGTAGTACTTCTCTACACTAACAACAAATTTTCTGAGAAGAAAAATCAATACTATCTATAATAACATCAAAAAGAATAAAATACTTAGGAATAAATTAACTTAGAAGGTGAAAAAAACTCTATGCTGAAAACTATAAGACATTGATGAAAGTAATTGAAGAGGATACAAATAAATGAAAAGGTATCCTACGTTCATGGATTGGAAAAATTAATATTGTTAAAATGTCAATACTACCAAAAGACATCTATAGATTCAATGCAATCCCTATCAAGATTCCAATGGCATTTTTTACAGAAGTAGAGAAAAACACTCCTAAAATTTATGTGGAACCACAAAGACTCCAAGAGTAATCCTGAGAAAGAAGAACAAAGCAGGAGGCTTCACACTTTCTGATTCAAGCTATACTGTAAAGCTGTAAAGCTACAGTCATCAAAACAGTGTGGTACTGGCATAGGAACAAAGAGACCAATGAAATAGAACCAAGAGCCTAGAAATAAACCTAAGCATATCTGGTCAGCTAATATTTGATAAGGAAGCCAAGAATACTCCATGGAGAATAGATAGTCTTTTAAATATATGATGTTGGGATATTTGGATATCCACATGTCCAAAAATGAAACTGGACTTATATCTTACACTACTCACAAAAATTAACTCAGAATGTATTAAAGACTTAATGCAAGATCTGAAACCATGAAACTGCTAAGAGAAAATATGGTAATAAACTCCTCACCATGGGTCCTGGTAATGATTTTTTGCATATGACACTGAAAGCGTAAGTAACAGAATAAAAAATAAATAAGTGGGATTATATCAAACTAAAAAGCTTTGCACAGCAAAAGAAACCATAAACAAAGTGAAAAGACAACATATAGAATGGGAAAAAATATTTGCAAAATATGTATCTGATAAGAGATTAAAGAAAAAAATATAAACAACTCATGATTCAATAACAAAAATAATAATAGATAACCCAATTTAAAAATGGGCAAAAGATCTGAATAGGCATTTCTCCAAAGAAGATATATGAAAGGTCCGCAGGTACTTGAAAAGATACTCAACATCACTTGTCATCAGGGAAATACAAATGAGCTATCATCTCATGCCTGTTAGAATCGCTATCTTCACAAAGACAAGAGATAACAAATGCTGGTATGGATATGAAGCAAAGGGAACCCTTGCACACTGTTGGTGAGAATGCAAATTGGTGCAGCCACTATGGAAAACAGGATGGAGGATCCTTAAAAAAAATAAAAATAAAACTACCTATGATCCAGCAATTCCACGTCTGGAAATATATCCAAAGGAAATGCAAACCCTCACTCGAAACAAACACTGTATGATCTCACTTATATGTGAAATCTAAAAACAAACAAACAAACAAAAACCAAACCAGTAGAAAAATAGATCAGACTTGTGGTTACCAGAGGCAGAGGGTGGAAGGAGGGGAAATTGGAGGAAAATGGTCAAAAGATAGATAAGTACTAGGGATAAGTACAACAGCATGATGACTGTGGCTAACACTGCTGTATGATATACAGAAAAGTTAAGAGTATAAATCCTCTGAGTTCTTGTCATGAGGAGAAAATTCTTTTCCCTTTCTTTTTCTTTTTGTTGTATCTATAATGAGAAGATGGGTGTTGTCTGAACCTATCATGGTAATTATTTCCCAATATATGTAAGTCAAACCATCATGCTGTATACTTTAATCTTATGCAGTGATGTATGTCAATTATTTCTCAATAAAAATAGAAAAAAAATTAAAGAAATACATAGAGGTTGACCTGGATTTTTAAAAAAAGTAAAATATTTGTAAAGGTGATTCTTGCAAGATTATTTTTCACTAGAGTTTAAGATGAATTATTTTATAGAGTATATTAGGATAATTTTAGTCACACATCCTTCCATATTTCTGCCTTTGATCTCATTCATGGGTGGTCACATCCTTCTCTTTATTTATTAGTCATTAAGTGAGCCTTAGGTGAAACCCTGAAGTAGGCAAGAGTTCATCTGGCAGTAAAGGTCATCCAGGCTTTTCTCTGCACCTAGAAATATATGAAAATGTCTGCAATGCTATTCCAGATCTAATAGTCAGCTGTCCTTTTATGAAACAACATGGTAGCTGCCTATGACCTGAGGTTGATTTCAAGAAGTTTGGGCTCCTCTCCTGCCTAGTTCTCTCTATACATTTGTTAGAATTTTTTGCATTCCAAGTATCAGAATACCCAAAGCAAATTCAATTAAAAGGAATTTATTAACCTGCATAATTGGTTAGTCCACAGGTACATCTAGTTTCTTTAAGGCCTTAGATCAAGTTTTATGGAATGAATTTGGAGTCTCTTCATTACTCAGCTTTGCTTGCTTGGTGTTGGCTGCATTCTAGGCAACTTCTTTCCTCATGTTTGCAAGGTAGTCCTGTCTCCAGAAATGTATGAAGTCATAGAGGTAAGCTTTCCTGACCCGAATTGGTGTTAATTGGGTCACACATCCATCTCTGAAATGAGGTAGATAAAATACACTGGATAACTTAATACTGCTGTGGTGGTGAATTTTAATATGTCAACATGGAAGGTGTTTTTGGATGAGATTAATATTTAAATTTGTGAACCCTGAATAAGCAGACTGTCCTACATAATGTGGGTGGGCCTCATCCAATCAGTTGGTGACCTGAATAGAACAAAAAGTTCAGCCTCTGAGAGCAAGAAGGAATCCTCTAGCAGACTGTGCATGGTCTTCATCTGCACCATTGGCTCTCCTTAGTCTCCAAGCTGCCAGCCCACGCTGAAGATTTTGACTTTCCAGCCTCCATTCTCACAAAGCCAATTCTTTATAATAAATCTATTTATCTTTTATTCTATTTATCTACCTATCTATCCATCTACCCTACTAGTTCTGTTTCTCGGGAGAACCCTGGAGAACTAATACAACTGCTGTGTGGGTCTACCTCCAGAGTTGGGGAAGAGAGAGCTTCATCCAAATGTTGACTGGGAAACTAGGAATGGTTTTAGGAAGGATGTAGGGAGTCTTGGCTTCTAACAAGACAATGAACAAATATCCACTAAGGCTTAACATTTTTTTTTTTATGATCTTTTGTCCTCTCTGCTTCTTTTTGTAGCTCATTCTTTAGACCAAGTGACTAGGTTTGAATTTCAGTTCAGCCATTTATTAGATATATGACCTTTGATAAGTTACATGACCTCTCTGTTCCATATTTTCTCCTCTACTTCTCATTCAGAGATAATCATAGTTCATTCCTACCTCATAGGAATGTGATGATTAAATAAATAAATAAACACACACAAAATTATTAAACAGCACCTAGAACATAGAAAGTATGCTATTACTATTACTATGCTATCACTATTATGACTATTTTTATTAATCGTAAACTCCTTTCATTCTTACTTGTTCCCTATTTATTGAGTTCCTAGTTTCTCCACATTACATCATTCACTGCTCGCAACTGAACTTTCCTGACCTAGAGTTCTTCCAATTCTTCCTGGCTCCTCTATTGTAATTAACCTATGGCAGTAAAATTTTTATCAATGCGTTCTTTCTGTAATTTGCAAAACTGAACAGACAACCTAGAAGCGTAGACTTTCAGAACTTGTGGAGATCATCTAGTCCAGTAGTTTCCAAAGTAGGGTGCACAGGAGTTTTGATTCATTCATTTGAGGAAGAAATATGTTAGGATTTATATTTTATGTATTTTAAATGTAAAATTTAAGAAAAAATAAGCTTGTTATTTAGTGAATGGGTTCATAATAGCATATATTTGTGTGTGCATATATATATATATATCTTATAATACATATAAGCTAGAGGGTAAATGCTCATTTTTTTTTTTTTACTGATAAGGTAGTGTAATCAAAAAAGCTGAAAGACCAGTGATCTCACTTGCTCCTCTTACTCCACAAAGGAGGCAAGTGACCCCAAAGAGAGAAACAACTTACCCAAGATCTCAACTGTGAGTAGAAGAATCTGGTTTTCAATGGGAGACAGTGTGAAACGACCATAGCTAAGTCATTTAAACCCATAGAGTCTCAGTGTCCTCATCCTTAAAGGGTCTCTTATGGGCCTTGACAAATAAAATTGTTCTGAATATTGAATGAAATGAAAGTGTATTAAAGAGGGTAGCACAGTGGTTGACCCAACGTAAGGGCTCAATTAATGTTAGTTCTCTTCATTTCATGTCTCAGGATAGAAGTCTTTCCATTGACTGATAGTGCCTTTCCAGAAACTAGAATAAATAATACCGTGTTATTTGGTGCTAATAAAGATATATGTTACTAAGGAAAATTTTTGCAATTCAAAATATTTTTTAAAGGATGCAAATACTATAATAATAATGATGATGATGATGATGATGATAATAATAATAACCTCAGTACCACAAGAGACTGGTAGCTGAGGGATATAGGGGTAAGCTCTTCCTTTGCTACCTTCCCCACAAATCAAACCATATGGGTCAACACTGTTGTTGGTGCCAGAATTCTCCTATTGAAGGGGTTTAGGAGCAGTGATCTGTTTGGAAGGGGAAGCCAGGGACTTGTCCTAAACCTGGTTGCATAGAAAGTACACTATTTATTTAATGGATATTTCCTTGCAGTAGCATTTTTAAGGGGATTGTTCTCTTGCCCCACCCTCACTGCCATCATCACTGGGTCTTGTCGCATATGCCCATATCCTTAGCCTAATAGTCTTTCCATTCCTTCTCAAAATCCTATGCAAACAAAAGTAAATCTTTCACCTTCATATGTGTTCTAAATAGCTGCTATCCTATGCGAACTCTTCACTTTCAACTTAGTAAGTCTTCCCATCCCTAAATCAAAACTAATTAGCTTTGTTTTTCAAATTGCTGACACTGGGGGTCTTCGCTATAACAAACCTGCATGTGATTAGTGATATAACGGCTGGTGCTGAGCTTGGGCAAATATTTATAGAGTAATCATATTGGATAGGGTTGAATAACCTCTCGGATTAAGTGTGAGAGTCTGCCAGGCAATGCTGCAAAATTGTGCTAATTTAATGGTACAGTCCATTGTTCCGTCTGCTGATACAACCTCTACAGACCCTGATACAAATATAATCAGGGATATTACGGCACAGTATGGTTCCTTTATTGGCGCCCATGGCAGTAATATGCCAGAAGAATCCAAATGTCACTTTGCAAATATAGATTATGTGGTAGGTAAATGGAAGCTCACTCAGGGAGAAGATTAAATATACACACAAGTAACATAGTGAGGGGCCTAAGGTAAGTAGTCACTGGATAAATAGTTGTTACGTTATTTGTCTCTTAGCTACCAAAGGGACAATTTTGCTTTTATTTACTCGCAGGAACAGTAAGCTGATCTGAATTAGGCAAGCCAGTTTTAGTGCTGAAAGAGGATTTCTTCTCTATCAAGCTGTACGATATTAATGCCAACTTCTCATAGGGACAAGCAAGTAAATCTGAAAATATACAGTCGATTCTCAATAGTTGTCCTCAACCTGTCGTCTGAAAGGAGATTCAGACCTTGGGAAGGGAGAAATGAAGGCAGTAATTTTTTAAAAGTCATGCAGTTAAGCAGTGGTCAAAAGGAGACTAGCATTCCCAGCCCAATGTGTGAACACACTGCCCAGTGTTTTCCCAGCCAGGGCATAGGGACCTATTAAAACAAAATACTATAATATTGACATACAAGTGACTTTAGTAAACTGGGTCACTTCCTTACAAATATGCCTTACTCGTACTATTACATAAATGTTAATTTAATAAAGATTCTATATTTGATACATATAGGTAAAAAGACCTTGCGTTTTTTATTTGCATTGATTAATTGCAATTGCACCCATTTTTAAATACAGCTTAGATTTCTTTCTTAGACACTGCAACTGGTTAGCTATATTTAGATGTGAGGAGGAGGCAGAGTAATTCTTAAAGAGTTCTATGTTTCTTACAACTGACTTGACTGACAGTCCTTAAGTGCTATTTCTTTCAAAGCAAATATGATTCACAGCCCTTAGGTAGAGTGTGTGCACAGACTAGAAATATTGATCTGTCCACATCCTAGAAACATTAAGACACAATAAAAAGAATTTTTAACTTAATTCTGAATAATGCAATAGCAAAAACATATGAACGGTACACAATCGACAATGGTAATATATCTGTAATGTTTTATAATGCCAAGGATTTAATTTAAACTCACTAAACAGAAACTGTCTTTCCAGCCCAAACTCACCTTCAGCTTCACTGTGACAGTTCTTAGAACAGTAAGTGCCTTAAAAAAAAAAAAAAACTTATTCAAAGATATAAATAAATATGCGTTATTTAAGTCACTGGGTACCAGGTCCCCACCTGTAACTCTAGTCACCAGCTAGAAATTTAGAAATGAGAGCAACCAGGAAGCGGTCTGGGAAGACTTCCCTTCTGAGTTTGCTTGCTAATGGAATGAAGAAACATTCCCGATTACTCCACATCAACACTGGCCAAAGGTAAATGGAGGAAAAGGCAGGTTGCAATAGGCAGCCTGGGACCTGGAGGTCCCAGTCGACAGCTACTCCGTTCCCTGGTGCTTCTTCAACTACTTGGAAACCTCTTTTTCCACATGCCCCTGGCCAGCCTTCTTGCTGCAATTATTTCTGGTTCCCACAGAAGGCAGCAGAAAATAATCAATACTGCTGTGGGTTACAAAACATGAAGTTTTCTCAGTGTTGGCTCCAGTGGTTCTCCCAGCCCCGCGGAGGTGCCAGAGGCTGGATTCTTCCTTCCGACAGTAATTCAGTGATGGGGTTGCAGGCTTCACTACTGTCTCTACCTTAAGAGTCATGTTTTCCATTAAAAAGGGGGGGCTTATTACATATAGCTCTGTTCCCACTTAATAAATGTATATAATACTTCCCCAGGGCAATGAAAATATGCTTCCACACAAGTACATTATTTGGGGAACATATGTCAACAGATGAAAGAAAAATGGGTGAGAGGCACAGAGAGCTGGTGAGGGTAGGAAGAAAAAAGACTGATGTGTCCCCAAAGGACAGTTTCCATCCTTGCTGACTTCTACTGTTTCCCAAGCCTGCCTTTCTGCAAATCACGGCCCCAGTCTCACACTCACTCTTTCCCCATACCTCCCTGGAGCTTGCAGTGATGTGCTTGGCTCTCGCCCTGTAGAGCAGAGTATCGCTTGGGACAATGTACACTCAGTCTTCACCTATGGGCTAAGACTTACCCCATACAATACAACCAGCCCAGGCCTTAGGCAGAAGGAATTAAGGGCTCATATTTGAGATGTTTTATCTCCATGTTAAATCAGGGTGTTTGCTTTCACAATGTCAACTGTGTTGAGTGCAACCGAGTTTCTGCTGGGCTGGGTTCCCGTCCCTGGGCTATATTTATCACCTGGTCTTACACCTAGTTTGTGCCCCATCCTTGCATGGAGGCTCTTGACATCTACTACTGAATGTCTGAATAGCTGTTTCTTTGGATCTCTGCCAGATGTCTCTATCCCTGTAGTAACTACCTACCCTGTCTCTGCTCAGGGAGACACATGGGATTCCGTCTCATCTTGCTTCATATGCCAGCTATTTTTTCTCCTTGGCATCATCTCCCAATTTTAAATTCTCTTTTCATATTCACATCCTCGTCCTCCCGAGTCTAGACCAATCATCTGGTGACCATCGTGTTCTAGAAGCTTTGGTATGTCTCTGGACTCTTGGTTCTGACCTTCTTTGGTCTGGTTCAACTCCATACCCCCTGGAGATTCTGGTCCAAACAGTCTAATTCCAGGCAAGAATCTGTATTTTCAAGAAGTTGACTGTTATAGTTATTCAAGCTTTGGGAACACTAGGGCAATTTTTCCAGAGCGTATTCTGAGACTGACTAGAATGATTGTGGTATCTCCATGTCTTAAATGAGTAAAGATTTTAACACAGCTCCCAAACTGTAGGGAATGGTTTTATTTTTAAAGATTTTATTTATTTATTTGAGAGAGAGCGTGAGGGGGGGAGGGTCAGAGGGAGAAGCAGACTCCCCGCTGAGCGGGGAGCCCGTTGTGGGACTCGATCCCGGGACTCCAGGATCATGACCTGAGCTGAAGGCAGTCGCTTAACCAACTGAGCCACCCAGGCGCCCAGGAAATGTTTTTGAACAGAATAGGTTACGTGTTTCAGGCAGTGGGCTACTTGCTGATTGTTTTAGGTGGAGTGGTGCAATTTCAAAACCAGAATCATCCTTTGACATCTCTGGAAAAATCGTTTGAGACAGCCAGTAATTAGAATGAAGAAGATTACAGCTTAAAAATAGGTCAAATGAAAAGGACATAAAATGAGAGCTAAAACAAAAATAATTCCATGAAACCTAGAAAGGGGGCCACTGAGTTTACTAAGAAGAATGTTCTGGCTCTAAAAACTATCAGTTTACCCAAAGAGCATTCCGGAATATGCTTTGCAGAACCATAACCTGTAAATAAAGAACTTCAAGGAGATTAAATGTATGTTGGTATCTGTGGTGGCCACTGGTGCTTTTCTGCCCTGCGTGTCGCCACCATTCTGCAGCTGTGTTTTTTCTGGCAATGTTTGACAATATGTTTTGTTACATAAAGCCCTTGCAGTAGCTTCTCTCATTTGACATTCTCCCTCCTCTTTCTGCTGTTAGCAAAAGCTAATCATCAAATACACAAAAGTGTCCAGAAAAAGGCAAGTATCACATATTAATTACACACCGCAGGTTTATGATGCAATTCTCTTTCTCAGGAAAGCGCTTAGAAAGAAACAGGAAGGAAAAGAGCAAAAGGAATGAGCAATTGTCTCTAGCCTGGTCTTACCATGAGAATTGGTTCATTAAATATTTCTGAGGGTGGCAGAGTCATCTAACTCAATAGAACCTCCTAGATGTTCTTCCTGACATGTAAATCATCGACGAACAAGAGAAACCTAGAGTGGAGCTGAAATTTACTACCCCAGGACGTGGCCCGAGCTGGGTTGGTTCTCTTCCAAGCGACAAGCCCTGCCAAATGTTTAAACACCTGCTGTAGTTACCAGGACACATATTCCCTTAGACAACTGAGAAACAACTCATCAAATAAACCAATAAGTAAAATAAAGTGCCAAATATGCCCTCAGCAGAGGTTGATAAAATAAAACATTTAAATAAATTCAACTGAGTACTTCCAAATGGCACACCTGACAATGAAGAGAATGCACAGCGGTAGAAGCCACAGAGAGAAAAGCAATATTGAGCCATCTCTCTGTAAATCTCAAAAGCACAACCCAGATCTGACCTCACCCTCCTCGTCCACAACTAACGTGACTTCCTGGCCTGGGGGTTAAGAAAGGTGAAATAGAGGAAAACAACAGCAACAACAATAATAAAGTTTAGAATTACATGTTGCAAGGGACTTGGAATAAAGAATGCTGTCCTCCCTTATTTTTTAGGCGAAGAAGGATGCTTTTCTCCCTTTCCTTGTTATTTTTTTCTTCCTCCCGTACTTAACACCTGTACAAAAGTCCCTGACTTAAGAGGTAGGGCTTAGCTAATGAGGTGTGTCAACACAATTGGAAGCCCATTTCTAAATGAAAATTGCACTGTGCTGTGAGCACAAACCCTTCAGGTTGGAGAGAGCATTTATAAAGCAGCAGGGGTGCTAGCTGGTGCTTTCTCTGTAAGAAGGGGCCTGTAGGTTTAGCACAGCTCAGGGAGAGAGAGCCTGACCTAGAGCTATGGGCGAACGTGATAATTCTCCCCCAATTTAGTCATATTTCTCCAGGTTACCTTCAGAGATAGTGAGTAAAGGCCGATATAATCCCTCTCCTAATTGTAAACCAGCACCAGCCTAATTATATTCCCATTTACCCCAGATACTCTAAAATCATAGGCTTTCTGTTTGCTAATTCCTCTTATTCATGGTTTTATGACTCCAGAGGAGACTTTGGGGAGTACGAATTGAAAAACAGTGCAGTGAGTTAGTTCCACATAGACATTAACTATGAAAAAGTAATAGAAGAGAGGAGAAAAGGGGTGGGAAGGAAAAAAGCCTCACATGTAGTCTCGATGATTTCAGTCAAGGCTGGCGGAGGAGGAGGTGAGGCCTTGACAGGTAGGCTTGGGGGTGAAGGTCATGGATGCAAGAGTGTAGAGCAGTGTTCTTAGCCACCTGGCCTGTATTTCCTATCTCTTAAACACCCATCCTGGGATAAACTCCACTCCCTTTGTCTTAGAATGTGTTCATATTTAAGATCTATGTAATTGTGTTAAGGAGAACACGTGATGTAAGGAGCACTTGGTATTATATAAGACTGATGAAAAGAAAGGAAATTAGGATAAGGTCTTTAGTTTGGTAAAAAGTCTGGTACCAGTGTAAATTTCATCATTTTGATCATTGTTACTGTGGTTATGCAAGCTCTGAACAGGGGCGCCTGGGTGGCTCAGTCGGTTAAGCGTCTGCCTTCGGCTCAGGTCATGATCCCAGGGTCCTGGCATCGAGTCCTACAGCGGGCTCCCTGCTCAGCTTGTGCTCTCACTCTCTATGTCTCTGATAAATAAAAAAAATAAAATTTAAAATGTAAACTCTTAACATGAGAGGAGGCTGGGTGGAGGGTTATATGGGAACTGCGTACTAATTTTGCAACTTCTCTGTATGTTTATAATTAGTTCAGAATACACAGTTTATTAAAAGAAGATCTATGTAACTGTGAGTATTTTTATGTCTGCTTATTAACATTAGCTCTGGGAGGGACCCACAACAAAAGCTTATGGGGTGATGCTAAAAACCCTAAGAGGCTAGGAGCTGAGAGCTAGGACAAAAAGTGAAGGTCACAGTGGTAAACAAGTTCATTTAAGTCTTTCACGGGAAGGTTATCTCCATGCTCCCCTCTCCAGTCCTCACCCCATGTGGGAAGTGTGGTTATGTAATGATATGCTGGGAGGAGGCATGTGTGGGGGAGGAGGAAGGGAATATAAAGAGAAAAAGCGAGAGATGATGCTACATTATTCTTTATTGAAAATGAGTGCTCTTAAAACAGGCTTAAACGCTTTATTCTTCTGTGGCCTTTTGATGCAAGGAAATAATAAAAATCTTCCAAGTTATTGCCAAGATCACACAACGTTTATCTCTTAGGTTTTCTCAAGGCCACAACCAAAAAGGAGATCAGAACACCCATATTACAAGATGCCACTCTCATGGAAGGTAGCGCATCGGCTTCGTCTTCAGTTGCGGAAATGTCCATGGCGGGTTCACCAGATCAGTCCTAGTTCACAGGAGAGAAAAGGAGGAGAATCAAGGTGGAACGCGGCCAAAGGAGCCAATTGTCTGAAAGGGAAGTTCCTTCCTTTCAGAACAATGGGCATTTAAGGTGGAGATACATGACTACAAGGCCGTGTGGATCCAGTATTTGACCCTCCACTGCTACAGATGGAGGATTTTAGTGATCACCTCCCCCAGGTGACAATTAGGCCCACATTTATTCCAAAAGCAGGCACGCTCACAACCTCGTAGGTAAGCCGAGAGCAGGGAGGCCGTTCCAATCATCTCCACACCACAATCGCAGCTGGAAGAGTTCCCTCCAAAGGGCTCAAGCAGCATGGTTTGAATTGATAATCCAGAGAAAGTCTAATAATTTCCCAGGAAACTTTTTGCTTTAAAGCAGACAGGTTGTTTGTGTCTTTGGTTTTTTTGTTTCTTATCCATGCTAGGAGACACTGAGAAACTGAATTTAAATTCAAAGGTTGCTTGGTAAATATGGAATCAAAGAAATGAAAATCACATGGCCTCAAGAGATGATATTTTCATCAAACTATGCAGCCTAGTGAGTCATTCCTCTCCACTGAAGGGTTATGTTTGCCAATTTAATCACATATTTGTGTTCTCTAGTAAAGTTCCCCTCTTTCTTTTGAATGTCATTCTTTCCCTGGAAACAACATTTATTCTCACCCTTTTTTTTTCTGAATTCCATAAAAATTCTTTTATTTGTATTTATTATCACAATGCTCCCCATTGTTATTTAATCATCTTTTTTTTTTTTTTCCAACGTCTAGAACATTTTCCCAACTAACTTGCTGATTTTTTAAGGTCTAGCTTCGGGCCTTTCTTGCCGCACCTGCCCTGATGACATTCTCAGGGACTTCAATATCTGATTCAGTTTGATACACAACCATCACAGGTAAGGCAATGGATTAAGTGCTGGTGTGTACATAAACATTTATGAGATATGGTCCTCGTTTTCTTCATATCACGTCAGTGTCACACTGATGAGCCTGTTAGATTACTTCGGACAGTCCGACAGTAGGGTGCGCATGTGCATGGGCTCTGGAACAATGACTGCTTGGATTCACGCCCTGTCCTGACACTTGCTAACTGTGTGATCTTGAGCATCAACTTACTCAACTCCTTTGTGACTGTTCCTCATCTATAAAGTAAGGATGTTAATAACAGCTTCTACTCTGGGAGTTTCTAGTGACAGCTAACAGAGTTAATATGATTAAATTTCTTGGAAGAATCCCTGGTAAACAAACAAAAACAATGTGTTCGCTAGTCTTATGCTCTGCTTTCTCAGCTGTTAAAACCTTCACCTCTACTTCTTTCCAACTATCTACAGGCACAGAGACACTTTGTATTTATTATCATGTGGGTGGTCTTCTTTTTCACTTCATTTTCCGATGTTGTTATTCATAGAGACGTGGATGGGCAATATTTGTCCTTGTGTCCATTCACTCATTCATCCATTTATGAAACAGATCTTTGTTGTGTAACTTCTCCATGCCAGACTCTTTTCACATTAGAGATTCAAAGATAAACAAGACAGGAATAAAGCATCTAGCCCCATGAAGAAGAGAGAGGTTTATAAAGAGAGAGAGGTTTATACACTAAACAAGATAATTACAAAAAGATGTGGCATAAGAGCTATGAAGAAAATGGAGAAGATGTTGTGGTAGCTATCAGAGGAGGGCTATTGCTTGTGAACACACGTTTGTGATGCATTATGTGGTGGGAGATGTGGCAGGAATCTACTAATGGAAGAGCTTGGAGGCCATGGGTAGGAATTTGGATTTTGATCTAATCAAAACCATATTCTCAATATGGTCTCTGTATTGAGAGGAGAACAGATGGTAGGGGCAAAAAACGAAAATCAGAGTCCATCAGGAGGTCACTGCCATTGTCAAGGCTGTGTAGATGATGAGAGGTGAAAATTTTAAGATGCATTTTGTAGGTAAAGCAGACAGTACAACTTCCAAGTAGATCAGTGAACACAGCAAGAGAAGCTGCTTTCTCAGTGAACCAAGAAGCGAGGCAGGTGGATGAGACTTCGACTGGGGTGGGAGTAAGGGGTGCTTGGAATCAATTTATTTATTTAAATTATATAGTAAATGAATTAAGAGAAAAAAATTGGGTCCCGAATTTAAATCCACTAACAAGTGATGATACATGATCAAAAAGGCCTTTTCCAGACAGTGTTAAAAAGTAGGTAATGTTTACCCTTGGCTTCACAATCCATACTTCAAAAATATTATTAATAATTTTGAGAGCTTACTATACACTAAGTGCCTTTCATCTGTTTTCTCATTTTGTTCACACAGAAGCCCTACAGGCATTTACTGTGATTATGCTTAATTTTATAGATGCAGCAAGACTGAATCTCAGGAAAACAACTTTTCCAATATGATGGAACCAGGGGCAACACAGCTAGAACTGAACCCAGGTAGCCAGAGGTCTTAACCATTAAATAGAAGCACTAAATAGAACCACTATTGTACACCATTCATGATATTCCTCTCTCTCTCTCTTTCTCTCCCCAACCCTTTCTCTCCCCCGCCCCCCGCAAACACACATACACACACACATACCTCTCTTTACAATAAAAATCTTCCCTTAGGAAGAATCTATTACTCTCAGTCTCTCCAAACCCACTAATGACCTACAGAGTTTTGATGAATTACATCTTCATTTTGATAGTAAAATCACTAATTGTGAATATCAAGCTTGAGCAAGGCAGTGGAGAGATGCTTCCTGAGACAGGGCAGCCTTACTGGGTCCTCTGATAGCACATCATAGCCAGCCCTTTGGATAAATGTAGCCTTAGCCAGGAAAGGATAAATGATAGATGATTTGGAAGAAATAAATGACAGGAGTGTTAAAATGTTTTAGGGCATGGGACATTCAAATAAATGCTATTGGATGATTTATTTTCCAAAAGGTGTTATATTCACTGCTGAAGCACACCTACATGTCTGCCAGAAATGTGGCCATAAAAAAATCTATGTGTATAAAAAATTTACACTGTAGTGAGCTGACCTCAACCTTTCATTTACCAAAGCCACTGCCTTAGCTCCAAGAACACATTTCCAACTTCCTCCTAGACTTCAACACTTGGCTGTCCCACAACTATATCAAGCAGAATGGATTCAAAATTCTGCTCATTACCTTCTCTCCAAATGTTTAATATTTGAAACCTCAGTTAATGCATCATTACAGTCATTGCCATTGCTATAAATTTCAGAGTTTTCATGATCGCCTGCCTTACCTTCACTCAGCTCTCCAAGTCCAATCCAATGCAATAGCAAATGCAAGAATTTAATCTCCCTAATTATCTCACGCATCTACCCTTCTTTGCCATCTGCATTGTGACTCATGTAGTCCAAGTCTTCAACATGTCTCAAGTGCAATATCTTAGCCCAGGTTTTCTAAAAATCAGAGTTTAAGGCAGAGCATAAATGCGAACATTTTATTGAGGGGAAGGATAAGGAGCAAGGAGAAGAGGAGGCCAAGAAAAAGGGAAAGCAAATACAAGATGATCTGTTATGGAACTGGCACAGCTTCTCAAAGGAAGCCAGGGAATTTTTCAGTTCCATGAGGCAGTATGAAAGCATTGCTAGGAAAGATCTATGGGAAAGGAAGGAAAGGCGAGCAGATAATCTTCCATCTCTCGCTGCCCAAAGTCCATCTCTTGGACTTTAACTTTCCCATACTTCCATCTTGGTTACTGGATCCCTCAGGACAGCCACTGGAGAAGGTGGAGCCTCTAGGTATCCACTCAGTAGGACCTAACACTACAGCTGCTGTGGCTGCCCCCATCACAATGGGTGGCACGACATTTGTGTAGAAGCCCAGCCCTCATCTCCTGGAGAAGTTGTAAGCAATTGGTGGTATTAGGAAATAAGGTGACTAAGACTGCAGCAGGGCATGATGTGAGCTGTTGCTTGGACCCACCTGGACAGAAAGTAAGGCAACTCCCTGAGGTTGGGGTGATGAGGCAAGCTGGTGTGGGGACACAACTGACTGAGTCTGATAAAGCTCATTCAGTGCAACTCAGTTCTACTTTCACCCTCTAATAATATATGATCTTATATGTAAACAAGTTGCTCTCACTTCTTCCCCCAGAGGGGACATACAAATCCAGTCATCCAAGGTTGTGCCAGTTGCCATCTCCTAAAACGACTGGAAGAGGTTAACAACCCAAGCTACATTCCCAGCAGCTTTGGCCGATCCTATAGCCATACTGACATGTATCATATCTCTCTTCTCCTATCCATTTCAATTTTGTTCATCCTTGACCAGAACCTGAGCTGGTCTGTATTTCTTACTGAGTGGGTGACCTTCCTTCTAGAAGGGTCTGAGCTCTAATTTTCTTATCCTTGTCAGGTTGTGATTGCTACAATTGCCTGTTCACAATTGTAGGACACACAAGCACCAAGAAAAGGCTCGATAAATCCCCTCATTTCTACATATGTTCCTTCCTGCTCTCATGTGTAGTAGAAGCTCTGGATCCTAAGAGCAGTTAGGGTCAATCACCCTGGCCTGTAGAGTAATTCCTTTTTTGACATGGTCTACTGCACAGAAACCACATAGGGGCCAAGCAGTATTTATAGCTTTCAGTTCTAACCTCACAGAACCTACATTTTCTAGGATAAGAGGTAAGTGGGAGAATGAAAGTGTCATAAAAATAGACAAATCCTATTCCTATCCTTTCATTCTTCATCCTAAATATTTTTGCTATCAGGGACATGGCTCCACCTACTTGTTGCAGGTATAACAAATATACTGCCCTTCCCCCTCAAAAATTACCCCTAAGCTATTGTCCTAAATAAGCCTTCAACAGGCTATTCCATAGTTTATCAAGTTTCCTACTCGTAAATTATGAGGAACACACATGAATACCTGGGGAGTGAGCCAAATATTTTACCTCCCTTACCAAAAAAAAAAAAAAAAATAGATCTCTTAGCCCAAGGCAATATTGTGTGGGATACTGTGTCAATGGATAAGCTTTTTGGTAAAGGACTGGAACGTAATGCTGGTATGGGTACTGCCAGGAAGAAAAACAATCCCACCATTTTAGTTTCCTGTTGCAGCTATAACGAATCACCACAATTAGTGATCTACAACACAAATTACTATCTTACAGTTTTGAAGATCAGAAGTCCAACGTGGATTTCACTGGTCTAAGATCAAGGTGTTGGCAAGGTGCGTTCCTTGCTGGAGGCTCTAGGGAGGAATCTGTTTCTTTGCCTTTTCCACTTTCTAGAGGCTGCCCACAACCCTTGGCTCATGGTCCCCTTCTTCTCTTTTCCAAGCCATCAATGTTGAGCTGAGTCCTTCTCACACTGCCATCTTTCTGGTTCTCTTTTCCACAGCTAAGGACCCAGTTAACATTGGCCTCATCTAGAAAATCCAGGATAATCTATCTTAAGGTCAGCTAATGAGAAATTTTAATTCCATCTGCAACTTTAATTCCCATTTACCATGTAAGCTAACATACTCATAGGTTTCAGGAATTAGGACATAGACATGTTTGGGGAGGGGGGAGCATCATTCTGTCTGCCACAGCCACATCCAGAATAATGCATTTTGTTGAACCACATAAAACTGTCATTTATGTCACACAAAAATGGTCATATATTGAGAAATTCATATGCTTCCATCTATTATCAGTTCTGGTAAGGATGAGTTACTGTCTTCTCCAAGATGGAAGGCGTTCCATGTGATTGACCTGTGATCATGTGGCTGGCCCCCAAAATATGGTGGCTTACAAGGGGTACCAGTCATAGCTGCTGCCAGATTGTACATTCCGCAGCGTTGGTTGCTTGATTGCCTTAGTAAGTGGAAGACCCTGTTGTTGAACTCATCTTAAGACTCCCTTGCTGCCACCATGGTCCCTCTATTTATAAGCCCATTAGAGAAGTACCGGAGTATCAAGGACAATGCTGGATGAAAGTCACAGTATAGCACAACTAATCTACCTTGTATTTACATCCTCTGCTATTATAGTGGGAACCAACTGTACATGGAGACCAGGTAACACAACCCAAAGGTAAATGGGAATCAACACCTGTAGCATTTTGGCCAATTAAAGACAGAAGATAGGGAAGTATTGGCAGATAAACTGCTTTCTGTTTTTGACAAGTTCTGAGCAGAAGTGTTATTCAGCCTTGCCAGTCAGCTGCGGGGTTTTGGTTTTTTGTTAGATACTGTAAGCAGTTCACCTTACATTTGCTTTGTTTCATCTCCTGCTTCGCTTGCCTTCTCCTTCACTCCTACTTTCCCAGGCTCTCATGCCTCATCTCCACTCCCCCCGCCAAATAAAACACCAGCATGCATATTTTGCCTCAGTTTCTAAGATAGGCTAGCACAGCTATATGAGGGGTAACATTAGGCAGCAGACTCGGAATGGAATTTTGATGTAGAATTGCCCACTGGTCTGAAGTATACATATAGGGATCCCTAGAAGCAGTGGCATTCCAGTTCTTAAAGCTTATTCCTCTGGTTAATTGGGAAACGAATACATATGCAAAGCAAGGTATTATCAGGAAAGGAACTGTCCGCTGTACTTGAGGCACTGATAATGATGAGGATTGTTATGTAGGATAATGATTTCTCAGGGCATTGGAGGCCTTAGTAAAAGACAATGATAGGCTTAGGCACCTCCTTACCAAGTGAAAACACACTGTTAAAGCCACAGACAGAGATTTATATCTCATGCAGCTATGAAGGTTGTGCAGGAGGCTGACCTTGCTCCAGAGGAGGTTGAGTCAATTGGTGGTGGTAGGAGATGAAATGATTGATTGTAGCTGTTGCAGAGGCTCACGAGCCTGCTTTGTGACATTGCTGGGGCTGCTCAGGCCAGGGAGAGAGGCAAATAGTAGAAGCTGGGTTTGGGGACAGATGGACATAGGTGGACCTGGGCTGATGCATAACCTGGGTCTACTACAAAAACCATGAGCAGCCTCCTATGGCCTCTTTTGATCAGAACTGTTTTTACTAAAACATATCAATCCCTTATAAGTTTTCCTAAAGTATTAAAAACTCTACATGCCTAGAAGCCTACTTAGGAAATTTTCCTAATCTATCTACTTTCTCTAATCTTTTTTTTCTAATCTACTCTGCTCCCCTTTTCCTATCTTTGAATGCAAGAGCTGTTGTTCCTGCTCCCTGGAATTTACCTCAATCTGCCTACATCTGATGGACTGCAACTCTGTGATCAAAGCGCCTACCTAACAAATGACAGTTTTTCAGTAAAACCTTCTGGGACACCCAGACAAAAGAAGTGACTTCCTCTTCTGTGTTTCGCAATAACCTAACCTAGACTTGAAGGCCCAAGTCAGAGACATCTCTTCAGAAAATGCAGCTGTGATGTAGCAGAAAGAGCACAGGACCTGGGCTGGAGTCTGTACTCATTTGCCAGGGCTACCATAACTAAGTACCACCAGTTAGGCAGCTAAACAACAGAAACTTATTGTCTCATAGCTCTAGAAGCTTGAAGTCCAAAATCAAGGAGTCGGCAGGGTTGGTTCCTTCTCAGAACTATGAGGAAGAATTATGTGCTATGCCTCTCCCACCCATTGTTTTTAGTGGTTTGCTGTCCATCTTTGGAATTCCTTGGCTAATAGAGGCATCACCCCAATCTTTGTCTTCATCTTCACATAGCGATTAACCTGGATGTGCATCTGTTCCCAGTTTTCCCTCTTTTATAAGGACTCCAGTCATATTAGATTAGGGGCCCATCTACTCCAGTATGACCTCATCTCAATGTAATTAATTACATCTGCAACAACCCTATTTCCAAATAAGCTCACATTCTTAAGTACTAGGAGTTCAGACTTCAGGATATGAGTGAAGGCAGGGGTGGAGGGGCAGGGAGTGGGGAGATACAATTCAACCTGTAATCCCAGAATCCCAGTGACTTTGGGGAAGTCTCATAAATTTTCTGGGCCTCCTTTTACTTATCAGTAAAACAGGAATAATAATATAGATATAAAGCCTAGATTCCATGAAGATCAGTAACTCTATTTTAGAGCTGCTAGGTAGAATAAGCAGAGAAAGAGAAGGGATTAAAACAAAAGAAATTTTGCCTAATTTAATTAAGTGTCTGCCTCTGAACAATTCGCTACTTTAGAGTAGACCCTGGGGTTAAAAGGTTGGCCAGCAAATAGAATAGAGCAAGAGCATAGAGGATGAGTATGGAGTAGTGAGTTCTTCATACTGAGTTTTTCTTTAAATGAGGAAAGAGAGAGCAAAAGCTAGAGCAAGCAAGAGACAAAATGAGAACATATTACGTGATCTTTCTAGGCCTGTTTCCACATCTGAAAAAATGCTTATCTCCTACAGGTTTGAAAAGAGCACCATGAGTAGTAAGCTAGCTATCTCTGGAAATGTGTTAGCAGATACAGATTAGCACCTTTTATTTGAATGTATGTGCTGTTTTATTTCCCCCTCATGTTTCCTTTTACTTTTTTCATACATATCTTTCATCACACAAGAACTGAATTCAGAGTTTCTGTCTGTATCCATAAATATTCTGCTGCACTCCTAAATAATTTCCTTAAGATATATATGTATATAAAATGTTTCTTTACAACATTTTTATTATGCAAGAGGGGAACGAAAAAATCTTTAGGGTCAAATCATTCTCAGAAATCACTGGCATTGAAAATAATTTGTATTCATTAATTGAAACTGTTGGAAAATTGTATAGTAGAATCCCCAAAAAAGGCATTTTGCATTATTTACAACGTTTAAATGAGGCTGTCAATCTCATTACACAATAAATAAGAAGGTTATAATGGTTTTGCATAGTTGCAACTATTAATGCTTTTAGGAGAGACTTCCTAATCTTAATTTAAATATTTAGAAGACTCTCAAACACACACACACACACATACACACACACGGACACACACGTGACAGAATGAGAGAGGAAGAGAGTGAGAGCAAGAGGGATTCTTCTATCAGTCTTCCAGAAGATGACAACTGAACATCTCCCCATCTCTCCTATCTTCTGTCTGGGATTTTCAAGTCTCTCCCTATCAACTCCATCCAGCACTCAGTTCTACCTTTTGTAGCTGGTATTTATGGTCTTACCTTATGCAGATTGCTGTCCATGTAACCGCTCCAAACGAGAGTTCCTCTACTCAGTGCTCCGCAAACCAATAAAAACTGACACTGAGCTTTTGCAGTGAAGAAGATAGGCTATTTATTGGCGTGGCGCCACCCAAGAGAATGGGGAGCTAATGCTCAAAAGTCCCCAACTCTCTGATGACTTGGAAGTGAGAGTTTTTAAGGGCAAAATTTGGGGCAGGGATCTTCTGAGAAGGTGGAACCCACTGATTGGGGGCCCATAAGGTCATATTAGCAGATGCTCTGGTGTCATTTCTTCCGGTGCCCCGCAGGTCTTTTCCATCTCAGGAGACTTGGAATCTGAAAAATATCTTTATTCTTTACATTAGAGATTTCATTAGGTACATCTGGTGACTCTATTTTTAGGGTGGTGCTGATTAACACCTTGTAAGCTAGTGGAGTTGCATTCCTATAGGTTCCTTGATTGATCCAGCTGCGCCTGGGGTGATATGATCTCTAGTGTTCATTATTTCATCTGAACTGACGAGATGGACATTGGCTTCATAAGCAGAGTGAGAAAAAAGACCAGAAGTTGAGTACAATAAGGTTCTCTTATAATCAAACAGATTAAAAGCATACATGTACATAAATAACAATAATGTAAAGCCGAAGACACAATAGAGAGAAATAAGTTACAGTGTGGGTTCAAGTGAGGAAGAATCTCCCTGTGGACAGGGATGAAGGAGGACCAGGAAGAACATCAAATAGGAGCTGTTAGCTCCAGGAAAGGGCTGTCAGCTCCAGTAAAGGGCTGTTAGTAATGAGCAGAATTTTTGAAAAAGACACAGATACAACAGAGGAGTCCAACTTGACTAAAGTTGAGCCTATTTATGGAGTAGAGAGAGACAAAGTTAGGTGGTTGAAACATATAAAAATGCCATTTTTGTGAGCCAAAATTGCATGTTGCTGTCAAACTGTAGAAGATCTCAAAAGCCAAAATAAGGAGACTGGGTTTATTTTCTTAAAAAAATTGGGTGACCTTGGAGAGGAGGGTATAAATGGGCAATATTCTGAGAAGAAATGCCCTTGATAATCATGAGCTCAGGCTGAAAATAAGAAGAACAGGTAGGAAGCCCTTGCAATGCTGAGTGCTAAGTCCCCAAGGCTCCACCAGACCTCATACCATTCAACAAGTACCTCCTCTTTCCTGCATCTACTTCCAATTCCCTGTACTTTCCTATTTATTCAACATCCTTGACCAATTCCTTTGGCTTCACCTGCTATCCCTGTCCAGTCATAGACTTCTTGCCTCTCCATCTGGATGAGCAAAGCCCAGCTCAGCAGGGAGATGGGGTCAGTCTGTCTAAAACTATAATCACAGCTATGGTGATGCTTAGTCCATTTAACCAGAATATTTATTTGTATGTCTCCCTCTTTTCCATGTGACCATGCTCTTCTAAAAGGCAGTCATAACTCTCTGTCTATGTGCCTAGAACCTAGCAGAGTGCTAGGCACATGCCAGGTGTTCAATAAATATTAGTTTAGTGAGTACAATTCCCACCATATCAACTCAGGAAAAAAAAAATGTGCTTGTATTAAAATCTTCCCTGACCTCCTAGTGAACATTCTGATTCACATATGGTTAGTAAGCCTATGACCCAGTTTTTTGGGGATACTCCTAATTTAAGATAATTATAAGTATCTAAAATAATAAAATATAATTTAATCCCTATGGTATTGTTTCACAGAGCCTTATTAATGCATTTTTTTAAATTTTCCTTAGGGCCTGTCATGCACAGTTCTGGGCACATATAGATGCCCAATAAATATTTGTATATTGATTGATTAGATAAGCATTTCAGAAATATCAATGGCCAGTTCCTCAGAATCATCTAATGATATTAATCTACCATGTAGTCTTACTATGTGGGACACTGCACTAGGTGCCAAGGGGACCTTGGAAGTTCTGAGGAATGTGCCAGAATCCCAGAAGTTCTTATGGCATCAGGCTGTTTGTACCACTAACCAAATAAAACTTGAAAATTGACCTGATGAGGTGATATGAAAGTCTCTTTAGGCTCATAATTTTCCAAGGCTCATTATACAATTTCACATTAGAGCTTTCAGCTCTTTAGATCAAAAAGTAATAGACCAAAAACAAACTAAGAATATAAGCAATATTTAGACCACTGTAGGAAGACTCATCCCCCTCTCAGCTAATTGACTGAACCAGAAAGCCTAATTAGTGCTACAATCACTTCATACTGAAAGCATTCACTGTACATTAGAACAATCTAATGTTAACCAACATTGTACATTAAACCTAGATCATGTTCACTAGCAAGGAAATCATTTTTAATGGAAAGAATTCAGTCTTAATGTTCTGTAATGGGCCATTTATTAGTATACAAGAGGGTCAGAAGAACTAATTAGAGACTATTTGACCAAGTGTAAGTAATATGGTTTTCCCAGGTTGCCAATTGGGATTCCAAATCCCAGAGCAGAATACTTACATGCAGATATAGTATCAGATTTACATGCCTGTGGGATTATTTGAGAGCCCCAAAGCTCACTTTAAATGCCAGGTTGTGAAAATTTGCTTCAGTAAAGCAAGTTTAAGTCACATTTGTCCTTTTGATTTTTATGGGATCTGAGCAGCTAAAAGCCTATTTAGTTTTTTAAAAAAATTAGGTTCATGGCATTCTTTTTTTTTTTTCATTTTATGTACTTCAGTATACAAACACGGAAAAGCAAGATCTTTTCTTTTTTTTTTCTTACACAGTCCAACATTCATGACAATAATTATCTGAATTGCTCAATTCCCACTATGTTCTTGTTTGCATGCAACACACTTTACCAGCATTTCCTCAATGTGAAGGCCTCCTAACAGTTTCTTTTTTCAGCAGTTGTGAGAAAAGCTGTCTGAGGAGAGGGAGTAATTTTGGAATTTGATAGCAAGGCCCCTGAGGATATGAAAACTTGCTCAAAATGCATTGTACAACTGCCTTAGGCAAGTAAGGTATACCCAAGCTATGAACATCTGGCTTGCAACTATTATTTACATAATGAACTCATTCTTTCCCACCCTCAGTATTTACCTCAGGATCCTCTGCTCTCTCCCTCAGGGAGTGCTCCAAAATGCAGCTGAGCCATCCTACACCAATCTGGGCCAGCTGGTAGCCAGCATGGCTTCTACTTCCTTACCTCGCTCTTCAAGATCAAGCACATGCTTTGCTCCTCACGTTTTTCCTTTAGGACTTGCACTTCCATTGTTTCCATCTAAGGTATTTTTTTTTTCCTGAATGTATAAATTTCTCCTTTAAGCAACAACCAAAACTCTTTTCCTTTCTTTTTTTAAACCATTTTTTACCCATTACCTCTTTACTTGCTCTGTTTAATTTTGAATCAAGATTATAACCTCTATAAAACAAAAATGTATAAAAGTCAGGCTTATGATCAAGTTATACAAAAGAAGGGTGTTTACCTAAACTTAAAAACAAAATGAGAACAGGAGCCAAAATTATCCCCCAGATTAATCTATAAGAACAATGGGATCTACAAATACAATGGAACAAGATGACAATCTGATTCTGAAGGTAAGATAAAATAGCAAAGAAACAAGACTTTTTAAAATAATCTTCCATTAGAAGAGGAGAAGGAGATATATCCTGACACCAACACTTCCATTAAAGTTATCATAGGAACATGTGGCATTTGCATGGGGTTAAATAAGTAGAATAGTGGAAAAGATAGTTTCCAAAAATAATCCCACACAAATAACCTGGAGCAAGAATTAGAGATCAGTGGGGGGGTGGGGGGGGTGGAGAATAAGTGTTATTAAATCAGTGGGTCTAGGACAATTGGTTATCTACATGGAAATTAATTAGATGTGATTCTTAACCCATATCATATCCAAAAATCAGTTACTAGTTGTAGATTTAAGGCAAATATGAAAGGTAAAACTATGGAAATTATAGAATAAAATATAGAATATCTTTGCAACCTCAGAGCGCAGGGATTTCTTAAACGATAATAAAACTGGCACACCATATAGTAAAATATTGGTATATTGCTACATTGAATCTAAAAACTTGAATTCATCAAAAGACATAAGGAGTTAAAAAGAAAAATCACAGAGGGGTGCCTGGGTGGTTCAGTCGGTTAAGTGGCTGACTCTTGGTTCCTGGTGAGGTCTTGATCTCAGTGAGATCCAGTTCCTAGTTGGGCTCTGTGCTCAGCATGGAGTCCGCTGGAGATTCTCTCTTCCTCTCCCTCCGCCTCTGCTCTTCCCCACATGCTCTCTCTCTCTCTCTCTCAAATAAATAAGTAAATAAAATCTTTAAAAAAAAAAAAAAAGAAAGACAAATCACAGAACAGGAGACTTTTGCTACACATATTTTTAACAAAGGATTTATATGTAGAACCAATAAGCAAAAGACAACACGATAGAAAAAATTAGCAGAAATGTGGATGGGCATTTCCCAGCAAAGGCAAATAGCCCCAAGCATATGCAAAGATGTTTATCCTTGCGGAGGTGCCTGGGTGGCTCAGTTGGTTAAGGGGGTTAAGTGTCTGCCTTTGGGACTCGGGACTCCTGTCCAGGATCTGGGCGGGGAGGGTGGATTGAGCCCCCTGTCGGGGTTCCCTGCTCAGCAGGGAGTCTGCTTCTCCTTCTTTCTCTGCCCCTCCCCCTGCTCTTGCTCCCCTGTGCTCTGTCAAGTAAATAAAGTCTTAAAAAAAAAAAAAAAATCCCGCTGCCGGAGCGCGTGGGCGCGCGGGGGGAGGGAGGGTGGTCCCGGCCGAGCCCCCCCCCCCCCCCCGGAGCCAGCCGGCTGTGGGCGCGGTGGCCCTCCGGGGCTACGGAGCAGAGGGTGCCGCCTCCGCGCTGCCTGAGGCCCCGCCATGGCCCAGCAGAGAGCCCTGCCGCAGAGCAAGGAGATGCTGCTGCAGTCTTATAACAAGCGGCTCAAGGAGATGTCAAGTCCATCATGGACAACTTCACCGAGATCATCAAGACCGCCAAGATCGAGGACGAGACGCAAGTGTCAAGGGCCACTCAGGGCGAGCAGGACAACTACAAGATGCACGTTCGAGCTGCCAACATTGTCCGAGCCGGTGAGTCCCTGATGAAACTGGTGTCTGACCTCAAGCAATTCCTCATCCTCAATGACTTCCCGTCGGTGAATGAGGCCATTGACCAGCGCAACCAGCAGCTGCGAGCCCTGCAGGAGTGTGACAGGAAGCTCATTGCCCTGCGGGACGAGATCTCCATCGACCTGTATGAGCTAGAGGAAGAGTATTACTCGTCCAGGTACCGATAGGGCTGGACCCTGCGCAGAGCACAGCTGGGGGGCCCGAAGGCCCCGTTTCCGCAAACCCTTCCTGGTCTTGGCAGCACAGACACGTGCCTGGGTTTCAGAGCAGAGCTCACGGTCAGAGCGATTGATGGACAATTTACGCAGCCTGCCAGGCCCTGGGCAGCAGGATGAAAGTCACAGAACTTCAGGGTTTTGGTGGGCCAAGCCCCAGAACCGAGGGCAGAGCCAAGCATTTGTGCTGGGGCTGCCGACTGCCTCACTCTGGGCCTGTGTGCTTCTCTTGGTCAATATTTAAACGTTCCAGCCAGGCCTGGGCTAGCTTCTCTTGGCAGCCCAGGCTCATGCCCCGAATGTGCGGGATGCCAGTGCTTGCCTAGGGATGCAGTTCCATGTGCGTATCCCCGAATCTTCAGCGTGTGTGTCAGGGTCCACGGTGGTGTGGGGGTGGGAAGGAGGAAGAAACCCGAGCAGAGGATGGCCTTGAGAGCTGGGCCTGGGGTACCCAGACCACTGAGTTCCTGTTCAGCCCAGCATGGTTCACAGACCAGAGCCTGCCAACATGTTAGGCCCATGCTGGGCCCCAGGGATACAGCAGTGGGCAAGACCTGTCACCCCAGCCCGCGTGCACCACTTGGAATCCTGAAACCTGAGACGTCTGAGCCCAAGGGGTCCTGAGAAATTAGAGTCCAGGTGTAATAAATATACACGGGGGAACTGAAGCTGGAGACAGGGAAGCCTTATACCTTTGTCCCCATTAGCTCAGAAAGTCAAGTCTCTGTTCAAACGCAGCGGTGCCCCCCCATGCCCTTGCCCAGACAAATGTGTCCTTCCTGTGGTGGCTTTTTCAAGTGATCCTTTCTGCCCCGTGGAGGCCATGCTGGGGCCACAGATGCCCAGAGCCAGCATGGTCTGTGGTCTGGGCCTTGGTTTCCCTGCCCTGTACTCAATGCCAGCCCTCACTGTCCCTGGCCATCTTGGCCTCTATGGGAAGGGACAGTACCACTGTCCAGCCGGAGTGGTTCCAGACTTTTCCAGAGGGTTCTGGGGCCACCTCTCGTCCCTGATACCCATCGGCTCAGCAGACATGGCGGCAAGCACCTCGTACACACCAGGCCTTCAGAGAAGGGTCTGGAGTGGGTCCCTGGGGTGGGGGTGCTGTCTGTGTCTCAGACCATGCCAGGGACCTGGTTCACAGCCCCGTGGATTTTGCAGAATCCCTTCACCTCCCTATGTTTGTTTCCTGCTGCCCCCAAGGACCAGGCTTGTGGACTGAGTGGTTACAGGACAATTTAGTCCTGCCTCTCGAAGTTGAGGGTCGGGTTAGGGGTGGTGGTGAGGGACCTGCCCCAAGTCACTTTGACAAAACTGCAGGAAACCCAGGGGCCTGAGGGCCAGGCTTCCCACGTCCTGCCGTGCCAGTCTCTGGTTCACCCAGGGGGGTCTTTGCTGTCCCTGGTGCCTTAGGAGGCTGAGTTCCTCCCTCGTCTGTAAATACCTGTGTAAGGCCAGGGCTCAGTTGAGTCACGGCTGCTGGGCTTTGTGCCCCTCCCCAAAAGCCAACACAGGTTGCCATGCCCCGCATGCCAGTGTCCACACTCGCCCGCTCTCTGCTCGTGACTCGCTCTTTCTCTACCTCTTGCCCTCTGCTCTCCTTGGGATGCCGCTCTGTGCCCAAACCACTGAAGGCAGAAGAAGCAAGGGAGGGAGGGAGGTTGGGGTCAGATAGGTGTGGGACCTCTGAGCTCTAGTCACCCCTGGACAGCCGTAGTGAGTCATACTCCTCACCTGCATCCTCACTCCCGCCTTCCCGTGCCTGGGCAGGCCAACGCTGCTGACCTGTGTTAGAGGCAGGGAGACTTGAGTTCAGGGGGCCTGCGGGCCTGTCGGCCGCACAGCTGGTACAGTGGTGCCGCACAGAACACCAGGGCCCCTGGTTCTGTCCTGATTCGAGCAGAGTCCCTGCGGGGCGGAGAACCCGAAAACAAAAACAAGACGGGGTATCTGCTGTTGGGGTCCTCGCAAAGTGTAGTGACTGGGAGAGACCATAGCGAGCTCTAGACAGCTGGAGCCAGGATAGGAGGCGGCGGCACCGGCTGGCTCAGCCTTATGGCTGTCAGTCGGGAAATACACTTGGTCAGTCAGAGGGACCTGCCAAGGTCACAGAGCCTGCTGGTGGCTGGTCCTGGAAGGGCCCCTCCTGTAGGATGCTGTATTGGACCCTGAAGCAAGGGCAGCCCCAGACGCCCCCCCCCCCCCCCCCCGCCCCAGCCAGGCCTGCGTAGAGAGGGGCTAGCACAGAGAAGAGGAGGGGAAAGGCAGGTTTGGGGTGTGGTCTGTGTTTTCGTAACTCTGCTTCTATCTTGCTTCCCCGCCCCCGCACCCCGCCCCGGCTTCCGTCAGTCTCTGCCTGCTCCTGTCTGCCCCTGGGTTTCTGGTGGTGGAAGCTAATGACCTGCCTCTGTGCAAAGCGTACTGGAGGCTGGACCTCGACACAGACTCGGCAGATGGCTTCTCGGTCCCTGTGCTGGCGTCCCCGGAGCCCAGCGCTGTCCCCCTGCAGGCTGCGGCCCCTGCCCACTCCCATGCCGGCGGCCCCGGCCCCACGGAGCACGTCTGAGCCTCCCAGGGCTCCCCTCCCCACACCCCTAGGTTCTTAGGAAGTCTGGTGTCCCTTCCGGGCTTGCCACAGCTTTGCTTTCAGCCTTGCTTCCCCTTGAGAACTTTAGCCCAGGGACAGCTGCCCCCCCCACCCCCGCCAGGAGTGTTGGGGAAAAGTACCTCCCCCAACCGTTTCCAAGGTGGCCCATCTCCCTCTGAGTGGTCACCTCCTTTCACGACCCTCCTGGTCTGCTGGGCAGAAGGTTCCTGGACAGTCCTGTTGAGGGCCCGGTAGTGGGGCAGGAGGATGTCCTGCTATTTAAAAGCTGCAGTATGGTGCTCAGAGTGGACAATATTAGCCAAGTCCAGACTCCCCCTCTCAGGCCAGGCTCTCTGTGCAGAGCTACACCCGCTGCCTTGTCCTGCACTAGGTGACTGTCCCCGCAGGGCTGTGGCGGGGAGAGAGATGCTGCCTGCTCTCGCCGAAGCCAGGACGGGGACCTTCCTGATTCTGCCATATATGTTCTGGTAGTTCTGTGATAAGACAGTTGAATAAAAACAGCACTGCCCTTTTGCAAAAAAAAAAAAAAAAAATCCCTATCCTCATTGGTAATCAGAAAAATGTAAACTAAGATCACAGTAAAAAAGTGAATAATTGATACTGTGAAAATTAAAATGATGATAAATTAAAAAATTAAAATTTAATCAAAAACAAGGTGAGTATCTCTGACACACTGCTGGTGATGATTTAAATTGTTACAGCCACTTAGAAAAAAGTTTATTCTGATGGTACTAAGGAAAATTGAACATAGACATATCCTATGATTCATCAGTTCCATTCCTAAATATATATGCCATGGTCTGAATGTTTGTGTCTCCCACAAATTCATATGTTGAAACCTAATTCCCAAGCTGATGATATTAGGAGGCAGGGCCTTTGGGAGGTGATTTAGGTCATGAGTCTGGATCCTTCACTGATTAGGGCCCTTAAAAAGCAACTAGAAAAAGCTCGCTTGCCCCTTCTGCCATGTGAGGAGCCAGAGGAACCATGGCCATCTGGAAGCTGGGTCCTCATCAGACACTGACTCTGCTGTCACCTTGATCTCGGACTTCCCAGCCTGCTGTGAGAAATAAATGTTTGTCTATTAGCCACCCAGATTACAGTATTTTTGTTATAGTAGCCCAAACAGACTAAAGACAGAACATACCACAGAGAAACTCTAATCTTTGAGGAAGGAGACTTATATAAGGATATTCTTAATAGCCCCAAACAGGAAATGATCTCAATGTCCATCAACAGGATAAACCATGGTGTATTCACACAACAAAATGAGACATAAGAATGAACATTAATGAATTACTATTATATGCATCAGATGAGGCCATCGGCCCAAGGACCCCTGCCCCGGTGTACTGTCCATGTTCTCAGTGTTGAGAGTAGATTACCAGTATTATGCCCATATTCCAGCACTTACGAAAGGGGAAGAAGATGCAGAGACAGCAATTTCCTCTAAGGAAATGACTGGAAAGTCACACACATCACTTCTAATCACGCTACCAAGAACTTAGTCATATGAGCATACAATGGCTGCAAGAAAGACCAGAAAACATAATCTCTAGCTAGGCAGCCAAGTGCCCTTTTAAACTCAGGTGGAAGTTCTATTCTTACAGAAAAGAAAGGGAGTAATATGGTATTGTAGACAGAGCTGTAGCCCGTGTATCAGCTCTACCCAATCCCATTCCCTCTACTCTTTCTGAACGTAACCTCTATTCCGAAATTCCTGCTTATCATTCCCATTCCTATGTATGTATCCATGACGATAACTAATTTTTTTTTTTTTTTTTAGTTTTTAAACTTTATATGCATGGTGTCATACTGGATATATCATTTTGCACATTTTTCCCCATTCATCCTTACGTTTTTGAGGTTTTTTCCTTGTTAATAAATGTAGGTCTAGTTCACTCAATTTACCTGCTGTATAATGTTCATATGAGAATTTAATACAAGCTCTTTCTTAATTCTCCCATTGGTGAAAGTTAAGTTGCTTCTAACTTTTCTCCAAAGTCCAGACCTCAGAGAAAAGGTGTTAACGATGGTCCAGGATGGGGATGACCACACTCTTGAGTTATGTGCTGTGTTGTTACTACGAAAGTTAAGAAGGTGGAGGATATTCAGGAAAAGGAAAAGTTGCTTTTAATCTCCTTCACGGGCACTTTTTCTTTGTTGTTTTCATAAATTACAGTTCTTCCCAAAGTGTTGTCCTCTTCTGTTCTCTAATCTCTCCCCGTGTAACATTGTCTGCTCTAGTGAATCAAAGTATATAGACAGCCGTTGGAGGATTTCTGTCTTGCTTACTGCTTAGAATTCGTCGCTGCTGCCTCCTTCCTTCCTTGTCTTTCCCTTCCCTCTGCGTCCCTCTCCGAACCACCCCCCACACCCCCACAATATACCAATGGAGAGCAATTCATCTCCCGACCCCCACCTCATTTAATTCTGCACTGAGTTTTTGAGAGTGGGGCATATTTAAAAACTAAAATAATACAATTTGAAAAACTGTATATCTGAGCTTTATTAAGTTCTTGACAAAGGCTCTCTGTCCCTCCAGCCTGTGTGTGTTTGTTATCTGCGGCGCGTTTCTTTGGGATGGGAGGGGCAGGGAGGAGTGGAAAAGGTGTGGTCCTGTTTCCACCTACAAACATGAGGGTATCTGTTTGCGACATCCTCCTTTGTGTGTGCGTGTATGGAAACTTGCTTTATGCGTCTCCTCTAAGCATGAATTAGCACTAATTGGTTTATATACCTGTTGTGTGTTTCAGCCACTTTCACGCTTTGAATCTTGGGCTTGAATGTGGTTGACAGAGGTAGCACTAATTAATTAATGCTACTTTATTTTGCATACCTGGAGTAGGATCTTGGATATTAATGCAGATTTATGTAAAAATAACCAAATTAATACTGCTGTGACACTTCTTTTAATGGGATCAGAGCTTATTTCTAGGTAGAAACAAGTTAAAGTAAACATCTGCCTCTAGGAACTATTTTTCTTCAACCAGGGTTGATTTTGATCTGTCTCACAGAGTTATTTAAGGAAAAAAAAGTTAGAAAACCTCTTAAAATATAACATGCAACTTAAATGCTAAGGCAGCAAAAAAAAACTTTTTTGGGGTGGGAAAACAAATCAGAGAGTGAAAAAAGGATGGATTCTCTTTACTGAATCATAACTTAGCTTGCAACACAATCTAGAAATCCTTGACACCACCAGCTTTTTTATAGCTCACGTACTAACGACCACAACCCACACAGCAGTTTATCCTCTCCTGGATTTCCTATAGGACCTTAATCAAACTGGCTTCCTACAGTCTTGGCCCAGACTAGCAAGAAATCCATCTGGTAGTGTAAGGCTGGGACACTTCTGCTGCACCCCCCATACCACACCCACATTGTAAGTCCAAAGAATCCACTGTCTTTTACTTAAGCAACGAAGAAAGATACACCGTAACACAAAACAAATAATAAAGCTTCAAGGACCTCAAAAACCAGCCTGGAGGGTGATGGAAGCTTTGGAGACAGGATCCAATTAAATGGCATAACGCTTCCTTCTTCAACTTTTTGCTCAACACTCCTGTGCACCCCCAAAACAACACACACACACACACACATGCATGCACGCACACACACACTTTGCTTGCTCCAAGAACTTAATTAATATTATTGATTAAAATATTAGTGAAAATTATTATTATTGATTGTAAATAAGAGGGGGGAAAAAGGCCTCCAGAACATATGAGATGACTTTTTATAATGATACATTTACATACTATTGACACAAACAGGCAAGTTTGAGGTGCCCCAAATAATATTTGAGGCTATACAAAGATACATTGGAAAAAAAGTTTAAAGGGTTTTATTGGTGAAGAGGAAGCTATTAAGGGATGTGATGAATCACTAAGTACATTATATTACCAGTAGCCGTAGTAGCTTAAACTTATATGGAACTTTCGATTTAATGACATTTGTGGTAATTTATCAATAATTAAACATAAACTGTACCTTGATTTCCTATCTCTTTAAAATATATATTAAATTTATCGCAGATGTTTATCTACATTTTCCAACACATCTTCGTTGATTTATATAGTAGAATAGTCTTCTTAACAAGACTAGGGAAGGGAAGAAAGAAAGAAAAATTTTATTGAGTGTCTACCATGTGCCAAGATATACTACATATGTTATTTCATTTAATCCCCACAACAATCACTTAAGTATTATTTTACTATTCCCAATTTTTAAATGAGAAATCAGAGATTTAGAAAGCCAAATAACGTTTTTAATGTTTCACTAGACAGTGGAAGAATTGGTATTTCAATGGAAGTCCATTTAGCTTCAGATTCCAGCAAGTTTCCTTTCCCCTGTGTTAATGTCCTCCCTAATGAATGTAAATTGTAACTGTGGAGAGATTTTCATGGGACAATTCTCCCCCATGACCATAATCTGATTTCAAGAATTATTTTAATGGAGAAAACTGACATCAAGTCTCATAGCAAAGCCTGCTAGTCACCAAAACCTTCAGGGAAACTTCTTGGAATACTGATCCCTAGAGGTAGTTAGGCAATGGCTTTGCCTCCTCCTACTAAGTCATTCCTAGACTAAACCTTTCACTAAAATGTGGCTGATTGCAAGTGACTTCCAAATTCAAACAAGCATTTTAAGTCTATTTAATAGATCAATACAGTAATTCACTCCTGGGCCCCTGAAATCATTTGTTTGGACCTGATGCCTATGCAGTCAGATTGAGGTGTACACATTAGCATGTGCAGGGAATTACACAAATAACTTGCATTGAAAGATGTTAAACCAATTTAGACTGTGTGAAGGAGGCAGTATTTAACTCATTTCCAAGTGACTGGGACTAAATGGGTCATTATAAAAGCAATGCCTTCAATGAGCATCACAAAGGAAAATAAACCTTTTGGCCAAAAGATACACTCCATCATGTACAGATGCTTCAGAATGCAACCGAGCAGAGGCTAGAAAGAGAAAAGTTAAGAAAACCTAATATAAGTTGAAGGGTGTTTTTTTTTTTTAGTCTTTTTCTTCTTCTTTTTAATCATTTCTATTTGACAGTGAAAGAATCTCCCAAGGGAAATAGTAGAGGACCTGTTGCTTGATTCACTTAAACTCAGTGGACAAAACACCAGAGGGGAATAATTTCGCCTTAATTCCCCAGAGGAATGGGTCTATGCGGAACTAATAATAATTTTCCATCTCTAATTTTGATGACACAAAAACCAGAGTTATGTGCTTATTTGATCTAGTGTTGGATTGGATTTTAGAAGCAACATTTCATACCAACTGAAGTCTGTTAATTATGTGTGCTGGGACACCAGCCAAAAAACTATTACAATAGTCTGAAGGGAATAAAGTAAAAAGTTTTAACATGGATCCTTCCATGAGGAACAGAGAATTGGCAGTAGAAGGAAAATTTCATTACAGCTGAGGTGTGACTCATTGGTCAGGTGTCGAAGTAAAAGAATGAGAGAAACCAAAGAGATTCCTTTGAAAAGAGAGTTAAAACGAAGTCCATTGCTGATCAATGAATGACTCCAGCGTGCCTGTAGATGTAATGCTGATAAGAGTGAAGCCATATAAACATTCATTCATTTATTCAATCATTCAATAAACAGTTGTCTTATCAGCAAGCACTTTGCCAGATGCTGTCAATTTAAAGAGGACTAAGACTCCATCCATGTCTTCAAGAGAGAAGGACAAAGTGGTCAAAGGAGCTATAAATAGTAACAATGTAAGATCTTGAAGTACAGTGAAATAGAAGCACAGAGAAAGAACATGTCACCTGCCATGGACAGAAGCATAAGGACATCTTCCTAGAGGACAGGAAAGCTGAAATAAATCGGGAAATGTGAAGAGAACTTAGCCAACTGCAGAGGGTAGTATTCACAAAATAGGAAACGTCATGGGCCAAAGGAAAGAAAGTAAGGCCATACCTGTGTTGGGAACTCTGAGGAATTCGATGTTGAAGCAGAGAGAGCCCTGAAGGGAGAAGGAGAGGCCAGATTATGGTGAGCAATATGAGTCTTCTTTGGGAGCAAGGGATTCATCCTGGAGAGTGACAGGGTAAAGAGAGGACGATGGCAGCTAAATAGAGAAAGGATTGTAACGTCACCAAAGTAGAGACAGGGTAATCAATAGGAAATCTCTTACAATAATTATGGCAAAGGATAATAAAGGTCTGATTAAGGAACACTGAGGATAAAAAAGAGGAGACAATCTGAAAAATATCTGAAGCTAAAAAGGGTACAGCCTGATGAGTGATTGGATGTGAAAGATAGTGAAAGAGGAGAAATACCCCAAACCACAGAAGTTTAACTGAGAAAGGAGCAGGGGAAAAATGAAAGGTAGCAATGCTTAGCCACAGAGCCAGGACATAAGCTAAAAAGAAAACATAATAAAGATGTGTAGGGAGAGACGCTCTGAGTAATGCTGGTAAATCATGCCATTTCCCTGGGCTAATGTCTTCATTTTTACTTGTCGTACTCCCACTGATGCCACGGAAGGTATTCTGAGCAAGAATCCCCAAAATGTGGATAATTTTGACCTGAAGGCTCAAATGGAGATCTTGTGGTCCCAAGAGAAACCTTTGCCCCTCCCTTTAGTACCTAGAGGAATATAAATTGGAGATCTTTTCCAGAGTTAGAATTATTATCAGAGGTAAATTTTATCGGAGTGACTCATTTGTATGGCAGCGTGAACACCTAATTACCAAACATCTGCTCTTCTTATTGCCCTGTGAATTGCCCTCCTCCCCCCTTGAAGCCCCAGGCCCCTGTCCCATTCTTTAGCACAGGATGGCAGTATATACCTCATTTTGCCTTTCTGCTTTTGAACCCCTAATGTAAGTGGGAATCCCATACACGTGAAATTAAATGTGATTTTTTTTTTCTGTTAGTCTGTCTCATGTCAACTTAATTCTTAGACAAGCTGGAAGAATCTTTGAACGTAAATGAAAAATTTTCCTCCCCAACACCATCTAAAACATATCCAGGTTTATTATATTTCTGTTCTGGTGCTTTGTTTTGTTTGGTTTGTTTCACTAGATAACATATATCTGTATGCTACATATAAAAGTGCCTAAGCACATTTTGGTTGATTGAATTTGAATCTAAATCTGCTAGTACTTACTGTTCCATGCCTTCTTTAAAGTTAGATGCCAAGCAAGTTCTATAATGCTCTTTTAGGCCCATTATTTCCGTCTCTTTTCTTTATTTTTCTAACAGTGTCTCCAACAGACTGAGACACACTGAAAGTTTCTATCCAATCTGATTATCCTGTAGCACAATTCTGATATGAATCAGCATTTTCATTATATAAATCTCAATTTTCAGTTCAAACTACCAGTATTTAAGGCATTACATTTGGAAACTCTGACTCACAGAGTTTACCTGTAAGAACAAGCTAGGAAAATGATAAAAATCAGAACGTATTCTGGTAGCTATTTGAACAGATGGAATATCAACATGGCCTTTCTATTCTAATTTTTACTAATCTGCCCTGACATATAAATTTTTTCATTCATTTAACAAGTATTCTTTGAGCACTACTTTGAGGCCATTGAATGTTTCCGGGGGGGCGGGGGGAATAGCAAAGCATCCTGCTATTATGTAACTTAATTCTACAATAGGGAAATACTCAATTAAATGTGTGTGTGTGTGTGTGTGCGTGCGCGCACATGTTTGTGTGGTATCTGTGTGGATAGATAGATAAATGAATGGATGGATGGATGGATGGATGGATGGATGGATGGAAAAAAAAAACTTAGGCAGAGTAAGGTATATTGGGCTGAGGGGGTTTCTTAGGATGTGAGACTTGCAGTGTTCAAACAAGAAAAATCCCAGGCAAACCAGGACAAGTTGGTCCCCTAATGTGTGAGTGGGGAAACAGAAAGCAATTTTAAAAAGGAAGCTCAGTGTTTGTGTGATTGAGAAGATGGTATCTGAGCAAGGTTTTGTTGGGATTGAAGAAGTTAGACATGTGGGTATCTAGGGGAAAAGCATTCTAGACAGAAGAAAAAGCTCAGGAAAAGGCCTTACACTGGTGACATGTTGGGTGTTTATGGACATGGTGAAAATATGTATCATGGACAGACAGTGTCTACAAGGCAGCAAAATTAAAAGAGTGAGGTTTGAGCCAGAAGAGCAATATTCAAATCTAAGATCTACTACTTCTTAATACTCTGATACTGGACCTCTCCAAACCCTCTAGAGGAATAATTATACATTATTGGAAATATAAAAACAGTAAGTTTAAATAGTTAGTGATCAGATAAAATTATTTTTGTGCTAAAACAACAAACCAAGTGAACTTGGACTCAAAATTCATTTTACCTGTTTTTTAATACCCTTTGATTCCTTTAGACTCTGTCAATAAAAATAAACCCAACATGAAAACAATCAGTATAATTTTTCTTCTACATATTTCTGCCTTTGCCTTAATAATAAAATATGGGTGTGGAAATCCCAAAACCTTCAATAAATATTTGGTATGATCATAATAACTCCAGCTTTAACTGTACCAAGACTAAGACAATATTTCACACACACACACACACACACACACACACACACACACAGAAACTTGCATATTCTCATCATTTTAGTTCTTGTTGATAGCTTATCTGGCTAATTCACACGGAAGAAAATCTTTCGCTGAGAAGGACTTTATACAAATTAGTTAGAGGTATTGTTTTCAGTAAACCATGCAATTGTATTAAATTTCATATTCATTTTGCATGTTGTGGACAGCATTTACCTGTTCAGCTAGAGTGAATACTTCAAATAAAACTAGATTTATGGAGCCCAAATTTTTCCTTCCTGGTCATTTTCTACTCAAGGATACATTTTGGCCTAACATGAACCAAATCACAACAGAAGTCTCTTTCTTTTCATTTTTTACCACATCCTAAGCAATTCCTCCAAGGGCTTCCTCAGAGTTATCTGCAGATGGGAAAGGCAATTCACAATGCAATAAAATTTATAGCTCATAAAATTATGAATAAGCCAAACGTTAAAAAAGAAAAGTTAAACTAGGTTTAAAATGATTTTTATAATATCAGCCACATGAATTGACACAGAAAATGAATTGCAAATGTAAGGGAATGCAACAACTAAATGTTCTGTGCTCTCTGGGTGTTAAATGAAGACTGTCAGCGCAGCACAAAGAGATTCAGGAAATAGTCATTGATTTCTCTCAGTAGAGGTGGCCAAAGTAAGGCCCAAAGTAGATTCTTTAAAGCAGATTAACTGGGTATGACTATAAGTACACAAGCCAAAAAAAGGAAGTATTTGGAAATTAGATGATGAAGTGAAATGAGTCAACTGAAATCATCTGTGTGGCTATTTTTGTTAAAAACATTAAAAATACAAGCAAATAAAGAATTAAACAATCTAAGCTTTTCTTTCTCTCAGTACTAGAAGTTCTTTTTAAAAAGTAATATTAGAATACTTAGCAATATTAGAATAACCTCAGTCTTTCACTTCACTAAACTTCTTACCATGGATACCCTTGGCAACAAAGACATCAGTATCTAGCAGGATGGTGGATGGTTGATGAAAGCACAAGCCCCCACAAGGAAGTGTCCTTGGTGGTCTTTTCTATCTATACACACCTTTCCTCGATGACCTCATCTATTCTCTTCACTCTAATGATGATCTACACATTGATGATTCTCAAAACAACATCATTATGGCTCATATTCTTGTGCCCCAGGCTCATATTTCTTCTATTGATATCTGAATATTTCTTAGTAACTTCAACCATATGCCTCTATTCAAGCTCAATATCTGGTCCCAACCTGCTCTTTCTTCTGTATTTTCCATCCAGTCAAACATTATTCACCCACATGTGTAGGGGGACCCAGGAAAGGGGGAATTAAGACACCTTTTTTGTATCCTTGGCCCATTCCAACCAGTCAGAATATTTGGTCATCAATACCTAAGACATGTCTTTTGAGATACTATTTCCATCCATCTCTGTTATTACTCGTTCATTCCATGCTTTTCTCCTAGTTGGCTCTGTATCACTGGGGTGTCCCTCTGAAAATTCTGTTTCTGAAGCTCCCTTACCAATTGACTTCTGCTTCAGTTTGATCAGGTTGGGTGGCACATGTGGAAAATTGGAGACCTGGAGAAGAGGGAAGATCAGGTTATTCCCAGCTACACAGTGACCCAAATATTCCAGGTTTATCAGACTTCAGGGTTTTGCTCATACTCTGGATAGAATTCTTTTTCACCTTTTCCATAAGGCAAGTTCCTACTTTCTTCAGGTCTAGCTCAAATGTCAATGGATTGTCTCCTCACCTCACCTCTTATATAGGCATCAAGTAGCATGCTTTGAGCACTTTGAAAACACCTTCAGTATAGCACTTAATGTACGAATGAAATTGGTTCCTCATCAAAGATATTATCAAGTCACATAAAGTACATTTTATTTCTTATCTAACTTGACATTTGACATTCAGTACTTTTTAAATCTACTGGGCAATCCCATCCTTGCTGCCACACCCATTTTCTTCTTATGTTTCCACTTACACAACTCTTTTTCTGTCTTAAAATTCTCCAAGATGTTTTGTATTGCCTTTGTTTTTCTCTCCCCACCCTTCTTGAATGGCATCAACCACTTTTATGTTTCCATCTCGCATCAGTAAATAGATGACTCAGTCTGTGTCTCTGGTCCATGTTTGCCTCTACAACTTCAAATATGAATATACTGGATATCTTTTTCTGTATGATCCATGGCTTCTCAAAAGCCTCACAACAAACTTAGTTCATTATTTTCCTCAAGCCCATCAAGTTTCCTACCACAACCCTCCACCAACCTGTGTCTCAGGAAATATCATTGTGAAATTTCTCCAGCCAGAAGCCTGGGAGTCAAAATTGATTTCTCCTCTCCTGTCACAGATATTTAAATCAGCCAGAAATATTTGTAAATTTTCCCTCTTTCATAGCTCACTATTGTGGCTTTCTATCCCCACTAAAACACCTTTAAATAGACACATGAAAAGATGTTCACCATCACCATTCGTCAGGGAATTGCAAATCAAAACTATGAGATATCATCTTACACCTGTCAGAATGGCTAGAATCAAAAAGACAAGAAATAACAAGTGTTGTGGAGGATGTGGAGAAAAAGGAAATTTTGTGCACTGTTGGTGGAAACGCAAATTAGTACAATCACTTTGGAAAACAGTATGAAGATTTCTTAAAAAGTTAAAAATAAAGAATAGAATTACCATATGATCCCGTAATTCCTCTACTGAGTATTTAGCCAAAGAAAACAAAAACACTAATTTAAAAAGCTACATGTACCCCTATGTTTACTGCAGCATTATTTGAAATAGCCAAGATATGGAAGTAATCTAACTGTCCATTCATAGATGAGTGAATAAAGAAGATGTAGTATATATAATGGAATATTACTCAGCCATTAAAAAAAGAATGAGATCTTGCCATTTGTAACAACATGGATGGACCTGAAGGGTATAATACTAAGTGAAAGAAGTCAGACAGAGAAAGACAAAAGACAGATGATTTCACTCACATGTTTAAAAACAAACCAACAAACAAATGAACAACAACAAAAGAGACAAAAAAAAAAAAGACTTAAATGCAGAGAACAAACTGGTGATTACCAAAGGGAAGGTGGGTGGGGTGATGCGTGAAATAGATAAAGAAGATTAAAAGTACACTAGTGATGAGCACTGAGTAATGTATAGAAATGTGGAATCATTATATCATACACCTGAAACTAATATAACACTGTATGTTAATTATACTTCAGTACAAAAAACAAAGTCCTGGACATCCCAAAACACACAGCCACCTCATCAGTTGGAATGGGAACAGGGAAAATTTTCCAAACTGAATGCCTCCTCCCATTGTCCAGTAGCAACTGTGGTATCTCTGTAGTAGGTCTGGAGGAAATGAAGCTCTTTCCTCACTGAGCATACACTGTAGTCCTCCAAAAGAATGTGCAGGTGCTCCATACGGCTCAGTAATGGTGAGTTTGCCTGCCCCCTGTTGGCTTTTGGGCTCAGCACAGAGCGCTCACAATTCAGTGTTTCAGTGGATATGCGCCCTCTGCCGTCTGTCAAGGGCGGTGCAGGATGCTCTGGGTTCACTGGACATGAATGGGCACCCCCCCCAGCCACTACTACTAATATGTATTTAATATCAAATGAAGAATACCACACACTGAAACAAAAAATATCTTGGTATAAATACATGTTTAAAAATACCCTTAAATAGACTCTCATCACTTATCACCGAGACTGTTTCTATACTAATCAGTTTCTATGGACTCCTGTTAATTCTTCACATTGCTGCTAGAAAAATGTTCCTCATTGCTCCTTAGAATATAGTTCTGACTCCATCAATCCGTTGGTGGAAACTTTTGATGGCATTCTACTAAGTTCAGAATAAAATCTATACTCTTTATCATGACAAAAGACTCCACAATTTCACCTCATCTAACTTATCTTTTGCTACACCTTCTTTTCACTGTGCTCAGTACTATCAAAATATCTGCAGTTCTTTGGCTTCATGTATCAATGCCTGTGGCTCACTCCTCCCTCTTCTCAGAATGCACTTCCTTTCTTTCTTGGCCTAGATGACCCATTGCTCTTCCATTGAGATTTCATTCAAGCACACCTCCTCCAGAAAGCCTTTTGTATACAGTCACATTAAGGTGTATTTATCCCTTATCCCATAGTGCCCTGTGCATACTTCTATAAGAACTGTTGTCACTGTTTTCTGATTTTATTTTTATTTCAATCTCTACCACCAGACTATGAATTCCTTGAAGGCCAGATCTGTGTCTTTTTCTCTGAGTCCTCTTTACTTATTATAGTTTTCTAGCACAAACGAATATTAAATAAATATTTCTTAGTTGAATTATCTTTTCATAGTTATGTGTGTATATATATATATATATGGCATATCTAAAATATATACTTATTGGAGGAAATTGAAGGTTAATGATCAGATCTTATTCACCCTTGAATCCTTAGCATCAAGCAGAATGCCTGACATACAAGTATTCAATAAATGTTAAATTTTTATTGGTCCTTAATGCTCTAGATTGAGTTGATTTGGTGCCTGAGTTCACTGGAAAACCATACCAGTCCTCTGCTTTCTTGTGCTATGCCAAACTATCAAGGAAGTTATTCTGTCAGTCTGTCCTTTGAGGACCTATATTAAGCAAATACTGTGAAAACCTTAAAAGATTTGGTCTTTGCTCTCTTGGAATTTTATAATCTAAATATATACATAGCTGAATATATGAGTTTAGTATCAGAGTCTGTCATATGGACAAGACAGACAGGATCTTACTCTTCCTATAAAATAGTTCAACACTCCCCTTACCCTCCATGGATTCACAGATAACATTGTTCCCATTTGTGGATGCTGTTTTACAATACAAAAACTCTTCTAAAATCCATATCAAGAGCTAGGAAATGAGTCAGAAAAAGACCTCTCACTCTATGAGATAACTCGCTCTAATTTCCTCATGAGTGAAAACGACATCATCATAAAGAATATCTGCCAACAATCTGATATAAAAATGTACATGCATCATGAAAAATAATTGCTGTTCAATTACTACTGAATTATAAAGCCGTCATACAGGTGCAATAATGCAAGAGCTCTGAAAGTATGAAAAACTGCTTAGCTTAGGTATTTACATGTGTTTGAATAAAGTCCCCAGAATAAAATTTGCAGAGTTTGAAAAAACAATAAAATCAGAACCAAAGAGCTATTTATAGCTAAATATTTTTTTAATTTTCTGGTTTTTTTTTCTCTTGTATAAATTTTGAAAGACCAGGGATAATAATTTTTAACTCTGGGGTCCAGAGAAAGAGAGCAATGTAGTAGCTCTTCCTTTGCTTTCCACCTTCCCCACCTCTCAAATTGGATCCACAGGGACAGTACCACAAACAGAAATCTAGCCATAACCAAGGTAATTGTATCTTTTAAAATAGTTAAATCTTACTTATGCCCTCTGCATAGTTTACATATACAAAAGGAAAAATTTATAGGAAGACAATTCCATTACTACTGTGAAAAGGATATATTTCTTGTAAATTTCCAAGGTCTTTAGCAAGGGAAATTAGAAGCAGAGAACCAGAAAGGGCCTTAAATCTCATCTATTCCAAGGCCCTTAGTCACTGTTTAAGAACATGGAGGTCCTAAAAATTTTATTGTACACATTTGTGTAGACAGTGGAAGAACTGGGTCTAAAAGCATTTCTACAATATTGCAGATTTGATTAAGCATAAGTTCTATTGTTCCAGGTCAGTTTCTAATTTTCAAAGTACTCAAACTTCAAAGCTCTAAGATTTACTTTTACTCAACTGCAATGTTATAAAAATAAAATTAGACTGGCAGCAAAAGGACATGAATTTATGGCAGGACAGGCTATTAATTAGTTAAAATCGCTTAGACCAGTCATTTCACCTCTCAGACCTTCAGTTGTAAAACACTGTGAAACAAGGAGTGTGGCCAAAATGCCCTCTTCCAGATCTAAAATCATACAAATTTGAAATTAGAGGATAGTTGGTCTAAAATTATGGGTGTCTAAAATGAGATACCGCCGGTCCTATCTGTGTATCCACCATCTCCAATACTCCCCCACCAATGGTAAGACATCTTGCTTAGAGAGTCATCATTCCTTTAAAGCACGTCTGTTAACTTATGGCCAAGCTCATATTCTAAGCAAATGATTGGTTTAAGAGCTGGGGGGGAGCGGTGTGGAAGGGGCTTTAACATTCATCATTATTTTAAGTTTTCAAGACCAGTGCTATAGAAGTTAATTATTTCCTCCTACATATTTTCCCCAAAATTGGTGCAGGCAAAACCCAAATCTGAGATGAATGACAGGGAATTAGTTTCACCTTCTCGTTGATTAACATAGTACATGATCCAACTGCTTTCATTTTTCTTTTAATGAAAATATAATCTAGTGTTAAAATAACAGCCACATTGTTTAGTTTACTCCGAGAAATAAGAGGAAGTGACTCAAAGAAATTTAAATTAGATTCATATTTTGTAATTAATTTTAAAACGACTAAAGCATATCCATTTTCCTATTTTAATAAAAACTTTAATTTTTCCTCAAAAAAAGATTATTGTTGTTCTACAGTTTACGTTAGCATTGGCTACAGTCTCCGATAGCCATCTGTAGGCCCCTTCCTTGGGGGTGGCATGGTGCCCCATAAATTCTCATGAAATTTGAATGGTATTCAATAGAGGTGATTGACTAGAAAGCCATGTTCTAAGCTTTCTTTTGCTTCGGGAATGTTTAATAATGTTACACAAAGTTTCACTGGAGAATACCTTTCACCTGGGCTTAAAGCAAGAAGTAACTCCTTTCCACATGCACAAAGAAAGCGAATTTGATTCCCCTCTTTCATGGCCTATTGAATATGATGTTGGGGCCTCAAACTCCATCTGTCACATAGTAGTCATCTTCCTTTACCCCAGATCTTTTCCTTTGTGCTGCATAAGACCACTATCCACTGAAATGTCTACAGTAAAAGGCTGTACATCATCCTTAATGCCCTATTTCCTCATGCCACACAACCAAGGGGCCCTAAAGCTTCTGTGTCTGATTTTCTATCAAACCCTAGTACTTTTTTCCATTTATTTTCCCTAGATTGCTATATTAGTACTCTAAGTGGTGGTGGTGAGAAAAAGAAGTATCTAGAAATTATTGGGTCTTGCCAGTACCTCTTAACGCATGCCCATACTTCTGATCTTGAGTAGAAAAAAAAAATAATTTGGTATGAAAAGCTTTAGTCCTTTATACCTTGCTTTTGGTAGAAATTCATTCTACTTAGATAAGTCCGGCATATGGAAGAAAAATGACTTCGAGAACTGGTCAAAATTCTGTCTCATAAAGCCATTCATGATCTGTTTTTTTATCTTTTCAGCTTCAGGATTCATGTCTCCCCAAATCCTTGTAGCTCCCTGATCCAGATCTTCTGAATCTGCTCCTGCCTCAAACCATTAAAAAACAAAACAAAACAAAACAAAAAAACAACTTCTTAGGTCCTTCAAGAGTAAACGTTCTATATTACAGAGAAAATGCTCTCTGTTAGGAGCACCCTCACCTTACATATTTTCTCCAAGCTGAATTCTATCCCTCAAAAGAACCCAAGCAGAGATGTTGCTTCAATGGGAACCCTTCTGTGAACTTGTTGAGGTTGGGACAGAAGCCCTGCTGTATGCTCTGTGGCCCTTTCTTTTTCCTCCATCATGGCACACAGTTCATTGGACCGTAGTTCTTGCTGGATTGTTGATATTCCTTATTGCATTGTAAGCCCCAGAAAGCCAAGGCTAGTATTTCATCATTATGGGATCCTCAGGGCCTGGCTTCTACTAGGTGCTTAATAAATATTTGGTCATGGTCAGATAAGGTCCACTGGTGCAGAGGAATGCTCTTGTTTCCTTCATAACGTCCCAAGGACATCAAATCCTAAACCATTCTTTCATTTATTCGTTCAGGAAGTCAACTATGCATTTATCCATTTAAAATGTTTTAATATATAGGCATCAATCTAATAACTGGATTTTACCCAGTTATTAGAGTCAAGATCCTGGTAGCAGACTGGGAAAAACTAAACGAATAGCACTCCTTGCAGAACTCTGACGGAATAAAGGTTATTTGTGTCTGAATATGGCAAACATCACAGTGACCCTCAGCCCCTAGGCACATGTTGAAACCACTAGTACATTCCAGGCAGTGTGCTAGGCAGTGGAGCTGTAAAAACAAGTAGGAAACTGCTCGTGTTCTCCAAGATCTCACAGTCAGTGAGGAAAAGTCATGCAAGCTAATTAATATATGTATATGTATCAAAAGAGAGAAAGAGATACAGTGTTTTAAGAGCACAGAAAAGACTATCTGAGAATCAGAGGAGCCTTTACTGAGGATGTGATACTTATGCTGAGTTTTAAGGAATGAAAAGGGGCTCCCTGAGAGGAAAAGTGTTCCAGGCAGAAGAAATGGCATGTGAAAAGCATGAAAAGATAAAAGAGCATAGCCTACTCATGCAACCGTGAGCATGTCATCCAGCTCCATGGCTCATGGAACCGTGAGCATGTCATCCAGCTCCATGGCAGACTGGCGAGGGAAGATTCTCGTCACAACGCAGCAACTTGATCATCAGAGGCCCTCTGTGCCAGCAAAGGATCTTTAATTTAATATCTTAGTCTAAAGGAGTTGTTCACAGACTTTAAGCATGGGAGCAAATTGATCAAGTTCAAAAAAAAAAAAGTTTCTGGTGGGTTTAGGGAGAATTACATAGAAGAATGTTTCCTAATACCTTGGAATTAGAAATGATTTTAGGTGATATGTAGTTTGGACATTAAATAATGTAGAATTCTGTGGAGGAAAAAGTGGTTTTTTTACATAATATCTTTCCATATTTTTATTATATGAAAGAAAAAACATCTCAAGTGTAGGCTCTGGAGTCAGAGCACCTAGGTTGAAGTCTCTGCTGTATAATTAAATATCTTGAATAAGTTAATTTATTTTGTGCCTCAGTTTCCATAACTGTAAAATGGGGTTCATAAAAATAGCATTTACATCATTAAATAGTTTCAAAGATAAATGAATTAATTCTTAGAATGGAGCTTGACCCAAAAAAGCACTTAATAAATGTTAGCTATTATTTTTAATTAGGATTATTATATTAATTTTTACCTGTTATTATGGCAAGTGATGCCACTTATAGTAATAATTTAAAGGTTCCTGCTAAATAGACTTACTTGATCTTAAAGAACAAATCATTCTAAATAATACTACTAAGGAAACAATATAAGATGAAAAAATCAGGACAGGCAGAGGGCAAGAGAGTCCACAGATATGGGAAATAGGTGAAAATAACGTACACATGACTGGGGTTGAGATCAAAGGAAGCCATACTGGAGGCAGTGAGAAAGGGAGAAAGGTTAAAAGTTCAAATTTAGATCAGAGTAGAAAAGGTGAAGAAGAAAAAGCTGGGTTTGTGAAATGTTTAGAAGGTTGAATTGACAGGATTTCCCTGCTTTCAAAGTCTAGATAGTGCCTGGCATGTGGTAAGAACTCAGTAAATATTTTCTGTGAAAAAGTAGACAAAATAGGTAAGGAAACAATAAAGAAAGAGTCTAAGACATCTCACAGTTTCCCAGTTTGAATATTTGGGTAGGTGGTGATGTTAAAGAAGGTACCTGGAAAGAAGATGATGAGTTAGCATAGGATGTGATGAGTTTGACTTTTTAGTAGAAATCTAGATGGAGATGTCCATCAGTTTTGAAACTCAGCACAAATGTCTTGGTTACACATACAGATTTGAGATCTATCAATTCCATATTCTTAAGTACGTCTTTGTTTTTTCCTTCATGATCAAAACAGAAAGAAAAGACAGAAAAAGAGGGATGGTATGGATGGTGTCTATCAGTCAGGGTTCTCCAGAGAAACAGAGCCAAAAGGACACACATTTATGCAGTAGGAGATTTATGTTAAGGAATTGGCTCACATGACTGTGAAGGTTTCATGAGTCCAAAATCTGATTGAGGACTCTGGGAGGCTTGAGACTCAGGGAAAAAGTTACAGTTCTGGACCAAACGCAGTCTGCTGGAAAACCAGCAAGAGCCAATATTGCAGGAAAGTCCAAAGGCAATCTCCTTAAGGATCACCTCTTGCTCGGGGGAGTCAGCCTTTTGTTCTATTCTGGCCTTCGATTGATTGGATAAAGCAATATGCTTTGCTTAAAGACAGTGATTGAAATGTAAATCTCATCCAAAAATGCCTTCACAGAAACATCCAGAATATTGTTTGGCCAAATTATCCGGGCACTGTGGCCCAGCCAAGCTGACACATAAAATTATTATAGTGTACCTGTGATAAATCACCCTCATCTTACTTACTTTATACAAATATACCTTCTATGTAGATTTCAGTACAATAGCAAAATTCATAATAGTCATGAGTGGTATGGAAGGAAATCCCCTTAAGAGTACAGCAGCCTTCATTCTTGGTTATCCTCAGAAAAAGAATAGAACATTTTTTGTGTACTTGGGATGGTATGAGCTATTATCTGCTGCAGTCTGAAGTAATTCTCCTTCGCACTAGATAGGAGGATAGGGGTAAAAATACATACAATTGCCAGAGCCTCTGTATAATGAAAGAGTAAGGATTAACACAGAGAATGTCTTTCCTAAAACAAAACTACAGCCTGATATGTACCTTTGCATTTCCAAATGAAACAAAAATTTCACTCCAACAAGTTTTTGATGCACAATTTTAATAATTAAGTTATAGTTAAGACCAGTCCTTCATGTTCTTGACAATGCTCAAACCAGGTTTTTTACCAAACTTCATAGTCAATGGAATAGAATGGAATTGATAGGCCTAAAAGAATAAATATCTTCAAATGACCTTTGTGCTTATCATATACAGAGAATTATTGAGCTAGGAAAGCTCTTCCCTTAAAAAAATGCTTATTATGTGTTTAGAGGACCTATGAAAAGTCATTCCACAAATGTACATAAAATTTGAAAGTGTTACAGTAACACATTGTAAAACCATTTTAGAAAATACTACAGTTTTCTCAAAATTTATAATCAACTTAGAGATTATAAAAATACTTTATAATCCTACATTACTAAAAATGGCCTCCATAAACGCAGGGTTTCCATTTCTGGTACATTCCTGCAGCCCTCATGGGATCTGATGCATTCATGCTCTGGTTGCTTAGTAAAAACCATGGAGGATCATTAGTTCATCAAAGGAGCCTCTGACTAATTTTCCATATTAAATAAGATACATTTTCCAATACCTGTAAGTATCGTCAACATTACCCCACACATTGACTTATGACTTCTGTTTTGCCAGTGAAGAATTCTAGTGTTGGGGTACCTGGGTGGCTCAGTTGGTTAAGTGTCTGCCTTTGGCTTAGGTCATGATCCCAGGGTCCTGGGATCGAGCCCCACGTCGGGCTCCCTGCTCAATAGGGAGCCTGCTTCTCCCTCTCCCTCTGCTCTTCCCTCTTGCTTGTGCTTGTTCTCTCTCTCTCTCTTTCTCTCTGTAAAAATAAGTACATAAAATCTAAAAAAATTCTAGTGTTCAGTATAGTCTTTGCATTCCAAAAACAACATGGGCTTTTCAATTAAAAAAAAAAAAAAATGCCTGAAGTTTGTATTGCAATTTGACTTACATCAACATGCCTGAAAACTTTCCCACATTTTAACTCAGTAATACTGTTAAATACTAGCCTACGAGGGATGCCTGGGTGGCTCAGTCAGTTAAACGGCTGCCTTCAGCTCAGGTCATGATCCCAGGATCCTGGGATCGAGTCCCACATCGGGCTCCCTGCTCAACGGGGACCCTGCTTCTCCCTCTGCCTGCCACTCTCCTGCTTGTGCTCTGTCTCTCTCTCTGAGACAAATAAATAAATAAAATCTTTTAAAAAAAAATACTAGCCTACAAATATAACGTGGGTTTCTTAAATTCCACCTATGAATGAAATCATATGGCATTTGTTTTTCTCTGACTGACTTATTTCATTCAGCATAATACTCTCTAGCTCCATCCATGTCGTTGCAAATGGCAAGATTTCATTCTTTTTGATGGCTGAGTAATATTCCATTTGTGTGCCTGTGTGTGGGTGTGTGTGTGTGTGTGTGTGTGTGAGCGTGCGCGCGCACCTCTTTTTTATCCATTTGTCAGTCGATGGACGTTTGGGCTCTTTACATAATTTGGCTTTTGCGGAAAAAACAAATGATCATAGGAAGGAAACAAGAGAGAGGAAAACCAAGAAACAGACTCTTAACTATAGAAAACAAATTGAGGATTACCAGATGGGTGGTGGGGGGACAGGTTAAATAGGTGAAGGGGATTAAGGAGGGCACTTGTGATGAGCACCAGATATTGTATGTTAAGTGCTGAATCACTAAACTGTACACCCGAAATGAATATTACAGTGTATGCTAACTAACTGGAATTTAAAAAAAATTTTTTTAAAGAATATAATGTGGGAATGGGGGAAGTTTTATGAACAAATTTACTCACTCCAGCATTGTTTATAAAGGTATTTTTTTCTTTTAGATGTGGGTGTATAATCAAAAGTTGAAGAACATCTGTTTTATAACTGATCTGAGACAAATGTAACCAACCAAAAATGGAGAAATAGTTAAGTGAATGATGTATCTATTAATACAACCATAAAAATTTATGTTCACAAAGACTTCATAATGGAGTGTTAAATTACCTACAAAAAGGAAAGAAAATGCATTATGCAGTAGTTGCATATAATTATATAATCTAAATATTTAAAGTCTATTAATAAAAAATAGTCACATGGGGGAAAACACCAAAATAAATTCTGCAAAAACTTTCACTTTATTTCTATTTCTACATATTTTCTACATTGGATCCAGTCTTATAGGTATTGCTCTTAAAATGGAGGAAAAATATGATTTTATTAAGGGAGATGGAGGGAGAAAAAGAACAAGCTGAGGTTTGGGGTGGGGGGAAGTTTGCATGAAGCTAAAGGATGCATAAGCCCCCACTCAAGGGCTCAAGGCTGTTGGTAAAGATGATGGCATTCAATATTCCTTGCCAAATGTTATTCTCAAGTGGAACTGGTATTTGTCCTTTACGCTCCCTCTGAGCTTGGTATTGAGAAATGGCAATAAAAAAGAGGTGTTTTCCTATTGCTTTCACTCGACTCGGCAAATGCTCTTTCTCTCCCTGACTCAACCATCTCCAAACCACAGGTTGCCACTACCTGTGGCCTGTTTGGGGACAAGGATATACGCGGTAGTTGAAGAATTCAAACATGCTTATCACCAGGCTCTGCAAAGAGTTCGGACTACCCTACTTATGACATCACCCTGCAAGAGTCCTTTGTCAGGTGCCGGTTAAATACATACCCAGTGGCTGGAGAAAAACTTTCCCTGAATCTGGGGCAGACAACATAAAGTATCACTTCGGGTTCTCTGTCAACCACAGAAATCAAACGTGGCTACCTTAGTCAAACTAAACTTGATTGGAAAGGGAGTCCTTTACAAAGGAAAAACTAATCATGTCTCCTGAAGGATAAGAATCAAGATAGCACTGAATTTTCCATCAGAACCTCATGAAAAATCCCTTTTCTGAGAGCTGCCATCTGAATGACTCAGCTTCCATGTCCAAATTGGAGTCATTCCACTCATGATTAAAATTCTTGGGGAGAAACTATAAGAGGATTGCCTTGGACCATGTGTTGATTCCTTTGGCCAGAAGAAATCCCCACCAGGATCTCACGGAGTAGAAGGAAGTTATTGCCCAACGGTAAGACGTTTGTTGGGGCTTGCCCTAGATGGTCCCAGTTTATATCTGTTTTTCAGGAATAACTCTAAATAGCTTCATTTTCACTCAGGGAAGTGTCCAAGTTTAAATAATAAATTACACGATCACTCCACACAAAGGAAAAAATAGGGCACTGTTACCGAAGAGCGGGGAGTGGTGCTGAGCAGACGAAAATAGAAGGAAACTATTAGAAGGAACTGAAGCAAAGTGTTTGCTCCCAATCTCTCAGGTCAAAAGATAAGAATCAGAGTCAAAAACCCTTATCAGTCTTTTGCTTCTGACTCCAACATAAAATTAACATTCCTTTACTCACTCCTTGTGTGTTATTATGACTTTAAACCAATAGTTCCATCTGCTTGTCTTCCTATGTCCTTGCAGCTAAATCCCTAAGTGTTCAAGTGTTCTCTTTTCCTGCTGCTTTTTTTAGTTTAATTGATGCCCTCCTGCTTTCCAAAATAGAATACTAACATCCATTCACCCAGCCAGAGGAGGGTCACGGTGATACCAGATCCAATATTCCCCAAAGCATGTGTAAAATTGTTGCTGCGTCCCTGCTGCTGACTAATAATAAGGAGTCAAAAAGCACCTATGATTCCGATTTCCTCCAAGAGGCTGTTCTACAAGCATGGGGTCAACTTAAAGGAAAAGGGTTTTTGTTTAATATTTTCTCCTTTCATTAGTGCACTTAAATTACTTTCTTGCAAACTCTGCTTGTTACCTAAATGTACTAGCACTTTTGTTACCTAATTAGCTTTCTTATCAGAATTCCAACCAAAAATAACAAGAAATGTAATAATGATAAGATCCTGCCCCCTCAAAACAGATTTCCTTTCGCGCTTTATCTCTCGGTGCTGTTCTGGCTTGTTTAATTAAAGTATCAGAAATTATTAGAATCAAATTATTTCTTGATCTAGTGCTCAAATTCTCCTGAAAAACTGCTTCTTTTGCCTCAGTATTTAAACCTTTATCAGTGTGAGGCAGATGAGTTTCCACATGTATGCAACAGGATTCATGTAATACAATATAAGTTTGGAGGAAGAGCCTAACTAGCCTCTAAATAATTAGACAAACACATCAGATTTGGCTACACTGGGCTACCGTGAACATTTAAATACTTGGGTCTCCTCTCCTGTGCTCCCCCACGTTAATGTGCAAAAAACCTTATGAAACTTTAGCATGGAGTTGTGAAATTCAAAGCAAAGATCTTACTTATTTTTTCATTAGAAGGGTGGGAGTAAAAAAATCACCAAGTTCAAAACACTGACATAAGTTGCATTCAAGGAGGGTAGTCATGCCTGTTACAGACTTTAAAACAATGGATGAGCGAGTATTCTTACATCACAGCCCTGAGAAGGAGAAAACTCTAAGACATACTGGTTATTTTGCTTCGGCATGCGACGTGAAAAAAATTCGGGTTGGAATCTGCTTGCTTCTGGTGGAGATGTGTGAGAGGTTCACTTTCTTTGAAGTCGTCTGCAATATGATCCCCTTTTGCACTGTCAAGCTTGGCTATCCCAATTACCAGGCAGCCATTTTGAACTTGTGTTTTATTGGAACTTCAATACTTAGCCCTATGTTTGTGGGATGGCTTGCTGATGTCTGTCTAGGAAGAAACAAACTGGTATATGCTTGCTTATGTCTACATTTTCTAGGTGAGTGACCTCTTCTGACTGGATCGTTTTGCAACTTAATTGAATAGATTTTTGTTAGAGTTTTTACTCTCTCTTATCCTAATCTTGCTCTTAGTGTAAAATGTGTTAAATGAAGTAAGAATGTTGTTTCAATTTACTTTGTTCTCTGTATCATTTGAAGGACGCTAGTAAACGTATGTGCATATGTGTGTGTGTGGATGCTTTGGATGCTTTGATGCCTATATTGTTGTACTGATTGTATTTTATGGTAATTAGCTCTTTACATACCTGTCTTCTGTACTCCTTCAAACACCCTCCTTTTCCCCCTTCCTACCCCAAGCCCAAATTCATGACAAATTCTATGTGAAACATGAAGTTCATTTGCTTCACAACTAAGATGAAATGTGCTAAAAAGGTTTTTGAAGTTCAGGTAGAATAATTGAAGAATGTTTTCATCAAAAGGTGGTTTTTAATTAGTCATAGAGTAAGATTGTATATGGAGGTGTGATTTCTATATTATGAACTATGGCTACATGCTAAATAAATGAGTGAATCCAAATGTTACACTAAACTTCTTTACATAGAGAAAAATAAATGTATCTACAAAACTTTGGGAGTGAAGTGATCCTGGGAAATGTTGGGGAAATATCAAGATTGTTTGATAAGGTATAGAAAGTAAGTTGATGAACAGTTTAGAATTTGGGGCTAAAAAGTTCAAGTTGTTCTTCTGGACAACAAGGAGTCACTGAAGATATATGAAAAACATCTGGGAAATGTTTTTCTTCAATAAAGAGGATAGGAAACCACAGTGAGAGGTTAAATAGAGGGAGACCAGAACATCTCAGGAGGACGGTCTAGGAGAAGTGTCAATCCAGGACAGACCATGTGGAAAACCATAAAAACTTGGCAACTAAACAAGAGCACAAATATGATGGAGGAACAAAAATTAACTCCAAGTTTCTGAGCTGAGGAACTTAGGAAGCTAGTATGTGGTTCACTGATACTGTGAAATGTAACAGAAATGCAGGTTTGGGGGGACATGGGAGGAGATAAATGAGGAAGGGGTGGATATCGGGTATTCAACATATCCCCCAATTTCAGACAGGTGATAAATTACCATTCACCATTCATCAGTTAGAGTGTGATTCAAACTTATAACTCTTTACTGCGTCAGCTTTGTTAAGTAAAAATGAAGTTACGGCATGGCAAATATTCAGTCAACATTCAACAAATATTCTTCAGTGACCACTCTGGCCTTATCCCAGGATCTGGGAATGCAACAGAAAAGAAAGCAGTCTCTTGTCTGCCAAAGTTGACTTTCCAGTGTGGGAAAGAGAAAATAAACAAGCAAATGATATTATGTCAGGTGCTCAGGAGTGTTACAATGAAAAATATAGGTGGGTAAGGGGGAGACAGGGCAGACTAGACAGAAACATGGTTGCTGTTCTGTATCAGAGAATGTTTTCTGATAAGAAGACATTTAAGCAAGTGTCTGAATGATTTACTCTTCTTGTCTTGGTAACAGGCCATACCCATGGCACTTGGCAACTTCTTATTTAACATGGCAATTCCTATCAGTCTAAATTCCTGCATAACCCATCAGACTAGGCCTGAGTCCCAGTTTTAGAATTTGACAAATAAAAGACCTAAATCAACTCCATATCCATTCATTTTCTTATGAAAAGCCATTTCCTTGTGCCCCCCACTCACGGCTGCCATCAAATTCCAACCAGTCACTGAGTATCGGAGGTTCTATCAAAAATATGTCTTCTGTTTCAAATGTTAACCCTTAGCTCAAAAATGCAGTTTTCTTTTTCTTGACCATCACAATGGCCTATTTACTGGGCTATCAGAGGTCAGTATGACTCCAATCCATATACCTTTCTACTAACAACACTAAGAATAAATAAGAATAAATCTATATATAGCTATATAAATCTATAGAATAAATCTACATATCGGCTCTATTATCTAAAAAACAAAATCCAGTTTAGTACATAAGAACCTTTACAATCTGTCCCAAATTTATCTTTCCAGACTTTTGTCTCAGTATATGACCTCAACCATGCTGAACTTTTGCTTGCCTCTAATCCCCTACCCTACTTCTCTACTTACGCTTTCTTTCTATGCCGGAAATTGTCAACCTTCCTTTATCTTTCTACTCCATAGCCAAGACTTGAAAAATCCTGTCCTTCCTTCAAGACCCACCTTGCTCAACCACATTCTAATCATACCTCTATAATTTCACTTACCACATCATAATCTAATTTCCACCTGAATGTCTGTCTTCTCTGATGGACTCATTAGCTCCTGGAGAGCACACCAGGGGACTCCAACCACCCAGCAAAGGATATGACGCATCCTGGTGTTTTATACAGAGCTACCAAGTATGTGTGCTGATTTTGGAGGACACAATACAGCACACGTCAGAGAGGAGACTTCCTCTCATACATGTCATAGACTTGTATCTTTATTACTTCAATTTTACAACAGATAAAAACAAAGTTTTGATCTAATGAAATCAGTATATTATGACGTTTCCTCAAAAGATGGAAGTAGGGTGTCTTTCTAATTTACACAAAGGAACTACTAAGAGTGCTTTGTCTTTAAGTATATGGTTGCTGCAAGAAGTCACTCCTCTGCCCACCCCCTCTGGATAGCCCTTAGCCTCGCCAGGCCTCACATCACACTTCCAGAGACGAGGAGGATCGAGTGGCAGAGAGAAGTAGTTGGCATCATATCTGGCCCAACTTAAATTGAAACATTTCAAACTCAGTAATTTAAAGGACTGGCTCTCATGGTAAATCAATTTGTTACCACATATTGAGTGCATATATTCTTCAGATTATAAAAGCCACTGTAAGGGAGATAAAACATTAGACCCAATTTCTGCCTCTAAGGAACTTATAGTCCAATTGAGAAAACTAACCACATACAGCCACCGTATAAAAAATCATATGAAAAATATGAATGTTAAATTAGTAAAGCCCAGATTATATCTGGGTTACTCTGTAACATTGGGCAAGTCCCTTAAACTCACCGAACCTGGATTTTTTTTTTTTTTTTTGGAAAATTGGAATAAGAAAATCTATCTTCTGACATCACCAAGTTTTTCCAAGATGAAACAATATAATACATATAAATGTTTTACAGAATTTAAAGAGCTGCACAAAAGTATGGAATTGAATCGTAATTTCTATTAAACAAGGAAAGTGTTCGAGTGTGGTCCCGCTGAGATGAAAGTGAGAAGAGGCTGGACCCCCATCCCTTGTCCCTTCCTGTCCTCCCTGCTCCTCCTCCTGCCCGTTACTGAATCACCCACCTCACCTCACCTCTGTGTGCGCCAAGATGGCTCTGCTCAGGGCCATAAGAAGTGAAAGAAATCAAAGGGCATGAAAAGGAGAAAGAGAAGTAGAAAAGGCACAGAGATCTGTGTTCTTCTTACCGCTATGATAATGTTCTCCGTAAAACATTTTCTTTAACAGGCTCCTGACAAGTCTGAGATCTTTGAGTTTTCTATCATTCTAGTGACTGAGAACAAATAACCCTTACTAACAGTGGCTTTCTCTGGGGGGTGAGATTAGAGGCATCTCTCGTTTCTTATATGATCTATATCCAAATGTTGTTAAAATGGACATGACTTGCTCATACACTCTGTGGGAGAAGATAGGTCAAGTTGAAGAGGGGAAAACCTAGGCCCCTGGATTAATTAAAACACAGAGTGAAGAAAAATTTCATGTTTAGAAAAATCATGCTGTCTCCAGAATCGCAGTGACTAACAAATATTTCAAGAAGACAATGCCATAATGATGCTCCTTTCAGAGGAAAAACCTTATTTATAATGTGGTTTGGTGATTGGGTTGGTCTGTGCCATATTTATTCTCCTTTTTTCTCTATCTACAGGCACTGCTTTGTTATCCGTGGTTGCTTTTCCCTTGGAAGATTTCTATATAGGCACTCACCACATGATTAACCATATACCAAAGGAGGAGCAGAAGAGGCTGTTCTACACAGCCCTGTTGGCCATCTGCCTTGGTACAGGAGGAATGAGAGCCATCATTTGTCCACCGGGTGCCTACAACCTTCAGGAGCGTGGATCCCAGAAACAAATGTCTTTTTTTAACTGGTAAGTTGTACTGGCTAGGAGTGAAATGAGCCTTATGACATTCCTCTCCCTTCTGGGGTTTCTCATTGTTTGCTCTCTCGTCCCATTTTGATGGTAGTAATTCGGTGTTTGTCATTGACTGGCCTGGGTCAAGTGACGACGTGACAGTGCCTGGGACAGGATTCAGCCAGTAAGTGCGGGGGGCCTATGAGTCAGGCACAGACACTGGCTTGTCATACTGAATAGAAGGTGGCTTTGGAGCCAAATAGGCCTCGACTCTACTTAACACGAGCTATCTGATCTTCTCTATAAGTCTCAGTTTAATCATTTGTGAAGGGCTATCAATAATACCTCTTCTTGGGTTTTATTAGAGGCAATAATGTGTGTCTTGCAGGCAGAGAATCTGGCACATAGTAGGGGATCATAAATGGTAGCTGTTATTAGTTCTGTCTACACCGTAAGAGGCGAATTTGGCAGAGATTATAAATTCACAGGACAGTGCAGAGAGAAGATAAAAAAAGGACAGAAAAAGTATTTTACAATTTGTTGAAACATCAGCCAGCACTTCTGTTTGGCATCCACTTCACCCTTAACACCTAAAAGAGTTTATATTCCATGAAAATCAAACTGCCTTTCTGTGAATCTTTTTCCTCCCAGTGAGTTCTTACACAGTTTTATGTGGTTTTAAGGAACCAATTTTTATTATCAAATACGAATTCAAAAAAAAATTTCAATCTTAAGGTAGAGTATTTTGTTGTTATTATTCATCAGCGAATGTCAAGTAGATATGAGAATATTCTTTTGTTCCCTCTTTTCTGTGAAATGAGTTGTCAACATTTTTCTAAATATTCTGTATTTCCAGCAATGTTAGCAATGGAAGAAATCAAGGCACAGACAGAATCAGACAAAACGTTTAAAGAAAATTCATATTTAAAGCATTAAATGAAAAAGTGTAGCATAAATAATCTCTGTATATATAACTACCCAAGGCAGTCAGTTTCTTTCTTTCCTTTTCTTTCTCTCTCCCTCTTTCTTGCTCTTTCTTCTTTCTTTCTTTTCCTTTCTTTCTTTCTTTCTTTCTTTCTTTCTTTCTTTCTTTCTTTCTTTCTTTCTTTCTTTCTTTCTTTCTTCTTTCTTTCTTTCTTTCTTTCTTTCTTTCTTTCTTTCTTTCTTTCTTTCTTTCTTTCTTTCTTTCTCCCCCCACTTCCAATTATATTAATATTACAAAGCACTCAGGCCTATTTTGGATTCAGTCCAAAATGTCAGAAAATAATGCAGTTTTACCAAAGGTGGAAGGGACTCTTTACTTCCTTATAGCAAATTCTGCCTCCTTGACCTGCCCAAAGGAGAAAGAAAAATCCTTCTTTTTTATTCTATTCGGAGGTTTTAATCCTTAATTAGCAACATCATTTTGATTAAATAAGACTCTGGAGGATTAAGACTGGAGAGCAATCAGTTGTTCTGAGAGATAGCTCTGGAGAATTTATTGTACTGTGGTCTTAGTCATTCAGAGTTGTGTTTAATCAAAGTGACATTTCTCAGTGTTGATTACAAAGGAGACATTATATGAATGAAATATTTCCTTTGGGAAAGGGAGGGACTCCCAATGGGTTTGTACTTTAGGTCTTTAAAGGGGGGATGGGGAGTGGGGTGAAAATGAATTTCTGCAGCAGTGAGGAGCCAGGCCAAATTTAGGATGAGCACATTTCAATGTGTCTTATTATTTCCTAATTTCACTAAAATCTCTAATAAAAAGAATCATGCACGGGTGCCTGGATGGCTCAGTTGGTTGAACATCTGACTCTTGGTTTTCAGCTCAGGTCATGATCACAGGGTCAAGAGATCTAGCCCACATCAGCTCCCTGCTCAGTGGGGAGTCTGTTGAGATTCTCTCTCTCCCTCTCCCTCTGCCCCTTTCCAACACACTTGTGTGCTTTCTCCTCTCTCTCTCTAAAAAATAAATAAATAAATCTCTAAAAAAAGAAAAGAATCATGCAGAATTTTTAAAACCTAACATTAAAGCACCTAGAAATGTAAGGTACCTGAGTGGCTCAGTCGGTTAAGCATCTGCTTTCAGCTCAGGCCATGATCCCAGGGTCCTGGGATTGAGCCCCATGGAACCCCACATTGGGCTCCCTGATCAGTGGGGAGTCAGCTTCTCCCTCTGCCCCTCCTTCTACTTGTGCTCTTTGTCTCTCAAATAAATAAATGGAATCTAAAAAAAAAAAAGGGCGCCTGGGTGGCTCAGTTCGTTGAGCGACTGCCTTCGGCTCAGGTCATGATCCTGGAGTCCCGGGATCGAGTCCCTCATCGGGCTCCCTGCTCGGCAGGGAGTCTGCTTCTCCCTCTGACCCTCTTCCCTCTCGTGCTCTCTATCTCTCATTCTCTCTCTCTCAAATAAATAAATAAAATCTTTAAAAAATAATTAATTAATTAATTAATTAATTAATTTAAAAAAAAAGCACCTAGAATTGTGCATGAGGAATCAAGGTCTTACTCTTTCATGTGCTAAAGGACTCTCTGGATAGTAAGCTTCTTGAAGGCTGAATCTGGTTGTTTCTGTTTTTGGCGGGGGTGGGGTTAAGTTTATAGTACCAGGCTACAGGGAAACTGCTATGGGTAGCTGCTTTTTGTAATTTATGGAAAAGAATATTAACTCTATTGCTGTATGTACTGCAGGGTGGGTGGCAAGATGGACAGAGACCCTACGGGGCAGCCAGAAAGCTGAAAGGATCCTGACTCTGTCACAGGAGTTTTCTACTTTTTGGCAAGTCCCTTGACCTCTCTGGGTACCAGTCCCTCATCCACAAAATGGGAATAAACTGGACGGCGGTTTATAGCTTATATATAAAGTATCCTAGCACATCATAGGTATTCAAATTAGGGTAGCTATTGTTATTAAATGACAAATCAGCTAAAATCATTGTCTAAATTCTGGGCAAGAGGGAACACATTTAAGAGGAGCCCATCTTTAAATGGGCAGTGCCTTAATTTAAAATCTATTTCTCCATGTCAAAAATGCCTCTAGAAAATACAAGCTTCGTTAATATAATGAATTTCAGTAGTATCTTAAAAAACAGCATACCACTTGAATCTGTAACCACTTGAAGGCTGCATCCAGTTCTATTTTCAGCACAGATGTCAGATGTTCCTAGTTACAGGACCTTTAATGAGATGTGTCATTGCATCTATACCACCTAAAGCTTCCCAGTGATTATGTTAAATAGTATAGACTGGAAGTCTCGAACATTGAAACACCACTTCCGAGTAGAGCTGCCAAATGTAGGTGAGAAAACCACTCCTAGCCAACATTACCATCTGGTACTGGATCTTCCTCAACTATGTACCTTATTGAAAGAATAAAACTAAACTCCCTAAAATCAAGAGGCATAATAATCTTCCAACATCCTTGTGCCGTTATCTAGATTAGAACCTGGCTCTTCCAGCATTTTCCAAAATCTGAGGTGTGCAATTAAGAGTCACCACACTGGAGATTTTCTAGGTAAATACACCTGTGCAGTATCTTTTCTGGAAGCAAAAAGAAAGGTGGATAATTAAGTCTGTCTATAACCATAATTTTAAATTCTACTGCAATTAACTTCAAATCTTGCTTCCACATTTCTCTACTTACTTCACCTGGTAATTTGCATCCAATCTGCATATCATAGTCTGTTCCTAACTAGTTACCAGAGTGAATTATACATGATTTAAAAGTCCAAATAGAATATTGGTAGAGTTCTTGAAAAAAATCTGGAGACTAACTTATTCTATCCCAGAAATTTTGAATATCTGGTACTCAGACTGACTCTACATAATATTTGTCTCACACTAAAATATTCTGATGTTAATACTTACTTGAATTTAATAGCTTTTTCTTAAGGAAACACTAAAGGTAAAAATTTATTATCCCACGGAATGTTTTTTCAGAAGCTGTTTTAATATTCACTTGAGTGTTGCTTGAAAGCAGCGAGTCTCAATCTTAGATGGACATAAAAGCCAACTGAGGGCTCTTAAAAATACTGATTCCTGGGCCTTGGCATCAAAGGTTCCATATATATTGGTTTGAGGCGAGATCCAGAGACCAGGAATATTTTTTTTTTTTTTTAGCTGCCTAAGTAGTCGGGTTTAAGAACTACTACTCTCAAGCAGTTGTCTGATTTTGAGAATCACTTAAGGGTTTTATTTTAAAATGTTTCCTAGACCCCACCCACAACTTCCAAGATCAGAATTTCCTGGAAGCATAGCTGGGAAATGTATACCACTTTTATCACGTGCTTCAGAATTTTGAAAACAATTCCAGAGATATAAGGAAAGGGGATACTAAGGTGGTCTAGAGATAACTTTGAAAAGAAATGGAAGTGAACATTGTTTGAGTGCACATACCAGATGCTAGGCAACTTTGAAAAGTTTTGACAATTCATAGCTATTTTTCACCATACTTAGAAATCTATCTGATTGAGAAATTCTACCTAATCCTTGAGAAGAGAAATGAAATATGAATCTACTTAATTCTGCAATAGTAAAATCATAATTTGTAAGGTACATTTCAGCCAACAAAATGAAAGCAGTTCATGGAATAATTGTATTAATACTCAAAATATCATCTGAGTTGCATACTGAGGAATAGCCTGTAAATAGCTTTAACAAAAAAAAAAATCACTAAACCTTCCAAAATTCTATTTGCATGGGTTCTAGCCAAGCTTAACAAATGCTTCCCACCCACTCTAAATACAACAGACACCTCCTTCTTTACTTTTGCCAAAGTTGTAAGCTTCCGGGAAATACACTCAGAATTCCTCTCCAACATATAATTGTGGAAACCAAAGAAAATTGAGGAAAAAAAGAAAGAAAGGCAAATTTCTTACATGTCCTACTGTTCCTTCTTTTTCTTAAGCCCTGCTTGGTCGCTTTTCAACTTGGTAGGTACATGACTAGGGACTTACTTTCATCAGTAAACATGCAGTGGTCTAAAAATCTTAAATAAAGGAAATAAGAAAATGATATACAGGAACAACTGTTAGGGTTAGGATGTTGGCAAAAAAAGGAGGGGGGAGGGAGGACCCAAGAGAGAAAGGGAATGAGAGTAAGTTAAAAGAAGCAAAGGCAAGGAGAGCAAGAGAGAAAGAGTGAGACATTCTCCTAAATTTCTTAATTAAAAATATACTTTTTTACTTTAATCGTGCTGTCTATTCACCAAAACCAACACTCTTCCTTTATTAAATGCCTTTTCTTTAACTGCAGTGTTGAAAAAAATTATAGATAAAAAGTATCTAGAACTGCAAAATTTCCATTTGCTTCTTCTTTCTCAAATTCATGGCCACCAGAGTATTCTTTGAAGTACTTCAATGGGTCAATGGTTATGCTAAAAAAAGCAACCATTGACAACCACCATCCACCAGGAAATCAGCATCCAAGTGTTTCCTTGACTTTTCTAAACAGTTCAATTTTATCCCATTGAAGAACCACAAATCCCCTGGTGAATTATCTCAATATTGCTCAGTGCAAAATAAAATATTCTCCCTGAACTCTGTACATTGTCCACTACAACCACAGAGACCTGAGAGCTTGCCTTTCCTCTTGGTATCTTCTTGGGTTAAGAAAAGCCAATTTAAACCATTTTCCCTAAAATCACTGAAAATAACTCACGTATGTCAAAATGGGGCAGCCTAAGAAATAACAAAGTATTTGAGCGACTTTAATCATGATTACTAAATAAGTTAAGGCGAATGTTTAAAAGAAATAATCTCAAAAGGATTGCTGAGGTTTGCAGCAACAAGTTTCTTTTCCTTATTTGTATTCAATACCATAGACCCACGAAAACAAACAAACAAAAAAATTGGACTTATATGTACTCCCAGTTATTTGCAGTTCCCAGTCTGTATTTAAAAGTAGACTAAAGAAACATATTTTTATGGCTGCTTTCAATTTTCCTTAATCACTGGTATTTATTTTGCTTTAGTGCCTTGCTCTCTGACTTTCTGTGTGAGAGGTGCTTTATATACTCAATTTGCTAGTGAGCTATGAGATGAAAGGAGTCTTAATGGTGAGTTTGAAGACTGTGGATTTTTATTTCTTTTATTTTTTTACAGTTGATACATATACAATTTCACCTTTAATTATCTATGGCTTATCCTGTCCATGGATCAATAAAGACATATAGAAAACATGCCTGTACTAGGTAATTCTTCCAGAAAATTACACAATCAAATAGGTTGGATGGCATTTGTTAAAATACATTTAGTACTTAGTGTGAAATCTCTTCCTATATATAGCTAGTCAACACTATAATTCTTTTGTTTCTAACTACCTTTCACAAGATTTAAGTCTTGGAATAATTGTAATTTTCCTTGACCCTCTTTAGAGCGATTTAGTTTACATCACCATGTGGTGTTCTGAGGAGCCAGACAACGTCCTCTTGGATTTTCTCAGCAATATTGAACATTTAAAAAAAGAGTTTCCTACAGATTGAAAGAACTATAACACTGAGGTAGCTCCAGCTTCTCTCAGTTGCTTCAGCCACAACTCAAGCATGCAGCTTGCAACAGCATAACAGGATGACCCAAGACTGAGCCTGGGAACTTCATCCAGTTGTCCTACAAAACTCTAGCTTTGTGTCTCGCCTGCACTGTGACAAGTTTCTGGTAGTGGATTATAGTAAACCAGTTTCCTCAGCATGGCCATGTTTGATGTTTGATTACTTTCCTAGGTCAATTATTGAAAATTTGTTTTTGTATGTCCTTGGTTGATCACTTGGTTTTTATGAGATGCCATGTTATTCATCAATTACTTATTTACTATCCCTATATGGTGGGCCTAGAACCATGTTATGTCCTGTGGAGACAAAGAATAAGGTGTTGCTGTCAGGGATCTTACAATCTGTGAGAAGACAAAACTGACAAAAGTGAAATCATTGCAGCACGGATTGTTTTAGAAGTTCAGAGAATTTCTATTCAAGAGAATATTGAATGAAGGAAAAGAGACTTGACATGGACTTTAGTTAAGTGAGAAAAGGTATAAATACGGGAGCACCTGAGTGGCTCAGACGGTTAAGCATCTGCCTTAGGCTCACATCGTGATCTCAGGGTCCTGGAATCAAGCCTTGTGGTGGGCTCCCTGCTCATCAGGGAGTCTCCTTCTCCCTCTCCTTCTGTCCCTCCCCGCACTTGGGCTCACTCTCTCTCTCAATAAATAAATAAATAAATAAACAAAATCTTTAAAAAAAAAAAAGTTATAGGGAGGCATCTTTGAGCTCGCCGAGTAGACACCATGAGCAAAGCTCACCCTCCCGAGTTGAAAAAATTTATGGACAAGAAATTATCATTGAAATTAAATGGTGGCAGACATATCCAAGGAATATTGTGGGGGTTTGATCTGTTTATGAATCTTGTGATAGATGAATGTGTGGAGATGGCAACTAGTGGGCCATAGAACAATATCGGAATGGTGGTGATAGGAGGAAACAGTATCATCATGTTAGAAGCCTTGGAACAAGTATAAATAATGGGCGTGTTCATCAGAAGAAATCAACTGCTTCCACGTGTCTCCTCTCCACAATACCTGTCTTACTACAATGTAGAAATCAGGTCGTGTGCATTTTCATATTGAACTTTTTTGTTAAATAAACTTTTATGAGTCAAAAAAAAGTTATAGGGATGGAAATGAGCAACCATGTTTATAAGACAGCAAAGGGGCAAGGCTAGCTGAGCACATGTCTCATTTCCAAATATACATCACACATCTATTTCCCTCTCTCCCTTGATTTTGCTACCCCCACTCCAGTTCACTCCTAGCTCTCCTCCAGACTACGGTAGCTGTGATTGGTCTCCTTACCAGGCCCTGTGCATAGATCTGAAACAATAATCCTTTCTTTTATCCATGTAAAAGAAGATCATTTCAGGGGCACCTGGGTGGCTCAGTCGTTAAGCGTCTGCCTTCGTCTCAGGTAGTGGTCCCAGGGTCCTGGGATCGAGCCCCGCATCTGGCTCCCTGCTCAGTGGGAAGCCTGCTTCTCCCTCTCCCACTCTCCTTGCTCATGTTCCTGCTCTCTCTCTCTGTCAAATAAATAAAATCTTTAAAAAAAAAAGATCATTTCAGCCCCATAATCAATTGCCTTCAAATGGCTTCCCATTGTACTCTGGGATCCTGACCTGAGCCAAAGGCAGACACTTAACCAACTGACCCACCCACACAACCCATAAATTCATGTCATTTGAGCACCATTCCAAAGAGAAAAAACAATATTTATAATTAATAATATATAAAACGTGGTGAGAAGCATGAGTGAAAGGTAATTTCAAATGTTAAAGCTTATATTAATGAGGAAATGGTGGTGTCATGAACTTAGACCTGGAAAGAAGTATAAAAAGAACACATACTCAAGTTAACCTCTTCTTAGAGGCTGCACCAGGACAGATGGTTCCTACTCATGGCTCTGCAATAACACAGCTGTGAGAATTCAATTGAATCAGTTCAGGTCTCCAGTGCTACAATATCTTCTCTGAAACAGACTTGGAAAATTCTTGTGACCTTGGGTTAGGGGAAAATTTCCTAGATACAACACTAAAAGCATAATCCTTAAGAGGGAAAAAAATATTAATATTTGGGCTTCATCAAAATTAAAAATTTATGCTCTCCAAAAGACACTGTTAAGAAATGAAAAGACAAGACACAGACTGAGAGAAAATATTTGGTAATCATATATTTGATGAAAGACTTGCATCCAGAATATATAAAGAACTCTTAAAATTCAATAAAAAGAAAATAAACAACCTTGTTTTGCTTTAAAGTGGCAAAAGTTTTGAACAGCAATTTCACCAAAGAAGATATATAGTCATTAGGGAAATGCAAAATAAAACCACAATAGGATACGAACACACATCTATTAAAACCGCTAAAATTAAAGACTGATCATACCAACTGTTGGCCAAAATGTATTAGAGATATTCGAAGGAGTTATTAGAACTCTCATACACAGGTTGCACTTGGTGCAAAATGTTACAATTACTTGAAAACCATTTGGAAATTTCTTAAAATGTTAAATATTCATCTACTATACCATCTAGCCATTACACTCCTAGGTTTTTTTCCCCCAAAGAAAATGAAAGTCTATATCTATATGAAGACTGGTACGTGAATGTTTATAAGAGCATTATTTGTAATAGCCATAAGTTGAAAAAACTGTCCATCAACAGATAAATAGATAGATGAATTGTGTTATATTTATGTAATAGAATACTTTTTGGCAATATGAAGGAATGAACTGATAAAAGAAAAAAAACATGGATCAATTTCAAACTAATTATGCTAAATGAAAGAAGCCAGATAAAAAGAGTACTTTTTTATTCAGTACACTCCACACCCAACATGGGCTTGAACTCACCACCCTGAGATTAAGAACCACAGGCTTCTGGCAACTGAATCAGCCAAGCACCTATGTTCATGACCAACCTCAAGTGGCCCCTTAGCATTACCTAGCAAGTAACCGGTATACAATCTTTCTCCTCCTCCTCCTTTAAATGAGTTCAAACCTCTTTTCTCCTCAAACCTTCAATATCCTCTCCCCATAGCCATTCTTACCGGTTGACTCTGTTTCCTCTTTCACTTAGAGGAAGAAAGAAAAAGGAAGGTAAGGGAAAGGGGAAGGGAGGGGAGGGGAAAGGAGAGGAGAGGAGGGAAGGGAAAGGGGGGAAGGGAAAGCAAAGGGATGGAAAAGGAGGGGAGGGGAGGGGAGAGGAGGGGAGGGGAGGGAAGAAAGGAGGGTAGGAGGGAGGGAGGAATGAAGGAAGAAAGGAGGGTAGGAGGGAAGGAGAGACAGAGAGGAAGGGAGGGAGGAAGGAAAGAAGGAAGAATGGAATAATTAGAACATGCAGAGGAAATGCCATAGGATGAGCCTGAGTGGTCACACTCTTGACAGACCCATCCCCTAGCGTCTGGGCAGAACCTGTGACCTGCCTCCTCTCAATAGAATATGGCAGAGACAACAGGATATCAACCCCTGATTATGTTGTTATATGGCAAAAGTGAAGGGATTTTGCAATATAATTAAAGTCTCTAGGGGCACCTGGGTGGCTCAGTCAGTTAAGCATCCGAGTCTTGCTTTTGGCTCAGGTCATGATGTCAGGGTCATAGGGTCGAACCCCTCAGGCTCCTTGCTCAGCAGGGAGTCTGCTTGAGGCTCTCTCTCCCTCTCCCTCTGCCCCTTCTGCCACTCGCACACTCTCTCTACCTCTCTCTCTCTCTAAAATAAATAAAATCTTTTTTTAAAAATGTCTCTAATAATTTGATTTTAAATTATTCAAAGAAGAGATTATCCTGGAATCCTGGGTGGGCCTGATCTAACCAGGTAGGCCCTTTAAACCTTAGTGATAATCTATTAGTGTTTGCCCAACTGAAAAATTTATCAAAACTCATAAAACTATATATTCAAGCAGGTATTTTATTGTATTTAATTTAACCTCAATAAATTTGTAAAATTAGTGTTAAGACCCCTCCTCTGCAATGGGATTCTAATAGCAGGGATTTAGACCCAGTGAAAGGTTGAGAGACATAGATTATGTCCCCAAAATTACAAACCAGACTACTGCTATAGGTACTATTCATTAGACATATTTGATTAAGTATTGTCTATGGCTTCTCTAGTACCACGACACTTTTTTAAAAAAAAAGAAGTCTAATAAACAATATTCGCAAATTCTAGTTCAGCTAACAGGCCACCACCTCATAGCTTACATTTATATCAAAGCATTAAAATTAGCAATTGTTCTCTGAAGTAACTGAATGGTCTTTTTATTTCTGTCTGTCTGTGTATCACAGGTTTTGTTGGATCATGAACCTGAAAGCAACTGTTGTCTTTCTGGGAATATCTTACATCCAGCACTCAGGGGCCTGGGCCCTGGTTTTACTCATTCCTTTTATGTCTACACTTATGGCTTTGATAACTCTTCATATGATGCACTGTAACTTGATTTATCAGCCAGAAAAATGTAAGTAAATCATACTTCACGTTAATTTTTTTATTTTTATGGTTTTCTTGATCTACTTGATCATCTTCATCTTTGATCCCCTGTAACTTCTCTTTCAACTCACAGAATTTGGGGATTTTGCTAGCTACTACGCTTGAGAGCAACAAAATCTGCAAGAATATCAACAATCTGTAACATCTTTTACGTTTCCCTTGTTCAAAACAGTTTAATAATTGGATGTTTTAAACAAAAACAAAAGTAAAAAAAAATCATGTATGCACGCTCAGCTTCAACTATCATCAACTCCACTCACTCTCTCCCCATCCCACCTGGTAATTTTGAAGCAATAATATAATATTATAGCATTTCTAAGTGAAATAAGGCAGTCAGAGAAAGACAAATACCCTACAACCATACCACTCAGATGTGGAATTTAAGAAAGAAAACAGATAAACATATGGGAAGGGGGAAAAGAAAAAAAGGAGGAAAGGAAACAAAACATGTATTTAGACAAAGATAGAGAAGAAACTAAGGGTGGATGGAGGGAGATGGGTAGGGGATGGGCTAGATGGGTGATGGGTATTAAAACATGCACTTGTTGGCATGAGCACCGGGTGTTGTATGTAAGTGATGAATCACTGAATTCTACTCCTGACACCAATATTGCACGATATGTTAACTAAAATTTAAATTAAAAAAATTAAAAAGTTAAAAATAAATATGATAGTATTTCATTTGTGTGCAAGTGTGTAAATGACATACTTTTCTAAAAAACATATTCACAATGTCATTATTACATACACACACACACAATGAAAGAGAGAGAATTTAATACCATTGAGTATCTGCTCACTGTTAAAATCTGTTTCCATTTTTTAAATTTGTGTATTTTGTTTCATTTGAATCAAATCCAGATAAGGTCCATACATTCCAAATGGCAGATATGCCCCTTACATCATCTATATTCCTCTTTCATTTCTGTTGGTTTTTTTTTTCATTTTTTTAAAGAAGTCTGAACATTCCACAGAGCATTTCTCATAGTCTGGATTTCACTGATTATATCCACATGTTGTCACGCAACAGGTGTTTCTCCTTCTTAATTCCTTTTAATTATCTGAAAGACCTAGATGCTTGATCAGATTAAGATTTTTTTTTTACATAATTCCTTCATAGATGGTTTATGTACTTCAATGAAGAGGAGAGATGTCTGATTATCTGTTTTTACAGTATCAGCACCCACTATAATTTCTGCTTAAGTCCATACTCCACTGTGGGTTGCAAGGCAGTGATAGTCTATATTTATTCCTCCATTATTAGCTGAAGTAATTCTATAGAGAGAAATAACTCCTCATTAACTACTCAGTTACACAGAAGTATAGTTTATATAAGAAAAAGAAGACAAATGTTTAATTCTTTTCCTCTATTTTTTAGACTTTCAAATTAATGAGTCGAGATACAATATCTTCCAGAGGTGACCTGTTGGATGATTTTTTTAAACTATTATTATTAATTTATGGACTTAAAATTTTCAATAAGTTTTGATCCACTGCAGTTGTCGACGCTCAAACTGTTCCATATTTGGGCAGTGAGGTCCTCTTTGTGCTAGTGTCTGACTCGAGTCCTTCAGACAAGCCTCTGTTGTCTTTAGTGGCTTTCTTGCTTTCTGGTATAACAGCATATTCTATGGTCATCATTTCCTTCCCTGAACTTGGAATCATCTTTCTCCAAAAAAAAAATGGCGTTTCCTTTCCATGGATATTGGTATTTAGAGACTATAATCTTAGCTATGGGGATGCTTGATGCTACTTAGTCTATCATAGTTCCTGGACTTTTCTGTGCACAAAGCTAGAAAATGTGTGTTTTTTTTCTTTTCTTTCTAGGATAACATACATTTTGGACTATACTAATACCCTAATCAAAACCAGTGCCGAATGATCTTGCCTTATCCTATCAAACTCAGATCTTTTCCTCCTACTTCCCAGGCCAAGAATCCCAGTTCTCAATGACAGCAATACAGCCACACGTTTGCTTTCTCTCGAAGACTCAGTAGTCTTTGACACTAGCACCCCCAGTATGGTTATTGAAAACAGTTTCAAAATCCTTGCAGGGTTTTTTTTTTTCCTTTATGTTATAATGCCTAGGAGTGTACACCAAAATTATTATGTTCTAAAGTTACTTATTATAATTTCTCTCTGTCTGGTTATATCACTAACTTTATGTACAATTAAATGTATTTGTTCCATTTGTCTTTATACTTAGACATATTTTTAAAATTTAATTTTAAGTCATGGGAATAGTTTCATGTATCTAAAATTCATGTAGAAAACAAAGTCTCTTTATATTCCTATATCCTCTCCTATTCCCTTAGGCGTCTATTTACATATTTTAAAGAATTATCTTTCCAATTTATGTAATAAGGGAAAATATTAAAATCGTTTATGTGTGTGTGCATATGTCTCCATGTATGTATTTTCTCCCCTTCTTATATAAGCAATAGCATATTATTCACTCTTCTCACCTACTTTTCTCATTTAATGTAACCTAGGGATTGCTTCATAATTGTATATAAAAATATGCCCCATTCCTTTTTATAGCTGCCTGGTTCTCTACTGGGTAATGAACCATTGTTTGTTTTACCAGCTTCATATTGACGGACATTCAGGTTGAGTTGTTTTGCTTTTGCTATGTTAGGTTGATTCTAATGAAGAGCCTGATATGATCCTCTCTTTGCATTTTTTTCCCTAGCTTAGGATAGACTCTTAGAAGTAGAATTGTTAAGTCGAAAAGTAAATCTACACACAACTTTGCTATATTTTGGCAAATTCCCTTCCATAGTGGTTGTACCATTGTGTTTCCACCAAAAATGTACGAGAATGCCTGTTTTCCCATAGTCTTTCCAACACAGTAATGTCAAACTTCTGGATTTTTGACAACTTGAGGGTGGAAAATGGTACCTTACAAAAGTTTTAATTGGCATTTCTCTTATTATGAGAAAAGTTGAACTTCTTTTCATTGCTTAGAACAATTTGTATTTCTTTCAGTGAACTACCTGTTCGTACACTAGTCCATTTTTTTCTATAGGATTGTGGACTTTTTCTTTCAATTTTTAGAAGATTTTTCTATATTGTAGATGTTAACCCTTTGTCTATGATAAAATTTGCAAATATTATTCCCCATTTATCATATATCTTTTAACTTTGATTCTTGTGTTTTTTTTTCTACACACAAGATTTTTAAGTTTGTTTTGTCCCTTTTGGTGGGGGGTTATGTTTATAATAAAATTTATTAATCTTCTCCCTAATTGCATCTAGATTTTGAATTATGTTGGAATAGTTTTCCTTACTCCCAGATTATAAAGATACTCACTCATATTTTCTTTCAGTATTCATATTCTTTCATTTTTTTTTTACCCTTACATCTCTGACCCATTCGGAAGTTGTATTAAAATAGGTTTTGGGGCACCTGGCTGGCTCAGTCGGTTAAGCCTCCGACTCTTGATTTTGGCTCAGGTTGTGGGATCAAGCCCCACATCGAGCTCCATGCTCAGCACAGAGTCTGCTTGAGATTCTCTCTCTCCCGCTCCCACTGTTCCTCCACCTGCTCTCTCTCAAATTAATGAATTAATGAAATCTTTTTTGAAAAGTAAAATTGGTTTTAAGAGTGAACTCAATTTTGGATGCCTGGATGGCTCAGTCGTTAAGCGTCTGCCTTTGGCTCAGGTTATGATCCCAGGGTCCTGGGATCGAGCCCCGTATTGGGCTCCCCGCTTTGCAGGAAGCCTGCTTCTCCCTCTCCCACTCCCCCTGCTTGTGTTCCCTCTCTCGCTGTGTCTGTCTCTGTCAAATAAATAAATAAAATCTTTTAAAAAAAAAAGAGTGAACTCAATTTTATCTTTTTTCCATGTAACTATCAAGTTATGCAAACTCACTTATTTAAAAGTCTGTATTTTCCCCAATAATTTGAGATATCAACCTCATTGTACACAGACACTTGCGTTTCTGGAGTTTCTACTCTGTTCCTTTGCTCAGTCTATTAATCTATCTTGTCTAACTCTGACCTTAATTTCTCATATATTTTCTTTTTACCACACCGTCTCTACTACCTCTCTATACAACTACTACCACTAAGAGTGATGCGATGAGTTGTATTTTTACCAGCTGAGCACCTTCACCAATGTTACTTCACTTTCACCTCCCGTCTGTGAAGTAGGTAGGAAGGGTACCGTGATATATGACAAATGGGGAATAATATTTGCAAATTTATCATAGACAAAGGGTACTGTGAATCCTTTTATAGCTCAGACTCCATATGTTTTGTTCTGCTCCTCTGGCAACTTCAGGATATCTTTGCCATTTGATCTACTATATTATGTTGAAATGATCTACTTATGGATAAAATTAGGTATTCCATTGTCTTACAAATGCTCGGAATATGGCAAATGCTCAGTGTTTGTTATTGGTAAACTCAGGGCAGAAACCAAAGCATAATTAAACTAAATGACTTACCTCACAGAAAACGACTGACATGGAACCAGAAACCAGGCCTCATTTTTCTCAGGCTAGAGCTCATTTTTTTTTTTTTATTTAAATTCAAGTTACTTAGGGACGCCTGGGTGGCTCAGTCGGTTAAGCCTCTGCCTTCGGCTCAGGTCATGATCCCAGGGTCCTGGGATCGAGTCCCACATCGGGCTCCCTGCTCTGTGGGGAGCCTACTTCTCCCTCTGCTTCTGCCTCTCTCTCTCTGTTTCTCATGAATAAATAAATAAAATATTTAAAAATAAATAAAAATAAAATAAATAAATTCAAGTTAGTTAACATACAGTACAACATTGGTTTCAGGAGTAGAATTCAGTGCTTCATCACTTACGCATAACCCCAGTGTAGAGCTCATTTTATTACAGCACATTCAAAAGCATGGAAAATTCCATCCATAGGAGCGTCTGCCCCCATTTCTCAGAGCTCTGTGGTCTGTGGATCACAGCTAAGCAGTGCACATCCTCCTGGCAATCTGTGGAATGGGTTCAATATGCAGAAAGGTATCTGAGGGATGGTCTTTGTCAGCCCGCATAGCAAAAAAGAGAAAACTGTAAAGCATAAAATTTCATGGAAAGACAACTTTAGCCATTTCTGGAGTGTGTAATTAGCACATAATTCTGGGGTTTTGTGAATACTTCCCGATTTCCTACTTAAGAATATATTTATCTGAATAAAGAAATACAATTCTTAAAGTAATACAGACATATATAATCAACTGTTCACCACCAACCTATTGTAGTCCATATGTTACATATTTTAACATATGATGAAGTAATCTTTCTTTGGAAATTCACAAGAAAAAAATTTATTAGTTGTAATTAAAAGTATAATAGAAAATGTTCCCGAGTTGTTTCCTTTACACAATACTCCATAAACTGAATACTTCGTAGTTTTCAGTTTTGTTTTGTTTTCCATTTCCAAGTTATAAGATCACCCAGCTACGATGAAGTAAAACTCTGCCTTCCCTCTAGCAAAGTATATAATCCTTATTTTGGCTTCTTCCTCTCTGATGACTAAATTGGAAATTCCTCAAAGCTGTAATTCAAAGCCATAGGTGACCTTAAAGAAATGATTTTTTATATGCTACCTTTTATTTTAAGGTAACTTTTCAAATGTGGACCATGCATTCCATTATGTTTAGCTGTCAAGCACGGCCTTCATTTGCATTTCTTCCCACTGCTATAATTTTGAGAACTGGCAGGTGACCAAAGAAGAAAAAATGTGCATCTACCATCTAGAGTGCAATGTAGGCTTTTTTTATTATAATTAAGTAGCATAGATATTCATGATTAGATCAAGGTCAGAGGAGCAGAACATCAGAGCCAAGGACTTAAAGGTAAAAGAATAGAAAAATTGCTTTCTAAAGTTTTTTTTTTAATAGTAATAGCTACAATCTTTAAGTTTTGCAATAAAACATTTAAAATAGCTCATCTGTTTTATTTTAAAATGTGCACGCCTGGTGTGTTTGCCATGCACATTTAAACTAGAGCTTGAAGTCTCAGTTGCGTTTTCATTCCTTTCTTTTTTTTCAACTTCCCATTTCTGCTCCTGGTGCAGAAAAGCAATTTGAAAATTATAATGACAATGGATTTTTTTTTAAAGAGAAGTCTACATGATACCCCAAATTATTTGTACAGAAGGCATGAATTTTCTATTAAGTCTTATGGATTAATCCACAGAGGTGGTGTGATGTTTAGATGGAGATGTTTACAACAGGGTATCTCTCCTAACATTCAGGGATAACTCCCCGGTTTGATGGGGCAATTGCTGCTCTCCTTGGGCAGGCCGTTGACTGTACCTTTCCTTTTCTTGCCCTCTCCAACTAGCTTGTGATGCCCTCCCAGGTCAGCTGATCAATTTAGGATTACTACTTCTCTGCCTTCTTTTCCCTCTGACTTAAAACCCATATAGCGCACTGTCCACTCCTTCTCAATCTCCTTGATAGTCCTTCTCTTTGCTCCTCTGATAGTCTTCTAACTGATGTGAAGCCCTAGGATTCATTCCCTGGACCCCATCTCTTCACTCCCTCTTTCCTTAAGTAATCTCTAATCCACTTTTAATGTCAACTATATACCAAACACTCAAGTTCATATCGACCTCACCTTTAAACTCATACATATATCCAACTTCTAGTCAACATTTTTTTTTATGGTAGAAAACTTTTATTTTTCAATTTAAAACATTTCTACACAGTTTACCTCCCCTCTCCCTTCATATATATATATATATATATATATATATATATATATATATATATATATACATATATATACATATATAAATTTAGGAATAAGACTTCAAATCATGGATTGACCACACATGTTTAATGCTACCTTTCAAAACCTCATTAAAATAAAAATACAAGGACAAAAAGGTATAAACGCTCAAAAATGAAAAGAACAGAAAACATGCCACTAGAAGACAAGAACTTTTCATACATTTCTTGAAGACGGGCATCGACATTTTAACTTGGTTATCTAATGGTCCTCTCAAACTTAACCTGACCAAACCCAACTCCTGATTCACCCAGCTGCAACCCAGCCCCTTTCTTGTCTTTTCCACCTCAGTGTATATCACCAACACCCAGTATTTTTAAGGGAAAAATAAGTAGTCATCCTCAAATTTTCTCATTTCTTAAACTCCACCCCCCACCGCCATCATAAAATTCCACTGGTTGTTCAAACACACATGCCATTCTGTCCACTTCTCTTCACTGCTATCACTATTCCAAGTCATCACTATCGCTTGCCCTCTCTCAGCTTTCCCTCTTGTTTTCCAAAACCTATTATCCACACCACTACCAGACTTCAAGAGTAGCTTTTTAAATGTATACATTCTACAATATCTCCCCTCTGCATAAAATTTCTTAATGCTTTCCCATAACACACTGAAGGCAAACTCCAAGCTCCTTACTTCAGCCTGTGAAGTGTGATCCTTGACCAACTTTTGGACCTCACCTCCTTCCAATCTTCTTACTAACTGAGGTACTGCCTCATTGGCCTTTATGGATCCTGAACCCCTCTCAGCTTCTTCTTTTTTTAAGATTTTTATTTTAGTTTATTTGAGAGAGAGACAGAGGCAAAGATAGGGAGTATAAGCAGGGGAAGGGGCAGAGGGAGAGAGACAAGCAGATTCCCCCCTGAACGGGGAGCCTGACCAGGGGCTTGATCCCAAGACCCTGAGATCATGACCTGAGCTGAAGTCTGATGCTTAACCGACTGAGCCACCCAGACGCCCCTCAGCTTATTTCTACCCTATTGACATGCCTGGCATATGCTTCCTCCATGTCTTTGGCCTACTTGCAGTCATTCAATCCGCAGCTCTAATTTCGGCTCTTTCTGCTCCCTCTATACTCTATATCCCATAATGAGTATCTGTCTTACCAGTCCATTTGGCTTTCATCATTGAACTTGCCTAATATTTTTCTGCTTGTTTAGTGTCTCCCCCGCCAGAAAGAAAACTCAGGGATGGGTGGGTCTTGTTCACTATTATATTCTCAGGGCCCTAAAAGCCTTTGGCACATAGTAGGTACTTAGTGTGTTGAATGAATGAATGATTGCTTATTCACATTTGTTTGGAATCAATTATGTGCCCTCCCTGTCCTAGCTAAAATTTTAGACCTCATTCATGCTCAATCATTTCTTGATCTTAACCATTTTGTTTTTGTTGTTTCATATCACCCTATCAGATATAACTTTACTTGTTTAAATAAAATTCATTTTTCAAAGTGTGTATTCAGTTGAAGCCAATGCTACTCAAAGCCTGATCCATGGAGCAGTGCTGATCAATGAACTGTTTGTTACTGATATGCAACAAAATAAATACAGACACTGAGAGAAAACATGTAGAAACATTTACAGAAAGTTAGATTCTATGTCTGTTGAATCTAATAATAAAAATATTAGGACTTATATTTTATATGTCTTTGTTTTATTCTTTAGGTATTACATTTTATGGTTACTTTAAAAATGTATTGGCCATAATGGTTGAGACTTTTTAAAAAAATTTTTTATTGTGAGACTTTTTAAAAAAAGTTTTTTTAACACAGCTAGTTTAAGAAGCAATAATCTAAACTATTTCTCTTTAGAAATAATATGATAAAGATATTTAACTATTTAATAAGATTGCAGGTATCAGTTTACCATGCATTAAGAGTAGATAATAATTCATCTTGCAACAAATAGTGATTCGCTTAAACAAAAACAGACTGATGGGTTCAAAACACGTATTCGTTATAAGCACCTGAATTTAAAAAAAAAGGAGAGGGGAAATTGGGGAGAATACCTTTGGAAATAGTCCTTCATCCTATGAATAGTGATCACCTCATCATAAAGCCTATTCGAAAGCATAGAGTAAGTTGGATTAATGCCAGTAATAACCCTCCCATCTACACAGCACTGTTTTGCAAAAGTTGAGCAGAGAACAGACTGATGAGCAACAGAGACAAGATCATAAGGAAATGTCAGGAAGTTAAGCCTCCTAGCCCAGACCTGTTCAAATTCAGTCTCCAGACTGTTCATCAAGGCATTCTCAGTTCTCATTTTACTAAAGTCTTAAGTAAACTAATTGAAATAGCTAGGAAAGTCTCATAATAGGGCAGTTCTTCCCGCAATAATAGAAAGATGTCCCTCCTCTCTCCTAAGAGACACAACCACTCACACGGGCTTCTGTTCCCTTGGCATTCTCAGTCCCTGAGCTTTTCTGGCAATAGTGACTAAGGAGAGGCAATAGTGACCACAGGTATGAACCCATAGGAGATGCAATTATTCTGACATACTTCCACTTGACCTCAACACACTTCACAGAGGCCACCAAAGAGCCACTGCTATAATCACTCTTGGTCACTACCAATTTGGGTTGGATTTGATTCAGTGACTTAGAGGTGAAAGGTTCCATATTCAATTACCAGGCCCCCAGCTTCTTCAATTAATCAAAGGCTGACATAATAGGTCTATTACAACTCTTAAAAGAGATCAAATCAATATAGTCACTCTATAACCATAAAAAGAAATATTAATAAATATTCTTTATTTAAATATAAAAACCAATACTTGATCACATTTATATGAATTTGGTTAGAATATATTTCATGGAGAATTTTATTATGGGAAATTTGAACATAAACAAAATGACCATCAGACTATACTTTGAATTTCTACAGTGGTCTTCCTTGGAGAAACTCAAACATTTTTACATTTATTATACCATTTATCCTACAACCATGGTTTGGTGTCTATGTAATTTGTGGAAGGATTTATTTGGTCAAGGGAGTACTATGAAAAATTGTAACAATTATGGTGGCACAGCTGAACTGCTAACTCAAAGTGGTGGTGGGGGGGGTCCCTTATCTGTCATTGTATCAGGAAGTCCTAATGGAGTCAAAGAAAAGGTGGAATCTGAAAAATCATAAAAGAAGCAATAGTGAGGTTGCAAATCACAAGCAGTAAGTAACTGCTAACATCTGAAGCAATAAAATGCTTCGGATGCTTAAGTGACAGCCATATAAACCCAGAGGAATCTACTGGAAAAGTCAAAAGCCAGCTAATCCAATCTCAACTTTTAGTGACACTATCAACACATATAAAGTCATTTGAAGAGTTCGAAGTTTAACTTTACGTCTGAAATTCAAGGATAACGTCAAAGCAGAGAATATATCACGCTTCATCTCCATGTCAAAATAAGAAACCACCCTCTACCTGACAAGTGAGGATTATTTATTTAACCGTTTATATTAAGAAATAGTACCAGTCCTTTGTGTTAAGACTGTAAAATAAAGTTCTGGTTGTCTTATTCACTAATGAGTTAGACTTCTAAGAGATTGTGGAATTTCTTACTTTGGTGTTTTATTTTGTCACCTTTCATTCCTTTTTAATATGTTCCCATTGATCTTACCTTTTTCATTTTTTACATTAGCTGTCAGGCACTACCTTGGGCTGGTCACCAGGATGCCAGAACCCTTGTCAGAAGCATGTTCCTTTGAATTCAGCCTCTTGGGTACTAAAACCTTTTCAGTCACTTTACTGTCCTTCATCCTTGCAATTGTCATCTTTCTGATGGACATCTCGGAAAATTGAAGAACAATTCCTTTACTAATACATAATATCTCGAATTATTTGCAGGTTGCTCCCTCCTGACAACCTTTGGTGTGTTTATTAATGCACTGAAAATATGCTGTCTGCGCTATTGCCGTCTTGCTGGAGATGTGACAAGCTGGTTAGACCATGCCAAGAAAAAAAATGGCGGTTGCTATAGTGAGCTCCACGTAGAAGATACAAAATTTTTCTTCACCCTTCTCCCTCTCTTCATTTTTCAGCTCCTCTACAGAATATGCATTATGCAGGTAAGGAAGGGTAATGAGTACTGCCCCAATAATAATAAAATGATTTTATGTGAACATTACAAATAAATATTTATTTTCACCCCATCAAACTCTTCTCGTACACTTTGTCAGGCAGTTATCCTATAAATGTTTCTCATCATTACAGGCTCTAATTTCAAGAGACAAGTGGGGTCAGGCAAAACATACCTGAGGAGAACCCAGTGTGTTGTTTCTCCTGTAAAACTGGAAATGTCTTTCAGAAGATGCGGACGATATTTCAGAGTGCATAGTCACAAGGTATAAGAGCAATGCACAAAAATATGAGATCTGTGAGCAATTATCCAACCTTTTTTTCAGCCAAAGGTTTGCCTTCCTCCTTCATTAAACCTTTAAAATCTAGTACTAACATGTAGCTAACTTGACTGATTTAGGTACCACCCCCTGTACTCAAGTATATGTTCTAATGAACAAGTGATTATTTCCCTACCCACCCTTAGTTTCTTGGTGAATCAGTCCCTATGCTGTGGAGAAATTAGAGGTAAAACAGCAAGTCCAAAGTACCTTTTATAAATATATGTGATCAAAAAACAATTTTACTATGATAATGGTCAAAGACAAACTTACGAAGAAATATAAGCGACTATAAAGTCTTTGAAGAAATTCAGGACTATATTTGCTGCTAACTTGGAATTTAGATGGCTAATGAGTGAGTTACATTCGTAAACCTCAGAGCAATAGAGCTAAAAAGAAACTTAGAGATTAACTTACTCAACTACTTCATTTGTTGAAGAGGAAACTGAGGCTCAGAAAAATTAAGTGATTCTGGAAGGGATAGCTAAGTCACACAGTTAATAATAGTGAGAGGAAAAACAAATCTACCTGCTGACTCTTAGGACAATGCCTGCTCTAACTGACCAGAGGTCAGCAAATTACTGCCTTCCGGCCAAATCCAGCTTGCTGCTGCTTTTTTTTTTTTTTTTTTTGCATGTCCTGCAAGATAAAAAGTTTTTAAATTTTTATACGCTTGAAAAAAATCAAAAGAAAAATATTTTATAAAGTATTATTGGAACACAGCCATTCTTGTTTATTTCTCATACTATGTCTCCTTGATGCATGAAAACAGCAGGGTTGAGTGGTTGCAATAAAATCAGTATGTGGAAATATTTTCTATCTGGTCCTTTGCAAAAAAGTTTGCCAAGAACCCTTGCTGTAAACACTGCATGAAAGCTAGGTTAATTTAGCAGATTCAACATCTCTCCTGACTCCACAGTAGGAGCCGGCACAAAAACACAAAAATATTACCCATATATATAATATTTAAAGTCATAAAGAACATCTTAAAAGGGCAAAATTAATAATAAGGACAAAATTACTAAGTAGTCCATAGCTAGCCTTGAACCTTCTGTGCAAATAGCACAAATTACTGATTCTCTATCTTCGTAATGCAGTGACACTTGCTATTTCTTTTGACTAAATTTGAGTCTTTTCTGCAAAATGTCATAAATTTTTTAATTTGACATAAATTACCATAAATTTCAATAAACTGAATTTTAACTATCTCACCAAATCTAGATGCCCAGGTATTGCAAAGAACAAAAGCTACTAATCCTTGATCACTTATACAGGTCATAGCTCCTAAAAGATGACTTCATAGTATCTAACTTAATCCCCATAGCACACTTACCATGGCTGTTATTATGATCCTAAATCTGTGGCTCAGAGACATGAAGTAAACTGTAACTTGCTTGCAGTCACCCCGCTAATATATGGCTGTTATCAACACCCACAGTTTGTTATTACCCACAATGCCTCTCTTGCAGCTGGGTTAAAAATCCCTGATACAGACATATAGGTTCCAAAATTATACACAGTAATGTAATGCCAGAAAATTCCAAAAAAAGAAAAAATTTAGAATGTACTTCTCAAGGGAGGCAGAAGAAACTTCCAATGGGATAAGGCTGAAATTAGATTTTTACCTTCAGATGAAATAATCACCAGCATAAAGGCGATCAAAGTACCAAGAATAAAACATCCTTGAATTCCATATTTTAAATTTAGAAGCCATTACTGACCTTCAGTTCCAAGACATACATTTAAAATATGTTGATATTAAGGCGGATGATGTTGCCATTTGACATTACTGGCCACTCAAAGGTGAAAATGAATCTCTATTGACAGCAATTATTTCTGAATACTCAGAGGCTTGTATGAAATAAAAGTATTTAAAATTTTAAAAGGGGATGATTTCAGAACTTGAGGCAGAAGCAGAAATGATTTCAAGCTTTCAAGACACTGGAGCCTTTTCTTAGATTAGGCAATATATTAATATTGCTTCACTAAAGATTAATAGTACATTTGCCACATTATTAAGTTAACAGGTTTCTGTGTCTGTGATTCATGCCGATAATAACTTTATTCCTATTAACAATAATTCTCATTTGAAATCAGTAACAGAAACTTCCAAGTTATGCTGCGAGCCTTTTAGTCTTTGAGCGGATCTGCTGCCAGCACTTTTTTTTTTAAAAAAACATCATTCATTTTCCTCTGATTGGAGGATACATGCTTAATAATTTTATAGAAGTAGGGCAGAACTAGCTAATGTTCCCTTCAGTCTTGCCATCTGCACCCAACCAAGGCAATCCTTGTTTATAATCCTAAAGGTCACATTAAAGATTGGAAGATGAATTAACACCAGGACAAATTTTATATAGATAGAATGTGAAGATATAGTCCATTCCTGGGTTTAGGTAGTTAACACAGCAAGGGGCTCATTTTACAAGTGGTGGGCTCGTTGACAACTATACTTACGACTCTGACTCTTCTTATACCCTCTCAAATTGTACAGTTGATAACAGAGGAGTTGGTGAAAAGTCTCAAACAGGGTTATCATCTGGATATTTGAGCAGGGCTGCTCTCCCAATATGGCGATAAGGCAGAAATCCAAACATAGTGCACGCACGGCAAGAAAAAATGGTTTGGAGAATCCATTCCTTAAGGACAAGACTCAGGTTGACTTCCTTTCCAAGTGACTTAGCAGTTTTGTGCTCCACTGGAAATTAAAGAAATACTATGCACTGTGAGTGATAATGATGAGTGATTGCAACCAAGTTCACAAACTAGAAAAGCAAAGAGATGCCCTCGTTCCTGTGACACTGTGCTTTTTAACAAGAGGTTTGGCATACTTGAAGAGGCTCAAGTTCAGGTTACACTTTTAGTTAGGATTAGGGTTATTTTAAAAAATGAAGAAATTCTGACACTACACTGAGGGTCTGGGATGGGATAGCGGTTTTCTTTGTTTGGCTTTGGGGGAATTTTGTTTGTTAGGTTTTCATTTCTTATCTGTTAGTTTATTATGCAAACGTTTTTCACACAGTTTCCTTGATGGTCCACTAGTGTCACACACTTAGTTTAAAACAAGAGTGTAAACACAAGTATATTTTGTTTTTCTTCTTTCGTGTTATTTGTCTCATTTTAGAAGTGAAGCCTATCCAAGGAGCCAACAAAGACAACCTATGACAAGTACTATGTAGCTACATTGGGCCCCTCTTCTTAGTAAAAATCATTCCTACCTGTTTTGCCACCAAACTAAATGCTATACAAAGGATTTTTTCTAGCCCCCAATGATTTTCATCAGGGTAAAAACAAACATCCTTAATACTTTCTACTGGTTTTCAACTTATTGTTTCAGGGAAAAGTCTGTTTGCTTAGATACAAAGTTGTACTTTTTTAGTCAGTTATTTGATTTCTTATGTGTCATCCTAAGCACAAAATTAGGGTCACCTTTACTTTCCATAGGAAAATTAAGAAGTTAGACGGGATGACAAAAGATTCCTCCATAAAGAATCAGCAGTATTGTCAATAGACTGAACAGAGCTCATACTGCCCTTTGTCAGCTCATAATTGGGATGTTGAAGATCTGGGGAGCATTCTGATCATCTGTCACAGAGTACTTGCACGGGGCGAAGCGTCTGCTACAACTCTTTCTCCAGAGTTAAGCCACTCTCTTAATGCCTGGCTGCCTTCCCCCTCAAATACAGATTCCTTCAGGATATTATGTGCAGACCATGAATTCCAACCGGAATTTGGATGGATTTCTTCTGCCAGTTGCAGTAATGAATGTCGTCAGCACCCTACCACTATTAATTCTGGCGCCTTGTATAGAGTATTTCAGCACTTGCCTCTTTCCCTCGAAGAGAGATGGATCATTTCTGTTGGCATGCATTAGTAAGTACAACTTAGCATCTCAAGTGAATTGTTTGCAACATTTTAAAATAAAAAAAAAGTCTGCTAAGATCTAAGCTAGCTGTATGTTCTGGAGTAGAGACCCATTTTGACAAATTGGGAAGAAAATGAATTTGAGCAGAATAACATCCAGTTCCTCAAGTCTCTACGCAGATATCAGCAGCCCATTTTCTTCCCATCCTTTTATGCTTCCTCAGAGGACACAGCTGATGTAAAGACCCGGTGAAATTTCTGGTACTACCAAGCAGCCTATCTTCCCTTACTCCTAAGACAATGCTGAGTGTGTTCTTAAAAATTAACAGAGGTTGGGGTGCCTGGGTGGCTCAGTCGGTTAAGCGGCTGCCTTTGGCTCAGGTCATGATTCCAGGGCCCTAGGATCAAGCCCCGTGTCAGACTCCCTGCTCAGCCGGGAGTCTGCCTCTCCCTCTGTCCCTCCCCCACCACTTGTGCTCATGCTCTCTCTTTCTCTCTCTCTCTCTGTCTGAAATAAATAAATAAAATCTTTAAAAAGAATTAACACAGGTTAATGAACCCAGAAAATAATGCTTGGGAGGGATTAACTTCTGAACCAGTAGCAAATTTACCAAAAATTAGTACTGTGATTCAGAGTTTCTATATAATACTTATTCATAAAGTAAGGTATATAGCAGTAATTTAAAGCATTTTTTCCCAGCTTTATTGCTTTTCCAGCTTAATTAACATCTAACATTGTGGAAATCTGAGGTGTATGGTGTGATGATTTGATACAAGTATACATTGCAAAGTGTTTACCACAATAAGATTAGTCAACACATCCTCTACCTCACATAATTGCTGCTTTCTTATTATGGTGGGACCACTAAAGCTCTACTCTCATTTTTGAAAGGGAAAGAAATTAGGTCACCGTACTCAGAACACAAGCAATAGACCATAAAATAAAATTTCTCCAATTGCAATGGGAGAGAAGGAACTGAAGTCCATTCTGCTCACACTCTGCCTCTGCCTGGACGAGGTCCCTCAGGCACCGCCATGGACCAGGGGACAAGTGCTGGTACAGCCAAACCACGCTCAACCTGAGTCAGAGATCTGGGCCTCAGCCTCTGCTCTGTTGCTGAGCTCCTGCTGCATGACCCTGAAAAGCAGCCTAACCTTCCTCGTCTTCTAATTCACTTATTTTGTTCACTAGGGGCATACCCTCGACCAATTTGGGGTCCCGCTGTTCTGGAAGACTTTCAAAATCACTCCGGATGACATCCGTGACTGGAGCATAATCCAGACACATAGTGAAAGCTCTAATAAATGTTAACTAGTATTGAGCCATCAAGTGTAGGGAACAGGTCTAATTGGTGGACATAAACAGAAAGCAAAGGGAATTTGAAACACTTTAGAAATATCATATTATGATAACCTAATGTCTTATGGTCTTCTTGAGAAATAACTCTGTTGAAATAGGGTCAGACATCTAGAAGATTCTCTTCTCTTATTTAACCTGTTCTTACACTTAATTCGTCTCTTTTAGAGATCGGTGGAGACCACACGGCCTTTTAGTAACCCATTATTACATTTTTGGGGCTGTTTCTCTGTAGAAGTTATTTTTAGGGAGCATGCTTCTTGTTACCAAAGCCATCAACCAGATCACCTCAGATCACATCACAGGGTAGATTTGTTTTTGGAAAGAACTCAAAGTGACTAAACTTACCTCAGTGTATGTTGTTATCTCCAATTACAGAGGTCTTTAGCAAATAACCTTTTTTGATTGAGTTCTTAAGCCTCTGACCCCAACATTATTTATCGTAATTGGTTTAGGCAAACTATAAATCTTACTAGGTTTTGACAATCCTTAAGTCTTAAAAAGTGCTTTTTGGTCTGCCAGTGTAAAAATTCTAAAACCAATATTTAGTGAATGCCCAACACTATTTCAAGAATAAACAAAAAGCAAGACATCATACATGCCCTCAGCAAGCACACTATATTTTTAAAGATTTTATTTATTTATTTATTTGAAAAAGAGAGAGTGCCCACATGGGGAGGGGCAGAGGGAGAGGGAGAGAATCTCATGCAGGCTCTGTGCTGAGTGTGGAGCCTGATGCAGGGCTCAGTCTCACAACCCTGAAACTATGACTTGAGCTGAAACCAAGAGTCGAGGCTTAACCAATTGAGCCACCCAGGCACCCCCAGCAAGTACACTATTAAAACAGAATGAATGCAGGACAAAATGGGGGTAATTTATATTGCAAAATGCCAAAAACTTCAGCAGTCTTGTACAGTATAATGGAAATCCAGTCTGGGCTCCCAAATTATGCTTAATTACTATTTTTTTTAAATTGGGCCATTTTAGGAAAATATGCTCTACAGCATTGCTGAAAGAACTCCATTAGAAGTCTTCCCTGAGAATAAGATATCTGAAATTCATTTTAAATATGGGCAACTTTTTCTTGGACAATTCTCCACTCTTACATATTTAAAATCCTTTCTATTCTTTAAAAGGGGTATGTTTTTTCTGGATGGAGGAAAGTTAGGCAGAGTTACCTAACATATCTCATATATATGAACTAAATATTCCCCTTCAAGAATGATAACAGACTTGTTGGACAGGAAAAAGAAAAATCTAGACTCATTAAAAAAAAAAAAAACTGAGCTATGTTCCTCTGAGTACAGAATACTGAATTCAGTTGTTTCTAAGCCAGACTCCATTCATTTGTTCATTTACATACTTGTTCATTTATTTGCATAATATTTTGCTATGGGAATATAAAAAAAGTGTGATGATATGCATCTTTTAAAACTAGATGTTTGCTTCAGTTCTTCATATTCCGTTTATGATTATGGAAGATTAACAAGTTTCATCAGGACATACAAGCACAGACTTAGGGTATTTTTTGGTAGTAATTTACATAACTGAATTAGTCCAATATTAAAATCTCCTTTCACTTTGAACCCAAGTGCCTTGAAAATGTGAGTGGCGTATATAAGTACATAAATTTTGAACAAATATTTATGAGTTCCTAACTTGAACCTAGGCGCCTTCTTATACAGATCCCATTTAGCATCATAATAAACTGTCATTTAATAGGTCAAGGGTCTAAAAGAGAATAAATGCCATTTGAATTCAGGTCTTCTCATTCTAAGACCATTGCATTATTATTATTATTATTATTATTATTATTCCACTTACCAGCGAAAAGTAATTGTTAGATGATAGTAGGTAAATAAATTATCATTATAATTTGGAATCCTTACTGCTATTTCTTTTATTTTTTTGTTAAGATTGTATTTATTTACTTGAGAGACAGTGAGAAAGAGCACAGAGGGAGAGGGAGAAGCGGACTCCCCCCTGAGCAGAGAGCCCAATTTGGGGCTCAATGTAGGGCTGGATCTCAGGACCCTGGGAATCATGACCTGAGCCAAAGGCAGATGCTTAACTGACCAAGCCACCCAGATGCCCCCTTACTACTATTTCTAATTAAGGCTCTGCAATGAATAAAAAAAAAAAAATCCTTTCGTTGCTACAACAGGCAGTTACTGCTTAGACCCCCCACTTTCTTCCACATTCATCATCCCCCTTCCAGGGACTGTCATGTTTCAGGAGGCAGATGGTGCAGACAGTGCCAATGCCTAGTGTTTGACATGGATAATCACAGCCCAGGCCAAGAGTGAGGGATGGGGAAATCTTACTCAGTTGGTCAAACTAGAAATTTAATAAAGGAAAAAATAAACTTACTTTTTCTGTCTAGCTCATAAACAATGCAACGAGAGAAGGGTTTCTGATTCAAGATAGGACAGTCTTGACTTTATCGCCTAAAGAAATCAAAGAGTATAACACAGTACCAACTATAAAGAATCTCCAAACCTTCCAGAACTGTGAAAGGCAAAGGCTTGCTATGCTCAGAGTTGTATCAAGACTGTATTTTCCTAACATTACATGTGAGCAGATTTATCTGTTTAAAAGTCAACCTTAATTCACCTAAAATGTAAAATCAGTGATATTGCGATTTATCCTGTCATAATTGGACATACTTCATTTTAGCCTTTTTCAGTTCAAAAATGTTTATACTAGGAGTATTGCCTTTCCTTAATGTTAATTAAAATCCTGCAGTATGTGGTATTTAGTAGTTACTGCTGACATACACAAGTATTAATCTGACTAAAATTAGCCTAATTAAGATTGTTATTAAGTCTTGCATAAAGCAGAAGTGTATATCACAGTAGGTAGCAATTATCTTGGTTTTTAAATAACATTTAAATTGAAATGTGGATGAAGTATATTCAAATATCTCCCAAGCCTTCCTCTTTAAAATAAAAACTTGAAAATTCAAATTGTAACCCCAAGTCCTTTATGATAAAGGGACAACCAAGGTGTTGGTAACTTTTTACGTAACCAGTAACTATACTTGTTCTAATAATTGGCATTGATAAAAGGTTCCTTTCTGAGGGCGCCTGGGTGGCTCAGACGGCTAAGCAGCCAACTCCTGGTTTGGCTCAGATCATGATCTCATGGGACATGAGAATGAGCCCCGCCTGGGGCTCCACCCTCACCATAGAGTCTGCTTGAAGATTCTCTCCCGCTGCCCCTACCCCCCCTTTCGCACAAGCTCTCTCTCTATCTCTCTAGAATAAATAAATAAATCTTAAAAAAAAGGTTCCTTTTTTGATTGGAGCCAAAGTGCTTAATAAATTAAAAATTGAGTCAAGGGTCCAATCACCTTCATTGAAAATAGGATTATTTTAGGGCATCTGGGTGGCTCAGCCGGTTAAGCGTCTGCCTTCAGTTCAGGTCATGATCCCAGGGTCCTGGGATCAAGTCTCGCATCAGGTTCCCTGCTCAGTGGGGAGTCCACTTCTCCCTCTCTCTCTGCTCCTCCTCCTGCTCATGCTCTCTCTCTCTCTCTCTCTGTCAAATGAATAAGTAAAAATTTTTAAAAAGAAAGAAAAGAATTATTTTAGCAAAACCGCTTCTTTGGTCATTACAGTTTTAGAACTGACGCATTTTTTTTCCAAAAAAAATCACAGTGCATACCCATTGAAAATATCTGATCGAAGGAACTGTAAATATTAAAGAAGCAATGTGTAAATATCTAGCCTGAACCATTCATTCATTTGATTGTTCATTTGTTTCATAAAAGCACATTAGTGTTCCCAAGCTCTTATTTTTTTTTTAAAGATTTTATTTATTTATTTGACAGAGAGAGAGACAGCGAGAGCAGGAACACAAGCAGGGGGAGTGGGAGAGGGAGAAGCAGGCTTCCCGCAGAGCAGGGAGCCCGATGTGGGACTCGATCCCAGGACCCTGGGATCATGACCTGAGCCAAATGCAGACGCTTAACGACTGAGCCACCCAGGCGCCCTCAAGTTCTTATTTTTAAAGTGGACATCAACAATGGATTAAATTTGAGGTAAAGTAGACCAACTAGTACACCAACTGAAGCAATAATTGATATCTTATAGATACACTTGTGTATCTGATCTCTATGTAAATGAGTTACCTGCTCCATATTTAGAAATTAAAACACCAACTGAAGTTGACTCTCCTGAAATGAGTTCCAGTGGTCTAAAGAGAAACAAAAGACAGAATATGTATAGCTCAGTTCAAATATAGGAACATACCACTAATAGGAACAATGAAAGTAAAAAACATGCCATTCTAGTAGTGGGTAAGTAATATCTTCTGCAAAGGCAGCAGATACATATGACAATAAAATCATAGCTGTCTCTGTGAAAGTGGTTTATGGACACCCGTATGTTCTCACATGAGCAAATTTCCTATTCTGGGAATTGGCCAAAATCATGGATCATGGCTCAACAGAATTTCATACTCACAGTTGTGTTACATACCAGAGACTCATACATCAGACTACCCGTAAAAAAAAAAAAACATAGTTTTCTCAGTCAGTAAATTTAACCAATAACTGAAGAATCTTAACATATCTGTTTTTTAGTATTATATTTTGCTTCAATATGGAATGGCAATGTTTGAATAAATTCTGACTTTCCTTTATTTCATTGTGGTCTAATTTGGAAAATTATTACACAGCAGGGTAATAGAATAAATGGTAAGAGCTTCAAGACTCTTACGGACTTGTCTACAACCGCACAGCCAATATTAAAACATACATTATTTATCCGAATATATCTCCTTTGGAACCATGTGCTTTATCTTGTAAATACAAATCTGCTAGAAGTTTAAAATGTGTACCTTCTGATAAACTGCGCTCTGCTTTGGACAAGTTATGATCTCATAGAAGTTAAGAATAAAAATGGAATGGATTAAATTTAGGTTGGAATCAAACTTTGTTTTGAATTTTAAGAAAGTCATTTTTCACTAGCATCAGAGTGCAGTAGCAAATAAAAAGCAAATGTAGTTATCTAGATCCTTCAGGTAAAAATATGCTTTGCCCTAAAAGATCTGGGTAAGTGAGTTAAATATTTGCGCTTCGCTTGAATTTGTCTGGAGAACCGTCTTGCACTGGATTTTGCTAGATTAGGTCTCATAGTGCTTTATGCCAGAGTGGTCCTTCTCAAAGTTTTATGTGTACAGGAATCTCCGATGCTTCTTGTTTAAATGCAGATCTGATTCAGGGCTTCTAGGGTGGAGCCTGAGATTCTGCAGGGCTAGCAAGCTCCCAGGTGATACCTATGCTGCTGGTCAGGGACTACCGTCTGAGTATCAAGGACAGAGAAAGAGGCCATTGAGACTGCTCTGTCATGTTTCATGCTGTGTATGGGTAGCAGGAGCCCAGGAAAAACTGCCACTATTTCTCATCCATTCAGAGCTAAAATTCAGGAGTATGCAATAAAAGCTGATGGCTAAGCCAGGGCCAAATCTGGCCCACCATTTGTTTTTACACGGCCGGCAAACTAAGAATTATTTTCACAGATGAACGTTTGCTCTTGATCTGATGATAAGAAGGAGTAACTTTAAACACCAGTTAAGTGAAATTCCATCACCTCCCCAAAAGTATTATTATTTTGAATTTCATCCATAAAAAACATATTCTATCTCTTATTGCATGAATTATCTTTGTATCTTCAAAATTTTTCCCTTTTGTCCCACAAAATCAAAAATGTTTATTATTGGGTTTTTACAGAAAAAGAAATTGTGATATCTTGTCTAAGCTACTTCCTCTAATGATATAAACTTCTCTGAATAAAATATAACCTTGTTTACATAGTACAAGGTGATAACCAAAAAAAGGGGGGTGAGGCGGTGGACTTGATTTTTTTATCTAGATTACCCTAAATTAGTTAGGATGAAGGACATATTAGAACACTCTCATAGAATTCAAATTCTAAAACGAGAAAGTTTGAAAACTTATTCTTACCTACCTCAACACTTTCTTTACAGTTCATATGATTATCGTGGACAATATAGTTTGTGCGATTTGTACAACTTAATTTTTTTTAAAGATTTGATTTATTTATTTGACAGAGAGAGACACAGCGAGAGAGGGAACACAAGCAGGGGGAGTGGGAGAGGGAGAAGCAGGCTTCCCACCGAGCAGGGAGCCTGACTCAGGGCTCGGTCCCAGGAGCCCGGGATCACGACCCAAGCCGAAGGCAGACACCCAACCGACTGAGCCACCCAGGAGCCCCTGTACAATTTAATTTTTATGTAATGCCTGAACATACCTGCATCAGTCTGCTCAGGCAGCCATAACAAAATACCACAGACTAGGTGACTTAAACAACAGAAATTGTTTTCTCACAGTTCTGGATGGTATAAGCCCAAGGTCAAGGCGTAGGAAGACTAGGTTTTCCCTAAGGCTTTTCTTCTTGGCTTGAAGATGACCATCTTCTTGCTAGATCCTCACAGGGCTTTTCCTCTGTGCATGCACAGACATGGTGTCTTTTCCTCTTCTTCTAAGAACACTAGTCCAGTTGAATTAGGGCCCCACCCTTACGCCCTCATTTAACCTTAATTACCTCTCTAAAACCCCTGTCTTCAAATAGTCACATTGGGAGTTAAGACTTCAACATACGATTTTAAAGGAACATAACTCAGTCCATAGCAACCCTATAAGTATGTAGAAATTCATCTCTGAAATTGGGTTACATGTTATAATGGATTGGCAGCCCTTTTTTCCTTTCTCGGTGATACATAAAAACATGTTTCTTCTTATAGTTGAATTCATCTTAGATTCAGGAAACAGGTTAGCAAACAAAAAATGCTGAAAGCCTTTCAATAGTAAGTAATGGTCTCCAGCTCTGGCTTTCTCCACCATCCAGTCATAGTTCCCAGAGGCAAATCATTTTCAAATTTTAAATGTTGTTTGTCTAATACTATTAAATAGTATGATTATAGGGGCACCTGGGTGGCTCAGTCATTAAGCGTCTGCCTTTGGCTCAGGTCATGATCTCAGGGTCCTGGGATCCAGCCCCGCATTGGGCTCCCTGCTCAGCAGGAAGCCTGCTTCTCCCTCTCCCACTCCCCCTGCTTGTGTTCCTGCTCTCACTGTGTCTCTCTCTGTCAAATAAATAAATAAAATCTTTAAAAAATAATAATAATATGATTATAGAAATATTTTTATTTAAATTGGCAATCAGTTTCACACACACACACACACACACACACACACACACACACTCATGGCAAAACCAAAGAATTTGATTCAATTTTTTCATATAAAAATTTATTTTCTGTACTTAAAAAGTATGTGGTTTTTCTCAATTATTTAATTAAAAAATTGTTTATTTTTTAAGTTTCAAACTGCTCTACCAGTCTCACCATACTATCCCTAGTTTTGTCCCAATGCTAAAACACATAAGATAATGTTTTGGAGGCTCCTCTTCGTCTGGAGATTTTCTTGCAGACTTCTATGCCCTTGTTCTCTGTCTTCATGATGGTCCTCTAGATTGGCTGCCTGGTGCTCTTTTTTGTTAGATCTCTAATTACCTCTTCTTCTTTCTTGACTTCCTCTTTCATTATCATTTATTTTTTAGCGACTTCCTAAGAACGGGTATATGGGAAGTAAAATTTTCCAAGAATTTATATGATTGAAAGTCTTTTTACCCTTACACATGATTATTTGATTGTACATAGAATTCTAGGTTGAAAATATTTTTTCTTCATAATTTTGAAGCTATTGCTCTGATTAAAATCCACAGACTGGGGCGCTGGGTGGCTCAGTCGTTAAGCGTCTGCCTTCAGCTCAGGTCATGATCCCAGGGTCCTGGGATCAAGCCCCGCATCGGGCTCCCTGCTCAGTGGGAAGCCTGCTTCTCCCTCTCTCGCTACCCCCGCTTACGTTCCCTCTCTCGCTGTGTCCTTCTCTGTCAAATAAATAAATAAAATCTTTAAATAAAATAAAATAAAATCCACAGACTTGAAAACTGTTGAAAAGCCCAGTGCCTTTCTGATGCTCTTTCCCATTTATGACTTCTTTTCCTAACTGGAGCAGTCTCTCTATCAGTGATATTCTAAGGTGCCATTTTATTGTGCCCTAGTAAATGTCTTTTCAACCATTGCACTCTTCAAAGGTATTCTCACTGTTCTCTCAATCAGAGAAATTTTCTTTTATTTTTTAAATATAACTTCCTCTCAATTTTCTGTGTATTTCAACTCCTATTGATTACAATTCAACTCCTAAAATAATCCAAATAAGTCTCTTTAAAAAATTTTTTTTGGGAGAGAGAGAGAGAGCACGCTTGCATGCAAGCAAGTTGGAGTGGAGAGGCAGAGGGAGAGACAGAATCCCAAGCAGGCTCCACCCACAGCATGGAGCCCGCCACGGGGTTCAATACCACCACCCTTAGATCTTGACCTGAGCCGAAATCAAGAGTTGGTCGCTTAACCAACTAAGCCACCCAGGTGTCCCCAAAATAAGTCTCTTAAAAAAAAAAAAAACAACTCTATTCTCAGGGTCCTGGGATTGAATGCCACATTGGGCTCCTTGCCTAGCAGGGAGCCTGCTTCTCCCTCTGCCTGCCACTCCCCCTGCTTGTACTCTCCCTCTCTCTCTCTCTCCGGCAAATAAATAAATAAAATATTTTTAAAAAATAATGAAAAGAACTCTATTGAGGTATGATTGATCTACAAAAGCTGTGCATATTTAATGTACACAACTTGATGAGTTTGGATACCTTTTATTCTTCTTGCCTAACTGTTCTGGCTAGGACTTCCAGTAATATGTTGACTATCAATGGCGAGTGTGGGTGGGTAAAGAGTAGGGAAAAATGTTTCAGAAGAGCAAAGCAAAGGCTCTAAGGTGGGAATGAATTTAAGATAGTCAGGAAAAAACAAAATAATATGGCTGAAAAATGGTCAGAGAGGAGAAAGTAGCAAGCAATTAGAGTGAGATGATAAGGACAGATAAGATCATAAAGGCCATGGTAAAGATTTGGGATTTCATCTTAACTGTATGCCAACCTATAGAAGGAATTTAAGCAGAAGAGTAACACTGAATTTGCATTTATACAAGATCTCCCTGACTGTTAGATGCTTACTAGGGTACAGGTGGGCAAGTGTGAAAACAGGAAGACCATTAAATATGTTATTGCACATAGTCTGGGTTAAAAATAATAATGACTTGGACTAGAACGATGGCAGTGGCTATAAAATGAAGCAGGTTAATTCACAATATATTTTGAAATAGAATCTGGATAACTTAAGAATATATTTGGAGATGGGGGAAAGACAGAGGACCCCAGATTTCTGCCTTGAGTATGCGAAGGTACTGGAGGAGATGGGGAAGAGTGAAGAAGAACTATGGGAAAGATCAAAAGTTCTGTTTTGTGTAACCACCTCTTTGGAAACCTCCCTTAGAGATTATTTATCTTTCTGACCTTTCTTTCATGGTTTTAGCTCTTTTTCTTGCCCCTAAATGCAAATATGTTTAAAAGCGTTGCTTAGATGTTCTCTTCCCTCGCTCTCCATCATTTTTTAATTTCACCTGTCCTTAAATTTCTATTCCATGGGTGATTCATTAACCTTTATCTCTTGACTCAACCCATCTTCTGACCTATGATTCACATTTTCAATTGTTTTCTGAGTACTTCTCTTTAAATTATCTCTTTGTGCCTCTACCTCAACTCAAAATCAAATTGATTTTCTCCCTATCATGCGTCTTTTTTTTTAATGTTATGTTAATCACCATACATCATATCATTAGTTTTTGATGTAGTGTTCCATGATTCACTGGGTCTTATTTATATTATTGCCACTACCATCTTTCCAGTCACCTGGACTTATATTCAACATTAATATCTGCTTCCTTCTTGCTCTTGCTATGCTTTTATCAGTGGAATCTATTGCATCTTAAGTTCCTATTCTTTATGTTTCCTGGAATTGGGAGCCATGACTATAACTTAGGCCCCCATTATACTTTATCAAGATTTTTTTTAAAAAGGTTTTATTTATTTATTTAACAGAGAGAGAGAGAGAGAGCGAGAGCAGGAATACAAGCAGGGGGAGTGGGAGAGGGAGAAGCAGGCCTCCTGCCGAGCAGGGAGCCCGATGCGGGGTGCGATCCTAGGACTCTGGGATCATGACCTGAGCCGAAGGCAGATGCTTAATGACTGAGCCACCCAGGCACCCCAAGATTATTTTTTAACTTCCTATCTTCCCACCACCACTATCTCTCCCGTTCTATCAACCAGCACATGGCCTTTAGAATAATCATCCCAAATAACAGTTCTAATCATTTCACTTGTGTCTCACATCTTCAGTGAATCCATTATCTTCAGAGCAATTTACAAATTCCTAAAAATATATTAAATGGCTCTTATGATCTGGCCCCAATCTATCTTGTCCCCCGATGCCCAAATAACTTGTTTCTCACTATTCTGAAAATGTCTGATTCTTTCACAACTCTGTGCTTTTGCTCATGCCAATGATGTTGCCTTCACCTCTTCATATGGACACCCTTCTTTCTTTAAAGCATAAAATTATTTCTCTCACCTCCCCAGCTAGAAAGTTCTTCTTCTTAGATTCCCCAATACAATAGGAGTCTGCAATGACTGAGAACAGATATTTTTTTAATCTTATATCTCCAAATGTGCCTAACAGACTGCCTTGCATAGAGCAGGAAGAGAGTAAATACTAAATTGAATTGACATATTAGCTCTTTTTCTGATGAGCCTATAATGTGCCAAGTAATCTAAATAAATGCAATTATGTTATGAATATGATCTTAAAAGTAGATAATATTGAAACTCAAATTTTTTATATGAGCTGTTTAAAGAACCAAAATCTCGACCCCACTCTGAATGAGCCTTTATGGAACCTAATTTCAAATAAAAATAAATTAAAAAATTCCTCAAATTTTCTGTTATTCAGATTTCCACCCTTTTCTTTACAACTTCTATTTCTTAGAGACTCAGTAAAGAGCAGACTTTACAGATACATTTAAATACTGAGATAGAATCAAAAAATTTACCTACCAGTTTCTCTATCAACCAAAACAAACACTAAGCTATTTAAACATTAGATTGATTTTTTTGAATTGAAAGCTTTGCCTTATCTGAAATTTTATGCAAGTTAGCAAAATGTGACTATCTCTAAATTTCAAGTAAATTCCATCAAGCTCAAGTTTGCCTCTGCTCTAGCGATGGGATTAAGTCCAATAATATGAATGATAAACTGAGAAATGGAATGTTGCAGTGGATATAAACTGTAACAAAATCATAACAAAATCCCTACTCATTTTCAACCAAAATTTTCTAGATAATTTCTCAAGAGTAAAATGAAAAGAAGAGTGAGATGACTTTTTGAATAATTGTTTCCATTTATATTCTTTATCTAGCTAATTCACCTTTACTATTTTTTTTTCTAGACAGAAGCTTCTAGTCTATATTTCTCGGCAAAGATCAGAGAAATGTCAGAAAACTGAGGACTGATAATACAAATTATTTCAAACCATTTTTATTTTTTTATTATTATTATGTTATGTTAATCACCATACATTACATCATTAATTTTTGATGTGGTGTTCCATGATTCATTGTTTGCCAAAATGCCCAGTGCTCCATGCAGTACATGCCCTCTTTAATACCCATCACCAGGCTAACCCATCCCCCACCCCCCTCCCCTCTAGAACCCTCAATTTGTTTCTTTTTTTTTTTAAGATTTTATTTATTTATTTGAGAAGGAGAGAATGAGAGATAGAGAGCACGAGAAGGAAGAGGGTCAGAGTGAGAAGCAGACTCCCTGCTGAGCAGGGAGCCCGATGCGGGACTTGATCCCGGGACTCCAGGATCATGACCTGAGCCAAAGTCAGTCACTTAACCAAATGAGCCACCCAGGCGCCCCACCCTCAGTTTGTTTCTCAGAGTCCATTGTCTCTCATGGTTCATCTCCCCCTCCGATCCCCCCCCTTCATTCTTCCTTTCCTGCTATCTTCTTCTTTTTTTTTTTTTAACATATAATGTATTATTTGTTTCAGAGGTACAGGTCTGTGATTCAACAGTCTTGCACAATTCACAGCGCTCACCATAGCCCATACCCTCCCCAATGTCTATCAGCCAGCCACCCCATCCCTCCCACCCCCCACCACTCCAGCAACCCTCAGTTTGTTTCCTCAGATTAAGAATTCCTCATATCAGTGAGATCATATGATACATGTCTTTCTCTGATTGACTTATTTCACTCAGCATAATACCCTCCAGTTCCATCCACATCGTTGCAAATGGCAAGCTTTCATTCCTTTTGATGGCTGCATAATATTCCATTATATATATACCACCTCTTCTTTATCCATTCATCTGTCAATGGACATCTTGGCTCTTTCCACAGTTCGGCTATTATGGACATTGCTGCTATAAACATTGGGGTGCACGTACCCATTCGGATCCCTACATTTGTATTTTGGGATAAATACCCAGTAGTGCAATTGCTGGGTCATAGGGTAGCTCTATTTTCAACTGTTTGAGGAACCTCCATACTGTGTTCCAGAGTGGTTGCACCAGCTTGCATTCCCACCAACAGTGTAGGAGGGTGCCCTTTTCTCCGCATCCCCGCCAACATCTGTCGTTTCCTGACTTGTTAATTTTGGCCATTCCAACTGGTGTGAGGGGGTGGTATCTCACTGAGGTCAAACCATTTTTAAATGATTAAAACCTTGTGAAGAGATCGCTTTGTTTTACATTTCCCCCAAACTATTTTTGAGCCATATAAATCTTAAAAAGTTATCAAAAATAATATATCTTATCTGAGGACAAAAATTAAAAACTATTGCTTTATCTTCAATAATTGCTCCCTATTGCCACCAGGAGCTGTTATAATAATACCAGGACAGTAACTTATTGAAGTCTCATAGTCGCCCTACAAAGGTAAGCATCATTAACCCCATCTTGGAGCTGAGGAAAGTGATCATGAGGTTAACTAACTTTCCAGAGGCCCTCTATGCAGTAAGTTGGGAAATAAGGCATCAGTACAGCTGTTTCTGAGAGACCAGAGTCAAAGCACAGGATAGTCAGATAACAGAGTTAGCTGGCACCTGAATATTCCCAGGGCAAAAAACACTGAGGAAACATCCCCCAGTGTCAATGTATAAGAAATGCTATGGCCTATTACACTGATTTGGGGCTTTTACTTTTTCTCTTTCTTTCTTTTTTGTCTGCATTATTTTCCTGCAGTCGCTGGAAATCTTTCTGCTGCGTTGTCTGTGATGGTAGCTGGCTTCTTTGAAATACACAGAAAACACTTCCCTCCAGTGGAGCAGCCTCTTTCAGGCAAAGTCCTCACCGTTTCTTCCATGCCCTGTTTCCACCTGGTTCTTCAGTATGTTTTGCTTGGAGTGGCTGAAACACTGGTCAACCCAGCCTGTGAGTAAACGATTTCATCACCGCATGTAAGAACACATTGAGTCTTTACACAGAACACATCACCTCAAGCCGTTGGTGACCTATTCACTCCCTGGAGATTTCCCACAATGCTTCAAAACAAGCCTATTTATCACCCTCATTAAAAAAAAAAAAAATGTTTAATTTCTCTTCATTCCTCTGCCAGATACAGAACAATTATTAATTCTACCTGAATGTAGACGGAAGGAAAGATTTACGAACTTAGTTAAAGGCAGTAACTATTTGGTCAAATACACAACAGGAGGAAAAAACTGCTAAAACCGAGAAGACAAGTCCAATACACTAAGATGAAAACTCTCCTCTCTTTCTTCTTCCCACCTCCCGCCCTCTCACTCATAGATAAACTCACATATACACTCCCTCCAAAAATGACATTTATAACGTACTATGAGAGTGTATAAACATGCAAATGAAATGAAAATTTGAGTCAATTTTCCAGATCACTCGATGTCTTTAAATTAAGTTATACTAAATTAAGTGTGATCACTAGTGTTTCATAAGACAGGTTCAAAATAACTTTATTAAATATCAAGGGTTTTCTGGATCATCTAGATTGCTGATATTAATTAAACTAGCCACTTTAAAATTCATCAAGATAGTTTAATGACTCTTGCAATACAACAGTGTGTGTGTGTGTGTGTGTGTGTGTGTGTGCGCGCGCGCGTGTGTATTTATCAGTGTAATCTATTGCATCTTATTTTTCACTTTCTTTATATTTCCCTGCAGTGGGAGCCCTGCTTGTAACTCTTTATACTTTACCAAGATTATTTTTTAACTTCCTATCTTCTTACCTCCGCTCTCTCTCCCACCCTATCAACCAGCACATGACCTTTAGAGTAATCCTCTTAAATGACAGTTCTGATAATTTCACTTGTCCAAAATCTTCAGTTATTCTATTATCTTCAGTTATTTCCAAATTCCTTAAATATACATATTTAATAAGGATATACATATATATGCATACATATATATACACATATGATACCAAAGCAATTCATTGGAAAAGGTAAAAATAAAAGCAATTAATAAAGTCTGTGTAGGATGTGAATGTGATCTGACTGTGACATCTGTCACCCCATTGATCTTCAGGGTTGATTCAGCTAATCTGGTTGGCTAGGCAGGTGTCCCCTTCCTCCCTCACCACCAAATGTGCATCCCTCCCAAAGCTGCACACTAGGTGGAAAAAGATGACTTACCCCATAGAAGAGGAACATTCTTCAGTCAAGGGTATATGAGTAGCTGCATTCCAATGCTAGAACCTCCAAACAAGCTCTCAGCATCCATTTGTAGGAGAATGTAGGGTAGCCAAGTTTCCAAGATTCCAGACACATCCAAATGAGGTGCTGCATGTGGCAGTCCGCCTTTCAAAAATGAAAAAAAAAAAAAGACAAGAAAAAGAAAGTTTATGGAATTATAATCAGATATGTCTATTGGACCTCTTTTTTTTTTTTAAAGATTTTATTTATTTATTTGAGAGAGAGAGAATGAGAAATAGAGAGCACGAGAGGGAAGAGGGTCAGAGGAAGAAGCAGACTCCCTGCCGAGCAGGGAGCCTGATGTGGGACTCGATCCCAGGACTCTAGGATCATGACCTGAGCCGAAGGCAGTCACTTAACCAACTGAGCCACCCAGGCGCCCCGGACCTCTTTTTTAAGAAGATTTATTTATTTGGGGTGCCTGGGTGGCTCAGTTGATTAAGCGTCTGCCTTCGGCTCAGGTCATGATCCTGGGGTCCCGGGATGGAGTCCCACAATGGGCTCCCTGCTTGACGGGGAGTCTGCTTCTCTTGCTCCATATGCTCTCGTGTTCTCTCTCTCTCTCTCTCTCTCTAAAATAAATCAATAAAATCTTTAAAAAAAACTTTAAAAAGAGACTTATTTATTTTTTTTAGAGAGAGAGAGAGCGGGGTTGAGGGGCAGAGGGAGAGGGAGAGAGAGAGAATCTGAAGCAGACTTCCCACTGAGTGAGGAGCCTGACTCAGGGCTCAATCTCCTGACCCTGCAATCATGATCTGAGCCAAAATCAAGAGTCTGACGCTTAACTGACTGAGCCAAAGAGGCGCCCCTGTATTAGACTTCTTTTTATAATTTTAAATCATTCCACTCAATACATTTTATATAAATAAATTGTTTTATGAGATTCTAAGATGTGGCTATCAATGTTTGACACTACAAGAAATACAAAAGAACTATAAAAGAATGTCACTACACAAATGTTTGTGACTTCCCTGATGTGATTTCCCAAAAATTGTTGGAAGTAGCCAAAATTGTGTAGGCTAGAAGTGAAGCAAGGTAATGAATGCAGGTGATGAATGAATGCAGTCAGGAAATTCCCAGCCAGCCTAGCAATAGTGGTTCAACATACAAAAGCCAGGGTGGTACTTAAAACCATAGACTATTAAAAAGGCAGATCATGTAATATAAACCACTTGGTCTACCCTTCCCTGACTTACCCATCAGGAAACCAACATCCAACTAAGTCAATTGTCTTATCTGCTATTTATCATGGGGTAGGGACCAGAAGACTTTGTTTTGATTCCCAGCTTTGTCACTTACTACATTTGTGACCTTGAGAATTCATGTAACCTCTAAGCTTCACCTTTCTGATCTTTTAAAATGGAAATAATTAAAATTCTTCCTTATATCACAGCAGCAGTGTAAGAATCAATCAGAATGGGGACTACTCTTTGAGAATTAAATGACAACATGTGAAGCGTGTTTTGAACTGTAAACTGAAGAATTACTAAACCAACAAACAAATAGACAAAAAAAAAAAAGAATTACTCTTCCGAGAGACAGTACAGCACAGTGGTTAATATCTATGGTCTTAAAATCAGACAAATACGAGTTTAAACCCAGGGCTTTAACCCCAGTTCTGCCATTGACTAAATGTGTGACTCTAGATAAATTATTCTGCATTTCTGAGCCTTTCTCATCATCTATAAAATGGGGAATGATTGTTGTCAGGACTAAGTTAAATATTTTATGTAGAGGAAAAAGCAGAGTATCTAGTATATAGACATCACTCAATAATTAGTAACTATAATGTGTGCTGCTATTATTAGTATTCAAATCTTTCACATGAGTGAATAGGGCAAGACTCAGGACTCAAGCACAGAGGTACTGCTCATAGCTCTTTCTACCACACCTACCACAAGCTGAACACCAGGGGCCTGGTAGTGTGAGGGAAACTGTGTCTTTCTCACATGAGTCATCCTAAATCCCTTTGTTCCCCTTACTTCTCACCTCCAACACAACAGCAAGACTTAGTCGTTATTCTGAAATGTAATCTCAATCTGGCTGTGTCCCACTATCTTCTCTGCTCTCTGCCAGTCTACGTGGTCACCATTATCACACCAATTCTGTCAGAGCCTCCTAACTTGTCTCCCTGCTTATTCTCCTGCCCCAGGAGTCCATTCTTCAAAGCAGCCATCATGCTCTTTCCAAAAGAAATTTCTGATTTCTCAATAGGATTTTGGAGACAAATTCCTTAGATGGTGAATAAGACTGTACATGGTTTGGCCTCCAACTACGTTTTATACCATTATTCCCTCTGACCACTCCACTAGAAATTAAATGATCTTCATTCTGTGTTTCTAAAGGGTCAAACTTATTTTCATCCCAAGGAGTTTGTGTTTGCTCTTCGCTCTACCTAGAATCCCCTTTCCTCTGATTTCAAGTGTCTGGCTTCTTCTCAGCATCAAATTTTCTCAAAGATTATCTCTTCAGAGAGGGTGTCCAGGTGAACCTATCACTTTCGCTCCATTGCCCTGTTCCATTTTTTCTAATAGCACTTGTCAGGACCTGCAATTATCTTATTTATATGTGTATGTTTACTGCCTGCTTCTTACAGTGAGAATGTGCAATCTTTAAGTCAAGATTCTTATTCTTATTGTCCATCCTTATGTTCTAATGTACTTCCTTCCTTAAAAGTGCAGGTACGGAGCAGATGACTAATAAATATACTGAATAAACGAATGAATAAAATCTATAGCTATTTCTATGTGCATACAATAAAAATATATCACTGAAATTACTGACAATGTCCTACACTAATGGCATCGAGCAAGGAAGCACAGTGGATTACTCCCCAAATTTCAGTGGACATTGTTGACCATACTAAGTCATGTTATACCTTGGAGATGATCTATAAGAAAGAGAAAAAAACACGCACACACAGAAAACTTTTCAAATTATGTCTTAATTATAGCATTGTATACTCCAGCTATCTCATAACTTGTGTTTGTTTTATTTATTCAAAAAATACTGTGTTGGTATCTACAATATGCTTAACACTACTCTAGAACCTTACGGCAAATCAATTTAAAAAAAAAGACGAAAATTTCTGCCATTGTAGAACCTACATTCTAGCAAAAGGAGAAAGATAATAAACAATAAATGTAATACATAACTTACAGAACATGTTGGATGATAAGTACCAGAGAAAAGGAAAAGATAGAGCAGGGTAAGGGGTTCAGGAGTGCCAAGCATAGGAGGCAGCAGGTTGCAGCATTAAGAGATAGATCAGGATAGACCTCAGTGAGAGGTAATATGCAAGGACTTGAAACACTTGAGGGAGTCAGCCACACATTGCTGTTAGCAATGGAGTCCTTAAATGCAAAGATGGGAGTATATCTGGCAATGAAGTGGAAGGGGTCTCACAAAGTTGGAGGAGAGTGAGGAAGAGAGAAACTAGTAAGAGATGAGTCAGAGTGGCCCTTGTAAAGACTCTGACTTGGGCTCTGAGAGAAATGGGAAAAGGAATGACACAATATTACTTACACTTTTAAAGAACCCGTCTCTCTGCTGTGGAGAACATACTACCCTGAGGCAAAGAATAGATTAAGACTATACTACAATGAGGACAAGGACAGAAGATTGATGAATTAAGGGAAGAAATGAGCGCCTCAGACCAGGAGAGCAGCAGTGTGCGTGGTGAGAAATAATCCAAGCTTAGTTATATGTTGAAGAAGGAACAATAGGATATGAGAAAAAGAGAAGAATTAGTGCTGACATCAAAGTTTATGACCTGGGCACCTGGAAGGATGGAGTTGCCACCTACAGAGAGACAAAAGGCTACAGGTGGAACAAGCTTTGGGGAGAAAATCACCAGTTTAGTTCTGGACATGAATAATGTGTCAGATTGAAGTGACAAATAGGGAATTGGATATCCAAGTATGTATTTTCATATTGAACTAGGGGATATAGCAAACTTGAGAGTCATAACCATATCATTGGTATTTAAAGCAACGGGACTAATTGAGATCACCAAGGGAGTTGGGGCACATTGGGAGTCAGTGTAGACAAAGAAGAGGATTCAGGAACTCAACCCAGAAGCACATCATCATTAAGACATTAAAAGAAGATGAGATATCTACAAAGAGAGAGAAGAAGTGACAAGCAAGAAAAAGCAAAACCAAAAGAGCAATATCTTAGAAGTCATATGAAAAAATGGTATCAAGGAGAAGGAGTGTTCATCTGCGTCAAGTGTTGCTAATACCGTCAAACAAGATGAGGACTGAGAATTGACCATCGGATTGAGCAATTTGGCAGTTATTGGCGGTTTGGAAAAGAGCTTTCTTATGTGGGATGTGGGAATGCTCTAAAGCCTGTTAGAATGAGTTTAAGGGATAATGGAAAGAGAAGAACTACAGATAATTTATCGTAAGAATTTTGCTGCAAAAGAGAACAAAGAAATGGGACAGTAGCCGACAAAGGAATAGAGTTAAGAACAAGTTTTTATTTGTGTTTGAGAAAGGAAGGTAATGGCACATACAGCATGTTGGTGGGAATGATTCAAAAAGAGGGAAAATTTAAACAAAGAGAGAGAGAGAAAGTTGATGGTATTAGGGAGGGGGAAATTACTGCAAGAAGAGAGTTTGAGATCTAATTTACAAGTTGAGAATGTGGCTTTAGATAGTAGCAAGGATGATTTATCAATGGTAACAGTTTGGAGGGCAGAAACTCATGAGTGCATAAATAGGCAAGAAGATTCCTGTGGAAATTCTCTTCTGGCTGATTGATTTTTCTTCAGTGAAGTAGGATGTCAGGCCATGAGCTCTGAGTGAGGATGGGAGAGTATAGTTGGGGGGTTTGAGGAGAGGGGAGAGGTATGAAATTGTTGTCTAAGACAATGAGAGAGTGAACGCACTAGGGAGATATAGAACATCGCCAGGGCGCATTAGGAGACCATTTGAGGTGTGTGGTCAGGAATTTAAAATGAGTTGGTCAACATGGTTATGTGTGTTTCTTCCAGGAATATTAGGCTGCAGGGATCTAGGAGCAGAGATGGCAGAGAGTGAATTGTCGGGTCAATCAATTTCCAGAAAGCAGGAGAAAGGCAAGGGAATGAGGGTATGTGAAAGAATATGATCATAACAATTGACTATGGAACTTAACTTGGCTAAAAAGAGTAGTAGGAGCATACCTTTATGTTCTTCATGAAAGAGGAATAATGAAAGGAGCGATAGAGTGGAGGGTCCTGAAGGAGTCAAAACATTCTTGTGGTTGAGTAGCAGGCGGTAAACTGGGAAGACAGGAAGGTGTAGTCAGAGGGGGATGCACAAAGTTGAGATTATGGAGTGCTTACAATTCCTGGCCTAGCGCAAGGGTTGGCAAACTTTTTCTGAAAAGCGTCAGATAGTAAATAGGCTTTTCACACCAGTCTCTGTTACAACTACTCAACTCTGTCATTGTGGTATATGAGCCGTCATAGGCATATCTAATGAATGGGTGTGGCTGTGTTCCAGTAGAACTTTATTTATAAATAGGTGGCAGGCTGAACCTTACCTGATGGTAGTTCACCAAGTCCTGGTCTGAGGGACAAGGTTCAGGGTGTGACCATGGTAATGAGTGGCTAAGGTAGAGTGGCAGATGAGGGCATTAGAAAGAAGGTCAAGGAACTGAGAAACCAAGATCTAGCAGAGTGGAAGTTTCGAAGGGTGATCTCTATATATGATAAAATTGCCAGGAACTGAGGCAGGAATAGAACTGGAGACTGTGACGAGGAGAGACGAGCTGATGACTTTGAATAACAGAGGAAAATGTCCTGGAGATTAACAGATGCCTGCCCAAAAGAGAAGTATTAGGTGATACCATCGAAAAATATTGATATAATCAGAAACAATAAGCTGAAGCTTTTAGGGATGAGGAAGGAATGATGACCTGAAAATGGCTAATAGGATAAAGTTCCGTTTTCTGGGACTGAGGTACTTCTCTTACACGTGTTCGAAATAACTTCTCACCAAACATAATAAGCACATCTAACAGTTTAAGAACAGTTGGAGAAAAAGAAATTTCAGCGATGAGTCCCCAGTACCAGGGGCCTCAGGAAGGTGGTTATAGCCCCATGGTCTGTAGATTCCACAGATGCTGTGATGGGGCATCTTTGCAAACACTAACCAGCCTCCACCTGGAGGCACATTTCTGCTCTCCTTGGCAAGACCAGCTTTCACACACACTGAATATTTTTTACTGTGTCTTCATGGTAAAATGAGAATTTTGGAATAGTGGCAGACTTGTGGATACTATCTATGCTATTATGTGCAAAAAGAAGTACCACAGAGCCTAAAAAATCAGGTTGATGATCACTAAAGTCGAAAGAGATAGGAACATGCAAGCCGGTGCCTGAACATGGAGATCCAAGGACTTGAAAAGCTAAGTCCTCTAAAAGGGAAACAGAAGCTTTCAAAACGACTAAAACGACACCAAAGAGAGATTAACCAGCAGGCAGAGAGCTGGCAAAGTGCATTCATGAATTATATACCGCACCAGAAGTTCTAGCAAGAGAAAAGCATAGGATTAATAATTAACTAGCAGAGTAATAATGGGCTTGTACGTTCTGCTTTTTCTCAGTGAAAGAAATCGGCCTACTTAGTCTTTCTGCCCATTGTTTGTCTCCTCATATTTATAGAAAGGTAAGTTCATAAGCCAAATCCTTTTTATAACAGTGAATCATTTCTTCCCAAAACCTCCTCAGCGTTTCCCTCATATTGTCCTCCAGATCTCCCTGAAAAAAAAACTTGTGAGCTTGGCCTCGGGCTCCTGTGGGTGATTTGCACTCCACAAGAGAGTTGTGGTACCCATGGCCCCTTGCCGCCGATATTTGAAGCCCTTCACCACAGTATTTTATTTATCTCCATCATTATCTTCACCTCCAATAAGTATTTATGGTATTAATGGTATTAACTGTCTGTTTAGCACTGCCCTTAACGCCGTGCATGTCTCTGCTCTCCGCCTGCCCAGAGTGGAAAATCTAAGACAGATGCCCCAGTACCTGAGCGGAGGGTGGCCTCAGCCTCAGCCTCAGCATGCAGCCCCTTTCCTGGAGCACAGATAGGGACTCCTTTGAATGTTTATTGGATGATAAATAAAAACACGTGGAGGACATGCAGAAACCAAAATAGAAATGTTAAATGAATGCTAGGAAGGCACATGAATACCTTTACATCACGTATTAGTAAGTTTATTTAAAAGGGCTGAACAAATGCAGTTTTTCTGGGGTAAAGGGCAGGTAAACCAGGGGTGACGTTTTCCTGAGAGAAGGGAGGTGATATTAAGATCTCTTTCTAGAAAAGGAAACTAAGGGACACCTGGGTGGCTCGGTCCATTAAGCATCCAACTCTTTTTTTTTTTAAAGATTTTATTTATTTATTTGAGAGAGAGAATGAGAGATAGCGAGCACGAGAGGGAAGAGGGTCAGAGGGAGAAGCAGACTCCCCGCTGAGCAGGGAGCCCGACCTGAGCCCAAGGCAGTCGCTTAACCAACTGAGCCACCCGGGCGCCCGAAGAATCCAACTCTTGATTGCAGCGCACCTCATGATCTCAGTGTCATGAGATCGAGCCCTGAGTTGGGCTCAGTGCTGGGCGTGGAGCCTGCTTGAGATTCTCTCTCTCTCTCTCCCTCTCCCTCTGTCCCCCCTTGTCTAAAAAAAAAAAAAAGAAAAGGAAACTAAAGGTTTAGCCTCTCTGGTATATTGGTTTTCTATCACCGCTTTTCTTTTTTAAATGAACTTTAATGTTTATTTATGATCTCTCACTGTAGACAAATTTGCAAAGTACAAAAGAGTAAGGAGAAGGAAAATTAAAAATCCAATAATTCAACCACTCAAAGCTAACACTGTTCCTGTTATTTTATGGATTTCCTTCTAATTTTTCACCGCACATAATACAAAAGACAGAGATTAGTGCAATAAACTGCTGTGTATTCATGTTCCTGCTTCAATAATTTTCAAGCCCGCCAAACTTGTCTCATCTCTACCCTCACTTGCACACACTCTTTCTCCTCATTGTATGATTTTGAAGCAAATCCCAGATATCATATCATGATAAATGTTGTAAATAGTTTAGCATGTACTCCTAAGGTTGCCATGCATATTTTAATACAGTTAGTATCATATGTACAAAATCGGATATACTCATTTTCATCTATGTCTGATACCAGAAAAATTTGGGGGAGGGGCTTTTTAAGTTTTTATTTGAATTTCAGTTAGTTAACACACAGTGTTATATTAGTTTCAGGTGTACGATTCAGCGAGTCCATACATCACCTGGTGCTCATCACAGGTGCTCTCCCTAATCCCCATCACCTATTTCACCCATCCCGCCAACCCCTCCCCTCTGGTAATCATCAGTTTGTTCTCTATAATTAAGAGTCTGTTCAAAAAAATTATTTGTAATTGAAATTTTTAAAAAAAGATTTTTTCCTCCATGATTTTTTTTCAACCTCTTGCCACCCTTACCCCAACAATGACTTGGGGGAAGGAAGATAACCTTTTTGGAGACCCAAAGCTTAAACTATAGTCTCTCTTTAGGTAAGCTCTCCTTAAATAGGATAATTTAAATGCATGTAAGGGACTTTGCACAAGTAGGAGCCATTTGACTTGGTAAGATTAATACTGTTAAAAATAGCCAACCATGGGGCGCCTGGGCTCAGTCATTAAGCGTCTGCCTTCAGCTCAGGTCATGATCCCGGGTCCTGGGATAGAGCCCCGCATCGGGCTCCCTGCTCCATGCGAAGCCTGCTTCTCCCTCTCCGATTCCCCTGCTTGTGTTCCTGCTCTCACTGTGTCTCTCTCTGTCAAATAAATAAGTAAAATCTTTAAAAAAAAATAGCCAACCTGATTCAGTTCCTACAAGTCAGCATTTTACATATTTTATAGTATTATACATACATTATAGCAAGTAAGAGCCACAGCACCTCTGCAAGTGAGTGATGATATTATTCCCATTTTACAGAGAGGAACACTGAGGCTTGGAAAGTTTAAGTAACTTACTTAAAATTACAGAAGTAGTAAATAGTTGACCTGAGATTTTAGCAAAATCTTGTCTAACTCCAGAACACATCCTCTTAACCTCCATGTTAATTTTATATGATAAATTCAAGTTTTCTATGGGGAAACTAATGATTTACATAGAATCACAGAATCATAGACCATATTACTAGATTGTCATATTACCTAGTACAAGCCTCACCCTAACCCAAAACTAATAAGAAATATTCAAATGGGGGTGAAATTTGGATGAATTATGTTGGGACACACAAACCACCAAGTAATTAAATTTTCCCCGTAGCTGTACTAGAGTATGTTTTGCCATATTTTACTCCTTTTATTTTATTTTTTTAAGATTTTATTTATTTATTTGACAGAGAGAAACACAGCGAGAGAGGGAACACAAGCAGGGGGAGTGGGAGGGGGAGAAGCAGGCTTCCCGTGGGGCAGGGAGCCCGATGCAGGGCTCGATCCCAGGACCCTGGGATCATGACCTGAACCGAAGGCAGACGCTTAACAACTGAGCCACCCAGGCGCCCCTATTTTACTCCTTTGAGACATATGTAAATTGTAACATCATAGTATGTCCTATTATAGTAACTTTAACGAAGTCCAACCCAAATTTTGCCTTTATCAGTAAACTTTCTTTGAGGTATGATCAACACTAATTTGAATAACATCTATGGAAGTATTTTACAGAGAATGTTCTAAATTTTGACTTCCTCTTTTCCTTTCAGTCTCTGTAATACATAGATTTGTTCCGAATACCATCAGAGGAACCTCTATGAATTTTTTGACACTGTTCAATGGATTTGGTTGTTTCATGGGGGCATTGCTGGTGGAGTTGGTATATCTCATCTCAGAAGGTAAAAAATAGGTTCATGGTATGTTTATATATATGTGTGTGTGTGTGTGTATGTGTATATATATATGTATATATATTGATTTGATGACTAGAGAATTGGTAGACAAAATCTTAAAAGAAGGGCTTTGCCAGTGTAGTCTTTTTTTAATTGATCCACTTTTGCAATTAAGATAGAATTAAGATAGGAAATAGACTCTTGCTGTATTCATTAATTTCTGGGAATTGTTTTTCTTTTGATAGGAAGAGGTAATTACAGAATGTCACTTCTCATGAGACCCTGTCTGCTGTCTTTCTTTAGGGTATTTTAAAACAAATCGGTCATTATATTTTTATTAGATCTTTCAGTGAGGTCATATTCAACAATGCCTCATAGTTGGCATAGATAATCCTCAGAAAAGGTAAGTCCTGTGGAAATGTAGGAGAATGGGGTATGTAGATGATCTTTTTTCCCTGTGATTTTCCAGAAATCATGTCTATGTAATCAAAAAGAGACTGTGAATTGAATAGCAAATCGTCTTGGAAAATTTTTCCCATAGAAACTGATCAGGAGAAACACCCCATCTGAAAAATTCACGTGCAACAAAAAAGTAGTACTCACACATGTGCTGACAGAAAAATTGACAGATGACAATGATTAGATGTCATGGTGAAATGTCTTTGGCTGTATTTTAGATCTACAGGCTTTTTCCTTTATTTGTTCTAAGATGTTAACATGGCTTAACTTTTTTTTTCTAAATTTACTTTTGCTTATTTTATGAAAATACTACAAGCTTATTCTCTACTTTCAAAGGTACTTACAGTTGTGCACTTAAAATAATGTAAAGGAAGTGTTGGTTTGTGTTCTCCTGTAATAGATTTAATTTACTTACTTTCAAACTACGGAAAAATTAACTTCTATGAGTGAGAAACTCTTTTTAACACTATCTTCATGCAAAAAATATTTGTGGATGACCCACTCCATTCCAGGCACCACACTGGACACTGGGGATACCATGACAAGGAAATAAACACTTCCAAATCCTCACAAAATTTCCAGGGGTGTAGGGAAGCAATAAAATTAAGAATGATAAATTTGATGATAGGTGGAGTAGAGTTCTAGAGAACAAATGTACAATCCTTGATTGATTAATGATTAATCATTATAATGATTAATGGTCATTAATAAGATAAATTATTGCCCTTGTCTTAGTTAACTGAGAAAGCAAAATAAGTGTGTATTGAATACTTACTGTGTGCCAGGCTCTGTACTGCATGGAATTTGTGAGATATGGTTCCATTTCTCAAAGGACGAAAATTCAAACCGTCATAACAACTGTGTGAACGGCAGCAAGTTGCTGACTGCTCTGGTGGTTAGATTCTTTATGTATAAAAAAGGAACAAAGCACTGGTATTAGAGTTTTATAAAGTAACCTGGAAAAGTCTTACCTACATCTCTACTTAAACATCTTATGTGTTCAGCATATGTTTATTTTCTTCAATGTTACCCAGTGAAGATGTTTCTGAAAACCTGCTTTCTTTTTTTTGAAAGATTTTATTTATTTATTTGTCAGAGAGAGAGAGAGAGAGCACAAGCAGGGGGGAGAGGCAGAGGGAGAAGCAGGCTCCCCGCTGAACAGGGATCCTGATGCTGGGCCTCAATCCCAGAACCCTGATATCATGACCTGAGCTGAAGGCAGACGCTTAACCAACTGAGCCACCCAGGTGCCCTGAAAATTTGCTTTTAAAAATGTCTATAATCAAACCACATTTGATATATTCTAGAAGAACAATGAAGTCAAATATTACTATCAGTTCATCTTTTATATAAATCTAAATTTTCCCTATGTATGTTTGGGGAACGTATCCAGTTAGGCCAAGCATCACAAGACTGTGCTCACTTTAGTCATTAGCCACAAGTTCAGAGGTTCCCCAGGAATGCTGTCACTTTTGATAAGCTGACTATAAATGTGGAGGTCCCCACAGACCCGCTTCGGTTTAACAATTTGCTAGAATGACTCACAGAACTCAGGAAAGCACAGTACTTATGATTAAAGCTTTATAGTAGCAAAAAAATACAAATCAGAACAAGATATAAAGGGTTCCAAAAGTAAACTTTCATCCTCAGGGATGCAGTGGCCAACTGGCACAACAATGTGTGACAATACTCAGAATATGGCCAACTAGGGAAGTTTACTTGAACTTCAGGGTGCAGAATTATAATATACCTAAAAAAAGGTGTATATATATATATATATATATATATATAAAATAAATTTTATAATATATATAATATACCAGGGTTAATTGAACCATTGGCCATGTGATTAAACACGGTCTCCAGCCTCTTCCCTCCGGAGGTTGGGCTATCATATGGCTCAAAGCCTCGACCCTCTAATCACTTGCTTGGTCTTCCTGCCTGGCCAGCCCCTTCTGTGTCATCTCATTAGTATAACCATCAGGTGGGGCTGGAGAGGCCCACCATGAATAACAAAGACATTCCAATTACTCAGGAAACTCAAAGGGTTTAGTGTTTACCAAACAGGACCCAGGACAGAGGCCAGGCAAATTGTCTATTACACACAATTATTCTTGCAATCCATTTCCTTGAAAACCTACATTTTTCTTGAGAATCTGAATAATATGGTAGGAACTCTTACTTACATCATTGCATTTATTGCAACAATCATATAAAGGCAATGTTATCCTTATTTTTGAAATGTAATAATTAAAACAGAAAAAAGAAAGCAAAGTGGTTGAGTCATCACAACTAGTATCTGACAGAGATCTCACCCTTTTGGTGTTTTGAAATCAACATTAGTATTGCTTTTAATACACCAAACAGCTCTTAGGAGTCACCCAGGGTGAGGACCTTTTAATGACACTTGTTAGTTCTGAAAAACAACCTCCTCGGATGGGGGTCTGCATGTTGGATATTATTGATAATATTCTAGATATAATAAAAGATGGACAAACCAAAGTCTATATGATTTTGGCAGACTTTACCAAAGACAAATGGCGAGGACATCTTAGCCACATGGATGTGAGTGGGGTGCTCTCTAACCTTGTATTCAAGAGAACACCATTTAAATTACCACTAATTATTTCAACTTGCTTATTCTTTTAAAGATTTTTGTTGAGGGAGGGGGAGCAAGATGGCAGAGGAGAGGAGACCTGGATTTCGTCTGGTCCCAGGAATTCAACTGGATAGGGATCAGACCATTCTGAACACCTACGAACTCAACAGGAGATTGAAGAAAAGAAGAGCAATGACTCTCTGAACAGAAAAGCGACTGCTTTCTGGAAGGTAGGACGTGCGGAGAAGTGAATCCGAGGCGATATTCGGGAGGATAGACGGCGGGGGAGGGGGCCCCCCCGTCGGCCGCTTCTGGCAAGTGATAGAGCACAAAATCAGAACTTTTAGAAGCCTTCTCCGCTAAGGGACATCGCTCCAGTGGCTAAGCTGGGGGTGGAACCCTCGCGGGACAGTGTGATCTCAGGACCCTCGGGGTCACAGAAAGACCGGGGGTGCCTGAGTGCGGCAGAGTTCCCAGGTATCGGAGCGGGGAAGCTGGCTGCAGAGACAGAGCCGAGGCGTGGGCTCTCAGCCCAGGGTTGCCATAAACTGTGATCCGTGGCACAGTCAGGCCACTGCTCCTCCAGCAGGGACCCAACAAGCGGCAGATCCGGGGAGACTCCCCTTCCTCCCCCAGGAGGAGCGGTGCGGGAGTGCACCGCAGGGATCTGCTGGGTTTGGAGACTCCACACCGGGTCAGGTGCCAGAGATAGAAATGCTCGGTCACAGGCCAGGTGAGCACGGAGTGCGGCCAGAGGCTGGGGAGACGGGAGTGACTGACTGCTTTTCTCTGGGGGCTCACTGAGGAGCGGGGCCCCAAGTTCTCGGCTCCTCCGAGTGGAGATTGGGAGGCCACCATTTTCACCCTGGTCCTCCAAAGCTGTATGGAGAGCTTGCAGGGAACAAAACTCCTGAGAGCAAACCTGAGCAGCTTGCTTAGCTCGGACCGACAAGGGCGGGGCAATTCCGCCTCCGGCAAAGACATTTGGAAACCACGTCAACAGGCCCCTCCCCCAGAAGATCAGCAAGAACAGCCAGCAAGCCAAGACCAAGTTTACTGACAAATGAGAATGGCAGAACTCCAGAGCTAGGGGAATACTGCACAAGGAATCCATGGTTTTTTTACCATGATTTTTTAGTCTTTCAAAGTTAATTTTTTTAACTGTCTTTTCTTTCTTTAATTTTTCTTTTTCCCTTTTTCAACCAACATTTTATCAATGCCTTTTTTAAAAAACATTTTTAATTTTCATTTTTAGAGTTGTATTCTATCCCTTCATAGTAGTTACCCTTATTTTTAGCATATATATAAGTTGTTCTCTCTTTAAAATTTTGAGATACAGTTTCTTCTAACAGATCAAAATATACCCAAAATCTCTAGTGCATGGCTTTGTTCTAGTCTCCTCCCTGATCACATTCTCTCCCTTTTTTTTCTTTTTTTTAAAATCCTCTTCTTTCTTTTTTCAAACAACTGCTTATCTTATCAATTCCTTTTATAATTTTTTTTTATAATTTTCATCTTTACCTTCATATTCCATCCCTTCATCATATCAACCCTTATTTTTGTACATATATAAGTTTTTCTTTCCTTAAAATTTTGGGAGGCACTTTCTTCTAACAGACCAAAATACACCCAAACTCTAGTGTGTGGCACTGATCTATGCACCAGCCTGATCATATTTGATCATATTCTGGTTTCTTTGTTTTGTTCCATTTTTGTTTGTTTTTATCTTTTTCTTTTTCTTTTTTCTTTCTTTCCCTTTCTTTTCCCCCAGCTTCGGGTGTTTTCTGATTTGTTTAGAGTATATTTTCTGGGGACGTTGTTACACTGTTAGCATTTTCTTCTCTCATTCATCTATTCTCCTCTGGACAAAATGACAAGATGGAAAAAAATCACCTCAACAAAAAGAACAAGAGGTAGGACCGACTGCCAGGAACCTACTCAATACGGACATTAGTATGATGTTAGACCTAGAGTTCAGAAACATGATTTTAAAGATACTAGCTGGGCTTGAAAAAACCATGGAAGTTACTAGAGAAACACTTTCTGGAGAAATAAAAGAACTAAAATCTAACCAAGTGGAAATCAAAAAGGCTATTGAGGTGCAATCAAAAATGGGGGTGCTAACTGATAGGATAAATGAGGCAGAAGAGAGAATCAGTGATATAGAAGACCAAATGATGGAAAATAAAGAAGCTGTTAAAAAGAGAGATAAACAACTACTGGACCAAGAGGGTGGAATTCGAGAGATAAGCAATACCATAAGACGAAACAACATTAGAATAATTGGGATCCCAGAAGAAGAAGAAAGAGAGAGGGAGGCAGAAGGTATATTGGAGCAAATTATAGCAGAGAACTTCCCTAATTTGGGGAAGGAAACAGGCATCAAAATCCAGGAGGTCCAGAGAACCCCTCTCAAAATCAATAAAAATAGGTCAACACCCCTCAGAGTAAAACATACGAGTCTCAGAGACAAAGAGAAAATCCTGAAAGCAGCTCGGGAGAAGAGATATGTAACCTATAATGGTAGAAACATTAACTGGCAACAGACCTATCCACAGAGATGTGGCAGGCCAGAAAGGACTGGCATGATATCTTCAGAGCACTAAACGAGAAAAATATGCAGCCAAGAATACTATATCCAGCTAGGCTGTCATTGAAAATAGAAGGAGAGATAAAAAGCTTCCAGGACCAACAAAAACTAAAGGAATTTGCAAACACGAAACCAGCCCTCCAAGAAATATTGAAAGGGGTCCTCTAAGCAAAGAGAGAGCCTAAAAGCAGCATAGACCAGAAAGGAACACAGACAGTATACAGTAATAGTCACCTTACAGGCAATACAATGGCACTAAATTCATATCTTTCAATAGTTACCCTGAATGTAAATGGGCTAAATGCCCCAATCAAAAGACACAGACTATCAGATTGGATTTAAAAACAAGACCAATCGATATGCTGTCTGCAAGAGACTCATTTTAGACCCAAAGACACCCCCAGATTGAAAGTGAGGGGGTGGAAAACCATTTACCATGCTAATGGACACCAAAAGAAAGCTGGGGTGACAATCCTTATATCAGACAAATTAGATTTTAAACCAAAGACTGTAATAAGAGATGAGGAAGGACACTATATCCTACTTAAAGGATCTATCCAACAAGAAGATCTAACAATTGTAAATATCTATGCCCCTAACATAGGAGCAGCCAATTATATAAGGCAATTAATAACAAAAGTGAAGAAACACATTGACAACAATACAATAATAGTGGGGGACTTTAACACCCCCCCTGACTGAAATGGACAGATCATCTAAGCAAAAGATCAACAAGGAAATAAAGACTTTCAGTGACACACTGGACCAAATGGACTTCACAGACATATTCAGAACATTCCATCCCAAAGCAACGGAATACACATTCTCCTCCAGTGCCCATGGAACATTCTCCAGAATAGGTCACATCCTAAGTCACAAATCAGGTCTCAACCGGTACCAAAAGACTGGCATTATTCCCTGCATATTTTCAGACCACAATGCTTTGAAACTAGAACTTAATCAAAAGAGGAAAGTCAGAAAGAACTCAAGTACATGAAGGCTAAAAAGCATCCTACAAAAGAATGATGGGTCAACCAGGAAATTAAAGAAGAACTAAAAATTCATGGAAACCAATGAAAATGAAAATACAACTGTCCAAAATCTTTTGGACGCAGCAAAGGCAGTCCCAAGAGGAAAGTATATAGCAATACAAGCCTTTCTCAAGAAACAAGAAAGGTCTCAGGTACACAGCCTAACCCTACACCTAAAGGAGCTAGAGAAAAAACAACAATAAAGCCTAAAGCCAGTAGGAGAAGAGAAATAATAAAGATCAGAGCAGAAATCAGTGAAATAGAAACCAAAAGAACAGTAGAACAGATCAACAAAACTACGAGCTGGTTCTTTGAAAGAATTAACAAGATTGATAAACCCCTGGCCAGACTGATCAAAAAGAAAAGAGAAAGGACCCAAATCAACAAAATCATGAATGAAAGAGGAGAGATCACAACCAACACCAAAGAAATACAAACAATTATAAGAACATATTATGAGCAACTCTATGCCAGCAAATTAGATAACCTGGAAGAAATGGATGCATTCCTAGAGATGTATCAACTACCAAAATTGAGCCAGGAAGAAATAGAAAACCTGAACAGACCTACAACTACTAAGGAAATTGAAGCAGTCATCAAAAATCTCTCAACAAACAAAAACCCAGGGCCAGATGGCTTCCCAGGGGAATTCTACCAAACATTTACAGAAGAATTAACACCTATTCTTCTGAAACTGTTCCAAAAAATAGAAATGGAAGGAAAACTTCCAAACTCGTTTTATGAGGCCACCATTCCCTTGATCCCCAAACCAGACAATGACCCCATCAAAAAGGAGAATTACAGACCAATATCCTTGATGAACATGGATGCAGAAATTTTCACCAAAATCCTAGCCAATAGGATCCAACAGTACATTAAAAGGATTATTTACCACGACCAAGTGGGATTTATCCCTGGGCTGCAAGGCTGGTTCAACATCCGCAAATCAATCAACATGATACAATACATTAACAAAAGAAAGAACAAGAATCATATGATCCTCTCAATAGATGCAGAAAAAGCATTTGACAAAGGACAGCATCCTTTCTTGATCAAAACTCTTCAGAGTATAGGCATAGCGGGTACACACCTCGATATCATAAAAGCCATCTATGAAAAACCCACAGCGAATATCATTCTCAATGGGGAAAAACTGAGAGCTTTCCCCCTGAGGTCAGGAACGCGGCAGGGATGTCCACTATCACCACTGCTATTCAACATAGTATTAGAAGTCCTAGCCACAGCAATCAGACAACAAAAAGAAATCACAGGCATCCAAATCAGCAAAGAGGAAGTCAAACTCTCACTGTTTGCAGATGATATGATACTTTATGTGGAAAACCCAAAAGACTCCACCCCAAAATGGCCAGAACTCATACAGGAATTCAGTCAAGTAGCAGGCTATAAAATCAATGCACAGAAATCAGTGGCATTCCTATACAACAACAACAAGAGAGAGAGAGAAATTAAAGAGTCGATCCCATTTATTATGGCACCCCCAAACATAAGATACCTAGGAATAAATCTAACCAAAGAGGCAAAGGATCTGTACTCAGAAAACTACAAAATACTCATGAAAGAAATTGAGGAAGACACAAAGAAATGGAAAAACGTTCCATGCTCATGGATTGGAAGAACAAACATTGTGAAGATGTCAATGCTACCTAGAGCAATTTACACATTCAATGCAATCCCCATCAAAATACCATACACTTTTTTCAAAGAAATGGGACAAATAATCCTAAAATTTGTATGGAACCAGAAAAGACCCCGAATAGCCAGAGGAATGTTGAAAAAGAAAAGAAAAGCTGGTGGCATCACAATTCCAGACTTCAAGCTCTATTAAAAGCTGTCACCATCAAAACAGTATGGTACTGGCACAAAAACAGACACATAGATCAATGGAACAGAATCGAGAGCCCAGAAATGGACCCTCCACTCTATGGTCAACTCATCTTTGACAAAGCAGGAAAGAATGTCCAGTGGAAAAAAGACAGTGTCCTCAACAAATGGTGTTGGGAAAATTGGACAGCCACATGCAGAAGAATGAAACTGGACCATTTCCTTACACCACACACAAAAATAGACTCCAAATGGTTGAAAGACCTAAATGTGAGACAGGAATCCATCAATATCCTAAAGGAGAACACAGGCAGCAACCTCTTCGACCTCAGCCACAGCAACTTCTTCCTAGAAACATCGCCAAAGGCACGGGAAGCAAGGGCAAAAATGAACTATTGGGATTTCATCAAGATAAAAAACTTTTGCACAGCAAAAGAAACAGTCCACAAAACCAAAAGACAACCAACAGAATGGGAGAAGATATTTGCAAATGACATTACCAGTTAAAGGGCTAGTATCCAAAATCTATAAAGAACTTATCAAACTCAACACCCAAAGAACAAACGATCCAATCAAGAAATGGACAGAAGACATGAACAGACATTTCTCCAAAGAAGACATCCAAATGGCCAACAGACACATGAAAAAGTGCTCAACATCGCTCGGCATCCAGGAAATCCAAATCAAAACCTCAATGAGATACCACCTCACACCAGTCAGAATGGCTAAAATTAACAAGGCAGGAAATGACAGATGTTGGCAGGGATGCGGAGAAAGGGGGACCCTCCTACACTTTTGGTGGGAATGCAAACTGGTGCAGCCACTCTGGAAAACAGTATGGAGGTTCCTCAAAAAGCTGAAAATAGAGCTACTATACGATCCAGCAGTTGCACTACTGGGTATTTACCCCAAAGATACAAATGTAGGGATCCAAAGAGGTACATGCATCCCGATGTCTATAGCGGCAATGTCCACAATAGCCAAACTGTGGAAAGAGCCAAGATGTCCATTGACAGATGAATGGATAAAGAAGAGGAGGTGTATATATATACAATGGAATTTTATGCAGCCATCAAAAGGAATGAGATCTTGCCATTTGCAATGATGTGGATTGAACTGGAGGGTGTTATGCTGAGCGAAATAAGTCAGTCAGAGAAAGAGATGTATCGTATTACCTCACTTTTATGCGGAATTTTTAATCTCAGGAATCAAACTGAGGTTTGCTGGAGTTGGGGGGGGTGGGAGGGATGGGGTGGCTGGGTGATAGACATTGGGGAGGGTATGTGCTATGGTGAGCGCTGTGAATTGTGCAAGACTGTTGAATCACAGATCTGTACCTCTGAAACAAATAATGCAATATATGTTAAGAAAAAAAAGAAGAAGAAGAAGACGATAGCAGGAGGGGAAGAATGAAGGGGGAGAAATCGGAGGTGGAGACGAACCAGGAGACAGGATGGACTCTGAAAAACAAACTGAGGGTTCTGGAGGGGAGGGGCGTGGGGGGATGGGTTAGCTTGGTGATGGGTATTAAAGAGGGCACGTTCTGCATGGAGCACTGGGTGTTATATACAAACAATGAATCATGGAACACTACATCAATAACTAATGATATAATGTATGGTGATTAACATAACAATAAAAAATTTTTAAGAAAAGATTTTTGTTGTTGCTGATGTTTATAATACTGTGTTACATTAAGTCTTCTCCCAATAAATTAGAATCTTTTTTTTAATTCAAATTCAATTAGCCAACATATAGTAGATCATTAGTTTCAGATGTAGAGTTCAATAATTCATCAGTTGCCTATAACGCCCAGTGCTCAAAATTATGGAACACTTCACAAATTTGAGTGACATCCTTAAGCTGGGGCCATGCTAATCTTCTCTGGATCGTTCCAATTTTATTATATGTGCTGCCAAAGCAAACACCCAATAAATTAGAATCTTACAATTGGATGTTAACGGCAGAAGCCATCTAGTCTAACATTGTACCCAAAACTAGATGTACCAGCATCACCTAACACCCAGAAAAATTCTCCGCTTTGAATGTAACCTGTGTCTGCCCATATGCTGATAATTATGTTCCACAGAATAAGTCTAATTTTCTTCACATATCAACTTTGCAACATGTGAGAAATATTCAGAGAAACAGTGAGGTACAATGTTCAAATCCAGACAGTCTAGGTATGTGTTCTCAGTTTCTATGCCAATAACAATATATAGTTCATCATGCTGTTATGAGAATTAAGTAATTAAGACACACAGTAAGTGCTCAGTAGAGATGGCTATGGTCCAATAGTATGGCTTCTAGGATTAAACACAATACTCAAGATGTTACTTTTATCAACCTGATGTCTCTCTCCCTCTCTTTCTCTCTCTCTCTGAGAGATTGTGTTGACTTTTTCAGTAGTTGCATTGTGCTTATGGTCAATTAAAACCTGAGGCTTTATTATTATTATTTTGTTTTTAACAGTTGCTCTCAATTCAGTTTCACTCATCCTATCACAATTTTTTTCTAATTAAATGCAAGGCTTTATCTTTATCCTTGATAAATGTCAACTTATCATCTTAAATAACAGACATTTTTAAAACTTGATTCTGTCACCCAGTGAATTACTAATCTTTACTTCTTTACTAGCTTTGTGTCATCTGCAAACTTAGTAAGCAAGTTCCTAGACTTCTTCCAGGTAATTGACAAAATTGGTGAATTGGACAGGACCAAAAATAGAGCCTTGTGGAAAGTTCCTAGAGAACTCACTCACTGCCAGTTATCAACTAATCTTCCCCTTTTGGATGTAATCAGCTCCCACTTCATCTAATTACCATCATTCAGCCCATGCACTTCTCCATCACTCCCTGAATGATGTCACAGGAGACTTTGTCATATGTTTTTCTGGGAGAAGGATATATCTGTGTTTGTGAAAATCCCTTTAGCCATCAGAATAGCATTCATCAAGAAAGGAAATGACATTTATTTAAGGGATTTGGTTCTTGTGACCCTAACTTGGCTTATGTGACTAATTAGGGCCCCTAAAAAAGAGTGATCCTTTGTATACATGACATTCGGTAGATCACCATCTTCCCTAAGACTGTTTCCTCTTATTTGAAAAAGGGAATGCTAGGGGCACCTGGGTGGCGCAGTTGTAAACGTCTGCCTTCAGCTCAGGTCATGACCCCAGGGTCCTGGGATCGAGCCCCACATCGGGCTCCCTGCTCAGCGGGGAGTCTGCTTCTCCCTCTCCCACTCCCTCTCCCACGCCCCCTACTCGTGTTCCCTCTCTTGCTGTGTCTCTCTCTGTCAAATAAATAAATAAATAATCTTTAAAAAAAAAGGGGGGGAATGCTGTACTCCACTTTTCTCAGAGATGATGAGAAGATAAAATTAAATAATGTATTTGATCATTTTCATACCAGAGATTCTTTTAAATAGAAAATTAAGTCACATATTATAGTGGCCCCTTTGGTTAAAAACAAGAAGAGTCTTTTAGTCAAACAACCGGACCAATTTTTTTTGGCAGAATCAACCAGAGTGACACCAACACTGTAACTATGTACTTAAGCATCCCACACGCCTCCACATTCCATTTAGCATATAAGATATTTTAAAACTTTAAGGATTCACGTCAGCTGAGCATGTGTGTATGTGAGTGTGTGAGAGTGTTGGTGTATGATTGGGATAGATGATCGGCTCTCACAGTCTCCCAGTCTCCAAGCCGCATTAGTCATTTTTAGCACCATGATGGAGAATGGTGTGAATGCGGTAAATTCAAAAGATTTCTCAAAACTTCACTGTGCAGACAAATAACTGTTAGAGTGACATTTTCAGTACAAGTGAGAAAACTGATCCTTCTGGGATCTCTAACTCTGAGTGCTTTAAAGGAGAAGATACAAGACTAAACCCATCCTCCTACACTAATCATTTCAGGAATAGTTTCTCTAAAAGTAGCAATGCTAATATGAGGGAGTGAAGAAGTCAGTCAAACTGCTTATTTCCACTATATCCCATTAGCAACCAGATCAATTTTTTCACACTCATGGGTTCCAGCTTACCTTTTGACAAAAATAACAAAACAGAATTCAGTGGAAAGTGACATCTTAGTTATGGACGTGCAGGTGATTGAAAGATCCAAAGCAAAATGTCTGAGGGAAAAAGGATAATTGGGCAGAATCAAGAAGTGAAGGAATACATCTTCTTGTCCCTGTTAGTCCTTCCTCCCAGAATTCAGGAAAGGAGCAAAGAATTTAGCTGTTTGATTCCCATCAAGATCATTTTAAATTAAAAATGTGATCTTTTACATTCCTCATTTGAATATCTGTGATTATTGAGACCACTGACAACCATGCCAGCATGAATCACCGAGTTGCTCTTGAAGGAGGAATTTACAGTTGCAGTAAACTTGAAAGAAAATATTTATGCACCTGAAAAGCTATTTAACCGGATTCCATGGGTCCATGCCTATTTTTTCAGAGATATTTTCTTCAAATTTACACCAGTGCCTCAGGTTCAGGCTCATCTGGGTTTTGAGAGGAGATTTTTAGACCTAAGTGGGGAAAGTAGCCTGCTACCCCATCATTTACTTTCAGCCAGGCCATACTCTATTTGCCTATCAACTGGTCTAATGCCAGTGTTTCTGGAGCTTACTTGACAGGCCCCCACCAACTCTCGAAGGCAAATCCTGCTCACGGTCTTCAGTCAGAAGTAGATTCAGAATGTTCCTTGTGCAATGAGGTTATGAATCTCAGATATAATTCATTCTACACAGTTTACCTTTTGACGAAAATGACAAAACAGAATTCAGTAGAAAGTGACATCTTAGTTATGGATGTGCAGGTAATTGAAAGATCCAAAGCAAAATGTCTTTGGCCCAACTTTGGCCCCACACAGACCCTTGGAGCTGCTCAGAGGCCTCAGGGTTCATAACAGCAGAATTCAAAATACCCCTTAGACTATGGAAAGCAACTATCCACTGCTGTTGGCTCACAAGACGTAGAAAGGGCAGATTTTTGAGTCAGACAAACCTGAATTCAAATTCAACTCAGCCCTTAACAAGCTGTGAGATCTTGAGCACATTACTTAAAATTTCTGAGTCTCAATTTCTCCTTTTCTAAAATGGTGTCACTGATAACTTCTAAGATTTCTATAAGGACTAGAGGAAATAGATATAAAGCATCAGGTTAATAAAAGTGCATAGAAATAATGATTTGTGTTGTTATTGTAAATTGAGTGGGATCTCAACTTTTTCCAAGTGGGCTAGGATTATCATGGATATGATGATCTGGTGTAGCACTTTAATATTCTTCAAAAAAGAATGTGTTCCATAAATGAGGACATCAGGTATCCTATTCAGCTTTAATTCCAGGTCTGGATTGGGATGAGATGAAATAAAGCAGTACTCTGAGATTCTTCTTGGCCTCATGGACCCATGTCTTTAGTGGAGCTTCCTTTGTATTGAAAACATACAATTCTAGATAGAATTAGATATGCATACACACAGAAACACACACACGTGTGTGTTTGTGTGTGTGTGTGTGTGTGTGTGTGTGTTCTCTCCCACTTCTCTGGCTGTTACTTTTCTTTCTTTGGCAGGCCATTCGTCCTCCATCTAAACTCTAACATGGGGTTTTTCTTTAAAAATAAATTTTTTTTTAAAGATTTTATTTACTTGACAGAGAAACAGCAAGAGCAGGAACACAAGCAGGGGGAGTGGGAAGGGGAGAAGCAGGCTTCCTGGCAAGCAGGGAGCCTGATGTGGGGCTCAATCCCAGAACCCTGAGTTCATGACCTGAGTCGAAGGCAGACACTTAACGACTGAGCCACCCAGGCGCCCCTAACATGGGGTTTTTCCAGTCTAAGTACTGGGCTCCTTTTTGTCCTCATTCTCAATATTCACACTAGGTAATTCAATTCACTTCTGTGGGTTCCAATGCTATTTTTGTGCCAAGGATAAGCATATATCTATTTAGTAAAGATAAAAGAGAGGATTGTTTCAAATAGGAAACGATAAACTAGGTAAAATCCTACTGTGAGATCAAGTAAAATGAAGAATGGAAAATATCTGTAGATTTAGAAACAGTATGATCACTGACAACTTTACCAAGAGTCATTTCAGTGGTGAGAAGGGAATGAAAACCAGGTAAAGAACATCTAGGAAGTGAGTAAATAAAGGTATCACATTCAAACAGCTTTTTAAAGGACCTTGGCAATGAAGAAGATTTAAGAGATAAAGTGGGGGCTAGATGGGAATCTGGGTCGATTTGACAGATTTAGCAAATAGAAGTACAGGACACCCAGTTACATTTGGATTTCAGGTAAACAATGAATACTTTTTTTAGTACAAGCATGGCCCGTGCAATATTGTGAACACACTTTACACCAAAAAAATGATTTGTGCAATGTTTAAGACATGGTTATCCTAAAAAAATAATTCACTGTTGTTCTGAAATTCAAATTCAATGGTGAGTCCTATATTTTATCTGGGAGGTTAGGTGTGAGTTCGAGATACATTTTTATTTTGAGAGCTACTGAGCATATTTAACTGACGAAAACATCTGGTGTAGATGGAGAAGATAAAAATGCAAGAGAAAGAAGGGAGATTGACTTCTTACTGGGGGGGCGGATGCTTCTTTCTTGCACTCATGCAGAAGAGAGAATGGGAGGGATGGGTGCCCAGGCAAACAGAGGTGTGGTTCTGGTATTGGAAAGATACTGGCAGTTACCTTTCAAAACTCTCAGTTTTCTTTATGAAGTAGGCAGCGAGCCATTCATGAGAGCAAAAGGGAGTTCGGATGAAAATGAGGAATGGGAAGAGCAGTGTTATCGCAAGAGAAAGAAAAGATGATTTAGAAGAGAAGTCATTAAGATTGCTGACAGTGTTAGCAATGTCCACAATAGCCAAACTATGGAAAGAGCCTAGATGTCCATCAACAGATGAATGGATAAAGAAGATGTCAGATATATATGTATATAGACACAATGGAATATTGGGCAGCCATCAAAAAAATGAAATCTTGCCATTTCATTTCATGGATGGAACTAGAGGGTATTATGCTAAGCGAAATAAGTCAATCAGAGAAAGATAAGTATCATATGATCTCACTGATATGAGGATTTTGAGAAACAAGACAGAGGATTGTAGGGGAAGGGAGGGAAAAATGAAACAAGGTGAAACCAGAGAGGGAGACAAACCGTAAGAGACTCTTAATCTCAGGAAACAAACTGAGGGTTACTGGAGTGGAAGGGGTGGGAGGGATGGGGTGGCTGGGTGATGGACATAGGGCAGGGTATGTGCTATGGTAAGTACTGTGAATTGTGTAAGACTGATGAATCACAGACCTGTACACCTGAAACAAATAATACATTATGTTAATAATAATAAAAAAAAGATTGCTGGCAGTGTTGAAGGCCCAGTTGATATTGGTAGTCATGAAGAGTGACACCAAATAACTGAAAGCATGATTTTGTCCAGTGGTATTCAGATGTCCAGTGAGGTGATGAAGCTGTCCGGTAGATTTTTTTTAAATTTTTTATTGTTATGTTAATCACCATATATTACATCATTTCTTTTGGTGTAGTGTTCCATGATTCATTGTTTGTTCATAACACCCAGTGCTCCATGCAGAATGTGCCCTCTTTAATACCCATCACCAGGCTAACCCATCCCCCAACCCTCCTCCCCTCTAGAACCCTCAGTTTGTTTTTCAGAGTCCATCATCTCTCCTGGTTCCTCTCCCCCTCTGACTTACTCCTCTTCATACTTCCTCTCCTGCTATCTTCTTCATTTTCTTTTTTCTTAGCATATGTTCCGTTATTTGTTTCAGAAGTACAGATCTGTGATTCAACAGTCTTACACAATTCACAGCGCTCACCGTAGCACATACCCTCCCCAAAGTCTATCACCCAGCCACCCCATCCCTCCCACCCCCGACCACTCCAGCAACCCTCAGTTTGTTCCTGAGATTAAGAATTCCTCATATCAGTGAGGTCATATGATACATGTCTTTCGCTGATTGACTTATTTCACTAAGCATAACACCCTCCAGTTCCATCCACGTCGTTGCAAATGGCAAGATCTCATTCCTTTTGATGGCTGCATAATATTCCATTGTGTATATATACCACCACTTCTTTATCCATTCATCTGTCGATGGACATCTTGGCTCTTTCCACAGTTTGGCTATTGTGGACCTTGCTGCTATAAACATTGGGGTGCACGTACCCCTTCGGGTCCCTACATTTGTATCTATGGGGTAAATACCCAGTAATGCAATTGCTGGATCGAATGGTAGCTCTAATTTCAACTGTTTGAGGAACCTCCATACTGTTTTCCAGAGGGGTTGCACCAGCTTGCATTCCCACCAAAAGTGTAGGAGGGTTCCCCCTTCTCCACATCCCCGCCAACATCTGTCATTCCCTGACATTAATTTTAGCCATTCTGACGGGTGTGAGGTGGTATCTCATTGAGGTTTTGATTTGGATTTCCCTGATGCTGAGGGATGTTGAGCACTTTTTCATGTGCCTGTTGGCCATTTGGATGTCTTCTTTGGAAAAATGTTCATGTCTTCTGTCCATTTCTTGATTGGATTATTTGTTCTTTGGGTGTTGAGTTTGATAAGTTCTTTATAGATTTTGGATACTAGCCCTTTATCTGATATGTCATTTGCAAATATTTTCTCTCATTCTGTCGGTTGTCTTTTGGTTTTGTGGACTGTTTCTTTTGCTGTGCAAAAGCTTCTTATCTTGATGAAATCCCAATAGTTCATTTTTGCCCTGGCTTCCCGTGCCTTTGGTGATGTTTCTAGGAAGACGTTGCTGTGGCTGAGGTCGAAGAGGTTGCTACCTGTGTTCTCCTTTAGGATTTTGATGGACTCCTGTCTCACGTTTAGGTCTTTCAACCATTTGGAGTCTATTTTTGTGTGTGGTGTAAGGAAATGGTCCAGTTTCATTCTTCTGCATGTGGCTGTCCAATTTTCACAACACCATTTGTTGAAGAGACTGTCTTTTTTACATTGGACATTCTTTCCTGCTTTGTCAAAGATGAGTTGACCATAGAGTGGAGGGTCCATTTCTGGGCTCTCGATTCTGTTCCATTGATCTATGTGTCTGTTTTTGTGCCAGTACCATACTGTCTTGATGATGACAGCTTTGTAATAGAGCTAGAAGTCCGGAATTGTAATGCCGCCAGCTTTGCTTTTCTTTTTCAATATTCCTCTGGCTATTCGGGGTCTCTTCTGGTTCCATACAAATTTTAGGATTATTTGTTCCATTTCTTTGAAAAAAGTGCATGGTATTTTGATGGGGATTCCATTGAATGTGTAGATTGCTCTAGGTAGCATTCACATCTTCACAATGTTGGTTCTCCCAATACATGAGCATGGAACGTTTTTCCATTTCTTTGTGTCTTCCTCAATTTCTTTCATGAGTATTTTATAGTTTCCTGAGTACAGATCCTTTGCCTCTTTGGTTAGATTTATTCCTAGGTATCTTATGGTTTTGGGTGCAATTGTGAATGGGATCGACTCCTTGATTTGTCTCTCTTCTGTCTTGTTGTTGGTGTATAGGAATGCCACTGATTTCTGTGCATTGATTTTATAGCCTGCTACCTGACTGAATTCCTGTATGAGTTCTAGCAGTTTTGGGGTGGAGTCTTTTGGGTTTTCCACATAAAGTATCATATCATCTGCAAACAGTGAGAGTTTGACTTCCTCTTTGCCGATTTGGATGCCTTTGATTTCTTTTTGTTGTCTGATTGCTGTGGCTAGGACTTCTAATACTATGTTGAATAGCAGTGGTGACAGTGGACATCCCTGCTGTGTTCCTGACCTTAGGGGAAAAGCTCTCAGCTTTTCCCCATTGAGAATGATATTTGCTGTAGGTTTTTCGTAGATGGCTTTTATGATATTGAGGTATGTACCCTCTATCCCTATACTCTGAAGAGTTTTGATCAAGAAAGGATGCTGTACTTTGTCAAATGCTTTTTCTGCATCTATTGAGAGGATCATATGATTCTTGTTCTTTCTTTTGTTAATGTATTGTATCACGTTGATTGATTTGCGGATGTTGAACCAGCCTTGCAGCCCAGGGATAAATCCCACTTGATCGTGGTGAATAATCCTTTTAATGTACTGTTGGATCCTATTGGCTAGTATTTTGGTGAGAATTTTTGCATCCATGTTCATCAAGGATATTGGTCTGTAATTCTCCTTTTTGATGGGATCTTTGTCTGGTTTGGGGATCAAGGTAATGGTGGCCTCATAAAATGAATTTGGAAGTTTTCCTTCCATTTCTATTTTTTGGAACAGTTTCAGGAGAATAGGTATTAATTCTTCTTTAAATGTCTGATAGAATTCCCCTGGGAAGCCATCTGGCCCTGGGCTATTGTTTCTTGGGAGATTTTTGATGACTGCTTCAATTTCCTTAGTGGTTATAGGTCTGTTCAGGTTTTCTATTTCTTCCTGGTTCAGTTTGGGTAGTTGATACATCTCTAGGAATGCACCCATTTCTTCCAGGTTATCTAATTTGCTGGCATAGAGTTGCTCATAATATGTTCTTATAATTGTTTGTATTTCTTTGGTGTTGGTTGTGATCTCTCCTCTTTCATTCATGATTTTGTTGATTTGGGTCCTTTCTCTTTTCTTTTTGATAAGTCTGGCCAGGGGTTTATCAATCTTGTTAATTCTTTCAAAGAACCAGCTCCTAGTTTCGTTGATCGGTTCTACTGTTCTTTTGGTTTCTAGTTCATTGATTTCTGCTCTGATCTTTATTATTTCTCTTCTCCTGCTGGGTTTAGGCTTTATTTGCTGTTCTTTCTCCAGCTCCTTTAGGTGTAGGGTTAGGTTGTGTATTTGAGACCTTTCTTGTTTCTTGAGAAAGGCTTCTATTGCTATATACTTTCCTCTCAGGACTGCCTTTGCTGTATCCCAAAGATTTTGGACAGTTGTGTTTTCATTTTCATTGGTTTCCATGAATTTTTTAAATTCTTCTTTGATTTCCTGGTTGACCCATTCATTCTTTAGTAGGATGCTCTTTAGCCTCCATGTATTTGAGTTCTTTCCGACTTTCCTCTTGTGATTGAGTTCTAGTTTCAAAGCATTGTGGTCTGAAAATATGCAGGGAATGATCCCAAACTTTTGGTACTGGTTGAGACCTGATTTGTGACCTAGGATGTGATCAATTCTGGAGAATGTTCCATGGGCACTAGAGAAGAATGTGTATTCCGTTGCTTTGGGATGGAATGTTCTGAATATGTCTGTGAAGTCTTTTTGGTCCAGTGTGTCATTTAAAGTCTTTATTTCCTTGTTGATCTTTTGCTTAGATGATCTGTCCATTTCAGTGAGGGGGGGGTGTTAAAGTCCCCCACTATTATTGTATTGTTGTCAATGTGTTTCTTTTCTTTTGTTATTAATTGCCTTATATAATTGGCTGCTCCCATGTTCGGGGCATAGATATTTACAATTGTTAGATCTTCTTGTTGGATAAACCCTTTAAGTAGGATATAGTGTCCTTCCTCATCTCTTATTACAGTCTTTGTTTTAAAATCTAGTTTGTCTGATATAAGGATTGCCACCCCAGCTTTCTTTTGGTGTCCATTAGCATGGTAAATGGTTTTCCACCCCTCCCTTTCAATCTGGGGGTGTCTTTGGGTCTAAAATGAGTCTCTTGCAGACAGCATATTGATGGGTCTTGTTTTTTGAATCCAATCTGATAGCCTGTGTCTTTTGATTGGGGCATTGAGCCCATTTACATTCAGGGTAACTATTGAAAGGTATGAATTTAGTGCCATTGTATTGCCTGTAAGGTGACTGTTACTGTGTGTTGTCTGTGTTCCTTTCTGATCTTTGCTGCTTTTAGGCTCTCTCTTTGCTTAGAGGACCCCTTTCAATATTTCTTGGAGGGCTGGTTTCGTGTTTGCAAATTCCTTTAGTTTTTGTTTGTTCTGGAAGCTTTTTATCTCTCCTTCTATTTTCAATGACAGCCTAGCTGGATATAGTGATCTTGGCTGCATATTTTTCTCGTTTAGTGCTCTGAAGATATCTTGCCAGTCCTTTCTGGCCTGCCAGGTCTCTGTGGATAGGTCTGTTGCCAATCTAATATTTTTACCATTGTAGGTTACATATCTCTTCTCCTGAGCTGCTTTCAGGATTTTCTCTTTGTCTCTGAGACTTGTAAGTTTGACTATTAGATGTTGGGGTGTTGACCTATTATTATTGATTTTGAGAGGGGTTCTCTGTGCCTCCTGGATTTTGATGCCTGTTTCCTTCCTCACATTAGGGAAGTTCTCTGCTATTATTTGCTCCGATATACCTTCTGCCCCTCTCTCTCTTTCTTCTTCTTCTGGGATCCCAATTATTCTAATGTTGTTTCATCTTATCGTATCACTTATCTCTCGAATTCTGCCCTCGTGATCCTGTAGTTGTTTCTCCCTCTTTTTCTCAGCCTCTTTATTTTCCATCATTTGGTCTTCTATATCACTGATTCTCTCTTCTGCCTCATTTATCCTAGCAGTGCCCCCATTTTTTATTGCACCTCATCAATAGCCTTTTTGATTTTGACTTGGTTAGATTTTAGTTCTTTTATTTCTCCAGAAAGGGTTTCTCTAATAACTTCCATGCTTTTTTCAAGCCCAGCTAGTATCTTTAAAGTCATGATTCTGAACTCTAGGTCCGACATCGTACTAATGTCCATATTGTGTAGGTCCCTGGCTGACGGCACTACCTCTTGTTCTTTTTGCTGAGGTGATTTTTTTCGTCTTGTCATTTTGTCCAGAGGAGAATAGATGAATGAGAGAACAAAATGCTAACAGGTTTACAATGTCCCCAGCAAATATACTGTATACAAATCAGAAAAGACCTGAAACCAGGGGAAAAGAAAGGGAAAGAAAGAAAAAAGAAAGAGAAAAAAAAAAGATAAAAACAAAAACAGAACAATACAAAAAAAGCAGAATGTGATCAGATATGATCAGGCTAGTGCACAGATCAGTGCCACACACTAGATTTTGGGCGTATTTTGGTCTGTTAGAAAAAAGTACCTCCTAAAATTTTAAAGGAAGAAAGACATATATGTACAAAATAAGGGTTGATACAATGAAGGGATAGAAGATGACTGTAAAGATGAAAATTATAAAAGATTTTATAAAAGGACTTGATAAGATCAGAAGTTGTTTGAAAAAAGAAAGAAGATTTAAAAAAGAAAAAAGAAAAAAGGGAGAGAATGTGATCAGGCAGGAGACTAGAACAGAGCCATACACTAGTGATTTAGGGTATATTTTTATCTGTTAGAAGAAACTGTATCTCAAAATTTTAAAGAGAGAACAACTTATATATATATGCCAAAAATTAGGGTAACTACTATGAAGGGATAAAATATGACTCTAAAAATGAAAAATAAAAAATGTTTTTTTTTTAAAAAGAGATTGATAAGATGTTGGTTGAAAAAGTGAAAAAGAAAAAAAAACAGTTAACAAAAATTAACTTTGATGAATCATGGTAAAAAAAAGCCATGAATTCTATGTGCAGTATTCCCCTAGCGCTGGAGTTCTCCCGTTCTCCTTGATCGGTAAACTTGGTCTTGGCTTGCTGGCTGTTCGTGCTGATCTTCTGGGGGAGGGGCCTGTTGCTGTGGTTTCCAAATGTCTTTGCCGGAGGCTGAATTGCCCCGCCCTTGTCGGTCCGGGCTAAGCAAGCTGCTCGGGTTTGATCTCAGGAGTTTTTGTTCCCTGCAAGCTCTCCGTACAGACTTGGAGGACCAGGGCAAAAATGGTGGCCTCCCAATCTCCACCCAGAGGAGCTGAGAACTCGGGGCCCCGCTCCTCAGTGCGCCCCCAGAGAAAAGCAGTCACTCCCTTGTCCCCGGTCTCCGGCCACTCTCCGTGCTCACCCGGCCTGTGTCCGAGCGTTGCTATCTCTGGCACCCGACCCCGTGTGGAGTCTCCAAACCCAGCAGATGCCTGCGGTGCGCTCCCGCACCACTCCTCCCAGGGCAAGAGGGGAGTCTCCCCGTATCTGCCGCCTGTTGGGTCCCTGCTGCAGGAGCCTTGGCCCGACTGGGCCGCGGATCACAGTTTATGGCAACCCCAAGCTGAGAGCCCGTGCCTCAGCTCCATCTCTGCAGCGGCTTCCCTGCTCCGATACCTGGGAGCTCTGGCGCACTCAGGCACCCCCGGTCTTTCTGTGACCCCAAGGGTCCTGAGACCACACTGTCCCGGGAGGATTCCACCCCCAGCTTAGCCACTGCAGCGACGTCCCTCAGCGGAGCCGACTTCTAACAGTTGCGATTTTGTGCTCTGCGACTCTATCACTTGCCAGAAGCGGCCGACGGAGGCCCGTCCCCCGCCGTCTATCCTCCCGAATATCGCCTCGGATTCACTTCTCCGCACGTCCTACCTTCCAGTAAGTGGTCGCTTCTCTGTTCAGATAGTTGTTGCTACTCTCCTCTTTGATCTCCTGTTGAGTTCGTAGGTGTTCAGAATGGTTTGATCCCTATTCAGCTGAATTCCTGAGACCAGACGAAATGTAGGTCTCCTACTCCTCTGCCATCTTGCTCCGCCCCCTGTCCAGTAGATTTTTTAAATGGTTTTAAGACCACAAGAAGAAAGGCACAAACTCTGCTCTTGAATTAAAGTAATGTGAAGCAAATCTTCTATGCACTTTCCCTGCAAATATGCAAAAGAGAGGGGGGCTGATATCTTTTCAAATTCTGAAATAAACAAGTCTACAATATTAGCTAACTAGAGTTACAAATTAGAGAACAGATTGTACAAATAAGCAAATTTTGGGCAAAATCAGTTCCTGCTATATCCATGATATTATTTAAACTCAGTATTTTACTATTTTAAATAGCTCCACTTCGAGGTTGGTTTATAAATTCAGTTCACAAATATATATTGGGTTCCTACTATGTGTCAATGATGGCCAGATAGTGAATTAATAATACCAAGGCTGATGTTTAATTAACAAGAAGAACCTTATAGAAATATTTGACACTAAAATTAATATCAGATATATTCATTTGACTAATGCTATTACAATTACAGTTCATAGCTAATGGCATTATCGGGCTATTATCACAAAGCATTACCTCTCTTCTAAAACTCATTTACATGATAATTCATTGAAATCATCACGAGAACACACTATCTTGATGGGTTTTTACCTCCCAGCGCTCTTCAAGAGAATGAACTCACCCTTTCAAGAAAGCCTGTTATCCCAAATATCACCCATGCTTGTTCTTTCTGCAGTTCAGGTGAAGAATGCATGGAGATTTCTCTACAGTTTTTGAAAGACACAGTGTCCCTTCCTGGAAACAGCAACCTAACTTCATTTTTGTCCACAATTCCCAGGAAATACAAATGCAAATTAAAGTCTCGATGCAGACATTGTTATGAGAGCAAGGTATCAAGCATGTGCAGATTTGGGGCCCAACTTCAGTTCACCCATTCAATCAACAAATAATTATTCTGTCTCCTTTGCCTGAGTTTAGGCAAACAGTTCAGCCTCTCTGTGCCTCTGTTTCCTCATCTGTAAATTGAGGGTAATCGTAATTTGGCACTTATTAGACAAATACAAAAAAGAGGTAGAAAAGCCAAAGTTATCGTATAGTTGTTAGATATTATTTCCTTCCAGTATCATGAAAATTATTGTGTTTTAAAAATTAACTCAGGTAGGAGAGCTGTGAATCTCAAATGAAGCATTTAAATCAGGTTACTGAAAGGAGGAAGGAAAGAAATTAACATATTTTAAGTGTCAGTTATATGCAGATCTTGCTATATGTATTTCGCAAAGATATTATTTCATTAAATCTTCACAACAGTTCTTCGGGGGTAGATGTTTGTAGCCCCGTCACTAGTAAGAGGAAAATGATCAGAGAAAGTTATAGAAGTTGCCCAAATCTTACAGCAGGGGTGGATTCCTGGTTCCCAATTTCCTTTTGCTGCACCAGAGTTTATTTCCCGTGGCACAGAGGCACGTCCATCCTGGAGAATGGCTGTTACACGTTTTTAATTACATACTTCGCACATAGTGAAGCGAGGGATAAAGTAAGGTATAAAACCCATTTCAGTTCTGTCTCAACAATTTTGGACGTTTGCGAGATCACCAGCATTACAAAAAATAACTTAAAAAAAATAGATCTAACGAAGTCCGAGGGGAAATAATGGCTCACTGTGCCCACCTATCATTTGAAGAAATTCCGAAAGGCACATTTTAATATTTTCGAAGTTCCATTACATTCAAAATAAAACAGTGTTAGTAAAAAGGGGAACTACTGAATCTTCCTCCAAAAAGAGCAGAAACCTGCCTCTAATCGAAAGCAATATGATGTAGCACTTAAAATAATGCATGTATATTTGAGATATTCGGTAAATCTAGGGTTTCAGTATGGAATATAGTGACATATCACTGAAGGGAGTGAATCTTAGGTTTCAGAATAGACTGGTTATTGTTACTTGGGATGTTATGACTTCCAAAATAGTATCTTAGGACGGTTTTATAAATAGCACGTAACTTCCGAGTTACAGCATCAAGGCTGCTATTCAATACTTCAATTGCTGAAGAAGAGTAGGTTGTGATAGAAAACCACCCTTTTCCGTTGTTTTATCATAAACCAGAAATGATTTGGAGAAGTCAGAGTTTTACAAAAGTGTGCTTGATGAAATGTTTTTAAAAGATTATTTTTTGTTGTAAGGGTAATATATGATGAAATAAATCCAAACTCTAAAGGGGGGGGGTGGGAAGACCAACAAGATGATGGCAATTATTATTTGGGTAAATTCTTTCCCAATATTTTTTTTATTTGTGTGCATGTGTGCATGGGTATTAAATTTGTAGAGAGATTTTATACAAAATTGGGTTCTGAATAAGCCCTGCTGAATGCTCAATAAAAAAATTGTAACAAGTTCCCACTTTTTTCCCCTTAAAAGTATCGTGAGCATATTTCCATGTCATTTCAAATTCAAAGATTTCTAAATCCTGGAAATGGGATTACTTGTTCAACAAGGATAAACATTTTAAAGACTATTGGGAAGTAAAGAGAAATTGTTTTCTAAAAGTCTGCATCAATTATGCCACCACTGCAGTAGAATAATACTTGTCTCAATGTGTTACTTGCAGCCCTGAGTATAATCATATTTTGATTTTTGTTAATATGAGTGGCAAAAATTACATTGCATTATTACTTTAATTAGTATTTTTCAAAATGGAAAATTGAAGTTTCTCATGTTATGAACACTTTTATCTTCTCTCATTCATGAAATGCTTGATCATATTCTTTGCCCATTTTTCTTTTGGTCTATTTGTCTTTTTTTCTTTTTGATTTTAAATGGTTTTTTAACTTTAGGGATATTATCATTTAGTCAGATATATTGCTAATATTTTCCTAGTTTTAAGTTAGCATTTTAATTTCATAGATGAGTTTGTTTTGCACAAGTTTTGCTGATACATGTAATCAAATCTATCAACCTTTTTCGTTGTGATTCAGGTCATTGCGTTTATCTGTGGTTGTGAAAATTCCAGTAGTTTCGTATTTTGAATATAATAGTCTCATCCATGTGAACTTTATTTATGTGTTAGGTAAACACTTACTTCCTTCAAATAACCAAATTTCAGGGCATAACTTGATATTTGTTGTGAAAGTTAGTTAAGCCATAAATACTCCACTGCCATAGGATAAGCAGAATGAAACTAATCAGTAATATATACTTTAATATATTCTTCATTCTTAGGAGATTCTAGGGCTGTTTCAGGGCTACCTTTCAGCTGCCTCTTGATTTTAGCTTAGCATCACCCTGTTTTTAATTATTACAACTTTATGAGATGTATTACATATCAACTATTGCTAATCATACTTCTCCTTATGGTTAGTCTTCATTTGTAAAAATCTTATTTCCTAGAGTGTATATTTCCAGATGAATTTTAGAATCATTTTATCAGTTTTCCCCAAATCTCATTTTTACTTTAATAAGTAAAACTTGTTACTTAATTTAAAAAATAAAGCTTTTATAATCTTTAGTGTTCCACCTAAGTATATAACATAAATTTTTATTTATTCAATGTTAAATAATTCGGTTCAGTAAGATTTTCTTTTCTTCGTATATATCCTGAACATTTCTTGTTGGACTTATTGTAGGTGTTTTATGCTCTTTTTCTTTTTGCTGTTATGAAGCGACTCCTTTTCCCTCATTACAACTCATTGACATAATCACTATTATATAGGGGGATTATTAATATTTATGTCTGTGCCTTGCATTCAACTTCTTAAACTTTCTTAGTAAATTTATGAGAGCATTTTAGTTTATCTTTTTCAGTTTACAGCAAAATTATCAAATCTTAAATATATTTTTTTAAAATCCTTTTTTCCAATATTAACTCCTATGTTTTGCATCTTACCAGGACATAGAACTTCAGAGCAATGTTAACACCAGAAGACAGTCATATTTTATCTTGTTCATAATCTTCATATGAATCTCTCTTATTTTTTACTAAGCATATTTGTAGGTTTATAAAGATAATATCAAAGGATATTCTCTATCGGTGTAGTCTTAATCCCCTTTATCTGTCTCACCCATGCCCCCACCTCCCCTCTGGTAACCACCAGTTTGTTCTCTAGAGTTGAGTCTGTTTTTTAGTTTGTCTCTTTCCTTATTCACTTGTTTTGTTTCTTAAATTCCACATATGAGTGAAATCATATGTCTATGAAATCATTTGTCTTTCTCTGACTGACTGATTTCACTTAGCATTATACTCTCTAACTCCACCCATATCATTGCAAATGGCAAGATTTCATTCTTTTTTAAGGCTGAGTAATGTTCATACACACACACACACACACACACACACACCATCTTCTCTATCCATTCATCTATTGGTGGGCACTTGGGCTGCTTCCATAGTTTGGCTATTGCAAATAATGCCGCTATAAAATGGGGGTACATGTATCCCTTTGAATTAGTGTCTCTTGTATTTTTTGTGTAAATACCCAGTAGTGTGATTACTGGATTGCAGGGTAGTTTTTGTATTTAGTCGTCTTTGAAAGAAGAGATTTACTGGGAGGCAGTATTTAGCAATAAAGAATGTATGTGGATTCCCTTAGCCTCTGTCACTTTCCTTTCTTTTAATAAAGTCTTCTGTGAAAGTGCACCCATTAAAACCCCAAGTTACTATCATGAGCAGACTGCTGGGCTGGAGTGAGAATTTTACACTGTTTCCTGGTTGTCCAACAATCTAATCAAATGATGTGATTGTAAACTGGTCTCAAGCATACATGACTATCGGGTGCTCCCTAAAACTCACATTCATCTATGATGCTTTTTTTTATTATTATTATGTTATGTTAATCACCATACATTACACCAATAGTTTTTGATGTAGTGTCCCATGATGCTTTTCTTTGGGAGCTATGCTACCTGAATGCAGTGCACCTTGATGGTCACACTCCCCCTACTTCCTGTCTTATGGTTTAAGGCGGTACTAGAAGCAGAGGTACTTGGTGTTGGGTACTGATTAGAATGGAATATGGAATTGCTACTTCTCCTCCTCAAAGCAGTAATTATGAATTAGAGTAACAGCAGCTGCCAGTATTCTGCTTAGAACTGACCTTGATTTCTGTGTGGGGGCATGTTCTGATCACCCCCTATTCACCTGTTTGGTGTGGAAGGGATCCTCAACCTAAATAAGAAAAGATGGCTGAAAATACGACACCTGACACGAGCGATGTACTGACAGCAGTTTATTAGTCACATATACTCACAGCCCAGGGCAAGATAACGTGCCATGCAGGGCCGTCTGGGGGCTGCACTTGGGAGTAGAGTAAACAAGGGACTGTGGAGAGCAGGCTTGGTAGGAACAAAACAGGGAGGCAACTCCTGGGTCCTGCAGGAGGATGTGGTTGCCTGTTTGAAAACTTTAGGGTGAGGACCAGGAGCAGGCAGGTGGTCTGGCTAACAGGGGAGCTAGCCAGGTGGGGAGGACTTCCCATTGGGTGGGGAGTGCATCTGAAAGAGCAGAGAACCATGTCGTTAGGACTTTGGGGCTTTGTGAAGCTCAAAGACATGAGGGCAGCACATGAAATTTGGGGCCTTACAATGTAAGGCATAATATGGGACAAGAATAAAGTATATTCCTCTTTCATACTAGCAACATTGTGTTGTTTGTAGTAACATAGTTCTATTAGCATCAGTGGGGGCTTTAGCAACACAGTTGTAAGAAGATGAAGGTTCTACTGAGCAATGCCTCTATTTACCTCTCCGAGCCTTCTCTCTTTAATCTGTAAAATACAAGAACTAGTTTAGATAATTCCACTGTCCCTTTGTTTCTAAGATGACCATGATAATTTAAAATAAATAGGAACATTTTACTTAGTATCTATAAAGTCTAATACTCCAGAGTAAAATTATCTGTTTGCATGTCTCCCCTACTAATCTATGAGCTCCTTTTCTTAAGCAACTTGGAATGCCTGTTTCCTGGTACATGAAAACTTCTTAACAAATGATTTTCAAATGAACAAATAGATCTAACTGAACAAGAAATATTTGGAGAACTTCTGAGCCATGCAAAATATTTTGTGAATGTTCTATTGCTCAGTGGTCCAAAACTCATTACTAACTAGGCTGATTATACTATTAAAGTACTTGACTAGGGTTCACTGTGAGTATTAACATATGGCACTTACTGTTCCCCACTGTTTACGTGGTGCACTTTTTCTCGTGTTGTTAACCTTCCTACCCATCCAAGCTAAGATCTGGAGAAGTTTAGTTCATCCCATTCTAGACCTGATGTCTTCTCTTTGTCTCTTTTTGCAAGGATGCCCCAGATTTCAATCAGCTACTAGAAATGTCAGATGAAAAATGCACAAATGTGAATTATGACAATAAAAGTTTATAAGCTACTAAAATAAAGTTATAGAACCTAAGAGCTGAGTCAACTGACAATGTTAAATGGAACATTTTACAACCAGTCCTGGGATAATGATTTAAAAAAAAATTGGCACATGAAGAAATATCTGAGAGGAAATGGGTCCAAGATCAAGCTCAGGCTACATGATTTTGTATGAGCCACTTCTAAGGCATGGGGGGTGGTGATAATCTAGAGTTTATGGAGTGCCTCCTCTGTGTCCAACCCTTGACAACTATTATCTCTTTTACTTCTCATAACAGCTCTGTGAGAAAGGTTGTGTTGTCATTTTAGAGAGGAGAAACCGAGGCTGAAGTGGTCCGATTGGGCAAATGCCCCAAAACAAAACGATTAAATAACAGAGACAATATTTGACTTCAAAAGTCTCTCTGCCTCCAAATCCCATGCTCTTTCTATGTCTCTTCACACCCAAAGCTATCTCTTTACATAGACTGATAATCTCTATATTAATAGAACAAATTTTAGGTTTCATGAAGTATCTCTCTGTCCAACTTGATGCTAGTGTGTATTCCATGTTTTCAATTCAGGTCATTGTTCTCCTTACCTTGGAACTCACCATGTACATTAGCTACATAGGGAATGTAAAATTATAGCTAAGTAAGGCAAAAATATGGGATAGCATGAAGATTGGCATGAGGAAGGAAGCTGAACACTAAAAATGGTATCCAAGACTATAGAAATGTTATCAGGAGTTTGAATAGGTGATATGGCAATATTTCATTTTATTTTTTTAAATAACTCCACTCACAAAATGTTTTGTATTACTTGTAAATTCCCACTGCTTCTCCTTAACCTTTCCAGCACGACATCCTCCCATCACCCCACACGCCCCTAGTTCCAAGTCACAGCGCTTCTCATTTGTGCCCACCGCAATACCCCCAGTGACAGTTCTAAGCACACGGGCATGCGCAGGGCGAGCGGGGGCCGTGTCCGGATAGGCCGGTATTTGCTGTAATTGCACTTTTTTTTTTTTTTTTAGAAATATTGTTTTACCTTTAAAGATCTTACAAAATTTATATTCTTCTCCCTCATCTGACTTTATTATAATATAAAGATAGCCTTTTCAATTACTTATTGTGGACCAAAATTCATGCTCCAAGAAAGATTAGTGTTGTGTTAATTCTGAGGCTTCGCATACTCTGTACAAACTCCTCTTAGTCTAGCCAGAGAAACATGGTGATAAAATGGTCTAATCACATCACATGCAAAGTGCAGATGTGAAATGAAAAGTACAGAAATATGATTGTGATATTAATTCAAGAGAAATAAGGAAATAAGACTGTTTAAATAAGCTTAGCAAGGTGGTTTAGTTCTTCCTTAAAATATGTGTGATGTTATCTCACCTTATCTTGACTTGCCCCCAACTCCCCCCATTCAAGTACAATCAAATGTGTAGTTTCTACACACACACACACAGAGAGACACACACACACACAGCAGGCTACAGAGACCCAATACACAGACACAGAGGGAAACATTCTATGAAACTACTCCTATCAAATGAAGGCATTATGTCAATATAGCAATAACACCATACATTTCTATTGTAATGGAACATAAATTAATAAAATGGGGAAGTAGAACTTACCACATAGCTTTCAACTCAATACCAGACTTCAATTATATGTCCAAAAACAAGCTAATTTTCATGGTTGGTCCATAATAATCATCATTGTTAAATGACAGAAGAGAAGCAGCTTTAAATGGGAAGTGGCACAATGAATCACAGCTGTCATACTTATGTACTTGCTGACGATCAACCCTGAACAGAGCATTTAATTCAAATCTCATTTAAAAGTATGCACTGTCAAGGGAAAGGCCAAGAACCATTTTCTAGTTCAGGAAGCAACTCACAACCCATGTACCAAAGATAGCACTGAAGATCAAGTCTATTGGCACATAGACTGATTGCTCTAGTCTCTCACCTCTCTTCACAACCCACTGTAGGATCTTCTCCTACAAAAAGCAAAAAAATGCCAGAATTTTGGCATCTGACTGCTCAAAGAAGATTAATTCTTGTTCTCATGATGCATAACTTGTTTTTGGAAATATTCTGCCCACTCAGAACTGCAATTGAATTTAAGTTCTCTTAAGAGAACTTTAAGATAGATTTTGCCTTTTGAACAATCTTTTTAACATTCTGTGATACTATGTATCTGTATTTGTTAATACTAAGATCCCATTGTTGTTTTAAAAGTACTGCATAAAAATAAGTGTTGCATATATAATACATTATCTCATATAATGTATTAAATAATAATATCTCAAACCCACCAAAGGAAAATGGAGTGTGTGTAGAAATAGAGATGATATATATAGATATGGATTTGGATATGGAAAGAGAGAATTATAGCAAAGATCCAAAGCAAAAGTCAAAATTTAGCAGCAAAATAAAAGCAATTACTTTGAATCCTAAATAGTTTCATATATACTCATGTAATAGTTTTGTATATAGCAGTTTGACATCATAAAAAAGTGGGGGTATCTTATTTAGAAGTATTCATTTGAAGGCATTACTTATCAGGTCAAAAAAATACATTCATGTCAACCAGAGATTGCAAGTAATTTGACCTGTGGGGTCTGTGATATTATAATGAGGTGATATTGGATTTATCTAAGTTGTCAAAATAATGTAACATCTGGCATCTACGTTTATTATGTCACTAACCTTACAATTAGAATATGCAACAGACTATCTGGCTGTGATAAATAGTTTTCATTCATTCAGTGTATATTTACTGAACAATTCCTATGGTGTCAGGTACTGTTCTAGATACTAGATATATAAGGATGAATAAGATATATATACATGGTTCTGGTAAATTAGCATAATCAGGGTTACTTTTATAGCTCAGTTCCTCTGAACCCATATTGTGTTATGCAAATTCAGGTTTTGTGACCTTCAAAATATTTGGGGTGCTTTGTTTGTTTTACTGTTAATTACAGAATTAAATGAATTTTGACAATGAGTTTAAGATGAGCTTTTTTGCTTTGTAGATATTATTGAAGCAAATAAATCTCTATGAATAACGGAATGATAAAACATTCACAGAAACTTAACAGCTCTGCAGTTGAATAACAATTACATTTGTTCCAAACAGGCAATTGGTTTCCAAACACATTAAACAAAGGCAATTTAGAAAGCTTCTTCTTCTTTTTGGCATCATTAACGTTGTTGAACGTCCTGGGATTCTGGAGTGTTTCACAAAGGTAAGTGTGTGGTAAGACAAGCAATTTCTGAGTCCATGAAATATTGATCTGGGAACCATCACTGAGCCAAAGGGAATCCTGTATGCCATGACTGGACAAATTAGCATATTAGAGAAATTTAACAGATTATTCAGAGCAAGAAATTTCAATTTAGACTTCACTTTTGCCATTGATCCTTATAATAAAATTGTGCTTTACTTGATTCTAAAACATGTTCTGAAGGAAGATATTTTTTCTCCACTGTATGGTACCACTTTTGAATTAGAAATAACCATATTGATAATAAGAATGAATGAGTCATTATCATTAAAAGCAAATACCATTAAACAAATAGCTAGAAATCTAATGATGCTTAAGATTTGGATTCCATTCAGGCCTTTAAATTAGCAGTGACCATTTCAAGGTCAATAACAAACTGCAAAATCATTTAGTCAGTCACCTGAGACCATTCCGTGGCTTAATATGTATCATCTACCATCCATCCATCACCAGCCTACCTCTCTCTCTCACTGACATATTCTTGGATAGCTGTGTACTTTTGAGCAAATTGTCTAACCTCTCTGAGCCTCTGTTTTTATACTTGTAAAATAAAATCAAGAATACCAACATCCTGCGGGCTTTAGGGATATGAATTTTGGTAAAGGGCCGAGCACAATGTCTACCACATTGTGGAAACTACAGACATATTTATTTTTCTCATTTTCCTCCATTCGTTTATCTATTTAGTCATATTTTATCCCACCATTGTCACTTCTCCCTTGCCTAAATCATTCTTTTATTCATTGACTAAATCTCTGCTGGAACACCGTCGTGTGATGGGTACTGCAGTAAACTAGAAGGACCAGAAGTCAGTAAGTCAGTAAATGTTTAGTGCTACTATGCTCCTGCTCTCTTGGAGCTTTTGGGTCCAGTGTAGGAGAGAGGTGCTTAAATCCCATTATGACAAAATCAAAAGTGTTTTATTTTTAAAGATTTTATTTATTTATTTGACAGAGAGAGACACAGCGAGAGAGGGAACACAAACAGGGGGAGTGGGAGAGGGAGAAGCAGGCTTCCCGTGGAGCAAGGATCCCGATACAGGGCTTGATCCCAGGACCCTGGGATCATGACCTGAGCCGAAGGCAGACGCTTAACGACTGAGCCACCCAGGTGCCCCCAAAATCAAAAGTTTTAATGGCTCCCTGGAATTTTCAAATCTCTTACCTTCCAAAGTGTATAAGTTAGTGAATTAATCCCCCACAACGTATAGTTTCTCTAAAATACCTATCTCATTCTTGGATTGAAAACCAAATCAGAGAGTCTTGCAGAAGAATCCAACAGGAATGTCCTCAGCTTTGTAGCAAAATAGAGTCATCAATGAAAACTGAAGGTGAAGGCAAAGCATCTTTCCCCTCCACCCATTGCCTCCAAACACATAAGTGGTGACCATCTACCAATTCTCATAAACCTGCAGTTTCTCAACTTTTACTTTTTCTCCCACTGTAAGATTGGGCCCTTGTCTTTTCACAAAGTAGTTTAAAAAGCAATCTTTCAAGTTAGCCTAGGTGAATCCAGTTCTACAATTTAGCTGTACAAACGTAAGCAAGATACTCAAACTTGCTAAGCCCATTTCTTCATTTGTAAAATGAAATAATAATAAGAATAGTAATTGTGCCATAAAGTTGTTGTGAGGATGAGAAAATGCTCAAAAATCTTAGCTACAGTAATAACAATGACCTCATTTTTTGCCTTATGCCCCCTGCTTCCTCCTTTTAATTCTTCTAGACTCATGCAGAGGTGTGGCCAAGATGACCAGGATTATGGGCTGAATTCATGGACGAACTAGCACTGGACCCAGAAACTATGAGCTCAGGGATTTACTCATTCATTCATTCATTCATTCATTCAACCAATATATTAAGCATTGTTCTAGGCACTAGAAAAAATAGAACCAAAGAGGGTAGAGTACCTGTCTACATGGAGCTAATATCTGGTGCTCAAGTTAAATTATTTAAGTGTGATTTTTTCTCTGTGATTGTTGAACATGTGAATTACTATAATGAAGTGAAAGATGGTGGAGTGGGGTGCAGAGAAGGAGGCAAGAATAAAATTGTACAAAGCACCAAATACTGGAGGAGCCAAAGATGAGAAGGGACTAAGTAATAGTAGATTTATTTAGAAATAAATCTGATTCTTAGTATATCTTCTCTAGTTCCCTATGCTTTCCCCCCTTTTTCTGTATACTTTTTGAAGAAAGGGGGGAAAAAGAGAGAAAGGATAAAACAAAGCAGAAGGGAGAAAATTAATTTTCCGAGTATTGAGCACTTCTGTATCTTGCGCAGCCTGCAAGACACACAAATGACATTTAATCTCCACCATCTCCCTGCTACCTAAATCTTATCACTTTACTTTATAAATAAGAAAACCAAAGTAAGAATCTAGGCAAGTAAGTTGATTAGGTTCACACACCTAGGATTCAAACCCATGTGTGTTTGTTTATGAACACTTTCTCGTATAGCGTGCTATTTCTAAGTGCCTTAGAGGAGCTGTCTACCTGCTCTGTGACAACCCCTTGACTCTGGTGGGTAGGAAAGAAACCAGTCCCTTCAGTTAAAGTAACCATACCCACTGTCACCTGTTGATCAGCCACTCCGTAGGGAAAGAACGGGTGTCACATATCAGAAGAAAAGAGAGTCTGAAAAATTTGACAGAAAGACACACATTACCTTGGGTATCTCTTGGCCATTAGGGTGGGACAGGCCAAGCCAGAAGGGCAAGAAATCATATGGAACTTACAGTAGCAGGGCATCAGGGTCTGTAGTGAGGAGTGAATGATTCTGATTTATTTCTGTTCTGATTGTGATTGTCAAACACTAACAAACAATAAGTAGTCAAAGAAACAGGAGAAAACACAGGTATTCTAGGATCAGTATTATTGAAACATATTTCGGAGTCAGATAGCACTTGATTACGATAAACATCCAGTCACCATCCAATTTTGACCAAACCCAGTGGTGTTCAGAGCCACATAACAGTGGCAAATCTATCAAGAGCAGGACAATCCCAAGTCATTCTTGTCCCTAAAATTTTGAGAACAGCATATTAATTGTGAAACAGCATCCTCACCAATATACAGGCGGCCTTTGGTCTGTGTTGGCACCTGAGGGCAGCTCCACCATGAATTTTATATTAGTGTGATGCAATCTTAGTGTGGGTCATAGAACCAAACAAATCTTGTCAGGGTCACTGGGATATCATCTAACAGAGTATGGTTAGGAATTATCTATTAATGTCAGACCAGACTTATTTTTCATTTGTACACACACACACACACACACACACACACACACACGCACACACACATACCCCAAAACAAACAAACAAACAAACAAACAAACAAAACACAGACCTCTGACTCTGTCTTTATGAGAGTCCTCCTCCATCAAATCTGAAATAGGGCCAGGGTAACATGTCATACTTGAGGGTCTCCAGGTTGGGGGTGAAGGAAGTGGGTAGATGAAATGGCTTCCCTAGCTGAAAAGTATTATATAAACATCTCTATAGTGCTGAATATAAATATGTATCCCACATTAGATGCTAAAATAAAAAGATGTTACAGATGTTTTAAGGAGGGAGAGCAAAGGGGTGTTCGTTTTTGTAACACCACTGTTCCCCCAATGTTGTAAAACACGTCTTAAAGTTGATATCATTGCACTAATATTGTCAGTGATACCAGTAATCTTTTGTGCATAACCTGTAACAATTATTGAAAGCAACATAAATCAGAGACAAAAGACCAGTTATTCAAGCATGTTCTTCTCTTACAGATACTTTTAGCGCAATATACTGAGAGAGAAAAGAAGGTAAACTGAACTTTGGAAACTTTTACACATCAGAAATAGATGTCTGACCTCAGAGGCTTACGTGTATTTGATAAAATTGAACTTGTAGCCCATATTCATTTGTTCAACAAATATTTTTGAGCATCTGCTGTGTATGAGGCACTGGTCAAGGCACTAGGAACACAGCAGGGAGGAAAGCAGTCTGAAATTCAAATCCTCCAGAAGCTGACTCAAAGGTGTTTAAGACAATGTGCGTCTTTAGGAGTCATGTTTTTAGGGCCAAAAGGCTAGGATTCTGGATAAGGAGCTCTGATTCCAAACCGAGGCTCTGCGACTACTATTCATATGAACCCCAAGGGAGTTGTTTACCCTCTTAGACGTTTAGTTTCCCTATCTGTGAAATGGGGATAATTTCATCCTCCGGGGTTAGCGTGAGAATTCATTCAGTAAGTTAGGGCGGGGATAGTGCCTAGCCTGGTGCCTGGCCCTTAGAGGACACTCGGGAAGACCAGGTGTTCCTCGGGTCAGGAGTAAAGAGTACGCATTCTAGAAATGTAGTCATGGATTTCTTCTTTGACCATGGTGTTTTCCACATAGGTTCAACACTGAATTTACAAATCCCTCGTACATCTGATGAGCATTTCATGAGTCCAGGCCTCCATGAACTCTGTCAAGTTGATAGGGTTTCAGACTTTCCAGTCTGTTTCTTTGTCCCACTCATTGCAGGTTGTAAAAGAGCGCCATCTAAAGGTCCTTATGAGACACCTTAACATGTCCTAAAACTCCTTTTGTCGTTCTGTAAAGACTGTTCTGGTGAGCAGCGCTCTTAAATAATCATCACTGTTGTGCGAGTATCTATGGACCCATAATAAAAGGTAGACAAGCACAGGAAGAAAGCAAATGATTTATCAAGTCATCTACATCTGGTCCTAAAAAAAGCTTTCTTTCTTTCTTTTTTAGGTATTGTAATCTAAATCATTTTAATGCCCAGAACATGAGTGGAAGTAATCTTGAAGAAACACTTCTCCTCCATGAAAAGTCTCTGAAATTTTATGGCAGTACGCAGGAATTTTCTTCAAGTATTGATCTTTGGGAGACAGCCCTATGAAACTATATTTGACTCTACCTGTCTTATGAGCAAAGTATTCATTGTTTTCTTCAGCTGAACATCTTATGCGTTTTAGTTTAAGAACTAATATGTATGGGCGTGACTTCACAAGTATTACCTGTGTACTTTATTTATAAAGACTAATATGACTCCTCTAGTAAACTATTGTGCCTATTAATGCTTTTGCATTAACAGATTATACATTACAGTTAATTTCAAAGCCTGTGATTACTCCATGACAACAAAATGACAATTTCATGTATGTTACAATATTTTACAACTTCTTACAATACTGGTTCAGCCACTAAGAGCAATATAAATTATAACTGTTAGTTCTAATGTGCTAATAGAATCAAAATAATCGTATGTTAACATTCCTCCTTTCTATACATTTATTGAGCACTTATTACATGCCAGGCCTTGGGAGCATATACTGTCTATGTCTGACTAAATAATAAGTCTATACATCATTTTACTGTATCTGATCTTGATGTTACATTATGGATATGAACTAAGGAAATTTTCTCCGAATTGAAAAGCAATGTTAACTAAAATTGAGGTCCTTAACAAAGAAAGAATATTCACATACTGAAGAAGTTATAAAATAAAGGTAAATGAAGGAATGATTAAAGGAAAAAGGAAAATTGGAGAAGGGGAAATGAGTGTTAAGAGGGTAAGTGATAAATCAAATAGAGACGCTTAAAGCATTTCCCTAACCTAATTGACATTCTTGGTCTGCAGTGCTACCAATTCAGAACCATTCACAAAATCATCTTCCAAAAGAAATTCTTTCTGTATAAACAAAGAAATGTGGAAACTCATATGAAATATAATGAACTGGGGCGCCTGGGTGGCGCAGTCGGTTAAGCGTCTAACTCTTGGTCTCGGCTCAGGTCATGGTCTCAAGATCGTGAGATCAAGCCCCGCGTCCGATTCCGTACTGGGTGTGGAGCCTGCTTAAGATTCTCTCTCTCTCTCTCCCTCGGTCCCTCCCCAACTCCCTGTCTCTCCCTCTCTAAAAAAATAAAATAAAAATAAATAATAATAATAAACTAATATAAAATAAACTTATGCCCCATGCCTTTGCAGCAGTGCTTGTCAACGTTTGGTTGAGAGTCACCTGCTTTAGGAAAATTTTCTGGCCCCTCCCAAAGACTGCTTTAACCAACTCTTTTTCCAGGAATCAGTGGTTTTAACATACACAGCCAAATCATTCTTGTACTGCCTAAAGTATAAGCACCACTGCTTTCTAGGACAGTTCATAGTGGATAGGATAGGTGGGTTTCCTGATTGCAAATGGTTCTGCAATTAAGCACCTCCCTTGGGTATACCTAAAATATTTTAGATCTGTAGAATAAAAGATTTATTCATCTTGATTAGATATGATATGCATTTTTAATTGCAAAAGAGCAGCTGTAAAGCACCAGGTGTTTCTCTTACTCAAACAAATTTTTGTTTGCTTGTTCATTTTGCAGACAAATAAAAAGACTAGCTCGTGCACACATGAATTCTTGCCCTGTAACTTTTCCAAATCTTTCTTTTTTTGTATTTGTTCTCTGGCAAAATGGTGAGGCCAACCTCTGGATATGTCTTAGAGGTTTTCTTTGCGGCAAAATGTCAAATGCCACGTTTGCAGTTTGGGTTTTGTGAACATCCAAAATATCAAGAAACCTTTAACCACCTCACCTTAATCCAAGTGAGGAGCTCTGGCAATCTCTCTCAACATTAGAATAAGGGTCTGTTTTATTTTGATGCGTGTGTAGTTTTTTTTTTTTTATTTGCCTTCATCTCCCTAATTTCTACATGATAACAGGAAAAAAAGTGCTCATTATGCTTTCACTCGTCCTTAGAGATGAAAGGAGATCTACAGAATTATAAAGTTGACCCAAAGCAAACACCAAAAGAGCTTAGAATTCTCACATTGGGCTTGACACTTGTGATTAGCTGAATTGCAGTAACTACACATGCCTCCATTCGGAACAGGATGCATTCACACCGCAGTCTCTTCTCTAGAGCCTAGCAACATTATCATTGAGCACCTGGAATAGTTTAGGCATTAAGTGTAATTGGTTTTGCTTTACATAAATCTGTAGCTTTGTAAATAAGCGGAGCATTTCAGCTTCTATATAACACCAATTAACTTAAAGGGATGTGCTGTTTGCAGAAGCCTGCTGGGTCTGTACTGTATTTCTCGGGTAATATGCTCAGTGGCGGGCAAAGTTCTGTGTCCCTGCAGTGTCCCATTTACTCCCAGTCACTTGGTGCCAAGGGTCTGTACCCAGATACTCATTTGCTCCACTTTTCAGTTGTGAAAGATCGGGAAAATGAAGTCTTCCCTAAGAAGCACCTTCTGTGCTCTATTTTTGTCCATGATCGAGACCTGAAAGGCAAGGTATTTGAAAATGTTTTCTGTGACCCACAGAGCACAGATCTGACCCCATCTGATTCTGTCCACAACTGACAGTGACATCTCTTTCCTCTTCCTTTTTTTTCTTGTAACACTTCAATCCAAGGCAGCCAAATGTCACTGCATTGAGCCGGTATGCAAAATTAAGAAAACCATAATCTTAGTACATGAATCTGCTAGTGAAAATGTTTCCATCAGAATGATTTTTCTTCCATGGTACTCAAAAATCGGCTGTTGCCCGTTGGTAAATTTTTCCAAGCTCCTTGGATATTTTCCCCTTGTTATCCCCTTACTCAACCTAACCCCTCATCTCTCCTATCCCCTCGGGTAATCTTGATTTATAGCATTCATTCCACCCTGGCCAACCTCTAATTCTCTTGGTTTCTGAAATTGTTTTATCGACCATCAGAGAAACGGTATCACCCCAAAACAGCTCATGATTCCAAAAAGTTTCCTTTTAATACGGCGTGATTCACAGTTGGAGGAGAGAGCATCACCCCTCCCGAGCACTGTCAGGATTCCTTGTCTTATGGAAACAGAGCTTCAGCATTGGTTCCCTGAACCAGTCCAGCAACGGGCATGTACCATCTCCACGGCAAGAGAAGCCGGAGTACAATTACCAGTTACAGGCTTACGAGTGAAGCCCTCAAATAAAATCAACAGCCAAGTGATGACAGCACACAGGTGCTGCTAAAAGGCAGGGCCGCTTGTAGAGAACAGGGAAACTAAAGGAACCACGAATAATAACAACTCACATCTATGTCACCCTTTACAGTTTACAGGTTGCTGTCACACATATCATCACATTTGATTAGTGCCACCCCTCTGGGAGGTAGGCACATTTTGGCATGCCCGTTTGGTAAATGAGGGATTGCAGCCCGTTTGGTAAATGAGGGATTGCAGCTCATTTGATAATTTAACTTAACCACGTTAAGTGGTTTATCAAGACTCACAGAGAGAGTAGACGTCACAGACGGAACTTGAACCTTGGTCTTTCTGTCTCTAAAGTGCCAGCAACTTCTATAAACAGCACTCACAATGTCACCAACACAGGCTCATCACCAACCGCTTAGACTAATCGCTCTCTACGTCATCTAAAAGGAAACACAGAACGAGAAGAGAGATTATGGCGGGCTTAGAGATCCTGACAAAATGGTTAACAAAAAACAGGGCTCTTTCTCACATCTCTTCTCCCTCACTCAGGTTTTGTGGGGTCATGCACGGTCCTACGTGGCCGTTAGGCTGTCAGAAGCACCCCACTGAAAAGAGCCACCCAGAGTGACTGGGGTGGGGGGGTGGGGATCTTGGGCTCAAAACATCTTTTCCTTCTCCTTTCGTCAAAATGCTCTGGATGTGCTCCAGTCAATTCCAAACTGCCTTGGAAAACAACAATTGGAAAAAAACAAATTTACCCCCCAAAATATTAATAACTGTAGACTCCTGTAGTACTTGCTCAGTGTAAGACACTGCTTTAAGTGAACAGTTTGATGTATTAGCTCATTTAATCATCACAATAACCCTATGAGCTAAGTACAATTGTTAATCCATTTTACAGATAAAAAATATGAAGCCTAGAGAAGGTAATGACTTTCCAGAGATTATACAGGCACTATGGACAGGGCAAAAATTTAGACCTAGGGAGTCTGGCTACAAAATCCAAGGTCTAGCCCTCTCGATACACTGCCTCCCAGTAGGCTGTTCTCTACAGTAGATTTTTATATAATCTCAGGGGGATTCCAGGGAAGGCAATGCCTTAGCCCAATGGATTCCAATCTTTTTCTGTCCTGACATGTAAGAATATGACTTCTTCCATAAGTAATGGCTAGAATGATTCTCAACGAGCAATTCTTAACACCCCTAACTTGTGCTTCCTACCCTCCCCTTCTGGGAATAATTACTGTCTCCTGCTTAAAGCCAAAGGCATGACTCCAAGGCCAGAATTTCAGGCTCTGTGGCAGTAAATAGGTACATCTATCCAATAACTATTGTATGGCTACTTTCCCAGTGGTCCTTAAATCACAATGTAAGCCATCTGTTCCTCACATAAAGCACTAGTTGCTAGATCAAGATGGGAGCCTGAGGTCAACTAGGCTCTCTACTTCCTTAGCATCTCTACAGACATTTCCTGGGATTCCTCCAGGCCTGTTATCCAGTAAGTGTGAAACTGTCAAAGATAATCAATGATAGTGATGGCAAGACTCAATCTCTCTGTCTTTCTCTGCCTATCCCTCTCTCTTTGTCTTTTTCTTTCTCTTGTTCTCTCTTTCTCTCTCTGTCTCTTTCTGCCCCCACCCCCCTCTGGCTGAGTGTCCCATTAAGATGGTCTACAGTAGAATGGATGCTATTTGACAGCCAAGATCACTTCCCCAGGTGATACCCTGTCAACAGTCCACTCAGAGACCTTACTATTAAATAATAATAGCACCCAAACCCTAATCTACCATCCATCTTAGACAGGTTTGGATCATTTTATTGGCTGGGAATCCAGTTGTTTCTTAAGCCTTAGAAACCACAAGTGACCAAATCTTTTATAAATATAGTAATGAGTCTATGACAAGCCTCTATTTCCACGGTAACAGCAAGTCAGGAGCACATTTAATGACATTTATGCAAACAGCAAGGCAGTCGTTCTACCAGGGATAAAAACTGGAGAAAACTGGAAACGATGAGAGGCAGAAATTTGGCAAAAATCAGGAGGAAACCACCATAACATCAAAGATACCACCGAGAAAGTATACACGTCATTATCATGGGCAGTTTTCATTTTCGCAAAGCAATCTCTGGAAGCAAAATGAGAGAAAGGAAAGGGTATGCTACATTTTAAAAGAAGAGAAAGAGCTCTGTCGCGGAAATGCCAGAGAGAAAGTGTGAGCTTCAAAAGCGAGAGCAGTGAGAGGCCATCTGGAAACTCATTTCCCATTTCGGCACAATGTATCGCGCGTAGTAGGTGCCTCGGTTCCTGTGAATTGATTATCACCCCCGTGAGAATGCCAGAATGCTTTGCATCGTTTTCCCAAGCCTCTCTTACACAAGTTAAAGCTCTCTGACCGGTTTCCACGGTGTCTCCAGAAATGCAGACTTTTGTTTCTTGTGCAGCTCTGCCTTACTTCACTACAGCCAACCATGCCTGAAAGACAGGAGCCAACAAGATGGACAAGTGTGGCAGTGAACGAACCATTTTACTGCAATTAGAAGTTCACGGAGAATAAATTATCCTCTAGTTCAAGCTGTCCAGCAGTAATCCTCATTAATAATAACGCTTCAACAACAGTCTGCTTCCCACCACGGCAGTGAGTGCGACAAACTTCAGCATTACTCTTGAAGCAGGAGTCACATCCCATACGGCTAGCCCAGATCGCCATATGCAGCACACAAGAGAAGGCTTAAATTACAAAGAAGCCTGAATGCATAACTGTCCATGAAGTTCACTGGCTAGATGAGCAGGTGGAAAAAATCCAAGGGCTTCTCTCCTTCCAGCCTGCTCTTCTAATTCATGCTAAATTGTAAATGATTTTTCACATTAATGAGTAAATCTCTCTAAAAGGATAGTTTCCTCTCTTCTTGCTTCATTGAGGACATCTCTTTTACGACAGTATCCTTATTTCCTACACATGGCCACAGGCTATAGAGAATATATGGTCCATGAAGGCAGAGATTTTTGTGCAGATATATTTTGTGGAGATATATTGTCTCCACATATATACAAACATACATGCATACATTTATATGATAAACATATATATACATATAAATGATATATATATATACACACATCATATCTCTATATATTGTATCTTGATCTTGCTATATACATATGTATATATAGAGAGAATATAGAGACCACATATATATATAAAATGTATGTGTGTGTGAGATATATATATATATATATATATACACATACATATATATATATATCACACACACACATACATATGGAGAGAGAAAGAGAGATTGAGATCCAGCCCTCAGTTGATGCTGGCTATTGGCTAGGAGCCTCTCTTCCTCTCCATGTGGACTTCTTCATGTTATCTCTCTACATGGACTACTTTGGGCTTTGGAACTTGGTGGCTGATATCCAAGAGCAAGTATTCCCCCCCACACACACACACACATACACACAAAAAAAGCCAAGAATAAGCCCTATTGCCTTTTATGACCTCAGGGGCTACACAGCATCGCCCATGCTGATTTTGTTTGTTGAGGATGTCAGAAAGTGTTGCCTAGATTTAAAAAGAAAAGTAATAGTCTCCATCTCTGCATGAGAAGTAGCAAGATCCTAGAAATTCATCTGGGACCAGAAACGTCAGTGTGGACATTTTTAGTTTAAAGATGAACAGATATGTGTTAGACAAACAAAGGGCAGTGCCAGGAGCATTTCAGGTAACATTAGAAAGTGGCACAAGCAAATTACCAAAGTGTGAAACATCACAACTTATTCTGAGAACTACAAGTCATTTGGACTTTTGACTGGGACAGTTGTTGGACTGGAGTGCAAGTCTCAAGAGCAGAATAATATGACAGATTTGTAAATCAAAAAAAAAAAAATGCTCATCAGAAATATAGAGGCTAAATTGGTGGGAGCCAGACAAGAGTTAGCCCAGGTTGATGACCACCTATAAGTGAATATTGGTATGATAATGAGGTCTGAGGTTATGGTGGCAGTACTGGGGATGGGAAAGGGGAGAAGAACAGAAGAAATTCAAAGGCAGAATAATAAGAAGAACCCATTTATTGGATCTCTACTGTGCATTTAATTATCTCATGTATTTTTGACAAAAACTCTATGAACTTGGAATTATTTTGTTCATTTTTTACATAAGAAAACTGAGACACAGAGAAGTAAAGCTACATGCCCATTTTCCTACAACTAGAACTGGGAGTTCTAGAGTCTCACACTGAAACCCACACATTTAATTACCACATTTAATACTGATTGGATCTGTAATGACAAAGGGAAAGGAGTCCAGGATCATCAACAGGTTCCTGACAAGCAATTAAGTGACTATTAATGCCACTTAATATATGGAGAAATAAAGAAATACAAGAGGGTGGGGGGACAGGATATGAATATGTTTGTACATAGTGAATTTTAGGTGTCCTGTAGGAAACTGAACGGAGATTTCAGACACCTTGCTGGTGATCTATACAAGGCACAATGGATTTTGTTAATGTTAAAAAAGAATTAGAGTCTGGGGCGCCTGGGTGGCTCAGTCGTTAAGCGTCTGCCTTCAGCTCAGGTCATGGTCCCGGGGTCCTGGGATCGAGCCCCGCATCAGGCTCCCTGCTCGGCGGGAAGCCTGCTTCTCCCTCTCCCACTCCCCCTGCTTGTGTTCCCTCTCTCGCTGTGTCTCTCTCTGTCAAATAAATAAATAAAATCTTTAAAAAAAAATAGAATCCGAGTCATCAATCATTTATACTTAAAAAAGATGTTATGAAATAGCTGGCCAATTTTTTATTTCATAAATGAGGAAATCCAGGCTGAAGGAGGTGATCCAACTTACCCATAGATAAACACCTGTTTAGCTACTGAAGCTTCCATGACTTTTGACTCTTAGCCTAGCTCAGTAAACCATGGATTTTCCAAAGAATTAATATGAAAGAACAAAAGTGTCCATAGTCAAATGCTAGATTTAGCAAACAATTTAGTTTGATTTCCTCGGGACTTCTCAGAAGCTTTATTACATACATTGGGAATTGCTAAGAAACAAATTTCCTATCCAGAGTTTTCTAAATTCATGTAGTCACACAATCTTTTACTCAGAGACTACTTCTCAGCATTGATCTTCTTTGTTATACATTGGAAATGCTGGTCGGGTAAAAAATACATAGGCTTTGAAATCAGGACTGGAATTGAATTAAGTCTCCACATGCTAATAGCAGGACAGCCTTTGATGAGTCATTTAATCTCTCTGAGCCTTAGTTTCCACATCTGCAAAATAGGGTAAGAACATATTCTTCACAATACTTTGTATGTCAACATGTATAATGCATGTGGCAAAGACCCTCAGACATAGAGATGATCAGTAAAAATGAATCAGCTACTATTTTTTCCTCCTCTTTAATCAGCAATTATTCACTGGGTATCTTCTATACTCCCCAAACCAGTCACAGACATATTTTAATTAATATGATTTTCCTCACCATTATTTCAGGAAAACTAAAAAGATTCTGTCTTTCCTACTTATTTTACTCCAAATAAAATTGTTACCTATTAATACTAATCACCTTGATACCAGACCCTGAACTCTTCCAATTTGAGAGCTAGAAGAGATGGAGAAGTAGAAATCTCATTTATCAGAACAAAAAGTCCCTGTTGATTCATCATAACAAGTCTTCACTTCATGGAATTTGGAATTTCTCCAGATGCACAATTAGCAAGTCTTCACTTCCTTGGTACTCATAACTGAATTACAAATGGAGTTAGAAATTCACACAGATAATCAGTATATAAGATGGAAAGAAACTGTGATGGTTAATTTTATGTGTCAACTTGACTGGGCTCCAAAGTACCCAGATTAAACATTATTTCTAGGTTTGTCTATGAAGGTGTTTCCAGAGGAGATTAGCATTTAAATCACTGGACTCAGTAAAGTAGTTTGTCTTCTCCGATGTGAATAGACATCATTCAATCCATTGAGGGCTTGCATAAAACAAAAAGTGAAGGAAGGGAGGATTCATTCCCTTCCTACCGGTCTAGAGCTGGGACATTGGTCTCCTGCCCTCAGACTGAAATTTATACCATTGCACCTCTGGTTCCCAGGCCTTTGGACTTGGACTAGAATCATACCACTGGCTTCTGGCTTTCCTGGGTCTCCAACTTACAGACAACAAGTTGTGAGATTTCTCAGCTTCCATAATTGTGTGAGCCAGTCTTCATAATAAATCTCCATATGTACATCCTATTGGTTGTTTCTCTAGAGAACCCTGACTAATACAGATTTTGGTACTAAAAGTGGTTCTAGAGGAACAGGATGTTAAGAATGAGTTTTCTGAATTGGTTCCAGAGTTTCTGGAATTGGCTCTCTAACCTGACTAGATGTAAAGATGCTAATGACTCTGTTTCCAATAGTAAAGAGAACACAGCATGACCTAGCCAAAACATCTGCATGGGATATTCCTAATCAACCACTTACAAGAATCAAGAAACTAGGTAACTCTGTAATGATATTTTTGAGTATTTTTTAAAACTAATGAATAAAATGACATTGGCTGGTTATTCCTAATGTTGCTGGGCAAAGTAGTGCAAGAAAAAGATGAGCTAAGAGGTTTGAATTGATATTCCTAGACATGAAATACCAAATTTTATTCACTCTGTATAAGCAGAAAAATTCTAGGTCAAATGAACAAAAATCTAACTTGGATCATCAAACAGAGAGTCATAGCCATTTGGTCAATTTTCAGGCTTGAGCCAGTTTATAGACCCAGAGCACCTGGATGAAGGGGAGTCCAGGTCCCCTTGAGAAAGAACCACAGTACACTACAGAAAAGCAATACTGTTAATTTTCCTCCCAGCTTTCTCCAAAAGGGATCTACTGCCTTTTACCAGGGTGCCTGTACATGGGGGGAAAGGAAATAATCAGACATCAGGCAGACTACTGGATACTGGCTTTGAACCGTCACTCATTCCAGGAGACCCAAAATATCACTGTGGCCCACAAGACAAAGTAGGGACTAACAGGTGCCAGATGATCAATGGAGTCTTAGGTCTATCTCACAGTGTGTCAGTGGGTCCCCAAGCCCATTCTGCGATTATTTCTCCAGTTCCAGAATGAATAATTGGAACAGACATACTTAGCAGCTGGCATAATGCCCACATTAGCTCCGTGACCTATAGAATAAGGGTTATTATGGTGAGAAAGGCCAAATGGAATCCATTAGAATGGCCTCTATGGAGGCAAATAGTAAACCAAAAGCAATACTACATTCCTGAAGGAATTGCAGAAATTAGTGTCACTATCAAGAACTTGAAAGACAGTGTGGTGATTCCCACCACATCCTCACTCAACTCTTCTATTTTTCCTGAGCAAAAGACAGGTATCAATACAGAAATCAACAAAACACAAAGGAGGATAACAGGAGAAGAAAAAATAAAGAACTAAAAGACGAACAGAAAACAAATGACAAAATGACAATAATAAATCTTTCCTAAACAATAATTACTTTAAGTGCAAATAGATTAAATTCCCCAAACAAAACACATAGAATAGCCGAATGGATAAAGAACAACAAAATCCAACTATATGCTGTCTATTAGAAAAAGAAATTCCATGCAAATGGTAACCAAAATAAAGGAAGGATTGTTATACTTATATCAGTCAAAATAGACTTTAAGGCAAAAACTGTCACAAAAGGGTCAATTCAACAGAAAGATATAAGAGTTATAAGTATCTATGCACCCAACATCAGAGCACCTAAATATATAAAACAAATAATGACAAAACTGAAAAGAGAAATAGACATCAATACAGTAATAGTAGGATACTTCAATACCTTAATTCCAATAATGGATAGAACATCCATACAGAAGATCAATAAGGAATAAAGTACTTGACTAACCTGTAGACAAATGGACCTATACAGAACATTGTACTCAACAGCAGCAAAAAAACTATTTTTCTCAAGTGCACTTGGGACTTTTTCTAAGATAGATCTCATGTTAAGTCAGAAAATAAGTCTTAACACATTTAAGAAGATTACTGTTTTGCCATACATCTTTTCTGACCACATGGAACTAAACTAGATATCAACAGCTGAAGGAAAACTGGAAAACTCACAAATATGTAAAAATTAAGCAACATGAGGCACCTGGGAGGCTCTATTGGTTAAGTTACTGCCTTCGGCTCAGGTCATAATCCTGGAGTCCCAGGATTGAGTTCTGCATCAGGCTCCCCATTCAGCGGGGAGTCTGCTTCTCCCTCTGACCCTCCCCACTCTCGTGCTCTCTCTTTCTCTCTCTCTAATAAATAATAATAATATAAATTTTTTTTAAATTTAAAGAAATAAGCAACGTGGTCTTTTTTGTTGTTGAAGTATAGTTGACACACAATGTTACATTAGTTTCAGACATACAATGTAGTGATGCAACAATTTTATACATTATGCTACACAAACAACACACTCTTTCACAACCATTGGGTCAAAAAAAAATTTAAAAAGAAAATTATAAAATACATCAAGACAAACAAAAGTGAAAACACAATATACCCAAACTTAGAGAATGCAGCAAAAGCAGTACTTAGGGGAGTTCATAGCAATAAATTCCACAGTAAAGTAGATGCCACTTGCCTGGGAAAGAAATAAGGAGACATTACAACTGATGCCACAGAAATAGGAAGGAAGTTAGAGAACACTATGTATAATTAGACACCGACAAACTGGATAACCTAGAGAAAATGGATCAATTTCTAGAAATATACAACCCACCAAGACTGAGTCATACAGAAACAGAAAGTCTGAAGGGACCTATAACTAGTGTGGAGGTTGAATCAATAATCAAAAACCTCCCAACAAAGAAAAGCTCAGGACCAGATGGCTTCACTGGCAAATTCCACCAAACACTTAAAGAAAAATTAATACCAATGCTTCTCATACTCTTTCAAACCCTTGAAGGGTAGAGAACAGTTCAGACTCATTTCATGAAGCCAAATTACCCTGCCAGCAAAGCCAGACAAAGAGTACCAAAAAAAAAAAAATTATTCCAGGCCAATATTCCAGATAAATGTAGATGCAAAAATCCTCAGTAAAAAACTAGCCAACCAAATCCACCATACCGCACTGAAAAGATCACCATAACCAAGTGGTATTTATCCCTGGGATACAAGGACAGTTCAACATATGAAAGTGAATTAATTTGATACACCACATTAACATAATAAAGGATAAAAATTACATGATTATCTCAAAAGATGCAGTAAAAGCATCTGACAAAATTCAACACATCCTTTCATAATAAAAATTCTAAACAAACTAGAAGTAGAAAGGAAATATTTCAACAAAATAAAATCCATGTATGAAAAGTCCAACTCCATGGTGAAGCACTGAAAACTTTTCCTCGAAGATCAGGAACAAGCCAAGGATGCCCGCTCTCACCACTTCTATTCAACATAGTATTGGAAATCATAGCAACACCAAATAGGCAAGAAAAAGAAATAAAAGTCATCTAAATCAGAAAGGAAGATGTAAAATTGTTTTTGTTTGTAGATGGCATGATCTTATATATGGAAAACCCCAAAACTCCGTAAAAAAATTTTTTAGAACTAATGAACCAATTCAGTAAAGTTGCAGGATACAAAATCATCAAATAAAAATTAGTTCTGTTTCATATACTAACAACAAACTATCTGAAAAGGAAATTAGAAAAACAATCTCATTTACAAGAACAAAAAGAATAAGATACTTAGTAAAAAACTTAATTAAGGAGTGAAAGACGTGTATACTAGAAACATGACATTGATGAAAGAAATTAAATAAAACATAAACAAATGGAAAGAAATGCCATATTCATGGATTGGAAGGCTTATTATTATCAATCGTTAACATCCACCAAAATACCAATGGCAATCTTTTACAGATATAGGGAAAAAATTATAAAATTTACTGATACAAAAGACCACAAATAGCCAAAACAAACTTGAAATAGAACAAAGCTGGAGGCATCACACTTCCTGATTTCATAATATATCACAAAACTACAGTATTCCCACCGATGAAGTTGAATAGAGAGGCCTGAAATAAATCCACACATCTAGGATCAACTGATCCTTGACAAGGGTGCCAATAACACACGATGGAAAAAGGATAGTGTCTTCAATAAATGGTGTTAGGAAAACTGGGTATCTACATGCAAAAGAATGAAGTTAGTCCTTTTCTTACACCATACATAAAAATCAGCTCAAAATGGATAAACACTTAAATGTAAGACCTGGATCTGTGAAACTCCTACGAGAAAACAGGTGAACAGTTTAATGACATTTGTTTGGGTAATGATTTTATGGATATGGCATAAATACCAGGCAACAAAAACAAAAATAAACAAGTGGGACCACATTAAACTAAAAAGCTTTCTACACAGCAAAGGAAACAATCAACAGAATGAAAAGGAAACCTACAGAATGGGAGAAAAAAACAAAAATAGTCAAACTCATGGACTCAAAGAATGGAATGGTGATTACCAGGGGCTGAGGGAAGGGGAAATAGGAAGTTACTAATCAGCACAAGCTTTCAGTTAAACACATGAATATGCTCTAGAGATCTACTGTAAGACATTGCACCTATATTCAACAATTATGTACTGAACACTTAAAATTTTGTTAACAGGGTCAGTCTCATGTTAAGTTTTCTTACTAAACAAAGTAAAAGTTTTATTTTATTTTAAAGATGTTATTTATTTGAGAGAGAGAATGAGATAGAGAGAGCATGAGAGTGGGGAGGGTCAGAGGGAGAAGCAGACTTCTGAGCAAGGAGTCCGATGCAGGACTCCATCCTGGGACTCCAGGATCATGACCTGAGGTAAAGACTGTCTCTTAACCAACTGAGCCACCCAGGTGCCCCAGAGTAAAAGTTTTAAAAAGAAAGTTAAAAATCTCCTCGGGAAAAGAGATCTGTAATCTACAATGGTAGAAACATTAGATTGGCAACAGACCTATCCACAGAGACCTGGCAGGCCAGAAAGGACTGGCATGATATCTTCAGAGCACTAAACGAGAAAAATATGCAGCCAAGAATACTATATCCAGCTAGGCTGTCATTGAAAATAGAAGGACAGACAAAAAGCTTCCAGGACCAATAAAAACTAAAGGAATTTGCAAACACAAAACCAGCCCTCCAAGAAATATTGAAAGGGGTCCTCTAAGCAAAGAGAGAGCCTAAAAGCAGCATAGACCAGAAAGGAACACAGACAGTATACAGTAACAGTCACCTTACAGGCAATACAATGGCACTAAATTCATATCTTTCAATAGTTACCCTGAATGTAAATGGGCTCAATGCCCCAATCAAAAGACACAGGCTATCAGATTGGATTCAAAAAACAAGATCCATCGATATGCTGTCTGCAAGAGACTCATTTTAGACCCAAAGACACCCCCAGATTGAAAGTGAGGGGGTGGAAAACCATTTACCATGCTAATGGACACCAAAAGAAAGCTGGGGTGGCAATCCTTATATCAGACAAATTAGATTTTAAACCAAAGACTGTAATAAGAGATGAGGAAGGACACTATATCCTACTTACAGGGTCTATCCAACAAGAAGATCTAACAATTGTAAATATCTATGCCCCTAACATGGGAGCAGCCAATTATCTAAGGCAATTAATAACAAAAGCAAAGAAACACATGGGCAGCAATACAATAATAGTGGGGGACTTTAACACCCCCCTGACTGAAATGGACAGATCATCTAAGCAAAAGATCAACAAGGAAATAAAGACTTTCAGTGACACACTGGACCAAATGGACTTCACAGATATATTCAGAACATTCCATCCCAAAGCAACAGAATACACATTCTTCTCTAGTGCCCATGGAACATTCTCCAAAATAGATCACATCCTAGGTCACAAATCAGGTCTCAACTGGTACAAAAGGTTGGGATCATTCCCTGCATATATTCAGACCACAATGCTTTGAAAATAGAACTCAATCACAAGAGGAAAGTCGGAAAGAACTCAAATACATGGAGGCTAAAGAGCATCCTACTAAAGAATGAATGGGTCAACCAGGAAATTAAAGAAGAATTTAAAAAATTCACGGAAACAAATGAAAATGAAAACCCGACTGTTGGGTGCCTGGGTGGCTCAGTCATTAAGCATCTACCTTTGGCTCAGGTCATGTTCCCAGAGTCCTGGGATCAAGTCCCACATCGGGCTCCCTGCTCAGCAAGAAGCCTGCTTCTCCCTCTTCCATTCCCCTTGCTTATGTTCCTGCTCTCACTCTCTCTCTCTCTGTCAAATAAATAAATAAAATCTTAAAAATAAATAAATAAGTAAATAAATAAACAAATAAAAACACAACTGTTCAAAATCTTTGGGATGCAGCAAAGACAGTTCTAAGAGGAAAGTATATAGCAATACAAGCCTTTCTCAAGAAACAAAAAAGGTCTCAAATACACAACCTAACCCTACACCTAAAGGAGCTGGAGAAAGAATAGCAAATAAAGCTTAAGCCCAGCAGGAGAAGATAAATAATAAAGATCAGAGCAGAAATCAATGAAATAGACACCAAAAGAACAGTAGAACAGATCAACGAAACTAGGAGCTGGTTCTTTGAAAGAATTAACAAGATTGATAAACCCCTGGACAAACTTAACAAAAAGAAAAGAGAAATGACTCAAATAAAAAAAATCATGAATGAAAGAGGAGAGATCACAACCAACACCAAAGAAATACAAACAATTATAAGAACATATTATGAGCAACCCTATGCCAGCAAATTAGATAACCTGGAAGAAATGGATGCATTCCTAGAGATGTATCAACTACCAAAACTGAACCGGGAAGAAATAGAAAACCTGAACAGACCTACAACCACTAAGAAAATTGAAGCAGTCATCGAAAATCTCCCAACAAACAAAAGCCCAGGGCCAGATGGCTTCCCTGGGGAATTCTACCAAACATTTAAAAAAGAATTAATACCTATTCTCCTGAAACTGTTCCAAAAAATAGAAATGGAAGGAAAACTTCCAAACTTGTTTTATGAGACCACCATTACCTTGATCCCAAAACCAAAGACCCCATCAAAAAGGAGAATTACAGACCAATATCCTTGATGAACATGGATGCAAAAATTCTCACCAAAATCCTAGCCAATAGGATCCAACAGTACATTAAAAGCATTATTCACCATGACCAAGTGGGATTTACCCTGGGCTGCAAGGTTGGTTCAACATCCACAAATCAATCAATGTGATAGATTGATATGATCCTCTCAATAGATGCAGAAAAAGCATTTGACAAAGTACAGCATCCTTTCTTGATCAAAACTCTTCAGCGTATAGGGATAGAGGGTACACACCTCAATATCATAAAAGCCATCTATGAAAAACCCACAGCAAATATCATTCTCAATGGGAAAAAACTGAGAGCTTTCCCCCTAAGGTCAGGAACACAGCAGGGATGTCCACTCTCACCACTGCTATTCAACATAGTATTAGAAGTCCTAGCCACAGCAATCGGACAACAAAAAGAATTCACAGGCATCCAAATCAGCAAAGAAGAAGTCAGACTCTCACTGCTTGCAGATGATATGATACTGTATGTGGAAAACCCAAAAGACTCCACCCCAAAATGGCTAGAACTCATACAGGAATTCAGTAAAGTGGCAGGATATAAAATCAATGCAGAGAAATCAGTGGCATTCCTATACACCAACAAGACAGAAGAAAGAGAAATTAAGGAGTTGATCCCATTTACAATGGCACCCAAAACCATAAGATACCTAAGAATAAATCTAACCGAAAAGGCAAAGAATCTGTACGCGGAAAACTATAAAATACTCATGAAAGAAATTGAGGAAGACACAAAGAAATGGAAAAATGTTCCATGCTCATGGATTGGAAGAACAAATATTGTGAAGATGTCAATGCTACCTAGAGCAATCTACACATTCAATGGAATCCCCATCAAAATACCATCCACTTTTTTCAAAGAAATGGAACAAATAATCCTAAAATTTGTATGGAACCATAAAAGACCCTGAATAACCAGAGGAATGTTGAAAAAGAAAAGAAAAGCTGGTGGCATCACAATTCCAGACTTCAAGCTCTATTACAAAGCTGTCATCATCAAGACAGTATGGTACTGGCACAAAAACAGACACATAGATCAATGGAACAGAATCGAGAGCCCAGAAATGGACCCTCAACTCTATGGTCAACTAATCTTCTACAAAGCAGGAAAGAATGTCCAGTGGAAAAAAGACAGTGTCTTCAACAAGTGGTGTTGGGAAAATTGGACAGCCACATGCAGAAGAATGAAACTGGACCATTTCCTTACACCACACACAAAAATAGACTCCAAATGGTTGAAAGACCTAAATGTGAGACAGGAGTCCATCAAAATCCTAAAGGAGAACACAGGCAGCAACCTCTTCGACCTCAGCCGCAACAACTTCTTCCTAGAAACATCGCCAAAGGCAAGGGAAGCAAGGGCAAAAATGAACTATTGGGACTTCATCAAGATAAAAAGCTTTTGCACAGCAAAACAAAAACAGTCAACAAAACCACAAGACAACCAACAGAATGAGAGAAGATATTTGCAAATGACATATCAGTTAAAGGGCTAGTATCCAAAATCTATAAAGAACTTATTAAACTCAACACCCAAAGAACAAATGATCCAATTAAGAAATGGGCAGAAGACATGAACAGACATTTCTCCAAAGAAGACATCCAAATGGCCAACAGACACATGAAAAAGTGCTCAACATCACTCGGCGTCAGGGAAATCCAAATCAAAACCTCAAGGAGATACCACCTCACATCAGTCAGAATGGCTAAATTAACAAGTCAGGAAATGACAGATGTTGGCAGGAATGCGGAGAAAGGGAAACCCTCCTACACTGTTGGTGGAATGCAAGCTGGTGCAACCACTCTGGAAAACAGTATGGAGGTTCCTCAAAAAGCTGAAAATAGAGCTACCATATGATCCAGCAATTGCACTACTGGGTATTTACCCCAAAGATACAAATGTAGGGATCCGAAGGGGTACATGCACCCCGATGTTTATAGCAGCAATGTCCACAATAGCCAAACTGTGGAAAGAGCCAAGATGCCCATCGACAGATGAATGGATAAAGAAGAGGTGGTATATATATACAATGGAATATTATGCAGCCATCAAAAGAAATGAGATCTTGCCATTTGCAATGACGTGGATAGAACTGGAGGGTGTTATGCTGAGCAAAATAAGTCAATCAGAGAAAGACATGTATCATATGATCTCACTGATATGAGGAATTCTTAATCTCAGGAAACAAACAGGGTTGCTGGAGTGGTGGGGGGTGAGAGGGTTGAGGTGACTGGGTGATAGACAGTGGGGAGAGTATGTGCTATGGTGAGCACTGTGAATTGTGTAAGACTGTTGAATCACAGATCTGTACCTCTGAAACAAATAATACATTATATGTTAAAAAAAAAAAAAGAAGAAAAAGAAGAAGAAAATAGCAGGAAGGGAAGAATGAAGAGGGGGAAACCGGAGGGGGAGACGAACCATGAGAGACTATGGACCCTGAGAAACAAACTGAGGGTTTTAGAGGGGTGGGGGTGGAGGATGGGTTAGTCTGGTGATGGATATTAAAGAGGGCACGTACTGAATGGAGCACTGGGTGTTATACGCAAACAATGAGTCATGGAACACTACTTCAAAAACTAATGATGTAATATTTGGTGATTAACATAACATAATAAAAAAGGAAAGTTAAAAATCATATCAATTCCAATGTTTGGACTTATTTAGATCCTGATTCAATACACAACTGTGGGGGGAAAATGAGGTAAATTGAACACTGACAATATTTAATAATCTAGGAATTATTATTAATTTTTAGGTATAATAATGACATGATGTTATGGTTTTTTTAAATAATGCATATCATTTTGAATATCTGCATAAAAATACAGGTGGATGAAATGCTGTGACATCTAATATTTTCTTCAAAATAATTTAAGGTGAGGAGAAATGGTAAAAATTGAAATCAATCAAATTTGGCTGTGAGTTAATAAATACTAGAGCTGGGATTGGGTGCATAAAGTGCATATTGGGTGCATATACCATCCTCACTATTTTTGTGTGTGTTTAAAATATTCCACACTAAAAACTTTTGTTTTAAGTGTGCTACAAATGCTATCAGTATGTCAGTGACATATACAATTATTTGCTTAAGAAATGTATCTTGATAATCCAGTTTTTTCATCTCTTTGGAGGATCCACTGTCAAAACTAAGGGAAAGGAAATAAGAAAAAAAAAAAAAAACTGAATGCATGTGTTCCCCAGGGAAAGAAGCTCCAGATTTCAAACCATAGTTCAATAATCTTTCCCAAATCGAAGATAAAGGACTGACATATTCTAACTCCCACATTTCATATTGGCTGTGCTGTCTCATTGTGATCAACCCAAGTTAATAAAGATGGAATATTGCATGCACATGATAAATTTTTCTCTTGACTCAGGATGCATAATAACTCTGTCTTTGGTAACTGATAAAAGGATGGTGTATGTCCAGAGGAAATCCCAGACAACTGGTATTTTTCTTGAAATGTATTCTTTAACCTTAAAAAGTTTTAGCTCCTACATACTGCTGAGTTGGATATGGACACACTTTATATAAAAGGAAATAAGCACTATTCCCTTCCCCACATGTGCCAATCCTAAGTAGAATTACCTCTGTGTAAATCTAGTTAACTAGGTTAAAGACAGGATGGGTAGAAGTGTAGTAAGGAAAATAAAAATAAAGAAGGAGGGAACAAACAAAAGAAGAAATGGAAGGAGGGAGGAAGAGAGGAAGGAAGAAAGACAGAAGTTGACCCTTCTTAGCAGAAGGCAGAACATTTCAATTTAGTGAGCTTGGTGCAGCTGTTCTCATAAACCCATGAAGAGTGGAGCCAATTGTCCATTAAAGATTTACCAGCCATTCCTAATCTTCACTGTGCAAAGTGTCCATTGGAGATTTCCTTGTACTGGGTGGTGAGGATTACTCTTCCTTTCAAAGTCATTTATGGTCACTGAGGAATCTGGAGTGTAAGAAATGGATTGTTGGTTATATAACCAAAAATTTACATATGATTACTGACTTTGTCAAATCTCAAGTTGTCCCAAAGCACTCTAATAGGACCTTAAATGTGTGCAAAAATAATTTTTAACTAACTCTCTGAAAAGTTAAATAAATTGTATCTTAAAACCGGATCGTGTCCCTGAATTTTGGGCCCAGTAAGGGGTATTAACTTGGGCATAGTAACATTTCCCTCCTAACCCACTATCTCCAGATTTGTAAAGATGCAGCTAGGACTAAGACAAGAACTCCAGTCTTCTGAGATAACTGAACTACCAAAATCTAGAAAATACCAGTAACCCTCTGAAATGTCCAAATATACTGGTTCAAATAGTGCAGTTATTCACATTCACATTAATTATTTCAAAGATCCCTATTGGCTGCCTATATGTCAAGCAGAGTACCTGGTAGTACAAAAGTGATGAAAACAGAGAAGACTCCTCATGGAGCACGCCGTCCAGAGGAGAATTAAGGGCAGGTCTCATCTAGACCCTAAAAGATAAGTATAATTTAACCAAATAAGGTGGGACACTTGGCAGCCTCCTCAAGTGACTACACTGATACCCAGAGTCCTTGGAGATCTAGAATTACTCTTGCAAGGTTTCTCGGAAGGGCCCTCATTCTCTTCCCTCCATTCCCACTTCAGGAATAGGAGAGTGGAAAAAAGAATAGAACCTTTGCTTAGTTTGGGGACTCCAAAAGAAGAGAAAACACATTCCCTACTTCCCTTCTGGAACTCTGGGAAACAACATCTGCATTCATTCAGTCAGTGGATCAACAAATATTCATAGGTATCCTTTTTGTGCACCAGGCACATCTTTATATGGCTTTTTTTCACACCACCAAAGCAAGGCAATAATGGAACTGAATGGCTTCGTGGCATGCCTAGGGTAGAGGGTCCAAGATTCCCCCCAGTCTGCAAAACTCCAAAAGGAATGGGAGGTACGCTGACTCTTTATTCTGCCTCACCTTTTCAGGATAGAGAGGTTAGCTCTGAAAGAGAGAAGAGAGAAAGAGAGAGAACAAGTGCTCCCAAATGGACCCTGCAGTCATGATGAGGGGGCACAGAAGTATGAAGCAGCACAGAGGACCAAATGGGACAACTGCTTATCTCAGGAGAGACCAGTGCAGGACAGGTAAAGACCAAGGAGTAGATACTATCTCTTCACTATTGTTATGAGACTATGAAAACATCACAGCTTACATTAGCCCTAGGAAGAAGCAGAAATTATGACTTGATGGTGCTTAAACCAGAAATAAAGAAAACTCAGAATTGACTTAGTTTGTAATGTTTATAACCAGGGAGTAATGGTGTCTTAGAATGTATATTTAGCTGAATCATATGAAGTTATATTTTTTTCACACAACCAAGACAATTGAAAATATTACAACCTGTATGCAAGCTCCGGGTCTATTTGTATGTATATGTATGTGTTTGCAAAAATAACCAGCTTTACTTAACTATTAGACCCTTCATAATAGCCACCTTCAGAAGTTCTATTTATGTTGTTGTCATTGTTCAACTCTTTCTTAACCCTTCGGCATCATTTTACAAAAGAATACAAAAAAATCAATTCCATTAGTTCATATTGACTCTCCATGTTTGATTAGCAATTGTACAGTAAAGAAAAAAAAGAAAAAAGATGATTTGCTTAAATCATGGCTTTATTCACCAAACTTGGCACTTCCAAGCTTCTGGCAGTTTCCAGAAATCAACAGACCCGTGTTTATTAGCTCCAAAAATATTCAAAGAATAAAGGCAATCCCAAAGATGTTTTAAGCAATGGCTACTATGTTGTAATACATGCATTGTTAAGGTGACTGTTTTGAATGAAAACATTTTTTGGATGTATTAGCATATTTGTGGAAAACCAGAACCAAGCCCCCCTCCAAAAAAAACCCCAAAACAGCCAAATTACCTTAAAGTCAGAGGTATTTAGGACAGTGACAAATATCTCAACCTCGACCAAATGATCACTTCCCTTGAAATCGCATTCTATCACTGTCTCAATTTCTACGACACCGTATATTTTTCCACACTTTTGAAATAGCTTTTTTGAGGCCACAGCATCAGCGCTGTCATGCAAGAAGAGACGGGAGGTTGAGAGAGTCGGTCACCCAGCCTCCACTGTCTCTCAAGCAGGTATCTTAGCATTTTTACAAACATTACTCTTAATCTCATTTTTCATTCCCATCGTGCAACTTTATGCCTTCCTATTGATCTAAAAGCTGCGGCTTAGAGACACCAATAAGAAATGTTGAGAACATTCAATAAATAAAAAATATCCATCCACCCCGTACGTGATTCCTCTTTAGAAAATTGTGCAAGTAAAATAGTGTTTTTCTGCTCCCTGTTCGTTCTTGAGACCAAAGTCTATGCCCTGCATGTAGAATTAACTCCAGGGGATGAGTAGAGGGTGTTCTAAATTTCAAATCTCAATCCTGGTTCCGCAGCCCAATATTGCCTTCGAGAAGCTGCCTTCTATAATTATTGATTACCTTGCACATACTGTAATTGAAGTCACATCTACAAAGATCTCAGTTTAGATTGTAGCGTTTGTGATTTTTCCTGAATGAGAAATGCATGCATTTGCATTACTTCTATAAAAGAAGTTGTTTTAAAATAAGAAAACACTCTTCCATTGCACATGCTTTGCTAGTTTGAATTTAGCTGGGATCTTGGTACATTTTTGTACATTTGGTAATTTTTCATTCGAATGATCATTTGTTTAAATATTCACAAAGACCACCTGGGAGGTGAGGTTTTTATCAAACAAGTGAGTCAATTCAGAGATCAAAATTATGTGCTTCATTGCAGTACTAGGTATGGGCATTGGAGGTAAGTACTACTGAGTAGAATGGAAAGAATCCTGACCTAGGCATCAAGAGATGTGGGTTCCAGTATTTGCTGACCAAGGTATCTGGATGTGATTTGACTTCCCCAAGCTCTCATTCTACTATCTACAGAATGAAGGAGCTAATACCTGATCTCTACTACCACTATTTTCTGAGCTTCATGCATAAAATGAAGGTATATTGTCACAAACAGCTGGTTGCACCTTATGGCAATGTTATCTGTCTCTCTTCCCTCATTTCCAAGTGTCTTAAAAGCATTAAACATTATTCTGTCCGCACAGAACAGAATCTGAGGAGTAGGAGCCGAGAGGTTGCACTGGGAAGCAGTCTCAGTTAGATTCTTTTAAGTTCTAAGAGACAAAAAAAAAAAAAAAAAAAAAAAAAACCAAACACAGAAACCTACCTTGATGGGATGAGAAAACAGCTATTTTGCTGCCAAGGCATTTACTGTATGACCTGCTCACATCAGAATCTGAACATTTAGATAAGGACCTGAGTTTAGGATTCCCACCACAAGTTCCTGGTTTTGGTTTTCCCAGGGCATCTATTAAAATAACCACTATGTTTGAGCCCACGAAAAGTTAGTGACCTCTGCCCTTACCATCTTATGAGTAATAGGTGCTTGCTTCTCTGCTCTGTCTCCTGCTCGCTCATGACCTGGGTTGGAGGACTGCCCTTCCCCGGGCTCATTGTGCTCTGCCCTACTTTTGGGATTTCTATGTAATAAATCTTGTGACTTTATTTCTTTTGAGTGAGTGTATTGAAACTTCACCTTCAATCAAAATGACTCCGGAGTTTTTACTTCCCCAAAGTGGAAGCTCAGATGCTGAGGAAGCTACCTGCCCCCCCACCATGTGTGTAGCTGATGCCCCCTTATTCGGCAGGTCATGCTCTGCATATTCTTCATTTAATACACCAGCTACAAGGCCCCCAACACACTTGCCATTTAGAAAAGGAAATTTATGGCTCATGCCATTGAAAAGCCTAGTTATGGACTAAATTGTAGCTCCTCAAAATCCATACGTTGGAGCCCTCACCCTCGGTATCTCAAAATGTACTATATTTGGAGAGGTACTTTAAAGAGGTAACTAAGGTTAAATGAGGTCATTAGGTTAGTGGGCGTTCATATAATTTGGTGTCCTTATGAGAAGAGGAAATTGGAGCAAAGAGACATACCAGGGGTACACATGCACAGAAGGCCAACCATGTGAAGAGGCAGCAAGATGGTGGCCATCTGCAAGCCAAGGAAAAGGCCTCAGAGGAAGCCAACTGTGACAGCACCTTGAACTCGGACTCCAGAACCATGAGAGTTGTTCTGTTGTTTCAGCCACCGAGTCCGGTGTTTTGTGATAAGAACCCTAGCAAACTTATACTAGTCCCTCGCAGGGCTGGATATAATTTGCAAGCCCTAGTGAAAAATGAAACTGTGGTGCCCCTGGTTCAAAAAGCAACAACAACAACAACAACAACAACAACAACAAAAACACCACAAATGCTACTAAAACATTAGGCTTTTTTCCCTTTTTTAGTCTCCCTCCGACTTATCATGGTGATTTTGTTGTTTAGGTTTTGGGGGCATTTTTGTTTTTACTTTTTGCTATTTAAGTCATTCAAAGCAGAGAAAAATTAAAATGTTAAATTATTAGCATGAATTTTACCCTTCATCTCTATATTGTACAATGCCAGTTTTAAATGCAAACGTAAGAGCACTTAACTAACAAAAATGGCACAACTCATATTTCATAGCCTGTACACACATATCCATATCAATCTTACAAGAATAGTGGAAACACTGCAGAAACTAACTCAACTATTTCTATTTCACTTCTTGAGACCCATAAATTCCACCAACACTCCATCCTACATTTATTGATGAGAATGGAAGGACTGAAAGGAAAAGCAACTAAAAGTTGCTCTTTTTTTCCCTTTCCTTCTAGTGATCATTTTCAGAGTAATGGTTAACTAATACAGGGAAGTAATACACAAGCAAGAAAAGTTGTGACAGGGTTGCTTGGTTGTTTGTGGTTTTTTAGAATGCCCTTGCTTGCTTTCTGCATTCCAAGTCAGTTCTGATTCAGAGGAAAGGCATGCCTCCCTGGACCATCAGCAACCCCCCACCTACTCAGTCACAGACATGGCAGGCTTATCTTGTACTTGCTTTGAGTCTCCCTGAGCCTCAACACATTGTGGAGTTTACTGGAATTCTGTGTTTCTGGTTCATCATGAATGCTATATGCGGGTGAAGTTGGAAGGAGAGCAGAAACATTTACATGTATTCCTATGTTCACACGCCTGTTCCATTGTTCCACTGGACCTCACTTAACAAAACACAAGTTAAAGAATAAAATGTATTCAGATTTTTCAAGACGACAGCTGAGCATAAAACTAAGTCAGTATCCTTCTGAGCATGAGGCCCTGTGCACCTGCACAGGACATACACCCATAAAACTAGTTCTGGTCCCTTAATATAATATATGGAAAGCTCATGATTACATCAAAAGTCTGTCTCTTTTTCCATTAACTGCTTCTGCTTGCCTCCATGTTGGCTTTACTCTCTCTCAGCCAGGCTCTTATATCATGGTTCCTAGACGGCTGCAGAAACAAGCCAGATAGAGTTCTTTCTCAGAACTTCCAACAATTGTCTCAGTACATCCCACTGATTGCAATGGATCATATGCCCATTTCTGAACCAATCACAGCAACTAGAGTAATATAATTTGCTAATTACCCCGAGGTCTATCCCAGAGCCCATCTCTGAAGCTGGAGATTACATCTACTCCACTGGAATGAAGGACAGGTACAGAAAGTCAGCAATAGAGTAGTTTGCCAGAGGAAAATTGGGGTATAGTCACCCAAAATAAGGTAAATGGATGCAAGGAAGCAAAAATAAAATAAAGGTCAGAGATCACTATAGTGGTCCTGATCTAGGATGTCAGGGTAGAGAGCTCAGCACCATTACGAAATTGTACGTGATTTTGAAACTGGAAAAGTCACAGAAGCTAGGTTGATGATTTTTCTGTTCCAAGCTAGAATCACCAGGTAATGTTGTGTAGCTCACCATATGCTATGGCACTTTTCCAAGAAGTTATGGTATGTGTACGTGTTCTATTCCAGGATATTCCATTTGGATGCTTCTTTTAGCATTTTCCCTGCATTTTACCATTATCATCTGAAATTTATAATCAAATTATCTTAAACCCCCTGAAAGCAGTTCTATTTCTTTTTTTTAAGCAGTTCTATTTCTAACTATTATATAAGAACTGCTTTCAAACATGCAGTAATTAGCACTGCAACTACTTAACTAAGTTCTATTCAGACTTCCCATGACATTTCACTTCTGACCGAGTGGTTTTCAGCACAGGAAAAAGGGGGTGGTTAGAGGGAGGAGGCTGGTGTGGAGGGGTGCTGTTAGAGGAGGAAGAAGGAGAGTGAAAACAGGGGGTCACATTTACAGTTATATACCATGTTTGTCCAATTGCCCCCTGGACCTGTGATTGTTGGAGTTTCTGCCCCTACTCAAAGTCTCCCCCGCCAGGGGGGGCCTCCCAGGTTCTCATGGAAGAAACTTCTCCACCTCCTGTGGAGTACGCATTGTTGTGTGACATCTCCATACACACATACTCCCTAAAAAGCCACTCGAGAGGATCTCACTGGCACAGCTGCAGTCTGTACCCACAGTGAGGCCACCAACCATAAAGGACCGTCCTTCCCAGAGTCCCCAGGACCACTCCAGGTATCACCACTGCCAGATCCCCTTGTTGGAGCCCCTGGGTACCTTGACAGCTTCTGACAGTGTAACTCTGCTAGAGCCTTTCAGATTCTGCATTCTGATGCCCTCAATTCACAGAAGCCCCACTTCTGTTCCCCACCAAAGGGCTTGCCCATTTTGTGTTCCACCCTGTCACACAAATACCAAAGCAGAGCAACCAGGCACCCTTAGGTCTCATGGAGTTGTTAGTGGGAACAGGAAAGTAAAAATGATGGACACCACTATGTATTCAAAACCTATTCAACTACCAAGGCTAGTAGAGCAAGCTTGGGTGCCTAGAACTCTCTTCAAGAATTTCCACCATGGACAGAGAATACATAATGCTGATGGGCCTCTATGCAAATAGGCTTCTAGTGAGTCAGTGACCTCCCTGGCTTGGTTTTGGCAAAAGGAGTGGTTGTGTCCTACTGCCTGGAGTGAGAGCAGCAGCTTAGACTCAAGCTTGAGACTCACTAGCAGTAAATAAATCTGATGATGACTTCAGCCAGGAGAAGGTCTAAGCTGAAGCTTTTGTTCAAAACTGGGGAGTCCCAGGGGCATGGATTACAGAAATGTTACTCTGTTTCTCTTAGAAACTTCTTTTTTTTTTTTTTAAGATTTTATTTATTTATGTAGCAGAGAGAGAGAGAGAAAGGGAGAGAGAGAGCACAAGCAGGGGGAGCGACAGGCAGAGGGAGAAGCAGGCTCCCCACTGAGCAAGGAAGGAGCCCAATGAAGGGCTCGATCCCAGGAGCCTGGGATCATGACCTGAGCTGAAGGCAGACGCTTAAGGACTGAGCCACCCAGGCATCCCTCTCACAGAGACTTCTGTCATAGAAAGTTGTTTATGACTCTTCTTGGCATATGAAGAACCTTTTTTTTTTTTCAGCTAGTGAGTGGCAAAGCTGGAACTAGAATCCAGATAATTCTTTCTTTTCACTCCTCATAGAAAAATCACAAGAACAACAGGGCAAAGATTACTGACACTCATAGCTTTGGCATCTACCACATTTGTCCCGGATTATGGAAAACTTGCCCTTATACAATCCAGATGACTTCTTATTCTGTACTCTCATGAGAAATGTTAGAAAGAAACTGTCAAAATTCTGTGAACTTTGATTGGCATCTATTCCCCAGGTTTCTATGACAAAGCCAAAGTCTTACATCTTATTTTCCATGGCAGGTACCCTGGCTCTTTCAGGTTTTTTTTCCCACTGATTTTTTTCTCCTCTGTTGATCCTTCTAAAAGGATGTCCTTGTCGGTGCGCCTGGGTGGCTCAGTCATTCGGCGTCTGCCTTCAGCTCAGGTCATGATCCCGGGGTCCTGGGATCGGGCCCTGCGTCAGGCTCCCTGCTCTGCAGGGTACCTGCTTCTCCCTCACCCTCTGCTTGCCTCTCTGCCTGCTTGTGCTCTCCCTCTCTCTCTCTTTGTCAGATAAATAAAGAAAATCTTTAAAAAAAAAAAAATAAAAGGATGTCCTCATCGTCTAAATGATTTTCTCTCCCACACTTACTGTATTTCCCCCAGAAAACCAGGATATGACTCTAGAATGTTAATGAATTCATGTCTCTGTAAACTTCACAGTTCTCTCTGATGTCAGCCTCCCCTCCAAATATAGTTCTCCAGAGGTATGAGAGAGTTTTCACAGAACAGAAAACAATAAAGGTTTAGTTCATTTTAATAATGGAGAAACTGAAGAAAAGTAAGAGTCACACAAAGACATTCTAGGGACATGACTGGGACACATGTGATCTTGTCCCCAGGCTACTAGACAGAACCTATATATTATTCAAAAAATAATCCTGCTGACCCTCTGATCTCTGTGTATAATTAGGTAGAGCTCAGATTCTCCTTAAGAGAAGTGTGTGTGTGTTGTGTTTGGCTCATGGCATTTAGTCCAGATAAATAGTTTTCTAATTGCTTACAATAAATGCAGTGCTTCCTGAAAACTAACAATAATCTCATTCAATTCTGCTTCCCTCTTCTTCATTCGTGTGACTAAACAAGGACCTACGAGACTAGTCCCATGTCACCACCATGAGTGATTAAGTTGTCAGCCTTTCTACTAAAGCTCCTACCTGGATCTCAATTAGTGCTAATTATTTTTGGGACTCCATTACCCAAGTGAGGAAATGTCTCCCCTGATAAAAGCTATGCTATAACAAAAGAAATTTAAATTTGCCTGCTTCTGAATCAAACATCCAAATTTCCAGTGATCCCAAATTTCCAGTGATCCCAATATCTGACCTATGAGCAGTGGTAAGACAACATGGAGGGAGTATACCTCCACAGTACCAAGTCATGAAGACCCAAAGCCAGTGTTGGTAGGAGTATTCTGTACGTAAACAAAGATTAGCTGCCATTGGCATCTGGCATTGTGCTGATAGGAAACCCATACTACTGTTAAAGGAACAGCTTAAAAGGAAAGGAATGGCAACCTCCTTTGTCCCCAACTCTGCTGCTCCTCACTTAGTACCCAGCTTCACCAGATCTGCCTCTAGTCCCCAGCTGGGCTTCTGCTGATCTTACCTCTAGGACAAGGTTTCTCAACCTTGACACTATTGACACTTCAGATCGGATAATTCTTTGTTGTGAGTGACTGCCTACACATTGTAGGATATTTTGCAACATCCCTGGCTCTACCCACAGATGCTAGTAGCACCCACTACTCGTAAAACCAAAAATATCTCAAGACATTGCCATGTACCCTTAGAGCAAGGAGCAAAGCTGCCCTTGGTTGACAACCACTCACCTAGGGTCATAGAAAGTGGAGTCAGGAAGAGGTCACAGGTAAGCTGGCTCTCAAAGGATGATTGTTAACCTTTCTGGTATCTTAGTACTCTCCCAGAATTTGGTAGAGAAAAATTTCTTACCCAGTATCCACAAAAGCACATAAGTATATATACGCAAAATTTTACTTCAGACACCCCCTCAAGCCCAAGAATTAATGCCCTAGGGCATTAGTCTCTTTATATCAACATTAGAATCTTTTCACACAGGACTTTCCCAAGAAGCAAAGCAAAACCAAAATAAAAAACAAATACCACAAATGTAGTTCAAATACAGACAAGTTTACAAGACAGAGATATCTTATCTTAAAATAACTGAAATCTAGTCACAAAATGTTTGGCACCATTTAAGAGCTCACAAGCTCTAGATTTTTTCCTTCTATTCTGAGTGAGCTCATTTTCCCAGCTCCACCTGCATCCCCTTTCCTTCCCAGAAAAGCGCTGAACTGGAAGCAAGAGTAGTAATAGCTAACTTTTATCTAGCACTTACTAAGGGCCAGGCCTTAGTTCTGAGCACTGTTCTGAGCATAGCAACTCTATGGGATAAGTACTACCCTCCAAACTATGTGTGGTGCACGGTCCTAAGTGGACAATGGGAAGTAGTTATCTAATGAAAAACGAAAGTCATACATTTCCAGGATGTATAACTTTCACAAACAATACTACAGACATCTAAACAACTACATTTCCTCCCTGTCACCCTTATCCCTCAGTTTCCCTGTCCCTTAGGAGGGAGGTAAAGCTTTGTTTCTTCATTGCATCCTGACTAGTTTCCAGTGAATTCAAATGATTCGGGTGTCATTTACCATTGTTCCTCAAAGTCTGGCCCAAGAACCATCTGAGGATGAATCACCAAGAGTCCTTACTAAAAATGAAAATTTTGGGGTCCTACCATAGATCCACTGAATTAAAAATTTGGAGGATGATGCCCAAGGCTGTGCTTTAAGCAAGCTGTTTAGATGATTCTGATACATACAAAAGTTTGAGCTCAGTTTAGACTTCTATGACTGGTTAGCTCAGCTAGTTAGAGCTAATTAGACTGCAGTTCAGTTCTCAGACAGAAGAGCCAACTTTGCTTGGCAGTTCTACCTCTACCCTTTCCTTATTTATTCAGCATTCTTCCCAACTAAAAACAGCTAAATAATATGGGGAATTGGGGGAAACAGTCTGGATAGATAAAGTCAAGTTAATTACCCAAACTGGAAAACTAATTTCAAGGGCATCATTTTTATTCACAATGGGCAATATTTTTTTCCATTGGCATTTCTTGAATGCCTAACTAATAATCAGTACATAGTATTAGTTTCCAAAAAAGGAAAACATCAGTGAGACTTACCCCAGCTCTTGGTTAATTCATGTCTGGGTCTTAGGTCCAAAGATCTTAAGGGCAGCAGAGCCTATAATTCATTCTATGGAGCATCTTGCAAGGTTACATTGTGGGTGGATTCTTTTTATAAAATATGATCAATAAAAGCTCTCAGCGGAGGAGCACCTGGGTGGCTCAGTTGGTTCGGATCAGGTCATGATCTTAGGGTCCTGGGATCAAGCCCTGCATCGGATTCCCTGCTCAGTGGGAAGTCTGCTTCTCCCTCTGCTTCTGTTTTCTCTCTCTTACTCTCTCTCTTCTTTTCTCTCAAATAAATAAATAAAATCTTTTAAAAAAAAAAGAGCTCTTGGGGCGCCTGGGTGACTCAGTCGTTAGGCATCTGCCTTCGGCTCAGGTCATGATCCTGGAGTCCTAGGATCGAGCCTTGCATCGGGCTCCCTGCTCCGCGGGAAGCCTGCTTCTCCCTCTCCCACTCCCCCTGCTTGTGTTCCCTCTCTCACTGTGTCTCTCTCTCTCAAATAAATAAATAAAATCTTTAAAAAAAATTTTTTTAAAAAAGAGCTCTCAATGGGATAACCAAAGCCAATTTACAAAGTTGTGGCTTGGCCATAAGCCCTAAGTAGTAGTATTTCTTCACCCAACTAACTCCTGAACTACCAAACCTCTCAGCAGTTTAGAATCACCCTCAACCAAACCAAAGCTAATAAAAGCCTTTGAATCTTACTCTCATTCAAATCAAACAGTATCTCTGAAATAACTTTTACTTAAGCTGCCAATGACAGAAATACTATCCGTTTTTTTTTTTTTTTTTTGGCTAAACTATATAGAAACATTGGTATTATTGTAGAGAATACATAACCAAAAAAAGGAGTCAGCTTCTTCCTTTGAGAAATACTAATTAGTAGCCTGGTAGTCAGTGCTTGGAAGTGAGCACAAGAAAGTGTCTCCCAGTAGATGAGCTCCAATACTGTTTTCCCAGCAGGAACTGTGTGCCAGGACTGCTCCTTAGTTACAAGCAAGTTTTATTGTTTTCCCTAAACGAAAATAAAATAGTCTGGTGGTAGAATGGAATTAGAGAAACGGGACTTCATTTGGGAGCCTTACCAATCCTGTTCAGAGAGGAAAATTCCCAGTTTTCCATAATTCTCTGAAAGTTTCAGACCACGGTTCCAGAACAAATGTTGTAAATTCTACCACATTTCATCCCCTCAGTTTGACTTCGACACAATCATGTGATTAATGGTGCAAAATCATTCTTCAACTTTGCACAGCATTCTGTGCTTCAGCTTCTCATCAGTAAAACAAAACAAAACAACAACAACAAACAAACAAAAAGCCCATTTCATTTGCACTGCCCTTCCCTCTCTATAAAATCCTAAGAAGTAACGAAGTATCTACAGCACTTTTTTTTAAGAGGGTTCTACTTCCTAAGGCCTTTTTTTAGGTGAAGCATTAAAGAGCTTGCATTATTCTCCCTCCCTGACACTTTAAAGGGAGAGTTGATGTGGTTAAACAAATTTTCATTAATTCCAAGTAGATCATAAAATATATTGGAAGTAAAACTCAATCCTTCTATTTTCCTTTTTAACTAGACCTAGATGTTTTGAAGATAAAAAGACCTTTTTAAACTTTTCATTGCGTCTCAAATTTCTAATATATTTGACATTTATTCTGTAACCGCTATGTCCTGGGCCCCTTCATATATATAAAACATCATTTAAGCTTCTCAACAAATCTGAGGACCGGACTACTGTCTCCATTTTACAAATAAGGGCCCGAGGTTCAGAAAAACAAAGCAGACCTGTCCAATGGCACAGAGCTAGTAATAAGATTCAAGTCTTGGTCTCCTAACTCCAAATTTAAAGTTCAGTCAGTTGTCCTATAGCCATTACCTAGTGAGGTACAACTGCTCAGAATAAAGGAGTGATCAAAATTCAGAGTTTCTACTGCACTAAAGAATCTCCTATGCTTTATATCCTGCACTGTATTTTGCAAGGTTGGCACGCTCCCATGTTCTCACCCTTCCCCAATCATACTTGTTTCACCTGCGTGAATTATAATAGAAGTATCTACAGACTTACTTCTTTTTTAAAGCTTTTAAGAAAAGCTAGTCATTGGAGAGGATATGGAAGTAAATACACATGACGCAGTGTGACATGACCCAGAGAATTCCTTCCACTCAACTCAGTCTCTAAGTCACCATTTCTAGTCCACCCTGCTAGTTGCCAGGGGCAAACAATGCTGCTAAGCACACCAGAACTCTTGCAGGATCTTTCTAAAGGTTCCCTGCAAAATGCATTGTTTTTATAACTGCCAGTTAAGTGATGCCTTGGCTGCATTTGAGGATGAGTGGGGACATCCAGTGGCCACCTAGGTTGATAACAACAGAATTATCACTACAATGATTCGTTATGATTTGATATAAACCCTTGTGCTGCAAAAAAAGCTAAAAGATTTTTGGTTTTAACAATTTTTAAACTATCACAAAGGGGATCTTTGATAGCCAGCTACTTGTATTTAAAGTTCAATTGGCAGGTATATCTCCCCCAAATAAATTTATTTTTGGATACCTGGGTCATAGTCCACTGCTCAAAATGATCTACCACATTAAACCAAAGTACATGATGACATTAACTGCCAAAAAAAAAAAAGATTCTGAACATCATAAGCTGTTTGACTCAGTCCATTTACATGGATGACCTTCTGGCCTCAGGGTGTGCATGGTATAACAATATTGAAGAAGTCTTCCTTTTGGCAGTAGGAAAAGAAATGAAAAAGTTGGAGGGGGCAGGAGGTCTCATTGACCAGCTAGTGCAATTTGGGAATTGAAATTTTTTTCAGTGAGGAAAGAACACATGTGTCTTTTAACCTCTCTAGAATAATATTCTTGTAAGTTGTTTGGTGTTATTCTGTTATGAGATGAAAGAGTTTGGCCAATAAAAAATATTATGTCATATTGTTCTCCTGGAATGCAGTTTAATTATTATGCTTGTAATTTTTCCTCCTGTCACATGGGAAATTTTAAAACCGTTCAAAACTCAACATTCATATCCTTATCTGAATAGAACAGGCAAAGTTGGAGGACAAGGTAAACAGATCAGGGACAAAAACAAGGGAACACCTAAGATGGAATCTTTGGAACATGCATTGTTATATCTGCCCTCCGAGTGGCTTAACTCAGGGGCAGTCACCGCCAAAAAAGTTGCACATAGGTGCATCTAGCTTTAAGGTTTCCTCAGTGTTGGTCCATCCCCTGGCTTTCCACAATAGTCACTACAGGTCTTAATGGGCTTGGCTTGTAAGGAGTTCTCCAACCTTCCTTAACCTTCCCATCAATCATCAACACAATCGTGGTATACAATCTCAGGACTCTGCTCCCAGTGAGATGTTCCCAATCAGAGAGGAAATTAATGACTCTTTGGAAATTCAAGGGTAAAGGACACATGTTGGTTCACAGTGTTAGTGCTCCAAAGGAATTTTTCCCTAATAGAAGACAATGCTTTATCACATAAAAATAACTTGCAATGTTGGAATTTCAAACACAATGGCAGGTGTTCAAACTGTCCATCTCGGAGTTTTAGAAATCCTACCGTGTAGACTCTCATCTGTAAATAAAACCGATCTTAATTCTTATCCATTAAAAGCAATCAGAAAAAAATGAAGTCCTGCATTCTGGCACCCTCATAAAGCTCTAGATTTTTCCTTGACAACAGAAAAATATTCATGTATACATTGTGCTTAACCCTACGTCACCCACATTCACCTTAAATACAAAGCTCATGTACACAGACCAAACGAGTCTTCCAGGTATTCCCTTTTTGAAGTCTGCCATCTCTGCTTTGTAGTAACACAGTGTTATATTTTAGGATTGCTTTGGAAAGACTGAGGCCCAAGAGAGCGGTGTTCCAGCTCTGACTCTCCCATTTATTAACCATGTGACTCTGCACTAGTCAGTGCACATTTCAAGTTTGGCTTTCCCAACTGTGAAATGAATGAAACATTCTCTCCTACCATTTCCTCGTTTGTCACTGATCCATTTGTCCAGTGTTACAACAATACAAACATCATCGGACACCTTGAGGTCTTTGTAGTAGATTCCCTCCTTCCAAAAGAAAGAACCACCGAAGTTTCACCACCACACAGAAACTCTGTACTTAGTTAACTATATACCAACATTTAGGCTGGATGATGTGTGGCACAGAAATGCCCCCAGATCCTCCTCCAAACTCCCAGAGTACTTTATTATACCTCCTATTTCTGTGAGATGTAGAAAAGGGGAGGATGAAATGAGGACCCAGGAATCTTACATCTCACTTTCTGCTCTAAACAATAATTACCATGATTTCTGAAGAAAGCAGAAAAAATGAGCAGTCTGCCACTCACGCCATGGTTCTCAACAGTTTGCCATAAGACACATTTGAAGATCTTTCTCATTCCTTTCCTGCCAACACAAGAATAGGGGGCAGATCAGCGGTGAGGGATATCACAGGAATTTGCTTTCTCTGTCTTAAGAAGAGCCATTCTGTTTCTTGCCTGAAGTTTAACTTGATTATGCATTCATTAAAGACGAGTGATGGCAATGATTAAACAAAAACATCTTTAAAATGCAGAGTTCATTTCAGCCCATTTGGTTTTGTTACACACAAATTGGATTTGCATTGCATCCTGCACAGCAGGTACTCCACTTGAAATCAAAGACAGATGCTTTTATGGGATTAAAAAGAAAACCTAGGGGGAGGGGGAGAGGGGTAGATATTGAGATATTTTGCATTTCGGTAATAATGACTCCAAAATGAAATAGTGATCGCATTGCCGCTCTATCCGGATAAGTGTTTGGGCTATAATTAAAAGGAAACAGGAACCCCCCCATCATAACTTGAATCGTTGTCATAGAAGAACATTTAATTTGCAGGGGAAAATGATTTTTCCCATAAATGTCTAATAATACCTTAGCATATTTGAAATTTAATCATAAGTGGCTTAGAATTAAACCATTTGAATTATTACTGAAACATTTCAAGTGGTGACATTAAATGCTTTGTTTGAAATTAGCCATTAATTCAAAAGTCTTCTCTAGAGCTGCTGTGAGAGTTTAACTCCTTGTCTGTAAACAGAAGTCCCTGGTTCCCACACTATATAATTAATGGGCATACCTCTAGAACATTCACATCACTGGCTATTTACTCTGGCACCTCCAGTTAAATTACACTGGACACTATAGTTTTATAATTGATATCATTTGCCATTTTAAAATTGTATATATTTGTCAGCTTATTGGACTTCTGTTGGGAATGCTGTCTGAGTAAAAAAATGTCAGGCTGGCAGAGCCCCAGTGTGGCTTGCCTTTCCATTAGTTCTGAGAATCTTTGTACAGCGAATATGGTTAATCTCTTATACTGTCTTGAAGAGTGTCTGACTCTGTCAGGCTTATATCACCATTTCTCCTCTATTTGATGATTGCATCTTGTGGTAGATTGATTGCACAGATGGCCCCAATCACTGGCCGCCCTTGTTTCTATGCTCTTTGCAATGCGAATTTGTAGATCTTCCCATGAAAAGATGGAATCTGTTTCCCCAAGTCTTGAATCTGCGCTGGCCTTGTGATTCGCTTTGGTCAATAGAATTTGGTGAAAAGGACGATGTTCTAAGCCTAGACTCTGGAGTCTTTCTCTTGAACCCCTGATTCCGCAGTGAAAACAAGCCCAGGCTTGTCTGATGAAAAATGAGAGATATGTGGCCCAGTCACCTGCAGCTCCTGCCAAAACCCAACTACATCCAGAAGCAGAGCTCCCTACCCAAGACAAAGCTCACCGGAACTGAGACAAGAACTGCCTTAGCTGAGTCCAAGACAAAGAAAATCATTAATTTGGAGGTGCTTAGTAACACAGCCATGGGTAACGATACACATCTGGATCAGATTTTTTTTACATAGTATTTAACTTGGACTTTAAATGATGAGGACGTTTCCAACGTTTCACACAATGTTTATGTCATAGTATGCATTCTATAAGTATTTACTAATTCATACTTCAGTGGAGATTTCTCTATTTTATTTTATTTTATTAAAGATTTTATTTATTTATTTGAGAGAGAGCACGAATGGTGGGGAGGGGCAGAGGGAGAAGGAGAAGCAGGAAGCCCCACATGGGACTCGATCCCAGGACCCTGGGATCATGACCTGAGCTGAAGGCAGACGCTTAACCAACTGAGCCACCCAGGCACCCCAGATTTCTCTATTTTAGACTGTTAGTCAACATGTTCTAATAAACTATCATAGCATGTAACTATTCCCTTTTGCACAATGCTTGGGAAAACACAGAAAGAGGTATTGTGTCCCACTCTTTTTTTCACTGAGAATATCACACATGAAAAGTGACCCAGGAACAATGGATCAAGGACTTGGAGAAAAAAAGTCAGTCTCATGTACAAGCATTTTAACCAGCCTGAGTAGTCATGTGAAACCATACCCAGATGGGCTTACTGTTTCAAAATCTTCATGGAAGAGAATTCCACACTCAAGGATGGATGTCATTTTCCAATGATCTGTAAGCCTCTAAAAAGAAGGATATTTCCCAATATGCTGAATCTATGGAAACACGAAATTGGAAGAAATTTTACAGATCATCTGGCCCAGCCTCCTACTTCACACAGAACTCTCCACCTCAGTCCCCCCAGAAAGGTAATAACTGTAATTAGTAACTAACATTTAATTTACACTTACCAAGTGCTAGATCCTGTTCTAAGTACCATCTGTGCATTAGTATTATAAGGTAAGAGCCATTTGTAAGTTGGGGAAAATGAGCTCCAGAAGATGAAGCCACATGTCCAAAGTCGTGTAGCTAGTACATGGCAGAGATGGAATTCAAACTCTAGAGCCTACTCCTTTTTTTTTTAAGATTTTATTTATTTATTTGACACAGAGAGAGAGACAGCAAGAGAGGGAACACAAGCAGAGGAAGTGAGAGAAGGAGAAGCAGGTTTCCCGCGGAGCAGGGAGCCCGATGCAGAGCTCGATCCCAGGACCCTGGGATCATGACCTGAGCCGAAGGCAGACACTTAACAACTGAGCCACCCAGGCACCCCTAAAGCCTATTCTCTTAACTATGAACTGGTACCCCATGTTAGTTAACAGCTAGAGCTATTCATTGAAGATTGAGCTACCCTGTGGTGAGATGAGTTCTCTCCCTTCCCCAGAAATACTCCAGCAGAAGCAAAACATCTGAAAATTATATAACGTAATGGTTCAAACCCAAACCTCCCACACTGTAATTTCTACCCATTGGCTTTGTTTCCAGCCTTGAGAGCTGCAAATAAAAATTCTGTATTTTTTTCTACATGACAGACTTTCAAATATTTCACCTTTCTCTTTTCATTCTTCTTCCAACATACTTTTCATGTTCTTCACTAACCTGGTCAGCCTCCTAATGAAATCTCTACAGCCTCCCCGTTCCCTACCTTGCCATTTTAGTGCAGAGACTATTATCTTTGCAGCCTAAGATAACATCTAGTTTTTATGCTGTGGTTGCTTGGTGTGTGGTTGATTGATTAGGTGATTTTAACTAGAAAAATTAACTCTGAAAATATATCAAACATTAAACTATTAAAGCTACAAATACTTTTCAAGCCATCCTATAAACATTTGGTACATTTGTGTTCTTTGCCTAAATCTAAGATCTCAGTTAGTACTCAGAAAGGTACATAAGTCAAGTCCATTACCAGATTCAGAACAATTTTATTGTTAGCCTATCATAAACATACAGAACCCAGAAGATGGTATGAATCCATTACTCTATTTTTCTGGACAGATTGCCTTCTAATTCATTCAGAGTCTGCCTCAGAAAGGTGTTCAGCATCACTTCCTACTACTGGCCCACTTCCAAGTTTCCACCTTCATTTTGGTGGTCCATCTGTACCCGAGGTCATAACACTCATGTGCTTAGTATGGATACAGCACCAATGCATAGTAAAGGATGTCTTCCAGATTCTTCAAAATGAAGCATCTAAAGGTAAATAATATGATCAATTAATCTTCGACAAAGAAGGAAAGAATATCCAATGGGAAAAAGACAGTGTCTTTAACAAATGGTGTTGGACAAACTGATTAGCAACATGCAAAAGAATGAAACGGAACTACCTTCTTACACCATACACAAAAATAAATTCAAAATGAATCAAAGACCTAAATGTCAGACCAGAAACCATAAAAATTCTAGAAGAGAGCACCAGCAGAAATGTCTCTGACATCAGCCCTAGCAACATTTTTTTAGATGTTTCCTGAGGCAAGGGAAACAAAAGCAAACACACTATTGGGACTACATCAGAATAAAAAGTGTCTTTACAGTGAAGGGAACAATCAACAAAACTAACAGGCAACCTACCAAATGGGAGAAGATAGTTGCAAATGACATATCCAATAAAGGGTTAGTATCCAAAATACATAAAGAACTTATACAACTCAACATCCTTAAAATAAACGATCCAATTAAAAAATTAACAGAGGGGCACCTGGGTGGCTCAGATGGTTAAGTGTCTGACTCTTGGTTTCGGCTCAGGTCATGATCTCAGGGTCATGAGATCAAGCCCCACAACAGGCTCCCTGCTCAGTAGGGAGTCTGTTCGAGACTCCCTTCCTCTGTCCCTCCCTGCTGCTCATGCATGCATGCTCTCTCTCTCTCTCTCAAATAAATAAATCTTTTTTAAAAATCAGCAGAAAACACAGACATTTCTCCAAAACAGTCATCCAGATGGCCAGTGGACACATGAAAAGATACTCAACATCACTCATCATCAGGGCAATGCAAATCAAAACTACAATGAGTATCACCTCACACTTGTCAGAATGGCTAAAATCAAAAACATAAGAAACAACAAGTGTTGACACGAATGTAGAGAAAAAGGAGCCCTCTTGCTCTCTTTGTGGGAATGCAAACTGGGGCAACCCCTGTAGAAAACAGTATGGAGATCCCTCAAAAAGTTAAAAACAAAACTACCCTGCAATCCAGTAATCACACTATTGGGTATTTACCAAAAAAATACAAAAACACTAAATCAAAGGGATACATGTACACCTATGTTTATAGAAGCATTATTTACAATGGCCAAACTATGGAAGCAGCCTGTGTCCATTGATAGATGAATGGATAAAAAGGTTGTAATACACACACAAACACACATACATACATATATACATACATGATGGGGATTAAGGAGTGCACCTGTTGTGATGAGCACTGGGTGATGTGTGGAATTTGTCAAATCACTGTATTATACATCTGAAGCTAATAATAAACTGTATGTTAACTATACCGGAATAATATAAAATTTCAAAAGGACAAATAAACTTTTTTCTTGCTAATGTTGACTAACTCTCAGTGAAGAACTTAAATATTGTTATGTTAATGAAGTATCTGCTTCTTCATTTGTGTGGGGTTTTATTTGTTTGTTTGTTTTACCAAAGTCTGTCTATAATTGCTGGCACTTTATAATGATCATAGCTTATATTCTTATGCTTCATTCAGAGTGTCCTGATTTCTGTCACGTGGATTATTTTTGTCTGTTCTAGAATTTCACTTAAATGGAAATATACAGTACAAATTCTTTCATGTCTGTTTTCTTTTTCTCAGCATTATCTCTTAAGATTCATCAATGTTACTGTATGAGTGGTTTATTCCTTTTGGTTGTTGAGTACTAGCCCATTGTATGCCTATCACAAAATTATTTTTCCATTCACCTGTGGAGAGATATTTGAGTACTTTCCAGTTTGGGTTTGTTATCGAAAAAGCTACTATGAGCATTTATGATGAACATTTTTTGGACATCTGTTTTTATTTCTCTTGGACATAGACCTAGGAGGGGGATTTTAGGGTATATGGTAAGCGTACATTTAACCTTATAAAAAACCGTCAAACTGTTTTCCAAAGTGATTGTACCATTTTACATTCCCGCCAGCAAAATAAGAGGTTGGGGTTTTTTGGTTGTTTTTATTTTTGTTTCCTGGTTTTATTTTTCCTGTTGCTGCACATCCTCACCAACACTAGGAATTATCAGTCTTTTTATCAGTCTTTACCACCCATTTTAACCACTGGCATGGGTGCGAAATCATATTCATTTTGGTTTTATTTTGAATTTCCCTACTACATAACAATGTTCAGCATCTTTTCACATGTTTATTGGCCATTATACATCTTCTTGCTAAAAAAGAAAATGTTTTTGTTCAAATCTTTTGCTCATTTTTGAGGGTTGTTTGTCTCTTAGTGAGTTGTAAGAGGAATTGATCGATTCTGGATTCAAGTTCTTTGTTAGATACTGCAAATATTTTCCCTCTTTTCATTGCTTTCCTCTTCATTCACTCAATGGTGTCTTTTGAAGAGCAGAAGCTTTTAATTTTGATGTGGTCCAATTTATTAAATATTTTCTTGTATGCTTTTTGTGTCCTAAGAAATCTTTGTCTACCCAATGTTTAAAAGATTTTTTTTCTATGTTTTCTTCTAGGTGTTTTACAGCTTTACCAATTGTCTTTAGATCTATGCTCCATCTCCAGTTTATTTTAGTATATGTTGTGAAATAAGGGCAGAGTTTCATGTTTCCCGCCCCCCCATACAGATAGCCACTCTTTCCAGCACCATTTGTTAAAAAGACTGCCTTTTTCCCCATTGAATTATCTTGGCACCTTTGTCAAAAATCAATTGATAATATATGTCTAGACTCTATGCTGCTCCATTGATCTATATGGCCTTATGCCAAGATGACAATGTGTTGGTTACTACAGTTTTATAGTAAGTGTTAAAATCAGGTAGTGTAAGTTTTCCATCTTCCTTTCTCTTTTTCAAAATTGTTTTTGTCTATTCCAGATCCTTTGCATCTCCTTATAAATTTTAGAAACAATTTGTCATTTTCTTCAAAAAAATCATACTCAAAATAAGATTTTTTATTAACATTGGATTGACTCTATATTAATCAATTTGAGAAGAATTACTCTTAACTACATTAAATCTTCCAATCTATAAATGTGATACATCTTTCCTCTTATTCAGGTTTTCTTTAATTTCTTTTATCAGTGTTCTTTAGTTGTTACCAGACAGGTCTAGCCCATTTTTCAGCAAATTTTGTCTAAGTATTTCAGGAATTACTAACTACATTTTTCAAATGAGAGAATAAGATGATCAGAGAGAGAAGTTATGTAGTTCATTCAAAGTCACAGATCTAGTTGGGTCCCTGGGTGGCTCAGTCAGTTAAGTCTGCCTTCAGCTCAGGTCACTGCCCCGCTAGACATTCTGATAACTAATTAGAGAGAGAAGAGTGAGCCGGATGGGTTACAAAGCTCCCAAGATGTTTCTGTTATATCCTGCTGGTCAAGAACTACTGAGGAAGGTCAACATGGCCAATTTCAGCTGGCGGCCTTTGAAGCCCATCCTACTTGGTTTCTAAAAAGCTTAGGCCAGGAGAGAAAGAGTCTGGTGTGACTGGAGAGCCAGAGAGATCCCATACTACCAGAAGCAGTATAGGATCTGTCTGGCTCTCCAGTCACAACACAAAAATAGATGTTGTGAGATATTGGTCTCACCTAAGCTTCCATTCTTTTTTTTCTAATTTTTTATTGTTATTTTAATCACCATACATTACATCATTAGTTCTTGATGTAGTGTTCCATGATTCATTGTGCATAACACCCAGTGCTCCATGCAGAATGTGCCCTCTTTAATACCCATCACCAGGCTAACCCATCCCCCCACCCCCCACCACCTAGAACCCTCAGTTTGTTTTTCAGAGTCCATCGTCTCTCATGGTTCGTCTCCCCCTCTGACTTACTCCCCTTCATTCTTCCCCTCCTGCTATCTTCTTCTTTTTCTTTTTTCTTAACATATGTTGCATTATTTGTTTCAGAAGTACAGATCCGTGATTCAACAGTCTTGCACAATTCACAGTGCTCACCATAGCACATACCCTCCCCAATGTCTATCACCCAGCCACCCCATCCCTCCCACCCCCCACCACTCCAGCAACCCTCAGTTTGTTTCCTGAGATTAAGAATTCCTCATATCAGTGAGGTCATATGATAAATGTCTTTCTCTGATTGACTTATTGCGCTCAGCATAACACCCTCCAGTTCCATCCACGTCCTTGCAAATGGCAAGATCTCCTTCCCTTTGATGGCTGCATAATATTCCATTGTGTATATATACCACCTCTTCTTTATCCATTCATTTGTCGATGGACATCTTTACTCTTTCCACAGTTTGGCTATTGTCGACATTGCTGCTATAAACATTGGGGTGCATGTACCCCTTCGGGTCCCTACATTTGTATCTTTGTGGTAAATACCCAGTAGTGCAATTGCTGGATCGTATGGTAGCTCTACTTTCAACTGTTTGAGGAACCTCCATACTGTTTTCCAGAGTGGTTGCACCAGCTTGCATTTCCACCAACAGTGTAGGAGGGTTCCCCTTTCTCCACATCCCCGCCAACATCTGTCGTTTCCTGACTTGTTAATTTTAGCCATTCTGACAGGTGTGAGGTTTTGATTTGGATTTCCCTGATCCCGAGCGATGGTTGAGCACTTTTTAATGTGTCTGTTGGCCATTTGGATGTCTCCTTTGGAAACATGTCTGTTCATGTCTTCTGCCCATTTCTTGATTGGATTATTTGTTCTTTGGGTGTTGAGTTTGATATGTTCTTTATACATACTAGCCCTTTATCTGATATGTCATTTGCAAATTTTTTCTCCCATTCTGTCAGTTGTTTTTGGTTTTGTGGACTATTTCTTTTGCTGTGCAAAAGCTTTTTATCTTGATGAAATCTCAATAGTTCATTTTTGCCCTTGCTTCCCTTGCCTTTGGCGATGTTTCTAGGAAGAAGTTGCTGCGGCTGAGGTCGAAGAGGTTGCTGCCTGTGTTCTCCTTTAGGATTTTGATGGACTCCTGTCCCACGTTTAGGTCTTTCAACCATTTGGAGTCTATTTTTGTGTGTGGTGTAAGGAAATGGTCCAGTTTCATTCTTCTGCATGTGGCTGTCCAATTTTCCCAACACCATTTGTTGAAGAGACTGTCTTTTTTCCATTGGACATTCTTTCCTGCTTTGTCAAAATTAGTTGACCATAGAGTGGAGGGTCCATTTCTGGGCTCTCGATTCTGTTCCATTGATCTATGTGTCTGTTTTTGTGCCAGTATCATACTGTCTTGATGATGACAGCTTTGTAATAGAGCTGGAAGTCCGGAATTGTGATGCCGCCAGCTTTGCTTTTCTTTTTCGACATTCCTCTGGCTATTCGGGGTCTCTTCTGGTTCCATACAAATTTTAGGATTATTTGTTCCATTTCTTTGAAAAAAGTGCATGGTATTTTGATGGGGATTGCATTGAATGTGTAGATTGCTCTAGGTAGCATTGACATCTTCACAATGTTTGTTTTCCAATCTATGAGCATGGAACGTTTCTCCATTTCTTTGTGTCTTCTTCAATTTCTTTCATGAGTATTTTATAGTTTTCTGAGTACAGATTCTTTGCCTCTTTGGTTAAATTTATTCCTAGGTATCTTATGGTTTTGGGTGCAATTGTAAATGGGATCAACACCTTGATTTGTCTCTCTTCTGTCTTGTTGTTGGTGTATAGGAATGCCACTGATTTCTATGCATTGATTTTATATCCTGCTACTTTACTGAATTCCTGTATGAGTTCTAGCCATTTTGGGGTGGAGTCATTTAGTGCCATACAGCATCATATCATCTGCAAAGAGTGAGAATTTGACTTCCTCTTTGCCAATTTGGATGCCTTTGATTTCTTTTTGTTGTCTGATTGCTGTGGCTAGGACTTCTAATACTATGTTGAATAGCAGTGGTGATAGTGGACATCCCTGCCGCGTTCCTGACTTTAGGAGAAAAGCTCTCAGCTTTTCCCCATTGAGAATGATATTGGCTGGAGGTTTTTCATAGATGGCTTTTATGATATTGAGGTATGTACCCTCTATCCCTATACGCTGAAGAGTTTTGATCAAGAAAGGATGCTGTTCTTTATCAAATGCTTTTTCTGCATCTACTGAGAAGATCATATGATTCTTGTTCTTTCTTTTGTTAATGTATTGTATCACGTTGATTGATTTGCAGATGTTGAACCAACCTTGCAGCTCAGGGATAAATCCCACTTGGTCATGGTGAATAATGCTTTTAATGTACTGTTGGATCCTATTGGCTAGTATTTTGGTGAGAATTTTTGCATCCATGTTCATCAAGGATATTGGTCTGTAATTCTCCTTTTTGATGGGGTCTTTGTCTGGTTTTGGGATCAAGGTAATGGTGGCCTCATAAAATGAGTTTGGAAGTTTTCCTTCCATTTCTATTTTTGGGAACAGTTTCAGGAGAATAGGTATTAATTCTTCTTTAAATGTCTGATAGAATTCCCCTGGGAAGCCATCTGGCCCTGGGCTTTTGTTTGTTGGGAGATTTTTGATGACTGCTTCAATTTCCTTAGTGGTTATAGGTCTGTTCAGGTTTTCTATTTCTTCCTGGTTCAATTTTGGTAGTTGATACATCTCTAGGAATGCATCCATTTCTTCCAGGTTATCTAATTTGCTGGCATAGAGTTGCTCATAATACGTTCTTATAATTGTTTGTATTTCTTTGGTGTTGGTTGTGATCTCTCCTCTTTCATTCATGATTTTGTTGATTCGGGTCATTTCTCTTTTCTTTTTCATAAGTCTGGCCAGGGGTTTATCAATCTTGTTAATTCTTTCAAAGAACCAGCTCCTAGTTTCGTTGATCTGTTCTACTGTTCTTTTGGTGTCTATTTCATTGATTTCTGCTCTGATCTTTATTATTTCTCTTCTCCTGCTGGGTTTAGGCTTTATTTGCTGTTCTTTCTCCAGCTCCTTTAGGTGTAGGGTTAGGTTGTGTATTTGAGACCTTTCTTGTTTCTTGAGAAAGGCTTGTATTGCTATATGCTTTCCTCTTAGGCCTGCCTTTGCTGCATCCCAAAGATTTTGAACAGTTGTGTTTTCATTTTCATTGGTTTCCATGAATTTTTTTAATTCTTCTTTAATTTCCTGGTTGACCCATTCATTCTTTAGTAGGATGCTCTTTAGCCTCCATGTATTTGAGTTCTTTCCGACTTTCCTCTTGTGATTGAGTTCTAGTTTCAAAGCATTGTGGTCTGAAAATATGCAGGGAATAATGCCAATCTTTTGGTACCGGTTGAGACCTGATTTGTGACCTAGGATGTGATCAATTCTGGAGAATGTTCCATGGGCACTAGAGAAGAATGTGTATTCTGTTGCTTTGGGATGGAATGTTCTGAATATATCTGTGAAGTCCATTTGGCCCAGTGTGTCATTTAAAGTCTTTATTTCCTTGTTGATCTTTTGCTTAGATGATCTGTCCATTTCAGTCAAGGGGGTGTTAAAGTCCCCCACTATTATTGTATTGCTGTCAATGTGTTTCTTCGCTTTTGTTATTAATTGCCTTAGATAATTGGCTGCTCCCATGTTAGGGGCATAGATATTTACAATTGTTAGATCTTCTTGTTGGATAGACCCTTTAAGTAGGATATAGTGTCCTTCCTCATCTCTTATTGCAGTCTTCGATTTAAAATCTAATTTGTCTATTATAAGGATTGCCACCCCAGCTTTCTTTTGGTGTCCATTAGCATGGTAAATGGTTTTCCACCCCCTCACTTTCAATGTGGGGGTGTCTCTGGGTCTAAAATGAATCTCTTGCAGACAGCATATGGATGGGTCTTGTTTTTGAATCCAATCTGATAGCCTGTGTCTTTTGATTGGGGCATTTAGCCCATTTACTTTCAGGGTAACTATTGAAAGGTATGAATTTAGTGCCATTGTATTGCCTGTAAGGTGACTGTTACTGTATATTGTCTCTGTTCCTTTCTGCTCTGTGCTGCTTTTAGGCTCTCTCTTTGCTTAGAGGACCCCTTTCAATATTTCTTGGAGGGCTGGTTTCGTGTTTGCAAATTCCTTTAGTTTTTGTTGGTCCTGGAAGCTTTTTATCTCTCCTTCTATTTTCAATGATAGCCTAGCTGGATATAGTATTCCTGGCTGCATAGTTTTCGCATTTAGTGCTCTGAATATATCATGCCAGTCCTTTCTGGCCTGCCAGGTCTCTGTGGATAGGTCTGTTGCCAATCTAATATTTCTACCATTGTTGGTTACAGATCTCTTCTCCCGAGCTGCTTTCAGGATTTTCTCTTTGTCTCTGAGACTCGTAAGTTTTACTATTAGATGTCGGGGTGTTGACCTATTTTTATTGATATTGAGAGGGGTTCTCTGTGCCTCCTGGATTTTGATGCCTGTTTCCTTCCTCACATTAGGGAAGTTCTCTGCCATTATTTGCTCCAATATACCTTCTGCCTCTCTTTCTCTTTCTTCTTCTTCTGGGATCTCAATTATTCTAATGTTGTTTCGTCTTATTGTATCGCTTATCTCTCGAATTCTGCCCTCGTGATCCTGTAGTTGTTTCTCTCTCTTTTTCTCAGCCTCTTTATTTTCCATCATTTGGTCTTCTATATCGCTGATTCTCTCTTCTGCTTCATTTATCCTAGCAGTTAGTGCCCCCATTTTCTATTGCACCTCATTAATAGCTGAAATCACGACTTGGTTAGATTTTAGTTCTTTTATTTCTCCAGAAAGGGTTTCTTTAATAACTTCCATGCTTTTTTCAAGCCCAGCTAGTATCTTTAAAGTCATGATTCTGAACTCTAGGTCCGACATCGTACTAATGTCCGTATTGAGTAGGTCCCTGGCTGACGGTACTATCTCTTGTTCTTTTTGCTGAGGTGATTTTTTTGTCTTGTCATTTTGTCCAGAGGAGAATAGATGAATGAGAGAACAAAATGCTAACAGGTTAACAACGCCCCAGCAAATATACTCTATACAAATCAGAAAAGCCCTGAAACCAGGGGAAAAGAAAGGGAAAGAAAGAAAAAAGAGAGAGAAAAGAAAGAAAGAAAAAAAAAACAAAAAGAAAAAGATAAAAACAAAAACAGAACAATACAAAAAAACCGAATATGATCAAATATGATCAGGCTAGTGCATAGATCAGTGCCACACACTAGATTTTGGGCGTATTTTGGTGTGTTAGAAAAAAGTGCCTCCTAAAATTTTAAAGGAAGAAAGACTTATATATGTACAAAATAAGGGTTGATACAATGAAGGGATGGAAGATGACTGTAAAGATGAAAATTATAAAAGATTTTATAAAAGGAATTGATACGATAAGAAGTTGTTTGAAGAAAGAAAGAAGAAGATTTTTTAAAAAAAGGGGAGAGAATGTGATCAGGCAGGAGACTAGAACAAAGCCATACACTAATGATTTAGGGTATATTTTGATCTGTTAGAAGAAACTGTATCTCAAAATTTTAAAGAGAGAACAACTTATATATATATATGCCAAAAATAAGGGTAACTACTATGAAAGGATAAAATATGACTCTAAAAACGAAAAATAAAAAATGTTTTTTTAAAAAAGGGATTGATAAGATGTTGGTTGAAAAAGGGAAAAAGAAAAATTTTTAAAAAAAGTTAAAAAAATTAACTTTGAAAAACTAATGAATCATGGTAAAAAAAGCCATGAATTCTATGTGCAGTATTCCCCTAGCGCTGGAGTTCTCCTGTTCTCCTTGATGGGTAAACTTGGTCTTGGCTTGCTGGCTGTTCGTGCTGATCTACTGGGGGAGGGGCCTGTTGCCGTGGTTCCCAAATGTCTTTGCGGGAGGCGGAATTGCCCCACCTTTGTCGGTCCGGGCTAAGCAAGCTGCTCGGGTTTGCTCTCAGGAGCTTTTGTTCCCGTCAAGCTCTGGTACAGCTTTGGAGGACCAAGGTGAAAATGGTGGCCTCCCAATCTCCACTTGGAGGGCTGAGAACTCGGGGCCCCGCTCCTCAGCGCGCCCCCAGAGAAAAGCAGTCACTCCTGTCTCCCTGGTCTCTGGCCGCACTCCGTGCTCACCTGGCCTGTGACTGAGCGTTTCTATCTCTGGCACCCGACCCCGTGTGGAGTCTCCAAACCCAGCAGATCCCTGCGGTGCACTCCCGCACCGCTCCTCCCGGGGGAGGAAGGGGAGTCTCCCCAGCTCTGCCGCTTGTTGGGTCCCTGCTGGAGGAGCAGTGGCCCGACTGGGCCGCAGATCACAGTTTATGGCAACCCCGAGCTGAGAGCCCACACCTCGGCTCCATCTCTGCAGCCAGCTTCCCCGCTCCAATACCTGGGAGCTCTGCCACACTCAGGCACCCCCAGTCTTTCTGTGACCCCGAGGGTCCTGAGACCACACTGTCCCGCGAGGGTTCCGCCCCCAGCTTAGCCACTGGGGCAACTTCCCTCAGCGGAGCCGACTTCTAGAAGATCCGATTTTCTGCTCCGCAGCTCTATCACTTGCCAGAAGCGGCCGATGGAGGCCCCCTCCCCCGCCGTCTATCCTCCTGAATATCGCCTCGGATTCACTTCTCCGCATGTCCTACCTTCCAGTAAGCGGTCGCTTCTCTGTTCAGAGAGTTGTTGCTACTCTCTTCTTCGATCTCCTGTTGAGTTCGTAGGTGTTCAGAATGGTTTGATCCCTATTCAGCTGAATTCCTGAGACCAGACGAAATCCAGGTCTCCTACTCTTCCGCCGTCTAGCTCCACCACCCTAAGCTTCCATTCTATGAACAAGTTTATAGTCATTAAAGATGAGACACGCAATTTAATTTTAAATACAAGTTATGTTTTAAAATCTAACAATTATTTAATTTGTTTCACTTCACTCATTCCACTTTAATCTTCCCTTCCACTTTTCCCTTCTGTCTCTCCTTCCTTTAATAAGCTAAATATTTAGTTTTGAAATATAAAGTTCAAAGAGTATGAAGAATGGAGAAGCTAACAAGAAAAAGAAATGGGATAGTGTACAGCAGATTAGATGTGCCACATGCTTTGTGGAGAGAAAAGAGGACCACGGTCATGGGCAACAAGTCAGCAAGGAGCCATGCTCAGGAACTTCCCTGCCTAAAGAGTTTTGCCCTGATGTGCTGGTCATAGAATACAGCAGAGGGATCTAGCAGCATGAAAAAGAAATGGGTTTAGTAGTGAAATCTGCATATGTCTATTAGAGAGGAAAGAAATGGCAGCAATTCATGAAGTAGCTATTTGAATGGAAAGCAAACTTTTAGTTGATATTTTTACTAGAATACTAATAATTATCAAATGTACTTTATCTAGTCTAGCAGGGACAAATACTGCCCTTGGAGCTGTATCAATGAAAAGGGAGAATAAGGTCATGTTTATTGCTTTCAAGGAGTTTTTCACTTCATAAGGAAGAAAACACACATACGTAAAAAACCAATTCAAGGCATCCTATAGTAAATGCTGTTGACTATTCAGAAACAATTCCTGCTTCCCCAGTCCGCTCTGCACAGCCCCCTCATATCCTGGGACCCTGACATAAAGGGTTAATCATCTTATACGAAGTGACATGTGATGTGGATTCACAGGAGCTAAGTCAATTTATTTGTAATACGGCCTTGGACTAGTGACTTGATTCATCTGAATGTATGGTTTTGTCTGTAAAATGGAATGAGAGTAAGTGCTTTACAACGTTTTAATGAGTATTAACAGAGATAACGGGGAATACTTGGTAAACTATCAACATATAGTTATTGGTCCTGGTGGTGGCCGTCCTTGTAGGCATAGTATCACAATCATCACCCCTGTCATCAAGCCCACTGTCTACGAGCCCAACCTCAATTCAATTACTTCTGTCTTCATATAGTTTTAGCAACATCCATGATAATGCTTTATCTATATACCCATCCAGCTCCTTAGCTCCCATTCAATGAAACTCCAAGCGTCATCAGAATACCACAACCAAAATTCAGATGCCTGAGGGGTGACTGCTAGGACCATTCATTGACCTTGGAACAGGTTTGCCTGTTGCTGGTCAGATTTAGAAACCCGTACCTTCAGTTACAACTACTTGGGATCTGCACTACCTCCAAGTCACAATACTTCCAGTCCCCTTTGGTTTACCCATCTATACGGGACACTTCTGTCTTGACCTCTGATTCTAATCACTGGTGTAATTTGCCTCAGGGCACCTGGCATTTTGCCATGACTAGCGTTCTTAATTTACCCATTCTAGAAAAGCTATATTGCTTTACTCCTGATAGAGCCACTTATTGTTAAATGTTCCTCTATAATGTAGAGTATTTGGATCATATTTACAATAATGACTAACATCTAAATAGCATTTCAGATAAGAAACACCACTTTCACATCCATCCTCATAACAACCTTATAAGAGAGATATTATTTTATGCCCACAGCGAGAAAAATTGAGACTGGAAAGGTTAAGTGAATTTTCCAGTATCCTACTATATATCTAAGCTAAAACTTAAAACCAGGGCTTCTGACTCCAGTGCCTATGAACTTATCATGCCCAAACTTCTATTTGGTAAAAGAATCCTTTATTTGCCAACTTGATCAAAATGCCCATTCATTTATTCATTCAGCAAACATTTGGTGAGGACCTATATACTATAAATACCTTTTCCTTCAAAGGTGCTCACAGTCTAGCAAGAATACAATTCTATAAACACAGGAGCAGTTTCTTATTCATCTTGGAATTATCAACTCCTGACACAGTATCTGGCACAGAGCATATTTATTGAGTGAATGAATGGTATATGAATGAATATATTAAAAATTAAATTACCTTTTAAGGCAAATGCTAATACAATGAGAAATTACTCTGTAAAGCACAAAGTGCTACATAAATTTTAAGCACTATAACTATAGTCAATTTTAGGTGGAATTTTAATTTCAATTAGAATGCCACAATGAGTTCTTAGATAATCTTAATAATGTCTTTTTTTATCCTATTTAACATTATTTCCTTCATACTCAACATACCATCAGTAGGAAGACTGTTTTAAGTCCCTACTTCAAGAGTTCTTTCATTCTCTGACCTGATTGCAATCACTTCAGCAAATTCACCCACACCCTGATTCTGTCATTGCCAAAATTCCCATATGGAAGGGGAGGAACCCTCTCAGAAGACTTGGCACAAATCCTTATAATAGCACTTATCACATTTTATTGTAATTATCTGTTGACATGTCTTTTTCACCCTCAAATCAATGCCACTTGATTATTCACCTACTAAAAGTTTTCAAGATCTCAAAACACAACTCAGAATTTTTTTAAGTGAAATTTTCTCCTTAAGAAATTAACCCCAAAGAAAGTGCCTTTATATTTAGAAAATATTTAAGAATGCTCCACCGTGTGATTCAGTTTCCTTAATACGTGCCTTTCACTAAAGTCTTAAATTAATATGTAATATCCTAAAATGAATATTCAATTTTTGAAACACACACAAGCTAATTTGAGAAGGTAGTTTTGAACTAGAAGGTCCTCTGCTTCCAGCTGATGGTAATGATGGCCAGGCTAATATGTTTCATTGTTAAAGGTCAGTCTACTCAGTTATTACTGAGTTGCTAGTTAAAATCAGTATCATGTGGCTAAGAATTCCACAAGGCACTTCTCAAACAGAAGTCATGAACCTTGTGCTGATTTTTGCTGTAAGATAAATTTAAAGTAGCTTCCTTTAGTTTAAGAAAAATATTGAAAGATTGGGTAAAATCCCTGTTTTAATAACAGATGGTCATTACTTCAAATCCATTTTCTTACGTGTTAAATTTGCTTATTATTTTATGTAGTATTTGTGTACACATGCTCAGAGACTCCAAATTTTGTTAGGATCTGATTGCTACTGTTGCCTCAGAAGAAGAGAAGTGGCAATATTTTGGAAGCTCAGTATCTGAAATAGTTGGAAAAGTTCCTAGAGTGATCTGTTACTGAGACCCTCGGAAGGCCAAGATTTTTCTGCTTTACATAAATATGCCACAAGCAGATGTTTAGAGTTTATGCTGTGTACTAGCACCACCAGACATTTGGATTTGCGTCAGGCTTAGGAGAGGGACAAGACCAGAAACAATATTTGACTCTCAGAACTGAGCTAAATAAGAGTGGGTTGTTAATTTTAGGTAAAACTTGGAACGACATATTACATAAGTTTCATTGTGCACTACCTATGTACTCTTTCTTTATAAAAACTCTAAAGCCTATCGCTTCAGTTCATTACTCCCCAAAATTATTTTCAGAAAAGGAATAGTAATTCCAGGCTATGATGTGGAGAAAGTTCATCTTAATGGCAAATACCATCACAGACGTAAAAGGTTCACAAACAAGTTACGGACAACATTTAGGGTAGGCATATTCTGTCAAAAGAATTCCAGCCACATTGGCAATAGTCAGTGACAGTGGTTACTCCTGATAGGCTCCTGTCGAAGGCAGGGTTGCTGAGAAATGACTGACACATTTCATCAAAGCTTCCACTCAGCTGCCTTAGCCAACTGTCGCTGGTAAATGACTTAATCTTTGCTAAACTTTCATGCCGCAAAAGCAGAGTAGTTGAAATGCACCCACATATAGACCTGAAACTCTAATGAGATCATTTGACATTCTGATTGATACAAAATCTACACTGTGTTTTGACTTGCCTGCCACCATTGATATGGTGTATTTCCAGTTTGAAAGGTTCCAAAGTGATAGTTATTTTACAATACATCCCGACTGTAACTGAGAACGAAGAAATGTGGAAATGAATTCGTTAATTGCCAGTTATTTGTTACAAGGTAAATTTTTAATCACATTTCATATGTACTATTTTTTTTTCTAAGGGAAAGTAATTGGTTAGGAGGACAGAGGGACATAAATATTTTATGTAATCTCCTAAAAATAAAGAGTCATGTGGGTTCTTTCATGAATGTGTGTTTATATGCCTTAGGTTGAGGGAATTTATTCATGAATGTTGAAATGCAAGATAATGCCAGTTTGCAACATCTGCCTAAGTCAATTTTGGATCTGCCACCGCCATCCTAAGACATCCGTGATTTTCCTACTAGGATTTCAGATTGGTTTGTATTTTATGGTAAACCCACACACTTCCCAGAGGTGTTAGTGTGGCTGTGACTTCTTCTGCTTCATGCCGATCTTTTCTACAAACCTATGTGGTAGTCTTCGTGAGCAGGGGTGGGAATCCAAATGAATTCTGGGCACCTCCACTATCCTGTGCTGCTAAAGTCAGGGAAATCCTATTATAACATTTACATATGAGGTGGGCAGAGAGGTCCGGCATCTGCATTCATGTACATTCCTACATTTCCACCACAGCTTGAAAAAGATAAATTGCTATTACCAGGAGAATTAAGAGGAAAATGCTTGGCTTATGTCATCGAAAGCTTCTTTACCAGGGGAAATCGGCCTAAGCTTGTTAGTCACCCAACATACTAAGACTCCGTGATCAAAAGCAACAACCTCCAAATTGCATTCTGCCAATCATTGTTTTCCCTTTGTTTTCCCTTCCACCTCAGAAGACATTGGTCCATCTGTTTCTGATTCCTTACAGTTAATTCCGCATGTTGGCACGCTCTCCCTCCCCTGCCTTCTTTCCCCTTCCCCCCTCCCACTCTCTTCCTCCTTCTCTCAGTCTTGAGAACCGATTTTCTTTAACTAGGAAATTTTATCTTGCCAGCAATCAGATCTCAAATACAGACATACACAAGTTTCAGTCGAAACTTTCAATACGTAAAATTTGAATTGCTTCTAAATTTGGCAAAATGCCTTGCTTTCTCCAAATTCATAAGACAGATGAGACACAAAAGTGAGATCTGAGATGCGGTCCTGCTATTTCAAATGCCATATTGATATAGTCATTATTTGTGCCAATAAGGCTCACTGTCATCTAATTTTAACCTGTTTCTGTGTTAATTATGCTGAATTTTTGTCTCTCCTCTCTTTTGATATATCATGTTCTTCGTCAAGTAGAAGCTAAGTTTGTGAACAACCGAAATCTTTCCAACAACTCACTGAGTGCCTGTCAGGTGCAAAATACTACTTGTTATCTTAGGCGGGGGTTGGGAAGTATTAAAAAATGAACCAGACATGCCTGGCATGTATTATGGGCTCAATAAAATGTGTGAAGAACAGAAAGAAGAAAAGGACAGCAAGCGAGAGGGAGGGAAGAAAGATAAAACTGTCTAATAATTCACTCCGTGTAAGAAAGTATATCCTCTGTCCCACCATTCCACTATAATTTCTTCAAAGCAGATCTTATTACCTGGTATTGTCTTGGTTACTTGTGTGGTTATCTTCCTCCTCAGCCAAAAAGTAAGGACAATGAAAACAAACTTGCTGGACTGGCTCACAGTTTCGGAAAAGTGTTTTTGCCTAGAAACTGGGACATGCCAAAGAAATGTGAAATTAAAGAGAGATGAATAAATCCCCTGCCTTTAGAAGGGCAAGAACACTTTTCCACTTTGCCCATTTAGCCCCAGTGAACAGACTTCCCAGTAATCAACTGCCCTGTGTCAACAAATTAACAGCTGAATTTGTCCCCACCTTGAGTGAGGGATTTTTTTTTTTTTAAATGAAGTCCAGCTTGGAAACGGATTGCTTTGGATTGGACTGCCCCTAGCAGGTTGCAGATGGGACCCCTATCCCTCCTTTTTTAGCTCTGCTTCTCCATCTACACCTTCCTCCCATTTCACATTTATTTGGGTCTTTCTTTTAATTCTTCTCCATTTAGCTTCCAAAAGTTCCCTCACCTCTTCCTGCCTCAGGAATTCTTACAGCTACTTTCTTGGAGTCTTATCTCCCTACTTTCCCACTCTGTTGTATGCCCCCCCTTTTTTTTTCATACACAGTTGATTTACCACAAACAGTAATCTACTTCCCCCTGGGGAAAGTGTGGTTGCCTCGGAGAACACACTGCTAAAATAATGGAAAGTTCATAGTTGATTATTTGTACTTAATTATAGTTCAGATACTCATGAAAATTTCTTTACTCCTCTTTGCAATTAGGCATAGTGATTAGAAAACCTTATATATCACTCTCCAGTTATCCTTTAAAAGCCCTCCTCTGCTTGACGGTGGTGTAATTGGCTCTTAATTTTATATTGCACAGGTAGATTAAAAAGAGGCAGCTTACCCTTGAGAGATCTGGATGAATAGATTAAAAAAAAAAAAAAAGCAGATAAAGGAATTAAGACCATACTGCCTGTCGCCCCAAATAGGTCTGGGGTCTCCTAATGATAACTAGATAAATAGCTCCAAACCAAACTTGAGCAAGTGCCTTTGGCACTGTTCCTGACTCGGCAAGCTCATTAATTACAGCCTCATTTATAGTCCTATAGGTGAAGAATGACGCTTATTATTATTATTTATTTATTTGCCTAAATAGGATCCTATATCTTGCTGAAAACTGTCATTTTGTAAAAATATTGCCATAGGGCGGGTCCCTACTGAGAAATGTAAGGCTTGTGCACTTCACACATCCTTGTGAAATGCAAGTGCCAGTGAACTCTGACAGGTTATAATTACTGGCAGGCAGTTGGCTGTCAGTTATGAGTAGGATTCTCGTGGGCTAAAATGCTTCATGCCTGAGATCTCTTCCTGTGTGGCCTTTAGCAGATACCTGAAGTTCCCCTGTTAGGCATTTACATGTTTAGGTCAATGATTCCCAGGAAGGTGGGAGTGGGGAGACATGGAGGCAGTGAGGGAGCAAGGTGAGATGAGAATCTTCATGTAGTTTGGAAAATATACGTAATAGTTCGTTGTTTGGTCGCACAGATACTAAAACTAAATCTCTTGGCTTTATCTTTCTGAGCTTAGAAAATACAGAAGACAAGAGCTGAAAGATACCAGAGTTTTGCATTGTTGAAGAGTAGCAGTTGAGGTGGCAAGTTGCTTTCTCCACGGTCCTAAGAGTAAACAGGGATGCCTCCAGGTAATTAGTTTATCCGCTTACTTTCTACAACAGGATCACGCGAGTAGAGCTTTATGAGGGCTTGAAGAGTGGCATAGCAGGATCATGTTTGCTCACACCTAGAACCTTCCCCCAGCTTTTCTTCAGTCCCACTCAGTCCTGTGATGCATTCCAGGGCCTCGGCCAACCGTTGGGCAGGTCACGCCCTGCACACCTCCAGAGAGTGTCACCCACCTGGACTGCATACAGTGTGTGGTGACCTTCATCCCACTTCTTTTTACTGTCCTCTCTTCCCTCTTTTTCCAGATGAGATTCCATGATTTGTTATCGTAATCACTCTCCGATGTACACCCTCCACGTTCTGGGCCCCTCTCCCTCTGCCTTGGCTTCACTTGGTTGTGCCCATTACTATTGTTTCCTTTCAGCTCCAAACCCACCCTTCTTTGTTTTGTTTTGCTTTGCTTTGTAATACCAGAGCTGGATTCTGCAGACCTCACTTCCTCTTTGCCGGCTACTCGCAGATGGGCTCTGCCCATTTTGGGTGCTGGAGGGAGACTGCAAGGCCAAGGAGAAAGAAGCGGCCTTTTCTTCTGGGGCTGTGTCTACCCCCAGACACAAGTGGATTGGCATGTTGCCGTCGAGGCAGCCTTCCTCACAGCGGCGCGGTGCACCAGCAGGTGTCGCTCTTCAGCACGCGACTGCAGTGGCCAGACGCCTCCCCAGAGACTGGACCCTCCCTCCTGCGTGGCCCTCCTCCAAGTTTCCAGATCCCGTCCCCTCTTCATGTTTCCTTCCTCCGCAGTCCTGGAAGGTACTCTCTGCAGTCGCTACCCTCTGTGTACCTTAGAGTTGCCCTTTTACCCCTTTTTAATAGTTAGCCATTGTTCACCTCGGTATTTATATTAAATTTTCCCTGCTCTGTTTCCTGGTGTGGTTTGCCTTCTGACTGGACCCTGAGCCCGTTGCAGGTTAAGCCAACTGTTGTCTACTTTGACCTGGAACCTCAAAGCTGAACAAAGCTGAAGAAAAACACTGAATTCTTTTTACTACCTCACTCTAAATCCATACCCACCAATATCAAGCAACAATTCTGCATTGGCTGCCTGCATGTACGCCCCTCATCTTCTAGGGGACTATTTCACATCTTCCTATCTCTCCTCAACCCCCAATGCCTTTCTCCTGGTCCTCACTCTCAGCTGATGACCCTGCTTCCTATGTTGATCAAGTAGAAGCCATCAGAAGAGAATGTCCACACACTTCTACTGTCATGTCTGTCAGCTTACTTACATCTAAATCCATTATTGTGTGCCTTTCCCTGTTACAATGAATGAATTTTTTTTTTTTTTTCATTTTTTCAGAGAGAGAGAGAGCTCGTGCAAGCAGCAGGGGGAGTGGTAGAGGGAGAGAGAGACAGGGAATCTTAAGCAGGCTCCCTCCCCAGCGTGGAGCCCAACACAGGGCTTGATCTCACGACCAAGAGATCATGGCCTGAGCCAAAATCAAGAGCCCAACGCTTAACTGACTGAGCCACCCAGGCACCCCAAACTTCATTCTTATTTAAGACCAAGATCCCACACTTGAACACTAGGTCTCATCTTCTAGGGTTACTCCAACAATTCTCTCTCTTATAGTCTTGATAGTTTTCTTTCTCTCCTGAACCATTCCTATCAACATAAAACCTGTCTGAATATCTCTCCCCTTACACGACCCCTCTCATGTTTCCACAGTCTCCCTCCAGTTACTACTCCAGTCACTTCTCCCCTTAACCAAGTGAGCCATCCAGGCGCCCTTTTTTTTTTTTAAAGATTTTATTTATTTACACTTCTCCCCTTTATATTCCAACTCCCTAAACTTTTTGTCCATGTTTGGTCTTTACGTCCACTTTTCTCATTCTCTCTTTAATTCATTCCAGTCCAATGAAACAACTTTGTCAAGGTCACCAATGCTCTCCATATTGCCAGTCGGTGTCAGTTTCAACTTCATTGATCTATCAGCAATGTCTCGCATAGTCTGCCACTCTTCCCTTTGCTTTGGCAGCAGGCATCTAGGGCTGCCATAATAAAATACCACACACTGGGTGACTTAAACCACACACATTTCTTTTCTGACAGTTCTGGAGGCTGGAAGTTCAAGATCAAGGTAGCATCAGAGCTGATTTTTGGTGAAGCCTCTCCCCCTGGCTTGTGAAAGCCTGCCTCCTTGCTGTGTCTTCATCCAGTCTTTCCGCTATGCCCATGTGGAGACAGAGAGAGGTGTCTTGTGTCTCTTCCTCCTCTGATAAGGACACTTGTCCTCAGTGCCCACTCTTTTGACCTCATTTAACTTTAATTACCTCCTTAAAAGTCCTAACTCCAAATACAGTCACACTGGGGGTTAGGGCTTCAGTGTATGAATTTGGAGGATACCATTCAGTCCATAACAACCCTAAAACTATGGTCTATGTTCCACAGAGTTTTCAGAGTATTCCTTTTAAGATGTCAGCCATTTCTACCATTATGCCCCTCGCTCCCTCCACTCTAGCTGCAAGGGACTCCTTGTTATGCTTTGCACATACTCTCACCTCTGTACTTTCTGCTATTTCATAAATTTAATCTCATTTTACCCCAATATCCACACACTGGCTCCTTCACTTCCTTAAACTCTTTGGTCAAATACTATTTTGTTAAAGAAACTTTCCATGACTACCCTACAGAAAAAAGTAATTCCCCACTCCCAGCTTTCTATCTACCCTTTCCCAGTCTTATTTACATTTCATATATATATATATATATGTATATATATATATATATATATATATATATATAGTTTCTCTCTTCTCACTAAAATATAGTCTTTATAAGAGAAGGACCTTTAAAACAAACAAACAAGCAAAGAACAAAAAGAGAGAGAGAGAGAGAGAGAGAAGGACCTTTGTTTTATTCACTGTAGTATCCCTAGCTCCCCAAACAGACCTGGCACATAGTTGGTTTGAAATTTGCACATGAAATGTGATTTGAATAAATAAATGAATATTCAAGTGGGAACCCTATAAAAGATGGTTTGAAAGCTGCAAGAAAGTCAATAGAGGGAGGGGAGTTTATGGCTTGGGTAATTGGGTTAATGATAGTATAGTAAACCAAGATAGAGAACACAGTAATAATGAGTACAATATTAACTATAATGGGTTTGAGATGCCAGTAAGAATTAAATTATAGCTTGAATCTAGAAAATGAATCTCATCTGGAGAAAGATGTCAGTAGCATCTATCCACATACGACTTTATTCAAAGTCTTAAAAAAAGTCTTAGAAGTAGATAATCTCCTGTCACAAAAAGAAGACCAAGAAAGGCCTTGAGAAACCAATTGTTTACTGACATTGCTGCCAGATTAATGGTGTTCCTTGAGCCTAAAGCTATCTCTATGGTAGTATCGTGTTTATTAGCTCCAACGAGGACTCTGAAACCAGGATAACTCTCCCCAGTGGACAACATCCCAGTAAGCTGACACCAGGCCTTCGACTTTCATGATAACTATAAAACAAAAAAGAAAAAGAAAAGTGTGTCATAAGAAATGATAGTGTTTCACACATGCATTTCTTTTGAGGTCAGCAGCCCATTTCCCAAAGGTGAAATTTCTGTTATCCAAGGGACTGGCAAGAAAAGGTCTTCCAGTTACCGACATGAGGGATGGGGCACTAGGTATTTCAGTGAATAACTTAGTTGGCTAATTCCTATTCTAATTAAGTCTATGTCTTTCGCCTTCGGAGGGAGCTGGACTTCAGGATCTTTTCAATAAGCCTACATAACTGTGTACTAAATGTTGCAGTGTTTTGGCCATGCATCATCTACTGTCTCTCTGTGATATCAGTGTATCCCCCAGTATATTTCTTTCACTTCGCTCCCTTCTCCATTCTCTGAGTATGGAATTCTAACATAGTTGACATAACCCACCAGGCCCAGACTGCACAGGAAGAAGATTCCACTCTCCTGGCCACAGTGTTTTATTTGGGAGTGAGCTTATGACCCTATCTGGGCTGGTAAGAGATAGTCCCAAGAGTTGTGTCTAGTCTATTTAGTGAATGGAGTTCTATTTCTCCATGAGACATGAGTCTTAGAAGATGCTGAGCTAGAGCTACAAGTTTCCCCCTGGCTTCCAAAAAGAACTGTGAATGAAGCCAATAAAGAAGGCAGAGTGAAGAAATAATGGGAGACTTGGTCCTGGTAGCATCATTTTAGCCCCTGGACCAAGGCATATCAAGAGTTAGTTCTAGCCTGACATTTTGCAGTTCCCAAGTCAATAAACTTTTTTTTTTTTCTGCATAAGCTGACTTGAATTGGTTTTCTGTTATTTATATATAGGAGTCTGATACATAAAAAATGGTCAGAATAAAGATACTCGCAGGAAGTAAATTCCAGGCCACAATCTGTAGGTGGTCTGTGGGGAGATAAAACCCCTGCATCATGCCCATAGCCCCATCTGTAATAGGGCTACCCATGAACTCTGAATCAGCCTCTCGGTTTCTTCAGGGTTAACTTGATGGGAGGAAGTCATTTTATTGTTTTCAGGTGCAATTGGCACTTAAATCTGCCCCCATCTAGCAGAGGCGAGATTTGTTCAGCTCTCACAGGCCCAAGAAGTACAAGATCAGGATTTCCTTAGAGATGGGAAGACAGTTTGAATCAGGTTGGCCAGCTCTATTTTGCTCCTTAGAATAATTTGTAGCTTTGAGCAATGCCATTGCAATTCCAAGACCTAGGTTTATTTAAGCAAACCTAATAAACTTTTCCCCAGGTTTCCTGCTTTCCGGCTTGGGGGTTTGATTAGTGTCATAATCAATTTATCAATGCTCTGGGGCCAAAGGGATTTTGATCTCAATATTATCCTGCTTCAGCCTCTTCTCATTTAGGCAGAAGATTAAGGAAATGTATTGATTAAATTGGCTTTTAAAATAAATCTATTATCTTTTTATACAGATCAATTAATAGCAGGTCAACTGAAATTTTACTATACCCATGTGGCAAACTACTGGAAGAGGTAACTTTTGGCGGGGGGGGCTTTATTTGTTTGTTTTTGCTTTTTTTGAAGGGAATAGAAGCTGGCACTGCCTACATAAACCTTGTTCTTTTCATCCTTTGACAAGGATTCCCAAAGGAAGATCCTGTGGGACACTATCTATCCCAGCAGGAAAACAAACAAAAGCCCATCCTGCTTTTGAAGTTTATCACTTTTAAAATATTGCTATTATGATAAGCCCTTTTGAGATTGGATTTCTTTTTTCTCATGGATATTCTGATAGTGTTCAAATCGGAAGCAAAACAAAGTCACCTTTGGATTTTTTTTTTTTTTTGAGAAGTGTACTTCACTGAAAACTAAACACCTCAGTTCAAGAAAAGACCAACTAGGTAGTCTGACATTTAGCTCCAAAATCAGGTGGCCCTGGGTAGAGTTTGATGGTCTCCATAATACAGTCTGTCCAAACGTTAGTATGCCATTAGACACAACCCCAAGCATTGTCTTAATCTACCAGCAGTGCCTTTTCCTCCACTCCTGCTCTCTAGAAAAAAATACATGTTATAGCTCAGCCTACTGAGAAAATGTTCATTTTATTTCTGAACCTCATGACTAATTTGAAAATAAGAGATAATGGGAAGTTGGTAGAGAAGGAATTTCTTGCTGCTATTGGAATGTAAGTGGGATATTCCTAGTTTTTCCCTAGCAAGAGGCATTCAGCAGAAGCAGAGTAGTCTTCTCACACATTTCACAAATAATTGTTGGAGACCCACCATGGCACAGACATTCATCAGCCCTCATCCACAAGAAACAACATCAAGAGGAGTATTATTGACTGAATGTTATTTATCACTTACAAATCCTGTTCTCATGTTGACATGAGAAAAGTCTGCTTTGTCCTGTTCTCATGCAGCCTAGTTGCAATATTTTCATGTAAGTTGTGAATGCCAGTGGAATCAGGATCTGCGGAGATAATTCACAGAAGAAAAATTGAACAGCCAAAAAAATTAAAAACCATATGAAAAAAACGTTCAGCCTCATAACTAATAAAAAAATCCAACTTTAAGCATCAATGATATATAACTCAATTTAGTCTTCGCAGGGGAAAGCCTAAATCCTTCCTAATGCCTTTGAAATTCTTCAGAATCACTGACAGTTCTTTATAAATCTCATTCCACTTTGGCTCCATGAGTTCAGTGCATGGATAGAGCATCTTGCTGTTTCATAATGAGGTCCTTTTTGCAAACAATGTGCCACAGACATAGATCATATCCTCTTTTCTTAATTTTCACATAAAGAACAGACTTACCGAAGGTTTGTAGGGCCAGAGAGGTTGTAAGTCTCCATTTTTCTAAGCCTTACCTCCTCCCTCAATTTTCAGGATCCCTATCCTCAGACTCAACCCACCCCCCCACTCTTCAACCCATACCCCTCCACCCCTGCCCTGAATCTCCTACCTACATACATCAAAACTTAACTTCCCTCAATTCTTCCGGCAATTGTTCACCCCCTACTTGGCTCCAGGAGTCCTGAGTCACTGATTTTTTCCTAAATAATAAATCTCTATTCTGTGTCCCACCTTCAGCACAGAAAAACCGACTGACAGAGACTTTGAAATTTCCTGCCTTGCCCTTCTGTCAACTCCACAAGTTTCTCTGAAAAGAACAAAAGGTTTACATGTGTGTTTTCTCGTCAATTTGAATTATGCCACCGCTTTTAAAAAAGCAAGACATGCTGCAATCGGTTTTTGCCTTAAGTAACAATTTTTTCTCTTTTATATTAAATTAAGTAAGATTTTCACAGTAACAATACTCAATGCCAGTGAGGGTATAGTGGTATAGTCCCATTCACACATAAGTACTAGATGTGCAAATGGATAAAAAACATTTTTCAGAAAAGCAGTATAAAAAGAATATTAAGGTCAAGATATCTCAAAGAATCTATACTTTTGAGCCTAGTAATTCCACTTCTAGAAATTCATGCTAGAAATAGCAATTAACGAATTAAGTCTTATATGGAAGGATGTTTCTTGCAGTATGGTTTATAATAAGGAAATAAAAAGTCCAGTGATAAACGGATAATCGAATAAATCACGGTATATTCATACAAAATACAGCCATTAAAAATAATTCTTCTGAGGAAACTATAAGGCAGGGGAAAAATGTGTTATTCCTCTTGCTGGATTTGAGCTCTCTAAAAACATGATTAGTTGATGACTAATTTATATTTGCACCTTCCAAAATTCCAGCACAAAGCCTTCCGTGTGCTACCTGCACAACAGATATTTGCTGAATGATGAATAAATGAATGAATAAACAGGTGAATTTTGGCTTGGTGAAATTCCCTTTCTTTTCCTCTAATGCCTTATGATTCTACATGATCTTGTCTGTTCCAGAGTATACAATTTAAAATGCAGAGAGAAGATAAACCCAGAGAGTAACAGTGAACAAAAGAACACTCGGCAATGAAGTAAGTCTTGACTCCTGGCTTCCGCTCCTGCATGTAAACAGCTTGAAAGTGGCCAGTCCATCGAAACACAAAGTAAAAAGCTGAGCAGACTGAAACATCAACAACTCTTCTCGAATCTATTAGAGAGGGGAGGACACAGGGCAAACAGCTGCCCCAAGATTGCCAAGACAGATAGGTAAATAGAGGGAGTCGCTGCTTCCCAGAGCACCAGCTCACAAGCAGAAATCATGAGAATGTGTGCCAGGAAGCAAAATCTGAACTGTAATTGATAAATTGCTGGAGGCTCAGTGCAGACAACTCTGAGAGTTATAATAAAGTACTGAATTATTGTTCGTACTGTGAGGAGATGGGGGGGGCGGGCAAGAGAATGTCTTGGTGAAAACTCATAAACCCATCTCCACTGTTTGGATAAACGGACCCAAGTATATTAGCTACTAACCTTTCAACAGTTATATCGTATTCCCAATCAAAGGATAGCACATTTTTTCCAAAATTGTGATCACCGTCTTCCACTCACATTCCTACTCGCTCCAGCAGTTTGAGGAGAGTAACATAGCTCAGAAATCCATGAAGAATTCACACTTAACACATGCAAGCCTGCACAAACTCTTTTTTTATTCAGCTGTTAGCCTTGAAACCAAGTTTTCAACAAAAGACTGTCTTTGTAAAATTACCTGGTTGAATGTCCTCAAATACAATATATCCAGCAAAGAAAAATTTTGATAGTTCAGGGGAAATTAAAATAAAAGATAGATTCTGTATATCTATGTAGGTCCTATAGCCCTTCGGAGGATTGTAAACTATAATAAGATCTGATATTTTTTTGCCTCCCCCCAAGACAATTTTTGTTCCCTTGGGGACAATATCACCCCCACTGAGAGTGAATAGTGTGCACCATTCCTCTGGAAAACAAAACAAACAAACAAAAAAAAGCATTTTAAAGTGCAATGCTCTTAAAATGCAATGCTGGATCTGTAGGGTTATCTTTGTACCAAAGATTAACAGCATATATAAGAGGTAGCACGTTATTTTCTTAAGCATTTGATTCAATCAGTTCATTTTTTTCCCCCTAATTGTTCCTATTTCTTTGAAACTTTGAGGAGGTGGAGTGAGAAGTAACGTTTAAAAAGAAAACGAAACTTTGAGAACAGAAAAATAACAAATGACTAAATTAGAGATAAAATTCCCCGTCTATGCTAGCACTCCTGACAAGCCTTTGATAGATTGCTATTGGCAGTTCTATACATAGTGGCTTGCATTTCTCACTCTGCCCCCTCCCCATTCTCTCTCCATCATTCATTCTGCATATAACATATACAGCCACATATCTGTATTACTGAGAAAGGATCAATCATCTTTTTCCCTATGCTGCGGAGACATACAATATTTATCACAGGTTATAGAAAAGAAGAAAAGAAAAGCTAAGAATATTCCCTTCAGCTGTATTTCTGTTGCGGAACCAGGAGCATCCCAGTCCTCCTCGTTTGGCTTAGTTGTCAGCTCGGTCCAGAACAATCTGTATTGCAACAAGGCTGATAAAGTTAGGTATCCACTGGCCATTGGAAAGAAAAACAGACCTGGTTATTGGTGATCTTCCTCACTATATTAAACACATCTCCCATTAGGCAAACTCCCTTCCGTTGCTTTAAACCTCTCAATACCTTGTAAATCAAATATTTATCAACTGAGAACCTCTTTTCTAGCTGTCTGATGTTTCCACTCTGACAAAGTTGGACACTAGCCAATTGGGGAAGAAACCTGTGAAAGGGAGTCAGCCACGAGAAAAAAGAGAAGTCTATTTCATTTTTATTTCACAGGAACAAACTGCCAACAACTCCGTGTTCCCACTTTTTTCTTTAAAATTTCCCGAGTGAAAACGCTTGCCTGAAATGAGCAGGACTGGCCATTCATTTAGTCAACACATATTTACTGAACGTTTATCAGCTGGGCCATATGTTTTCGGGTCCTTGTAATCCATATTAAAAAGTTGCTGAACTGCTAGGAAGGTAGACTTTGCAACTAGTAAGCAACTCATGGAAGTATGTGCATAAGACATAGCGACTTACGAAGGTGGATCAGGATCAGTGTGACACACCGTATGCTTAGGGAGCTATTCATGGAAATCCTTCTGAAAGGGCAAGTCCTGAACCCTGACGTAAAACAGGAGAAGAAATCCATATGGTGAGTGGGCAGAGAGAGGTGACAAATCTACATGAAGACACAACTGGCATATTTCCAGGAAAAGTAATCACTCCAACAAAATTACCATGTAGATGGACCGCATTTAAAATAAGTCAGAACCATTTTCAGAACTGTTCTCTAACCCATTTAGACTGGAGCCTAAAGTAATACTATCTGTGATTATCTACAAAGTATCTTTAATTAAAAAACTTAAAGAGTGGGCATGATCTTGCATCCACGGCAGTTACTGGCTTATCGACCTCCAAAAGGACGTACTCAACACATTGAACACAAATTTGGTTATCCAGGACCGAAGTTCTTTCCCGACTTTGTTCTAAATTCTGGTACACGAAAGAATGACAAGTGGCAATGTTTAAACATATATACTCCCAGAAACCCCCATGGGAGTTTCTGATCCACTGGCTCCAGGGTCAGAACCAGGATATCTGTGTTTTTCAAAAACTCTATAGGTGATCCTAAATTGAATTACACCTGCAAACTAGGGCTCAGCACAGTTTCTTATTGCAGCCAAGTTCCAAAATACCTGGCTTCAGCTTATTACATGAGCCACGTTCACATACCGTTTTGAAAGTTGGGTCTTTAGCTTACCATGAATTTTCCATTTTCAGAATCTACATTCCCTATTGGGAGAGGAAATGTAGTGACCATCCCACTTCCCAGATGCTCCAGCTAATACTTTTGGCGTAATTGTGTTAGTCTCTTGCCCATTAACACTAACATGAGAACTCCTATGTGGACTGAGTATTCAACACTATTTGCAAAAGCCTATGGGCCGTCAGGGCGCCAAGAATTTTAGGTAAACAATGTTGCTGGTTTATAGCAAGAATGTGTGTGTGCATGTGTGCGTGCACACATCCACCTGTGCGTGCAACTAAAGAAGAAAAGAGAAAGTTCTGGTTCCAGCTGTTATAGCGAGTGTCTACACAGCATCAGACACCTCGCTGGGCACCAGGCACTGGGTGATCACTAGCTCTATCACCAAGCTTACCCTCGTGCTATAGTGTAGCAGGAAAGACAGAAAATGAACAAGTAGTTCACGGCATACTATGACTCACATGGTACGTACTGGGAAGAAAATCAAGAAGGTACAGTGATGGGGAAGGACAAAGACCCTTTCCTGATAGGGGAGTCAGAGAAGGTCTTTTTAAAGTCATGACATTTAACATTTCAGCTTTCAACTGACGGGTAACAAGACAGCAACCATATGAAGAATGAGGGGGAAATGTTCCAAGCGTGTGAGAAAACCTGAGGCTGGAAAGAACCTAACCATCCTGGGCCATCTGTAGAATGATGAAATTGAGCTACATGGTTTTAAATGATACTTCCTGCTCTAAAATTCTATAAAGAACAAACTCAAGTAATTAGTGGGTAAGTAGGGAAATGAAAAGCATTAAGCAAAGCATTTTATTCCAATCTGATAGACATACTAAAGTTAGAGATGGAAAAGATCTGTTTGTCTAATTCCAATTCTGCCAATTGGTTTAATGACCCAGAAATAAGGTTACTCACCCTTTCATATTAGTATAACCAGGAACCTCTACTCACAGATCATCTATATGGCATTTCTTGAAAACATCCCTTTAAAAGGGAAAGCTTAATGGACAAAAATACATAAAAGGATAACGTAAAAAGAAGACAGGAATCAATTATTCTCATTAGTCAAGAAGACAGAACAAGAACTAATGGCTTTTAAGCTATAGTAGACAAAACTTGTGTTAAATAGAGCAGAACCTCACTAATTCTCACTTCAACAATTTTCAACCCAATAATCTCCAGAAAGAAAACTAGTAGACTTAGTTATATTTCAATAAGCATTTAAGAGCACAAAGGTAGCTGGAGCAACTCTCGTGAATTAGGTTCCATTACTCTCCAAAATCTGCCATAAGAACATTTGCTAGATAGAGTTCCATGTAATGTGTCTAATAAACTAAGTCCTTTGTCAAAAGTAATAAGCTAAATATAAATGTGACTATGGCAGTCTTCTGTTCTTATAGAACTTTCTCTCTCATTGAGATCTTATTCTCAAAATCAATAAATCATCAGGCAGTTTTCCATACAGCAGTATGAATTAAAAATAAGATATCAAAGTATCCTCTTTCCATCAGGAAGGATAAGATTTGTTTCATAACGTTTTCCATTATTTTTATTTTGCATTGTTACATAGATCCCATAGAACGATGAAAATTGTCCTGCAGATGAAAACTGTCATCTTGCCTATATACTTAGGATACAAAGAAAAACATCAGTTAAAATAAAACAAAAAGTAAATGATGTCATGTCTAGTTTAGCATTTAAGAGGCTAACCACTTGTCCTCTTCAGCTAGAAAGTTCACGCCTACGTTGGGACCACAGGGTTATTCACCAAAGGATCAGTGTTTCCTAATCAGTCTTATCCCACACGCTGATGGGCTGCCAACCCTCCATAGGCATAACAGCAATTTATGATCCAAATGTGAGAAGCATCTGTGTTAAAAGTGAGGCTATATACTGATGTGTGACAGAAAATGTCTTGTCAGATAAAATGCCATAGAGAGAAGACTACAATTTCCTGGGAGTAAAAAAGCAAAAGGCATAACATAATAGCAAAGTAGGTAATGCCCAACAAATGTGACTAGTCCATGTCGGCCAACATGTACTGAGCAACCGCTGTATACCTGGTGCTCTTGAAACCCTTTATTACTTCCTTGAATCTTCACAATAACCCTCCGGGCAGTATTGGTTTTATTCCTATTTTCAAGACCAGGAAATAGAGACTCATAACAATTAAGTAACTTTTCCAATTTCAAACAGAAAGTGGTAGAGCTGAGGATTGAACCCAGGCAGGCTCACTCCAAAGCCTATTCTCTTAATTTATACATTGTAATTCAAGGTATTAGTGCATAAGATTTTTTGTCATATGAAACCAATCTACTTGGTTATCTTTGGTTATGCTCCATTCAAAAACATGTTAAGGCCCCCATATTAAACCCATGTCTGAAGGACACAAATCAGAGGGGTTCCTTCCAAACTGAAAAGGGCATACGTTTTCCTCCATCCTCACCTAGCAATAAGGGTTATTGCCCTAAAGTAGAAGGTCCACTGGACACATGGGGAGAAAAAGGTGCACCCCTTTCAGCCTAAGGGACTTTGGAAAGAATTTGGAAGACTGGGGTAGAAAAAGGAGGCAGATATCAGAACCCTTTATTATTTTATTCCCCAACCCTGCCTTCTCAAAACCTTGTGGAAGTAGCTGGCTAGCTTCAGGGAAAGCTAGAGAAACCTATAGTTAGCTATGTAAGAACCCCGAAGTCTCTTATTTATAAGTCTGGAAAGAAACTGCCTTATGCATTGCCTTTTATCTGTGAGTGGCTACAGTAATGTAATCTCCATGACTCATTACATTTAGGCAAAAGGAATTCAGTTCTCCTGAACACCCTCAGTCTCTGATGATGAGACAGGATTGAGAAGTTGGACTGCAAATTTCCCACATGCTCCCAAAGGAAAGCCAGGAAATTAGTGGAGTTTTAGCCAGAGACAAAATGGGTCACACCGGTATCACACTTCAGCAGAGGACACCATTCGGACAAGAAGAGGAAAAGCTGTACTTCAGCACACAGTCCCACGGGCAACTCAGAACAGCCGCCTCATAGCAGAGACCAGCAAGGATGCCAAAAATAGTGAGCCACTGTCAGGTGAGCAATTAATCCTCCTTCATGTACCTCAATTCCACCTTCAAGAAAAGCTAGGTATTATGGTTTCAGTTCTGTGCCCCCTAAAAAGATATGTTGAATTCCGAACCCCCCCAGTACCTCAGAATATGACCTTATTTGGAAATAAGGTCATTGCTGATATAAATGGTTAAGATGAAGTGATATTGGGGGCACCTGGGTGGGTCAGTCAGTTAAACGCCCAATTCTTAGTTGGGGCTCAGGTCATGATCTCAGGGTCACGAGATTGAGCCCTGTGTCAGGCTCCGCGTTCATCAGGGAGTCGGCTTGAGATTCCTTCTCTCTCTCCCTCTCCCTCTGTCCCTCCCAACTCTCTCTCTCAAATAAATAAATAAATAAATCTTTTTTAACAATAAAATATAGGTGGCTCCCCCGCCCCCATGATCCAGTGGGTAGAAAGCTTGTGAGGAACAGATTACTATTGAAAATTTAAGAATTTACATTTTCTTTGCATATCTGAATATACCTGTGATCTCACATCATGTGATTACTAAATTGTCAGAACTTTGCTTCATAAATAAATAAAAAGAAAACATGGTCAGGGCAGTAAACAGTCCTGTGTTGTTGAATGGAAGCAAGTGAATACATGATCACAATGAACATTTTTTTTCTCGGTTTTCCCAGTTTGCTTATTTAAACAACTTTTGTGTTTTAAACCCTTTAAGTGTGTTACAAGAAATTCTAGTATTGCAAAGGGTGTTGACACACAGATGTCTGAGAGCCTCTGCTCATTATTTTCTCCTTTGGACACACTGTCAACCAGACTCATTTATTAAACACACACTATGGGTTGGACACTACAGATATGAAATCAGAAAGTTATAATCGCTTTGTTCCAGAAACAGTCAAGTAAATCAGGGACTATAGTAAAGTGTGTTAATCATGCGACAGGATATTATTTTTTTAAGTAACTTCACCAAACTGAAGCACAACACAGGAGGAGAGAAGAGAGACAGTGAGATCCTGTAGAAATCAGAAAGATTTCCTACCTAGCAAGGCATGGTGGGAGCAGGGACCTGAAGGGCCTACATGGATGATGGAGTAGATCCACTTCCCAGGGACTCCATAACTACACACCACAAACTAGGTGACTTAAACCAACAGAAATGCATTCTCTCATAGTTCTGGAGACCAGAAGTCCAAAACCAAAGTCTCAGCAGGTCCATGCTTCCTCTGAAGGCTCTAGGGAAGGATCTAGTCCATGCTCTCTTCTAGCTTCTGGTGGTTGCCAGCAATCCTATGTAGGCACGTCACTCCAATCTCTGCCTCTATCTTCACAGGGCTCTCCTCCCTGTGTCTTCAAATTTCTCTATTTCTTTAAGGATATCAATCATTAGATTTAGGACTTACCCTAATCCAGTATGACCTCATTTTAATTTGCTTTATATCTGCAAAGATCCTATTTCCATATAAGGTCATGCTTACAGGGACTAGGGGTTAGGACTCTGACATACCTTTTGAGGGCCACAATTCAACCCAGAACATGGGATGATACAGATTTCATAGATGCTGATTTTTAGAGAGAACAGCAGGGATCCTTTCTTCTCTTAGCACCATGCAAGCTCCTAAAATTCAGCTTCTACTCCGGGGAAAAAATAGAATAAACCTCAACTTGACTGACATGAAGTGTCCATCTCCCTTGGGAGAATGGGGGCTTAACATATAAATTGAGGTGTAGCAAAAAAAAGTATATTTATACTTCTTCTTTCCCTAGGTTGGGGACAGAAACGCAGGTTATGCAGTACATTTGAGGAGGTGTACAAAATATTTTTGGCCCACAAAGATCAGGGAAACCACGAGTGTATATCAGAAGCAGTCTTGAGTTAAACCCCACAGGAAGAATAAGAACTAAGTACATAACAGTGAAGGATACAAAAAATGCAAGAGGCTTCCAGGCAGAGAACAACATGTGCTTAGGCACAGAGGTAACAAAGAGTATCCAGGGACTGGCATTCTTTTAGTGGCACTGATGGAAGAGGTGTATGAGGAACAGTAGAAGGAGATGGGGCCAGAGAGTTGGGCTGGGGCCAGACCATGCATGTCAGAAGCATGTCTCCAGCAAATACATGAAGGATAGTGAGAGAAAGGCACCACTGGAGACAGAGACTAGTGAGGAGATTACTGCTATAAATCTTACTAAAACAGTGGAGACCTGAATGAAAGCAGTAGTGGAAAGGATGGAAAGGAAATAGATCTAATCGGAAGAAGAAAGTTAATGTGACTCCCAGGTTTCTCAGCTGGATAACAACTGGATAGAGAACAGCAGCTTTCAGAAAGTTTTTTACTGTAATCCACCCAAGAAACATTTTACACTGAGACCCAGGGTAGGCACATACACACACACCTATGTAGAACAGATACTGGAGTGTTCTGGAACATTCATTCAACAACATATATGCATCACTATATGCAATGCACTGTGGTGTGTTCTTTTCTGGTTTTGTTTTTAAATGCTGGTCACAACCCACCAAATTGATTTTACAGCCCATTAATGGGTCACAATTTAGAAAGTGCTTAAGAAAACACTTACTAAGGGGTGGTGATGCTATCATAAGGAAGTAAATATGAGAAGAGGAGAAGTGGAAGGGAAGAAGGGAAGATGAAGAATCAAGTTTTAGATATGTTGTTTGTCAGGGACCACAACTTCACCGGCTGTTTTTGTTGCGATACAGCTGTCTGATGGCCTGACCCTTGGCTCCTATAGCTGACCTTCCGGGGAGGTTCATCTGTAGAGGATTTGCTGGATCCACAGGAGGCAGCTCCACACTTCTCACCTGTGTGACCCTACTGCCCCGCAGGAGGAGGAAATAATTTTCCCTGATCTTGTATATGTTTATATAAATGTTGGACAACAAGTGAAGTCAATGTTTGATGAACAAATCTGAAAATTAATAAATGAACCCAAGGAAGACAATGCACACTCATATTTTAAATTTCTTAAATTTTAAATGCACATTGTTGACAGAGATAAATGTTGAAGTATAATTTTAAACTTCATAGTAATGCTTTTACTAGGTAACTGATGCATGTGGTCAAAGAATCAAGTATATAATCAGTTATTTTGGGAGCATATTTCTGTTCACAGTATTAGTTCGTTTTTAAATGACTGCTAAATACAAGGGATACTCACTGAATATTCTGCAGCTCAAATTGCATCCACATGCGCACACACACACACACACACACACACAGAGCTCTGTTTTTCCCTCCTTTTCAGCATCTTTTTTCTCTACCTCTCTCATTTTTCCCACACTCTGGTCCCCTGACTCCCTCACACACAAATTTCTATGCAAGCTTGGACTCTGAAAGGTTCCCTGTTTTGCCACCAGCCCCACTATTTGGACCATCCATCTCAGATCATAATTTATGTAAGATAGCTAAAAAGTTATCATCATGGCTTAGACCAGCAAAAAAGTTTGTTTCAATCCCAGTCGGGAACCATGTATTCAGGTGGTGATTTTCTTGTACCGATTTTCGTTTGAACACCACCACCACAAGAACTTGGTATTCCCTCCACAGTCCCACCCTAGGTTCCTTTTCTCACTTTATGCATCAGTGCCCATAATAGTGCCACTTACCATCTATGCCTATAAGAGCCATGTCTCTATCTTCAGCCTGTACCTCTCTTCTGGGTTCCAAACCTATTTCTTAACCCATCTCTTAGGTATCTCCACACGGAGAGCTTCAATTTCAAAATGGCCAGATAGAACTCATTTTTCCTTCCCCTCTCCCAATCCACTCCTCCCTAAATTGGTTCCATTTTTGCATTCTTGGTCTTAAGTTAATTGGAGGGGAGAGGTGTTTTATAATAAAGAGACAGAAAGTCAAAATAACCACCATCCCAGAATTCTATTGCTCTAACAGAAGAGTTGCTCATCCACATAGGAAATGGGGGGATTTGGGACTTTTTATCCAGAGAGTTGGTTGTATCAGACACAAGAGCAGACCACGTGGACCACCATGCAAAAGAACCTCACCATGCTTCCTGAAAGAAACCCTTTGGACTGCCAAATTCAGCATGATCCCTGTCTTTGTTTCCCCTGTTTTTCTATGAATTCTAGGAACTGATCTGTGAATTCCAGCAGGCCAGATGAGTCAAGTCGATCTAAAACGTGAAAACGTAAAGTTTCACTGAAGACTTCAAATTCCTTTAGCCTGAAGATAAGACTCTTAAAAAAAAGGCAAATATTTCATCAACCCTGGAAAAAATCAGATCTGTAATCCCAGTGTGTTCACCTAAAAAGCAGGTGCTCATTTTTAAGCATGTGTGTTCTGCACAAAATACCTTCTAGGCAGGCACTCAAGGAAAGCTTTTGTTTGACTGTCACAGTCTGATTAGATAAGGCACATCTAGCCTGTTAATTGGTCTCTAGGCTTTATTCATCTATCTCTTATCACTAAACTTGCTGTTCCTAAGAAAGCAACTCAGAAAAATTCTCAAGAGCTGGTGAGTAGCTTCATCAGGACTTTGAGCATTCTGTCCGAATCTTTGATACTCAGCTGCTGGGCTACAACATCGAGTACCAAACTCTGGCTTAAAAATATAGGATTATGCCTTGTCTGTTTAGTGAGGCAGAAGGCTTTTCTTTCTTCCCATCTGCTCTGGACTGAATGTTTGTGCCCTGCCCCCCATTCATACGTTGAAATCCTAACCCCCAACCTAATGGCATTAGGAAGTAGGGCCTTTGGGAGATGATTCAGTCAGGAGTGTGGCGCCCTCTAGAATGGGTTTACTACAGTAAAAGAAGAGACCCCAGTGAGCTCTTCCTTGCTTTCATGTGTGAGGAGATAGGGAGAAGATGGCTGCCCATGGGGCAGGAAGCAGGACCTCAGCAGATAACAAATCTGTCAACTCCTTGATCTTAGGCTTCTCGGCCTGCAGAACTGTGAGAAATGTGTTTGCTGTTAAAGCTACCCATTCTGTGGAATTTTTGTTATAGCAGCCCACACTGACTACAACACCACCTAAAGATACCACCTGGCTCAGAGAAATAAAAAGTGATTTTTCAAATTATCACCACTTAATCTGAAAACAATAAATTAGTCTCAATGTCCAATAGTCACTGGAGTTGGCAAAGAAAATACAAGACTCTATGGTTTAATTTTCTAAAATGTAAAATGCCTGATGCAGTTTTTGACAAACAGCAGATGCCCAATAAACGTTCCTGTGCTTTCTCTCCCTTGCCTTCCCTTCCTTCTCTGTCCCCTCCTTTCCCTCTCCTTCCCATCTGTTCCCATTACCACCTTATTGTACTTGTACTATACATGTACAGGCATAAAAATAGGCAGATGTGTATCTTATAAACCCAATTACTTTGGTAAAATAGGAAATCTTATTCAAGACATGAATACTTAGAAGTCTTCGTTTTTTTGTGTGGTTTTTTTTTTTTTGGTTTTGGTTTTGGTTTTGTTTGTTGTTGTTGTTGTTGTTGTTGTTTCAGAAATGTTGGAAGGCTAAGGGGAGGGACATGGTTTTCTGGCCGGGTAGTCCTTTATACATCCTGTGAAAGAAAATATTTCTGGGGGCACCTGGGTGGCTCAGTCGTTAAGCATCTGCCTTCGGCTCAGGTCATGATCCCAGGGTCCTGGGATCGAGCCCCACATCGGGCTCCTTGCTCCATGGGAAGCCTGCTTCTCCCTCTCCCACTCCCCCTGCTTGTGTTCCCTCTCTTGCTGTGTCTCTCTCTGTCAAATAAATAAATATTAAAAAAAGAAAATATTCCTGTATCTCATGTAGATGCCACTCTCAAATTTGAAAACCCTAAAATCTGTTTTTCCTTCAGTAGACTGAATGTAAATGGCCCTATCACGTGAGAGGAATGATTAAATACTAGACAAAGCCTGAGCAAAGCTGAAAGTGAGAAAAACTTATGTTTTGCCTTTTTATCCCTCCTCTTAGAGGCACCTTACCCATTCCACCTACCTAATATTCTAGGATTCTATTCTGCACCTTTTGTTCTCCATAAAATAACTGTCCTATCTTCATTCTTTAAAAATCACTGATGTTTGGGGGGGCCTGGGTGGCTCAGTAGGTCAAGTGCCCAAAAGATCGTCCAAGTTGGGCTCTGTGCTCAGTGTGCAGTCTGCTTCGGATTCTTTCCCCCTCCCCTTCTCTCTCTTTTTTCTCTCCCCCAATAGAATAAATAAATAAATAAATAAACAAATAAATAAAACTTAAAAACAAAACCCACACCTGATGTTTGCCACAGTACTCCTGCCTTGCATCAGCATAAAGCTCTGGGGTTCAACTGGGGTTATAACTGATATTTACCACTCTTAGGCTTCACAACTCTGCAAAGCAAATAAAGTGATTGTCTCATTTTACAAATAGATAAAGTGAAGCTCAGGGATTCAAGGTCATATGGCCAGAAAGTAAAAAATAATGTAAAACAGCCTTCTTATTGGCCTTAACTGAGATGACAGCATCAAAGGAGCTCTATTTGGAAGGGTCTCTATTTTTTTCTTTTTTTTTCAAAGATTTTATTTATTTATTTGAGAGAGAGAGAGACACAGCGAGAGAGGGAACACAAGCAGGGGTAGTGGGAGAGGGAGGAGCTGACTCCCCACTCAGCAGGGAGCCCAGTGAGGACTTGATCCCGGGACTCCAGGACCATGACCTGAGCCGAAGGCAGTTGCCTAACCAACTGAGCCACCCAGGCGCCCTGGAAGGGTACACTACTGAACAGAGAGAAAGAGTGAGACATGGCTCCAAAATGAAAGTTCTACTCTTTTACCATTAATCTTTTCTGGATCTTTCTGGTTGACCTTCATGATTTATCTATACAGCATTAATGTAGTGAATTTTGAAAATTTTTTAAATTGTTCCAAAAAAAAGACTAGCCCATAATTAAAGTTGGGAACTTGGATTTGTTTTGTTAGTGTCTTCTCAAGTTTTCTCTGAGGTTTATGCTGAGATACTAACTGAGGAAGTTAATGAATAGGTAGGATAAATTCAGTGACTATCCAAATAAAATGGCATAACTTACACATATTCTACCTCTTCTCAATCTCAACAATCTAGAAGAAAATCTGGAAGGGAAGAAGGGAAGGAGGGAGGGTGGGAAAGAATAAAAGAAGGAAGGAAGGAAAGAAGGAAAGAAAGAGGGAGATAGGGAGGGAGGGAAGGAAGGAAGGAAGGAAGGAAGGAAGGAAGGAAGGAAAGAGAGAAGAAAGAAAGAAAGAAAGAAAGAAAGAAAGAAAGAAAGAAAGAAAGAAAGAAAGAAAGAAAGAAGGAAAGAAAGAAAGAAAGAAAGAAAGAAAGAAAAAAAGAAAGAAAGAAAGAAAGAAAGAAAGAAAGAAAGAAAGAAAGAAAGAAAGAAAGAAAGAAAGAAAAGAAAGAAAGAAAGAAAGAAAGAAAGAAAGAAAGAAAGAAAGAAAGAAAGAAAAAGAAAGAAAGAAATCTTCAGCCTTTATCTAAATACTCAATATTAACTAAGTCATTTCGAGAACTAGATAGCAGAGTCAAATCGCTTTTTTGAGTCTTGAAGTAAATTATCAGTCTAGTACAGACCCAGGCTAAGACAGATATAGCATTTAACTTCATGGGTGGCTATAATTTCTGGATTTGTGAGAGAGTGATTCCTGCTTAGTATATTCCAAAAAGGACATGAAGTTTCCTAAAGGCCCTGTATAAATCAATTCACAATCATACTGCAGTAGTTTGACTGTGACTCCAAAATGTCTGAGTTTCATTTTCTCCCTGTTAGAGATGAAACCACTGACATTCATCTTTTATGGACATTTCCAGCTAAAGACTTTTTTTGGTAAGTTAAAATTTGAAGAGCATGAAAGAGAAATTATTCTGATTTATGATGACTTCCAATCAGGACCAATTAAGAGAAAATGAACCAGAGAAATTGGAGTGGGGAAGGGAAATAAGATCCAGCAAAGTGAAAGTATTTAAACCTAAGTTTTCTTTCACTGTGATCCCCTGGGTCAAATCAAGCAAAGGCAGCTTCAGGATCAAGGGTCCCTGTGCCCCCAGGCCTCGCCCATATCAGGCTTTTCCACTTGTAATCTTACTCTAGGCACAAACAACTTTGCCTGGGATTAGTCTACAACAGGCTCTCCCCTATACTCGGGAGTCTACCAGATGTACAGAAATGCTTGTCCTTTATTACAATATTCAAGTATAAATGTAAAACAAATTCTAATATTACCGTATGCACTATTCATTTCTGACTTGGTTCCCACCTAAACACCTTGTAGTTTCAAGCTGAAAATCCAAGGTCTCAAATTTCACACATTTTTTTTTTTAATTATTTATGTCAGTACTGCCCTTAGATGTGAGCCTAGGGACCTGTGTGCTGGCCAGGTGCTTTAGAGAGTCCCCATAGCACACTGCACTCACACACAAATAAATGTTTTAAGGACTGCACAGGTGCTTCTGTCCCTTGGGATCTGGCCCTGGCTCAGCACCTTTTATATTCTAAACATCCACCCTTATGACCAACACTGTTAAGACCCCAGAGAAACACCCTTCACCTCATGCCCCATATCCACCACACACACAGTGATTTCACTCCCTTGCTGGAAAAGTTTGTGGGTGGTGCCATGGCTGATGAATGGGCCCTGCTTCGGAGTATGAAGAAGATTTCAGTGGCCAAGGTGCTGAAGAGACAAGACAAATTAATTAACCTGCCAAATGTTTCCTCTGAGGTAGCATGAACACCAAAGATTATTGCATAACAAAGTATTATTTCCCAGCCATGCTAAATGTTTTCTTGATTTTCTTTGTGTTCCAAGTCATGGTTCCAGAGGTACTTACAAATTAATACAATAGGTGCAGCCATTATACATGATTGCTGAGAAACATTTTACAATCTTAAATGATTCATACTACTCTTACATTTGTGTGTATATAATTAATACACACATACATACATACACATACAGCAGGATTTCTCAACCCCTGAGCTATTTACATTTGGGGTAGGATAATTCCTTTTTTTTTTAAGATTTTATTTATTTATTTGACAGAGAGAGAGCACAAGCAGGGGGAGTGGCAGGCAGAGGGAGAGGGAGAAGCAGGCTCTCCACTGAGCAAGGAGCCCCATGCGATGTGGGACTCGATCCCAGGACCCTATCCCAGGACTCTGGGATCATGACCTGAGCCGAAGGCAGCTGCTTAACCCACTGAGCCACCCAGGCATCCCAGGGTAGGATAATTCTTTGAGTTGTTTTTGGTCTTCTATTTTGTTTTTTGGTGGAGAGGGGGTGCTCTCCTATGCATTGCAAGATAGACTTAGCAGCATTCCAGGTTCCCATCCACTAGCAGTTTCTCCCCAGCCCTGCTCATGACAATCAAAAATGTCTGCAGACATTGCCAAATCTCCCCAGCTGAGAACCCCTAGGCTAGACATTACACACATGAAAAATGATATTGTTTCATTATATCTGCAACCTGATGGATACTGAATTCTCAGATTGTGAATAGTTCTGTCTAAAAATATTTAATAAGATTTAATTATCTTAAAAATTAAATTTAAAATGTCAGCACTACTAAATAACATTTTAAATTTTGATATCTATTCATTATAATTTGTATTTTGCTTTTTAATTTTAATAGATTTTTAATATTTTAGGAGAATATAACTTTTCAAGCATATATGAAAAAAGTTTTAATTTTTTGTTTTATACATTCATTTGAATTTACATTTTTTGATAAAAATATATTGCAATGCATTTTATATGGGTTACATTTTTTTTAATCTTTTAAATTAATTGAAAGAATGACGGAAAATACCAAAGCAAATCTCAGAAAACAAAAAGCCTAAAAACATAAATAGAGAAACTTTAAAAAGTGGACTGTTAAAATTTTTTAAAAAGCAGAAACAATGAAAGTGAATAGGCATTTATTAGGTATCACACACTGGTTTAACCACATCACCTTGAGGGATATACGGTAAGATCAGATGCAGATCAAGAGAGAGAAACCGGAAAGAGTTTACAGTTTTGTTGCACAGTTTCCTGGGAAGAACACAGCATGCCCACAAAGGACCACACAGGGGAAGCAACCAGGTCAATCATGAGGCAGAAGAGGGATGTGGGGAGCAAGCACCTTTATTGTGGTTTCTATGGGTAGGAAAGCATGAGGCAGGGCAAGCAGGTTTAGGATTCGCTAATGTGAATAAATTCTTCAGGCTCTGGGGCAGATAGGCTCTCTCTGGTTGTCTGGCATCTGGCCCTGGGGCAATTAAAGCAGGCATATGGTGTCCTTGAGTATGACTGCCCCATATAAAGCAGGTGGTTGTGTGAACTTAGCTGCTCAAGAAGGGCAAGTACCCACCTCTAGCCAGAGTCAAGACAGAATTTTTAAAAACTATATTACACCACACATAGAATTCAGAAACAGGATCTTACAAGTTCTTTATTTGGTAAAGATGTAATTACAGATCATAACAAGTAAATGAGCAACAAAGTTTTTTTTTTTCTTCAAAAGGCAATAAATGGAACAGACCATATGAAATCCTTGCAACTTTATTTTCTTAATAAGTGATGATTTCATTACTGGATCAAACAATGTGAAGGAATGTAGGCCTCCTTAGGAACTCTTGTTCTGGCTTGGAAAATGTTAGGTATGGATCTAATTTAACTAGATTCAAAAAGGATTTGAAATGACTGACAGAAATGTATATATACTAGGGACTAAATGATAAATGAGGAAATCACAATGAAGGGAAAATGAAGACAGATATATCTAGAAATATATCCCTGTTCTCCAGATAACTAACTCCATAAAAGTTCATGTCTTTAGAGCTTAGATATTGTAGGATTTGTAGAGATGGACCACAAATGTGACTTCTTAGTGACCAAAACAAAGAGTGAATCATTATTTGTGTAGGGGCCAAGGGCAGGCTGCCACAAGATGGGTCACTTTGGCATGAACATTATTTTGAGTTGAAAGTAATCAAAACCCAGGGTACCTGGGTGGCTCAGTCCTTAAGCATCTGCCCTCGGCTCAGGTCATGATCCCAGGGATCGAGCCCCGCATCGGGCTCCCTGCTCCGCGGGAAGCCTGCTTCTCCCTCTCCCACTCCCCCTGCTTGTGTTCCTGCTCTCGCTGTGTCTCTCTCTGTCAAATAAATAAGTAAAATCTTTAAAAGAAAAAGTAATCAAAACCCAGCAGTTACAGAAAAAGTTCTCTTCCTGGTCCTCAACTGCCTAAATTTACACTGGAAAGGAGAGTCTGTACCAGAAAAGAAGTATTAACAGAGAGATCCCCCCCCCTTTACCTAAGGAACTTATCTGCATAATAGGGCAACCTTGTTTTTCTAAATACGTCCTTTCACCTTCCTTCTAATGGTCTTCTTCCCCTTTGTATCCTCAGGCCCCTACGCCTCTACTTAGCTCATATAAGCTTCCTGTGGCCTCATTGTCTTTGGAATTTCCAGGTCTGTGTGGATTTCCCGTATGTACACTTATTAAATTTGACTTTCTCCTGTTCATCTGCCTTGTGCCAATTTGATTCTAAGTCCAGCTAGAAGGACCTTGAAGTGCAGAGGAGTCTTCTTTCCTGACATTTGTTTCAAAGTTCACAAAATACCTATCAGAAAATAAAAACAACTAGTTGCTAAGAAATGCACCTTTTCTAGGAACTGGGAACATGAAAAGAATCTTCTAGATTCTTGGAGCTGAGTATCATCTGTTATGTATGTATCACAACTAACATTTGTAGCAGGAGATTTTTTACAGTTAATATTAGCTAACAGATTCTTTTCACATTATGATTTTCTTTCATAGAATGCACTGGAGGAAATGCCCATTTGTTCTCACCCATGCTTATTGTCAGCACTACTGGACTTCCCAGGTGATTTTGAGGATAGAAGTGGTGGAAAGAGTGGGCCTAGGAAGGCAGGTGCACAAATGCAATCACTAATTGGCAGGGATGCGCCTTAAATGGCAACATTGCCTGAGGTACCATATGACTTTCTTTTGCAATACATGCACTGTACCCAAACTTTCTCTAGCTTTTCCAGGTTCTGGACACAGAAAATGACCTCTGTGTTGGCCTCTGTATGTTAACAGGCATCTTATCATTGAACAAATGATATTACAGTGAGAAATTAGAGAAGGGCCCATCACATGTACACATTTTAAATCACGTATTTTGGTCAGTGAAATTAAATGCTTCTATTATCTCTACAGCAAACATCACAAAATAATAAACCTAGTGGGGGGAGGAAGGGTGTTTTACATTACCCAAAAAGAACCACACTTTTATATCCAGTTAAACTCATTGCAGGTGAATAATCTAACAATTCTCACCAATGCATATTTCAAGTTACCACTTCAGTACAATTTGTTTCAATTATCAGTGTTACAAATGGCCTTCCAAATCATGTTCTGGGGAGGCCTGACAAAGTTTTCTGTCAAGTACATACTGGCCCCAGTGGGGCAATTTCCAATTTGGCCCCACAACACTACAGGAAGTCAATTTCCAAGTGACACCCTGTTGGGGAGGAAGAAATTCCTCTCCCGCTTAAGGTCTTCCTAGCTGGATTTAGAATCAAATTGACATGAGACAGACTAACAGGAAAAAGTCAAATTTAATAGGTATACGTACAGGGAATCCACACAGACATAGAAATTCTAAAGACAATGTGGCAACATGAAGCTTATATGAGCTAAGGAGAGGGGTAGGGTCTAAAGATACAAAGGGGAGAAAGCTCATTAGCAAGAAGGTGAAAGGCAATGTTTAGAAAAGCAAAAGTTGCCCCATTGTGCAGATTAAGTTTCTTAGGTAAAAGGCTTTCTGTTAATAGCTCTCTTCCTGGTACAGACTCTTCTTTCCAATGTAAATTTAGGCAGTTGAGGAAGAGAGTTTTCCTGCAACTGCTGGGTTTTGACTACTTTCAACTCAAAATAACATTCATGCCAAAGTGACCCATCTTGGGGCAGCCTGCCTTGGCCCCTACATGTCAAAATACCTCGACTGTACATGATTTTTATGTTATGTATGAACTGTATATGTCCACACTGGACCACCTACTCTAAGGCTACTTGCTGAAACTCTTGTTTCTCCCAGTTGTGAGAAAATCTTTTAAAGGCATTCATTGATCTTTGATGAATCTTCTAAAAATCCTCTCCTCTAAAACAAGAAAGCCATCTATTTCTAAAAGTTTGATATTATACAAAATTTATTTTCAGGATGAGTATAATCCTCCATCTACTTCCCCTAACTACACCTAATTCATTTATTGTTTTTGTTGTTTGAACAACTATTCATATTTAGTGAGTGCTTATTCTTTCTGGGCATTGTCTTGAGTGCTTTGCTTCACATGTATTATGTCATTTTATATTCAGGACAACTATAGGAAATGATCCATATTTTACAAATAAGGAAACTGAATTTTGAATAGACTGAAAAATCTGACCAAGGTAACTGAAATAAGATGAAGATCTAGAGTTCAAAAGGAGGTTTATCTGAACACACACTCTACATCTTTAACCCTTATGCATCTAAACAGTTATGCTAAAATTTAATATTGTAGATGCATGATTTGCTGCTTTAATCAAATGTGTGTGTGTATATATATTTATATATTTATATATACATGCATACAGATATTTGTACTGTATTTCAGGTACATCATGGATTAAATAAACTTTTGATACTACTCAAGGAACCTTTCAACTATGCTCATTTTGATTTTTTTTAAAGATTTTATTTATTTATTTCACAGAGAGAGACACAGCAAGAGAGGGAACACAAGCAGGGGGAGTGGGAGAGGGAGAAGCAGGCTCCCCCGCGGAACCGGGAGCCCGATGCGGGGCTCGATCGCAGGACCCCAGGATCATGACCTGAGCCAAAGGCAGACGCTCAACCAGCTGAGCCACCCAGGCACCCCGCTCATTTTGATTTTAAAATAAGGCGTATTGGGGGGGGGCGGAGCAAGATGGTGAACGAGTAGGAAACCTGGATTTCTTCTGGTCTCAGGAATTCAGCTGGATAGGGATCAAACCATTCTGAACACCTACGAACTCAACAGGAGATCGAAGAAAAGAAGAGCAACAACTCTGTGATAGAAAAGCGACCACTTACTGGAAGGTAGGACATGCAGAGAAGTGAATCCGAGGCAATATTCTGGAGGATAGACGGCGGGGGAGGGGGCCTCCGTCGGCCGCTTCTGGCAAGTGATAGAGCCATGGAGCAGAAAATCGGAACTTTTAGAAGTCTGCTCCGCTGAGGGACGTCGCTCCAGTGGCTAAGCGGGAGGTGGAACCCTCATGGGACAGTGTGGTCTCAGGACCCTCGGGGTCACAGAAAGACCAGGGGTGCCTGAGTGCAGCAGAGCTCCCAGGTATCGGAGTGGGGAAGCCGGCTGCAGAGACAGAGCCGAGGAGTGGGCTCTCAGCTCGGGGTTGCCATAAACTGTGGTCCACGGCACAGTCGGGCCACTGCTCCTCCAGCAGGGACCCAACAAGCGGGGGATCCGGGGAGACTCCCCTTCCTCCCCTGGGAGGAGTGGCACGGGAGCGCATCGCAGGGATCTGCTGGGTTTGGAGACTCCACACAGGGTCGGATGCCAAAGATAGCAACACTCGGTCACAGGCCGGGTGAGCACGGAATGCAGCCGGAGACTGGGGAGCCAGGAGTGACTGACTGTGCTTTTCTCTGGGGGTGCACTGAGGAGCAGGGCCCCGAGTTCTTGGCTCCTCCGGGGCAGAGATTGGGAGGCCACCATTTTCACTCTAGTCCTCCAAAGCTGTACGGAAAGCTTGCAGGGAAAAAAAGCTCCTGAGAGCAAACCCGAGCAGATTACTTAGACCGAACCGACAAGGGCAGGGCAATTCCGCCTCTGGCAAAGACATTTTGGAACGACACCAACAGGCCCCTCCCCCAGAAGATCAGCACGAACAGCCAGCAAGCCAAGACCAGGTTTACCGATCAAGGAGAACGGGAGAACTCCAGCCCTAGGGGAATACTGCACATAGAATTCATGGCTTTTTCCCCATGATTCTTTAGTCTTTCAAAGTTTTATTTTTTTTTTAATTTCTTTTTCTTTCTTTTTTTTTGAATTTTTTTGTTCCCTTTTCAACCAACATCATATCAAACCCCTTTTTAAAAAGAATTTTTATTTTTCATTTTTAGAGTCATATTCTATCCCTTCATAGTAGTTACCGTTAATTTTGGCATATATATATATAAGTTGTTCTCTCTTTAAAATTTTGAGCTACAGTTTCTTCTAGCAGATCAAAATATACCCTAAATCTCTAGTGTATGGCTTTGTTCTAGTCTCCTGCCTGATCACATTCTCTCCCTTTTTTTTCTTTTTCTTCTTTTTTTTTGAATCCTCTTCTTTCTTTTTTCAAACAACTTCTTATCTTAAACATTCCTTTTATAGTTTTTTATAATTTTCATCTTTACAATCATATTCCATCCCTTAATCATAGCAACCATTATTTTTGTACATATATACGTTATTCTTTCTTTAAAATTTTGGGAGGCACTTTCTTCTAACAGACCAAAATACACCCAAAATTTAGTGTGTGGCACTAATCTATGCACCAGCCTGATCATATTTGAGCATATCCTGGTTTTTTTGTTTTGTTCTGTTTTTGTTTGTTTTTATCTTTTTCTATTTTTTCTCCTTCTTTATTCTTTCTTTCCCTTTCTTTTCCCCTGGTTTCAGGTCTTTTCTGATTTCTTTAGAATATATTTTCTGGGGACATTATGAACCTGTTAGCATTTTGTTCTCTCATTCATATATTCTCCTCTGGACAAAATGACAAGATGGAAAAAATCACCTCAACAAAAAGAACAAGAGATACTACTGACAGCCAGGGACCTACTCAATATGGACATTAGTATGATGTCGGACCTAGAGTTCAGAATCATGACTTTAAAGATAGTAGCTGGGCTTGAAAAAACCATGGAAGTTCTTAGAGAAACCTTTTCTGGAGAAATAAAAGAACTACAATCTGACCAAGTCGAAATCAAAAAGGCTATTAATGAGGTGCAGTCAAAACTGGGGACACTAACTGCTAGGATAAATGAGGCAGAAGAGAGAATCAGTGATATAGAAGAGCAAATGATGGAAAATAAAAAGCTGAGAAAAAGAGAGATAAACAACTACTGGATCAAGAGGGCAGAATTCGAGATAAGCGACACCATAAGATGAAACAACATTAGAATAATTGGAATCCCAGAAGAAGAAGAATGAGAGAGAGGGGCAGAAGGTATATTGGAGCAAATTATAGCAGAGAACTTCCCTAATTTGGGAAAGGAAACAGGCATCAAAGTCCAGGAGGCACAGAGAACCCCTCTAAAAATCAATAAAAATAGGACAAAACCCTGACATCTAATAGTAAAACTTACGAGTCTCAGAGACAAAGAGAAAATCCTGAAAGCAGCTCGGGAGAAGAGATATGTAACCTACAATGGTGGAAACATTAGATTGGCAACAGACCTATCCACAGACACCTGGCAGGCCAGAAAGGACTGGCATGATACAGTCAGAGCACTAAATGAGAAAAATATGCAGCGAAGAATATTATATCCATCTAAGCTGTCATTGAAAATAGAAGGGGAGATAAAAAGCTTCCAGGACAAACAAAAACTAAAAGAATGTACAAACACCAAACCAGCCCTAGAAGAAATATTGAACAGGCTCCTCTAAGCAGAGAGCCCAAAAGTAACACAGACCAGAAAGGAACACAGACAATATACAGTAGCAGTCACCTTACAGGCAATACAATGGCACTAAATTCATATCTTTCAATAGTTACCCTGAATGCAAATGAGCTAAATGCCCCAATCAAAAGACACAGGCTATCAGATTGGATTAAAAAACAAGACCCATCAATATGCTGTCTGCAAGAGACTCATTTTAGACCTAAAGACACCCCCACATTGAAAGTGAGGGGGTGGAAAACCATTTACCATGCTAAAGGACAGGAAAAGAAAGCTGGGGTGGCAATCCTTATATCAGACAAATTAGATTTTAAACCAAAGACTGTAATAAGAGATGAGGAAGGACACTCTATCCTACTTAAAGGGTCTATCGAACAAGAAGATCTAACAATTGTAAATATCTATGCCCCTAACATGGGAGCAGCCAATTATATAAGGCAATTAATAAGAAAAGCAAAGAAACACATTGACAACAATACAATAATAGTGGGGGACTTTAACACCCCCCTGACTGAAATGGACAGATCATCTAAGCAAAAGACCAACAAGGAAATAAAGACTTTAAAGGACACACTGAACCAAATGGACTTCACAGATATATTTAGAACATTCCATCCCAAAGCAAAGGAATACATATTCTTCTCTAGTGCCCATGGAACATTCCCCAGAATAGATTACATGCTTAGGTCACAAATCAGATTGGGATTATTCCCTGCATATTTTCAGACTATAATGCTTTGAAACTAGAACTCAGTCACAAGAGGAAAGTTGGAAAGAACTCAAATACATGGACTCTAAAGAACATCCTACTAAAGAATGAATGGGTCAACCAGGAAATTAAAGAAAAATTAAAAAAATTCATAGACCCAATGAAAATGAAAACACAACTGTTCAAAATCTTTGGGATGCAGCAAAGGCAATCCTGAGAGGAAAGTATATAGCAATAGAAGCCTTTCTCAAGAAACAAGAAAGGTCTCAAATACACAACCTAATCCTACACTTACAGGAGCTAGAGAAAAAACAGCAAATAAAGCCTAAACCCAGCAGGAGAAGAGAAATAATAAAGATCAGAGCAGAAATCAATGAAATAGAAACCAAAAGAACAGTAGAACAGATCAACGAAACTAGGAGCTGGTTCTTTGAAAGAATTAACAAGATTGATAAACCCCTGGCCAGACTTATTAAAAAGAAAAGAGAAATGACCCAAATCAACAAAATCATGAATGAAAGAGGAGAGATCACAACCAACACCAAAGAAATACAAACAATTAAAAGAACATATTATGAGCAAGTATATGCCAGCAAATTAGATAACCTAGAAGAAATGGATGCATTCCTAGAGATGTATCAACTACCAAAATTGAACCAGGAAGAAACAGAAAACCTGAACAGATGTATAACCACTAAGGAAATTGAAGCAGTCATCAAAAATCTCCCAACAAACAAAAGCCCGGGGCCAGATGGCTTCCCAGGGGAATTCTACCAAACATTTAAAGAAGATTTAATACCTATTCTCCTGAAACTGTTCCAAAAATTAGAAATGGAAGGAAAACCTCCAAACTCGTTTTATGAGACCACCATTACCTTGATCTCAAAGCCAAAGACCTCAACAAAAAGGACAATTACAGACCAATATTCTTGATGAACATGGATGCAAAAATTCTCACAAAAATCCTAGCCATTAGGATCCAACAGTACATCAAAAGGATTATTTACCACGACCAAGTGGGATTTATCCCTGGGCTACAAGGTTGGTTCAACATCTGCAAATCAATCAACGTGATACAATACATTAACAAAAGAAAGAACAAGAATCATAGGATCCTCTCAATAGATGCAGAAAAAACACTTGACAAAGGACAGCATCCTTTCTTGATCAAAACTATCCAGAGTATAGGGATAGAGGGCACATACCTCAATATCATAAAGCCATCTATGAAAAACCTACAGCGAATATCATTCTCAATGGGGAAAAACTGAGAGCTTTCCCCCTGAGGTCAGGAACGCAGCAAAGATGTCCACTATCACCAATGCTATTCAACATAGTACTAGAAGTCCTAGCCACAGCAATCAGACAACAAATAGAAATCAAAGGCATCCAAATCGGCAAAGAAGAAGTCAAACTCTCACTGTTTGCAGATGATATGATACTTTATGTGGAAAACCCAAAAGACTCCACCCCAAAACGGCTAGAACTCTTACAGGAATTCAGTAAAATGGCAGGATATAAAATCAATGCGCAGAAATCAGTGGCAATCCTATACACCAACAACAAGACAGAAGAGAGAAATTAAGGAGTCAATCCCATTTACAATGGCACCCAAAACCATAAGATAACTAGGAATAAATCTACCCAAAAAGGCAAAGGATCTGTACTCAGAAAACTATAAAATACTCATGAAAGAAATTGAGGAAGACACAAAGAAATGGAAAAATGTTCCATGCTCATGGATTGGAAGAGCAAACATTGTGAAGATGTTTCAAAGAAATGGAACAAATAATCCTAAAATTTGTATGGAACCAGAAAAGACCCTGAATAGCCAGAGGAATGCTGAAAAAGAAAAGCAGAGCTAGTGGCATCACAATTCCGGACTTAAGCTCTATTACAAAGCTGTCATCATTAAGACAGTATGGTACTGGCACAAAAACAGACACATAGATCAATGGAACAGAATCGAGAGCCCAGAAATGGACCCTCCACTCTGTGGTCAACTCATCTTCGACAAAGCACGAAAGAATGTCCAATGGAAAAAAGAGAGTCTCTTCAACAAATGGTATTGGGAAAATTGGACAGCCACATGCAGAAGAATGGAACTGGACCATTTCCTTACACCACACACAAAAATAGACCCCAAATGGTTGAAAGACCTAAATGTGAGACAGGAGTCCATCAAAATCCTAAAGGAGAACACAGGTAGCAACCTCTTCGACTTCAGCCGCAGCCTTCTTCCTAGAAACATTGCTGAAGGCAAGGGAAATAAGGGCAAAAATGAACTATTGGGACTTCATCAAGATAAAAAGCTTTTGCACAGCAAAAGAAACAGTCAACAAAGCCAAAAGACAACTGACAGAATGGAAGAAGATATTTGTAAATGACATATCAGATAAAGGGCTAGTATCCAAAATCTATAAAGAACTTAACCAAACTCAACACCCTAGGAACAAATAATCCAATCAAGAATTGGGCAGAAGAAATGAACAGACATTTTTCCAAAGAAGACATTCAAATGGCCAACAGACACATGAAAAAGTGCTCAACATCGCTCAGCATCTGGGAAATCCAAATCAAAACCTCAGTGAGATACCACCTCACACCAGTCAGAATAGCTAAAATTAACAAGGCAGGAAACAACAGATGTTGGCGAGGTTGTGGAGGAAGGGGAACCCTCCTACCGTGTTGGTGGGAATGCAAGCTGGTGCAACCACTCTGGAGAACAAATGGAGGTTGCCCAAAAAGTTGAAAATAGAGATACCCTATGATCTAGCAATTGCACTACTGGGTATTTACCCCAAAGATACAAATGTAGGGATCGGAAGGTGTATGTGCACAGTGATGATTATAGCAGCAATGTCCACAATAGCCAAACTGTGGAAAGAGCCAAGATGTCCATCGACAGAAGAATGGATAAAGAAGTGGTGGTATATATACACAATGGAATATTATGCAGCCATCAAAAGGAAGGAGATCTTGCCATTTGCAACGACGTGGATAGAACTCGAGGGTGTTATGCTGAGCGCAATAAGTCAATCAGAGAAAGACATGTATCATATGACCTCACTGATATGAGGAATTCTTAATCTCAGGAAACAAACTGAGGGTTGCTGGAGTGGGGGGGGGTGGGAGGGATGGGGTGGCTGGGTGATAGATATTGGGGAGGGTATGTGCTATGGTGAGCGCTGTGAATTGTGCAAGACTGTTGAATCACAGATCTGTACCTCTGAAACAAATAATGCAATATATGTTAAGAAAAAAAAAAGAAGAAGGTAGCAGGAGGGGAAGAATGAAGGGGAGTAAATCGGAGGGGGAGACGAACCATGAGAGACGATGGACTCTGAAAAACAAACTGAGGATTCTAGAGGGGAGGCGGTTGGGAGAATGGGTTAGCCTGGTGATGGGTATTAAAGAGGGCACGTTCTCCATGGAGCACTGGGTGTTATGCACAAACAATGAATCATGGAACACTACATCAAAAACTAATGATGTAAGGTATGGTGATCAAAATAACAATAAAAAATTTTTTAAAGAACAAAAAAAAATAAGGTGTATTGGGGCCTTCAATTTGAATGTAATATATACTAATTAGAGAAATTTGGGAATGTGCACAAAAGAAAAAGATCATCTTATTCTTACATTTAAAGATGCACATTTTCTAATATTTTTTATCCATTAATTACAACCATTTGGTTAGGAAAACATTCTATGGAAATGTATATTTTAAATTTTAAAGAACTGATTTACAAATATTTTTTACATAAAGCTAGCAGACTTAGGGATCAAAGAGACATACGTCCAAATTCTACCACTACCACCTACTGGCCAGGTGATCTTAAAAAAATATTTGACTCCTTGAGGAGTCAGTGGGTTAAGCATCTGCCTTCTGCTCAGGTCATGATCCTGGGGCCCCAGGATCAAGCCCCACATCGGACTCCCTGCTCAGCCGGGAGTCTACTTCTCCCTCTGACCCTCCCCCCTCTGCTGTGCTCTCTTTCTCATACAAATAGATAAAATTTAAAAAACAAAACAAAGCAAAAAAAATTGACTCCTTGAGCCTGAGTTTTCTTGTATGTGAAATAAGAATAAAATAATAATTATTCCTAACCCACTGGGTCATCCTGAAAATTGAATGAGACAATATATGTAGAGTGCTTGGCAAATACTTAGGGCTTGGGAGAAGAGGATGGTGGACATGGTATATTTTTCTTTTATATCTACATTAAAACAGATAAATCAATTAAATAGCAAACCAAAACGCATGGTCAACATTTACAATGAAACTAGATAATTATCTTTACAAACCTCAGAATACCATGTGATGAGGATAAACTACCACAGCCACAACACCAGCCAGCCTAGTACCAGGGTATGTGCAGAAGAAAGTAGATAGAAGCAAAGACAAAACACCGTGTACCCATTTGGCAATAGCCACTGACTCCAAGAGGGTTTTAGCTAATCCAGTAATGGGTGAGTGCAAAGAGAACTCTCTGTGAGGACTGGAGGCATTGGAGGAATCCAGCACTTCTAAGCTTTCTTCCAGGACAAGGCTTCCATTCAGGAAAGGGCCCTACACTATGGTGAAATTACTGGAATATAATTAAAATCGAACAGAATAGGCCCAATAGAGAAAAGAAAGAAAAGATACAACTCAAAATGGAGGAGGAAAACGGAAGCTTTGGAAAAGCCTTGGAAGTCTTGGAAAACAACAGAAGAGGAAACTTTCTGAGTTAGAAAAGCTACCCTGAACCAGGCCTTTAAAATTTCAGAAACAGAAGTCCTGGAAAGCAACAAAAGAGGAAACTCTGTGAGGTTAGAAGAGCTACCCTGAACCGGGCCTCTAAAATTTCAGGAATCTGATTTCACATAAAAATGAGCAGCAGAAAAGTATCGAAGTCAAGTCCTATACAAAGTTATTATAAGATAAAAGAGAATAGGGTGCCTGGGTGGCTCAGTTGGTTAAGCGACTGCCTTCGGCTCAGGTCATGATCCTGGAGTCCCGGGATCGAGGCCCGCATCGGGCTCCCTGCTCGGCAGGGAGTCTGCTTCTCCCTCTGATCCTCCCCCCTCTCATGTGCTCTCTCTCTCTCTCTCTCTCTCAAATAAATAAATAAAATCTTTAAAAAAATTAAAAAATTAAAAAAAATTAAAAAAGATAAAAGAGAATAAAGAGCAGAATAACATCACTACAGATAATATAAGCATATCAGAAAGACAGGGACAGATCAAAACTGTAACCTATTTCAAAATGAGCTAAAACATTAAGAAATGATACAAGATGTAAAAGAACAATATAAATCAGAATTAGAAAGACTCAGAAATAAGGTGACAGAGTATAGGGAAGAATTATAAATAAATGAAAAGACATTTCAGAAATGAAGACTACATTAGAAGGAACACAAAAGCAAATAAGCACAAAATATGCCTCCAGAAAAATAGAAGGTAAGAAGGACAAAGATTTTAAAAATCAGAAAGAAATTAGGAAAGAGATAAAAAGGATTAAAAAGAACATGACAAAGAAAAGATAGGCAAAGAAGATTCAAAGTCCATAATACAGAAATCCCCGAGGAAGAAAATCAAAGCAAAGAAGAGAACAAACACTAAAATAATACTTCAAGAAAATTTTCCTAAAATTTAAAAAAGAATTGAGAATATATATTGGAAGAACACACCACCCACCTGAGCGTATCAACTCAGAATGACCAATGCCAAGGCATAGTCTAAAAAATGCATACGGTTTTAAAGAGAAAAAAATTATTTGAGCATCTGGGGGAAACGGCAAGTGATTTATAAGGGAAAAAAATATTAAGCTACCATCATACTTTACAACAGCAATGTTTTATTACAGACAAAAAATACAGCAACCTAATTAATGTATTCAAGAAATGTCTACAGGAAATATAAAAAAAGGATTTTTTATCCAGCAAAACTGACTTTCAGCTATGAAGAGCATAAACAAACTGTTACCAACACGTAAGAATTCAAGGAATATTATTCCCATGATCCCTTCCTGAGGAATATACTGTAAATGAGTTTCAGAATATACTATAAATGAGAATAAAAATCACCAAGAAGACATAGACACAAGGGCTGACAGTAAGGACTAAATATATAAAACATATAGTTCTTCTAGAACTAAGATCAAATGAGCATTAAAAGGGGAAAGTATAGAATTAATGGCTACATGCTTAGGCAATGCAGATATAATACAGCTATTAAAATTAATGCGAGATTAGGAAAGTATATGCAGAAAGCATTTTAGTTACTTTCAGGGATCATGCCAGTATTTGTGTATATAATATTGGGACTGATTAAATGAACAACAGGGTAGTATTCTGTCATTCCCTGTGTCCGTAAGAACTAAGATTTTTGATATGGAAGAAAAGAAATAGAGGTATAATACAGAAGTTTATTAAAAAAGGAAAAAAAAAACTGTGTTCCTTAATCTAAATCAAGCCTATCCGTAGGAACTCATGAAGTAACTCTGTCCACCGAAGAGACCTGGAAATAATCATCATTCCCAGCAAACACATTGTGGTTTTGAAGTCCTCCCACCACCGCCATCCCACCCCACCCCACCCCCCCCAAAAAAAATACCATCCAATGCTTTCTAGAGAAATAACCATTCCCATGTCTGGGGCTGGAAATAAACAAGATGAGCCTGGAAACATTGTTATACCAAATAGCAAAGAGGTTATCAAAGAGTTGGTTAAAAGGACTCAGAAGCCAACATGTTGAGGCCACTATGAGCCAAATACAGGGCAATCTGAGCTTCAATAAAGACATTTGAATGGATGGAATGGGACTGAAATTCCTTTCTTTGCAAAAGGGATCAAACACAAGTCTGGCCGACTGTCCTGATCCAGCTGTGGATTTGTAGGGACCACAGGAGAGAGAAGAAAGTGTTAAAGGGAAAAATCTAGACCAGGAGAAACTGCAGATCTGATGCCTCAGGTTCTCCAACAGAGAATTTGTGAGAAAAAGAAAAGGATGGAAAGGGGAACTGCAGATTGAAGGAGATTTAAAAGACCTACATTTGAAAAATAGGAAAGACAAAATGACAGTTCAGGGATGCATTACTTTTTGAGAAAACCATAAAGTAATGCAAAGAAGCCATTATTATAGACTCAGGATGGCGACTACTTTGGGGAGGAGGCATGCTGAGATTGGGTTGGGGTTCTGGCAAACAGGAAAAGTCCTTTTAATAACCTGAACTCACTAATCTACATATTTGTGTGTGATTTTCTGTTTCTGTGTTTTATGTTAAATAGAAATGCCACACAAATAAATGACAGGTGCTAAACTAATATTGCCAGTATTTAAAATTAAATGGAAACCATCTTTAAATGTCCTGACATTCACCTTACAGGCAATACAATGGCACTAAATTCATATCTTTCAATAGTTACCCTGAATGTAAATGGGCTAAATGCCCCAATCAAAAGACACAAGCTATCAGATTGAATTCAAAAACAAGACCTATCAATATGCTGTCTGCAAGAGACTCATTTTAGACCTAAAGACACCCCCACATTGAAAGTGAGGGGGTGGAAAACCATTTACCATGCTAAAGGACAGGAAAAGAAAGCTGGGGTGGCAATCCTTATAATAGACAAATTAGATTTTAAACCAAAGACTGTAATAAGAGATGAAGAAGGACACTCTATCCTACTTAAAGGGTCTATTGAACAAGAAGATCTAACAATTGTAAATATCTATGCCCCTAACATGGGAGCAGCCAATTATATAAGGCAATTAATAACAAAAGCAAAGAAACACATTGACAACAATACAATAATAGTGGGGGACTTTAACACCCCCCTGACTGAAATGGACAGATCACCTAAGCAAAAGACCAACAAGGAAATAAAGACTTTAAATGACACACTGAACCAAATGGACTTCACAGATATATTCAGAACATTCCATCCCAAAGCAACGGAATACACATTCTTCTCTAGTGCCCATTCTCCAGAATTGATCACATCCTAGGTCACAAATCAGGTCTCAACCGGTACCAAAAGACTGGCATTATTCCCTGCATATTTTCAGACCACAATGCTTTGAAACTAGAACTCAATCACAAGAGGAAAGTCGGAAAGAACTCAAATACATGGAGGCTAAAGAGCATCCTACTAAAGAATGAATGGGTCAACCAGGAAATTAAAGAAGAATTAAAAAAATTCATGGAAACCAATGAAAATGAAAACACAACTGTTCAAAATCTTTGGGATGCAGCAAAGGCAATCCTGAGAGGAAAGTATATAGCAATAGAAGCCTTTCTCAAGAAACAAGAAAGGTCTCAAATACACAACCTAACCCTACACCTAAAGGAGCTGGAGAAAGAGCAGCAAATAAAGCCTAAACCCAGCAGGAGAAGAGAAATAATAAAGATCAGAGCAGAAATCAATGAAATAGACACCAAAAGAACAGTAGAACAGATCAACGAAACTAGGAGCTGGTTCTTTGAAAGAATTAACAAGATTGATAAACCCCTAGCCAGACTGATCAAAAAGAAAAGAGAAATGACCCAAATCAACAAAATCATGAATGAAAGAGGAGAGATCACAACCAACACCAAAGAAATACAAACAATTATAAGAACATATCATGAGCAACTCTATGCCAGCAAATTAGATAACCTGGAAGAAATGGATGCATTCCTAGAGATGTATCAACTACCAAAATTGAACCAGGAAGAAATAGAAAACCTGAACAGACCTATAACCACTAAGGAAATTGAAGCAGTCATCAAAAATCTCCCAACAAACAAAAGCCCGGGGCCAGAGGGCTTCCCAGGGTAATTCTACCAAACATTTACAGAAGATTTAATACCTATTCTCCTGAAACTGTTCCCAAAAATAGAAATGGAAGGAAAACTTCCAAACTCGTTTTATGAGGCCACCATTACCTTGATCCCAAAACCAGACAAAGACCCCATCAAAAAGGAGAATTACAGACCAATATCCCTGATGAACATGGATGCAAAAATTCTCACCAAAATACTAGCCAATAGGATCCAACAGTACATTAAAAGGATTATTCACCATGACCAAGTGGGATTTATTCCTGGGATACAAGGTTGGTTCAACATCCGCAAATCAATCAACGTGATACAATACATTAACAAAAGAAAGAACAAGAATCATAGAATCCTCTCAGTAGATGCAGAAAAAGCATTTGACAAAGTACAGCATCCTTTCTTGATCAAAACTCTTCAGAGTATAGGGATAGAGTGTACATACCTCAATATCATAAAAGCCATCTGTGAAAAACCTACAGCGAATATCATTCTCAATGGGGAAAAGCTGAGAGCTTTCCCCCTAAGGTCAGGAACGCAGCAGGGATGTCCACTATCACCAATGCTATTCAACATAGTATTAGATGTCCTAGCCACAGTAATCAGACAACAAAAAAAAAAAATCAAAGGCATCCAAATCGGCAAAGAGGAAGTCAGACTCTCACTGTTTGCAGATGATATGATACTTTATGTGGAAAACCCAAAAGACTCCACCCCAAAACTGCTAGAACTCATACAGGAATTCAGTAAAGTGGCAGGATATAAAATCAATGTGCAGAAATCAGTGGCATTCCTATACACCAACAACAAGACAGAAGAGAGAGAAATTAAGGAGTTGATCCCATTTACAATGGCACCCAAAACCATAAGATAACTAGGAATAAATCTAACCAAAAAGGCAAAGGATCTGTACTCAGAAAACTATAAAATACTCATGAAAGAAATTGAGGAAGACACAAAGAAATGGAAAACCGTTCCATGCTCATGGATTGGAAGAACAAACATTGTGAAGATGTCAATGCTACCTAGAGCAATCTACACATTCAATGCAATCCCCATCAAAATACCATCCACTTTTTTCAAAGAAATGGAACAAATCATCCTAAAATTTGTATGGAACCAGAAGAGACCCCGAATAGCCAGAGGAATGTTGAAAAAGAAAAGAAAAGCTGGTGGCATCACAATTCCGGACTTCCAGCTCTATTACAAAGCTGTCATCATCAAGACACTATGGTACTGGCACAAAAACAGACACATAGATCAATGGAATAGAATAGAGAGCCCAGAAATGGACCCTCAACTCTATGGTCAACTCATCTTTACAAAGCAGGAAAGAATGTCCAGGGGAAAAAAGACAGTGTCTTCAACAAATGGTGTTGGGAAAATTGGACAGCCACATGCAGAAGAATGGAACTGGACCATTTCCTTACACCACACACAAAAATAGACCCCAAATGGTTGAAAGACCTAAATGTGAGACAGGAGTCCATCAAAATCCTAAAGGAGAACACAGGCAACAACCTCTTCGACCTCAGCCGCAACAACTTCTTCCTAGAAACATCGCCAAAGGCAAGGGAAGAAAGGGCAAAAATGAACTCTTGGGATTTCATCAAGATAAGAAGCTTTTGCACAGCAAAAGAAACAGTCCACAAAACCAAAAGACAACCGACAAAATGGGAGAAAATATTTGCAAATGACATATCAGATAAAGGGCTAGTATCCAAAATCTATAAAGAATTTATCAAACTCAACACCCAAAGAACAAATAATCCAATCAAGAAATGGGCAGAAGACATGAACAGACATTTCTCCAAAGAAGACATCCAAATGGCCAACAGACACATGAAAGAGTGCTCAACACCGCTCGGCATCTGGGAAATCCAAATCAAAACCTCAATGAGATACCACCTCACACCAGTCAGAATGGCTAAAATTAACAAGGCAGGAAATGACAGATGTTGGCGGGGATGTGGAGAATGGGGAACCCTCCTATACTGTTGGTGGGAATGTAAGCTGGTGAACCACTCTGGAAAACATAATGGAGGTTCCTCAAAAAGTTGAAAATAGAGCTACCATACAATCCAGCAATTGTACTACTGGGTATTTACCCCATAGATACAAATGTAGGGACCCGAAGGGGTACGTGCACCCCAATGTTTATAGCAGCAATGTCCACAATAGCCAAACTGTGGAAAGAGCCAAGATGTCCATCGACAGAAGAATGGATAAAGAAGTGGTGGTATATATACACAATGGAATATTATGCAGCCATCAAAAGGAAGGAGATCTTGCCATTTGCAACGACGTGGATGGAACTGGAGGGTGTTATGCTGAGTGAAATAAGTCAATCAGAGAAAGACATGTATCATATGACCTCACTAATATGAGGAATTCTTAATCTCAGGAAACAAACTGAGGTTTGCTGGAGTGGGGGGGTAGGAGGGATGGTGTGGCTGGGTGATAGTGGGGAGGGTATGTGCTATGGTGAGCGCTGTGAATTGTGCAAGACTGTTGAATCACAGATCTGTACCTCTGAAACAAATAATGCAATATATGTTAAGGAATAAAAGAAGAAGAAGAAGATAGCAGGAGGGGAAGAATGAAGGGGAGTAAATCGGAGGGGGAGACAAACCATGAGAGACGATGGACTCTGAAAAACAAACTGAGGGTTCTAGAGGGGAGGGGTTTGGGGCGATGGGTTAGCCTAGTGATGCGTATTAGGGAGGGCACGTTCTGCGTGGAGCACTGGTTGTTATGAACAAACAATGAATCATGGAACACTACATCAAGAACTAATGATGTAATGTATAGTGATTAACATAACAATAAAAAATTTAAAGAAAAAAAATGTCCTGACATTATAATAAGCAACCAAGTGGTAGAAAAGACAGATTCAAAATTAAGGTGTTCTAAGAGTCTCAGGAAATACCTAGATTTAGCTCTAGTCTTGGAAACAGACTCTAATGAAGATAAGCACTTAATGAGCTTTGGTTTTCTCCTGGGTCAGAAAGAGAAGTTGCCTATCTGCCCAGAGCTCCCATAAGAAAGAAAAAATTAACTCTAAGTGCTCAGAACAACAGAAACAAAAGAGAAATAACCTTTGGAAGAATTGGGATAAGAAAATGAGAACCCTAGCGAAGCATGTCCTGGAGCTGAACGGCACGGACCTGTAGCATTGAGCAGTTGTGCACCACAAGAGTGAGGAATACACCTCTGCATAAGAGGTCAAAGACACCCGTTCAGACCCATGTGAGCCAACCCAGCCCTCCTGGGTTCTCTTTTTACCATTTTTAATTTTTTCGAACACATGGGAGTCTAGCACTGAACTGGAACCAAGGCCCTTCGCCCAACATTTTAGCTCTTCAAAGAGAGCACTCTTGTCTATCCAGAAACAGTAAGTGGCACATAATGTCCCCAGTCGGGCTCCACAGCAGGCCAACTCTGACAGACAACTGCATTCATAAGGTTGGTAAGAAGTACTCATGGGGACCAATGGCTGTGAAGGAGTGAACGAGTTGGGTACAGCAAAGAATGGAAGCATGATGAGGCAAAACACAGACCTCAGTCAATCCTCGGGAAAGCTCTGGAGCTGGGTTAGCCACTCAAGAGTTGTTTCACCTTGAGGCCAGGGGCATGGGGCTTTAAAAGCACCATCATGGCCCCCCTTCACTGAATGTGGGCTGCTCCTGAGGAAGTAGCAGGGCCTTAGGCTAAATAGCTCTCTCTTCCTTTGAGGGTAATTCCTTGAGGGTCCCTCAGCCATCAAGCTGTCAACCACCAAGATTCTCACGTGTGAGGACAGGAGTGCCTCAGTCTTAAGGGGACCTGAACAGGGAACCAGAGCATCCACTATACCTCACTTCTCTTCCATCAAGCCAGGTATCAGGCACACTTTGTTTCTACAAGCTTGCATTTCACCTTGCACCTTCAGGACTTTTTGGTCTTAAGTGTTGAAGAAGAGTTTTGCTTCAGAGTTCCAAAGGTGCCTAGGAATTTGACCTTTAAAGAATTTTCTTTGTATGCTGAAATTCAATTTAAGTGAAGACTTGCAACACATTTCTAAGATCACAACATTCTCATTCAGTCATTCAACCAATATTTATTAAGTGCTTTCTCGGTGCCAAGTCCTGCAAGACGGTGATGAATAGAACAGAGCCCCCTATTTGCTAAAGCTTACCCTCATTCAGTGTTGTTCAATCCTGCATAATGATGACATTCTGCATCTGTTCAGAGTAATCTCTCATTTCACTTCCATTCTGGGGTTGAATGCTACAGAAGATAATTATGTCATTCTTAAAAAAATCTATAACACTTCAAGATTTTTCTGTGACATTTCTTCTCCGAGCTAAGTAGCTTCTTTGACTTTATATCTGTTTGAGATTGTAGCCAGACGAATTAGGCAGGGGCTTTAGATAGTGATTCAAGATAGTGGCCCTGACACCTTTATAATGATCAAGTTTCACGCTCTGGGGCAGTTGAAAACAAAATCCCACCACCTGTGTTTGTAATCACTTTGTATTATTCATTTTTTTGCATAAATGCATGGAACATGTATTGGGATATAATTCTCCATGGATCTTTCACATCTCTGAATGTTTAAAGCCTAAACCTAGTACTTGAGCAATGGAACATGTTTCTCACTTTATATTATTATTATTTTTTTTACCATTGCGTTGCTTTATTTTCTAATTATTTACATATAAACCTCATTCTTTCTGGCCTCCCTCCATATCCTGCCCTATCAATTATTTCTTCTTTTCATGTGTCATTTCAATCACTTGCTCTTCACAAGTGCCTGTCTCAGTCAATAAATATTAAACACACTCAGATTTCCTTCACCTGAAGAAAAAAAAAAATCTCCTCCTCAACTTATGTTCCTCTTGAATTTATTGCTTTATCTCTTTTCTTCCTTGTGCAGTCAGCTAATTTTCTTGTATGAGAAATTTTCACTTACTATCTCCATTTATGCCCTTCCCTGTTTATTTCTCAATCCTTTGATATCTGGATATCACCAGAACCACTCTACTAGAATTCCTCTTGGTAAGTTCACTGGTCCCTAGTGATTTTCCACTCCTGTGATAGTAAATTCTATGTATCGGCTTGCCTGGGCTATGGGGTGCCCAGATACTTGGTTCAACATTATTCTGGGTATGTCTGTGAGGTTGTTTCTGGATGAGATTAACATTTGAATTGGTAGGCTGAGAGTAAAGCGAATTGCCTTCCCCAAGTGGATGGGCCTCATCCAAACCACCGAAGGCCTGAACAGAACAAAAAGACTGAGTAAGAGAGTACAGTAACTCTCTCTGCCTGACCGTCTTTGAACTGGACATACATCTTGTCCTGCCTTCAGACTCAGACTGGATCTATACCATCAGCTTACCTGGGTCTCCAGATTGCTAGCTACAGATCTTAGTACTTCCCATCCTCTATAGCTACATCAGCCAATTCCATATAACAAATCTCTTCATACTTATTTATATATAAATGTTTTATATTTATTTATTTTTATTTATTTACAAGTATCTTTATATATATCCTAGTAGTTCTGTGTTTCTGGAGAATGTCAACTAATACAATCATTAGGTGCAACTTATTTCTATTTCCCCTATTTACAGCATAAGTGGTTTTCACCAAACTCTTCCTCTTCAAACTCTTTCCTCCCTTAGCATTTCCACACCCCTTTCTGCTAGTTTTCTTACCTTTCTGGACTCCAATTCATTGGCTCTCTTCTTCTCAAATGTTCACTAAATTTGATATTTTAAAGCAATTTTTTCCCTTCGTCCCTACTATGTACCCCTCGGGAATTTTACCCCCACATTCAACTTTAATTGCCATGTGTTTGCTTTTTCTCCAAAGTCTTCACCTTGAAAGTATTTATCCTCCTGATCCACACACATTCTTCCCGTTGTTTCTAGGAGGTGTTTCTACCTGGACACTTGTATGTACTTCAGACTCAATACATTCAAAGCTATGCACATTATTCTCATAATCCTCATCATAATGATCCATCCAGTCACCTAACCCAAATCTCAAAGTGCCTTCAACCCTTCTTTTCTTTAGTGTTACCCTACACTGAGTGGTTACCAAATCTCACTACTTTACCCAATGGCATCAAATAGATTCATCCCTTCTCCCCCACCCTTCCGCCTTATTTCTGATCTTTTATGACCATAATCTCCTAGTATACCCTCCTACCTCCCGTCTCTCTCTAGTCACAGCACTGCCAACAGAGGTGTTAACTCTAAACAAACACATGAGAGTGTCCCTCCTCTTCTTGAGTGTCTTCTAAAGATTCCCCCCCAAGTCAAAAGAACAAAATATGCATCTTGACTCAAACTTGCTTTTCCAGCTCATCTCTCATTCCACTCCACTGGACCCCGCACATACAGCCACACCAGGTACTCATGACCATTGCTCTTCATGGTGGCTCTGGAATCCCTCTGCCAAGTTATTCCCCACCCGGTGAACTTCTACTTATCCTTCAAGGTCCTCACTAAAATGTCACTTTATCTGAGTAGATTTTCTTAACACCTTCAGGCATAAGCAGCCACTGCTTTCTTAACTACTAATATACTTGATACATTCTCTGTCTCTTTTGTCATGATTGACTTACATGTTGGCCTCCTCCATTCTGTTAGGAGCTCCTTCAAAGAAGGGACTACATCCTATTTACTTTTTTGCCTCCAGCCTAAATGCAGTCCCTTGAACTGCAGTTAATGGAAGGGACTCACTAAGTGTGTTAAATGTTAATGTGTTAAATAAGTGTGTGAAAATGAATTAAACTTGAGGACCCAGAACTGCATTATGATGGTAATAGCTAAAAAAATTTTATATACTTTAACACAGCAAAGTCACATCTAAGAATTCATCTTAAATAATCTTAATTGTATACAAATATATAGCCAAAATGATGTTTGGGTTTTTGCCTTTATTTCTTTAATGCTCTTAGAAACTTGGATGATCCATGTTATCTTTAGTCACTGCACTTCCTATAATTTAGGGAATACATTTAGGTTTCCAGGATGCCTCAAATTTCATTGTCCAAACTCAAAAAGAAACAAAACAAAACAAGAACTTGAACCTTTAGCAAAAAGCCTGGATATTTATTTAGGTTATTTATGGCTTTTAGTTGTTATTAATACACAAAGATTTTAGGAATCTTAGTCACCATATTAATGAACGCTTTAAGATGTAATTTTGATCCTTTATGACACTGGTCTCACAGTGCCCCTTTCCACAGCCTGTCCTTCCCTCCTCTGGTCATAACATCCTTAGGTGCACATCCTTATTTGGCCCTCATATCCGTTGGAAGACAACACTTGTTCTCTTTGATGAGAAGCAAAAATTTATCAGACTTTATAAAACTTAATGAGGTACAGAAGGTAGCCTAAAATTGTTTTGTGATACCACTTTACTAGAGCAAGATGGTGGGAGAACTGCAGAGTAGGGCCCCTTGGGGAGTTTCTTAGCACTAATGAGGGAGAAATGGAAGATCTGAAGAAAGAGTGGACTAGCTGGGAATCTTGGCGGACTTCTTGGTGCATTATGGATGCCAGCAAAGACTCTCCCAAGATTTCTTAGAACAGTCCTCTTTCCCTTCCTGGCTTTCTAACCAATGGGTGTCAACGGGGCTACTTAAATATTTTGAACTTGAGTCAGGTTAAACTGTGTATCAACCCCAATCTCCATTACCGCCACCATCTGGAACACTTAACTCTAGGCACAGCCTTTGGCAAAGACCACACTTGCCACACCCTCTGCATGCCTGAGGGGCACGCCCTAGTCATAGTGGTAGTAAGGGTGGTATTTGGCTTTAAAGTCATCAGCTGCTTCCAGAAGATGACTCTGTGAGGAGATCATCCTTAGTCTCACTGAAGACCAAATTAGTCCAAATTTCAAAATGGCTTTCTGTTGCAGAGAAGCAAAATTCTTCTAAGGAATTTATTTTAGAGCAGTGCTAATTAACCCCTAGAGCTGGACTAGGGTGTTATTTCATGCTATTCCTGAGAAAGAGCCTAACTCAGGGCACCAGCATTTCCTTTCTAGCCTCTGAAATTCAAAAGCTCTCTGGAGGAGGCCCACACGGTTGCAGCATCCTCTGCTGCCTGGGGCAGCATCCTCTCTACTTCTCTTGAACAGCTCAGCAGATATCCCCAAAATGGATAGAAATGTAATAGGGGCAGGACAGGAGGTAGATAGAACAGTTCAGGAATTCCAGAATGTGAGAACACTACTACATAATTATACAGGCTCTGAATAAATCAATGCCTGTATGCCTAATTTCAATTCTTTTTTCTTTATCCCATGGAATTAGGGGAGGATGTTCCATAGTCACAGAGGGTACAAAATCTCAGAATCATAGCCTTAGGGATAAGGACACAAATTTCCCTTGTGTTTCAAAATAGTGCAGTACAGAGGCCACCTGTAGCTGTAGAAATATTCAACTGGTCAGGGGTTGAATATCTCCTCAGGGAGGAGAGAGAAGGTAAGAATCCCTTAACATCGCTATTTGTGGGAAAAGACAAGAGAATATGATGAACACTCATAAAACCAAAAGTATCAATTCATGCCAACCAGTATTATTTGCAAGTCAGAGAAAGAGGAAGTGGCCATGGAGTTAAATTTTGAGAGATGAACAGGTACCAAGAGGAGTAAGAGCATTTGGGACAAAGAGAACAACATGAGGGAAGGCGGCGAAGGGTGAATGAGCAAGCAGAGCTCAGGAAACCAGGAGCACTCATATTCATATTGGTGAATAAGGATAGTTACTGAGAATGAGTTACGAGGGGAGACAAGCCGGGGGCCAAGCCACCAACGGCCTCTTTGCCATACTGAAGACTTCCCATTGCTTTGACAACTCAAGCAGTAGGCACTCAGGCCATCTATTACACCCTGAACTGAAACGGAACTAGTAGTTTCAGAAATTTAAAAACAGAGAAACACAATGTGCTGTAGTCAAACTGGAGAGAGCCACATCCTTACAAGGGAGTATATAAAAACCCACCTCTCCACTGCCCAAAACCAGCCTGCATTCAGAGGTTCCAGTCCCAGAACCGACATTTACTCACTACATGAGCAAGTCACCTAATCTCTCTGAAAATTTTTCATCCATCAAAGTGAGGATATTTATATCTTTTTACAACATTATCATGACAATGAAATGAGTCTATATCGTGGGTGAAGGCATATATAAGAGTGCCTGGCATATAATTACACAGTAAATGCTATTTTCTTTTTTCCCTTCTTCTTTTCTTCTTGTACATTCTTATACGTTAGCGTAACCCCACTGAAATGAATTTCTACCCCTCCACCCATTCAAATCTTACTTGACTTGTTTATTTGCTTATTCATTAGTTCATTCATTCAACAATGGTTATTGAGTGCTTGTCATGTACTAAGAAATGTGATGAAGCTGAAGATGAATATGGCAGTGCCTACTCTATCGGAAAGGAGAAATAAATGAATACACAAAGGCAATGTAGGAATAATATGAAATCTTCCTTGACTACCCCAGTTGTAAGTGATCAATCATTTCTCTGATTCCTTATGCCACTTTCATCACTTATGGCAAAATTACCTTGTAATGTAGTTAACTTTTCAACTGGCTATGATTCACCTCCCCAACCAGACTTAAGTTCCATAAGGATGGGCACCATAGCTTATCATTTTGCCATCTCTTCAGGCCTTGATCACAAGAATTTAATAAACACACATTAATGATGGTGACGAGCTAGAGAAGCAGGCCCTTATTCACTCACGCGTTTGCGCAGGTAAAAGTCCTATCATTAGCACACTAACACTCTACTCCCCTTTTTTTGCCTTATCATGGAATTGGTATGAAAGGAAACAAGGCATGCACTGTAAGTTTTCATTCACAAGACTGCTGTGGCATTTCCTATCCCCTGCCAACGGTCCTATTCCTAAGCTTCAGCCTTCCTCAAAAGTCTTCAGTCCTGCCGTGCCCCATTTCCATTCTGCAGAGGGATGATCTAGCTTTCTCTTTCACAGAAAAAGTAAAGCTCCTTGAATGAACATTTCTCAAACCTTCTCTCTCCTGTCCCTCCCCTATACACTTTTATATATCCCCACCTATTTATCTCCTTCCCCACCCATCTAATTCTAATTTTCTCCCAACTTTAGGTGAATTTTGCTTCCTCACTTACTCCTCCCTATCCCATGCCCAATCCTCAGTATGTTAAGCCTTTCTCTACTGCCCCCTTCCTCTAAGCAAATAAGCATGTTCCAATGTCTCCAATTAAAGAGTAAGAAGGAGAATAGAGGAGAGAGGGGAAGATGAAGAAAACAAAACGTTCCTTGACCAATCCCTCCACTAACTGCCTTATCTCTGCCCTGCCTACATAGCCAGGCTTAGTTTGGGTGTAGACAGAATTTTTAATGACTTTCTCGAAAATTAAAATAAATGAACGCAGTCTCAATGCAGAAGTCTTAGAAAACATACTACATAAGCATTTTGTTGGGGTTTTTTTAAGATTTTATTTATTTACTTGAGAGAGAGAGAGAGAGAGAGAGAGAGAGACAGAGTACGAGAGGGGGAAGGGTCAGAGAGTGAAGCAGACTCTCCACTGAGCTGGGAGCCCGATGCGGGGCTCGATCCCAGGACTCTGAGATCATGACCTGAGCCAAAGGCAGATGCTCAACTGACTGAACCACCCGGGCACCCCATAAGTGTTTTTTTATGTCTCTATATTTTCTTCAATATAACTTTAAGGGAGGAACTTTTTTCATCATATGACTGAATCATGAATTACCCAACTAGTGCATTTTAATTGAACATCAAAGGTATTTCCAATTTTTTATCATTATAAATAATGCTGTGATTAGTATCCATATGTATACATTTTTGTGCATATCTCTGATAATTTCCTTAGTAACAAAGTGCAACTTTTTTGGCCAGAGACCACATTTTGGAGGGGCTTAATAGACTCACAGATAACTTGCCTTCCAAGACTGCATTTAACATTTACACTTCTCTCCCTGACATTGACTCTTCAACCCACTGAAGTTTGACTCCTGAATCTGTTTGAATCTTCCTCCAACTTCCAATTTCTAGATTGACTGCACTAACCCAAAGCATTTGACAACCACTCTCAATTCCCTCCCACCTCCCACGAAATGTTCACCTCTCTTGGTTTCTGTCACATCACTGTCTCTTGGTTTTTTTTCTTGCCTTTCTGGCCCCTACCTCCCAATTCAGTTTTTTCTGCATTGCCTATGTTGTCCATTAAAGTTATTATACTTTCTTTGAACTTCTTCTCAGTGTATTTGATCCTCCTGGTCAATCCCATCAAACAACATATTCAACTACCATCTAGAGACGGATAACTCCAAAATCTCTACCTCTAGTTTAGAAATGTCTCTCCTTAGCTCCAGGCCTAGTATATCCAACCAGCAACAGGATGTTGCTTCAAACTTGATAGTTCCAAAATTCAACTCATCATCTTTCCCCCAGATGTGCTCCTTTGCCTGCATTTTGTATCCCAGTTATGATGATGACTCTTACTTGCCCAACTAGAAATCATGGGGCCATCCTCACCAAATCCTACAGGTTTTTTCCTAGAGTTCTTTCTTCTGAACTGTGCCTGCCATAACCTGATACATTCACTTATATAGCACTTTGTACTTTGAACTATGATCAGTTTTTTGTTTTGTTTTGTTTTTGGGGTTTTTTTTTTTTTTTTTGCATTTTTCTATAACTCGTTATTCTGTAGCTTTGGGGTCTATGTATGTCATGCCTCCATGGAGAACTGACTTTGTGCTATTAGTCCATAACACAAAAGTTCCTTTTTGGTAAGAAGGAGGGTAAAAATAATAAATTGTTTACACTCAGTAAATGTTTGATAATTGAGTAAATAAACAAATGAATGATAGCATTACTGCCCCTTACCAAAATGCTGAAGCAGGAGGTGTTATCTTTGGATCCTGTCTCTCTTTCCTGCATCCTTTCTATTATTCTTTCCTCTCCCAAGGCATTCAAGCCTTTCATGTTGACCAGTCTTTTCTGTGAAAAAGGGAAAAAAAGATCTGATAAAAACTTTCACTGTGAAATGCATGATACCTCTCCCAGGAATATTTGCATGTTGAGAGGTCAAAGGGATAGCACAAATTTAACAAAAGCAAATGAATTAGAAGTGGATAAAAATTTGGGATTCATTGGAGGATGTTTGCAACCATGTCATGTTGCCTAAGTATAGCAGAGACAGAATTTTTACATGATATAGAGTTTGATTTGAAAAATACATTAGGGTAGATTCCAGGATTTGTTATGCACTATAGAGAAACCACAGTCTTAGCTCATCTTCTCAGTTGACAGCTTGGTGACATGGGCTGTGTTGTGGAAGTCAGTGGAGAGTAAGTCCCTCCCTGAGGGATTAAAAACAAAGCCGTATTCCCATTGTCTAAAATGGTCCCTGTGATACATGGTTTTTATGTCAATAAGCCACATATCTCAATCTCAAAAACTACCATCTTTTATTCAAAAGTTTAAAGGAGGGGCACCTGGGTGGCTTGGTCATTAAGCATCTGCCTTCGGCTCAGGTCATGATCCCAGGGTCCCGGGATCGAGCCCTGCATTGGCCTCCCTCCTCAGCGGGAAGCCTGCTTCTCCCTCCCCCACTGCCCCTGCTTATATTCCCTCTCTCACTGTCTCTCTCTCTCTCTGTCAAATAAATAAATAAAATCTTAAAAAAAAAAGTTTAAAGGAGAAAACAAATTTTAGACATGCTGATTCTATGCACAGTTTTTATATTAAGTCATTAAAATCTCTTCTTAAAGCTTTTCGGGTATTTAAGTGGATCTAAAAGAAAAGTGCAGGGCAGTTTGTATCTCAAGAATTATATAATACTCAATTAGCATAGTTTGTGCTTTTTTTTTTTTTTTTTTCCCAAACTAGCAGTGGCCCCCAGCTCTATGTGGAGAATAATGTGCTCGCAGTAATGCTGGTAGGCACAGCGGTCTCCCATTTTTTCAGGCTGCAGGATTCCTCATTACACACAGCTAAAATGATGTTTTACATTGACACACTGGGCTTTCCAAAACAGGCCCACATTCATGCAATACATTATTTCATTGGTGAGGAAGGAAGAAATTTCAGGATGGGACCTGGGCAGCAAGAGACTGGTCTTTGAAGAGCTATAACATTATTTCACAAACTGCACATCTCAATCCAAAGATATTTTACACTGCAGACACTATAAATCTCAGCACTTTTTTAGTATCTGCTAAAATAATATTTTCTTTTATTCCTATGAAGACATTACCATGAAAAACTGAAGCGTTCCCATTCTGCTAAATAGTAATGCTTCATTTCACTGGTATCTGCATCTGCCACAGTTGCTTTCTAAACCAGTAATACCTGACAAATGGCACAACTGAAGGTATATTTCTGTTATCCCCACCAAGATGTGGTATGAAGAAGGCAAACACGATTCTGCTTCTTTTCCTCCTTTTTATTTCTCCTCAGAAGTATCCCTTCCAAACACATTACTTCATTTATTTACCTGTAACATTGATTAATTATCAATTGTGTGTAAGACATTTATGTTCTTCACCATTATTCAGTGTTCTGCTAGGGCCTTTTTTTTTTCTTTGGTGGTGGTGGTAGGGGTGATCGTAGTGAAATGCTAAGGGGTGGTCAAGAATGACATAGAGAAATCCACTTCCAGCCAAGATGAAGAACAGTGACCAGACTTACCCTTCTGTCTATAACAACTAAAAAAGACAGACAAAATATATGAATGGTTTTCAAGAACTCGAGCATCAGAAAACTAAGGACAATGATCACTCAGAGACAAGAAAGAAATGAGGTGAACCTTAGGAATGCCCCAGCTTCCTAACTGGGAAGAATTTCCAGGCTGTAGCACAGATGGGGAGAACCCAAGTAGAGCCCAGAGGTGTCCCTGAGTTGAGGAAACAGAGCTGGAAGTCTGGGTAAGCCACAGCAGCTCGAATTCACAGGGAAGAGGAAGCTGTGGGCAGCATTGTGGAGATCTACAGTGGGTCTCCCTGGAGTATAAAAGAATTATACCCCATAACAGAATTCTCCCCAGAAATCACACAGGTGATGGGATTAGTAGACAAAGATACTGCAACAGTTATTGTAACCATTTGATACACTTACTAAGTTAGAGGAAAGACTGAACATACTAAGTAGAGACATGAAAATATATAAAAGATGCAAATCAGACTTCTAGGAATGAAACTACAATGTCTGAAATGAAAAATGCCCCTTGTGGGAATAGCAATAGATCAGATACTACAGATTAAAATATTATTGAAATTTCAGACATAGAATTAGAAACCATCCAAAAAGAAATACAGAAAGAAAAACACTGGGAAAAAAAAAAATGAACAGATCTTCCATGAGTTGTAGAACATATTCAAATGGTACCCATAAAAGAGAAGGAACAGATAAAATATTTAAAGGTATAATGATCAAATTTTTTCCAAATTCGATGAAAACTATAAACCCATAAATCCTAGAAGCCCAACAAGTCCTACGCATAATACAACACATGAAGAAAACTAAACCAAGGAACGTCATAATTAAGATGCCTAAAACCAGTAGTAAACAAAAAAATTACTTAGGGAGCAAGAAGAAAAAAGTCACATTATGTACAGAAGAACAAAGATAAGGAAGATAATATAATAGACTTCTCACTGGAAACAAGACAACTGAGAAGACAATGGAGCAGCATCTTGAAAGTACTGGAAGAACAAAACTGTCAACCTCGATTTTTGTATCCAGTAAAAACTCTTTCAAGAATGAAGGCAAAATATTTTTAAAGGCACAAGCAGAAATAATGCATTAAAAACTATGAATAATAAAAAAACCTTTTTTCTTTTTTTTTAACTCCCCCTAAAGGATAATTAGTATGTAAAGCAAAAATAACAAAAATGTATTGAATAGATTTTAAACATCATGAGTAGTTAGGGAAATGTAAATTAAAGCCACAATGAAATACCATTACACATTTTAGATACTAAAATATCTAAAATTAAAAATACTGATGGTGTGAAGCAACTAGAACTCTCATGTGCTGCTGGAGGGAACGGAAAATGGAACAACCACTATACAAAACAGTTTAACAATTTCTCAAAAAATTAAATACACACCTAGCAGCCCCCGTGAACAGCAAATGTTTCAGTAAATGAAAGTGTTCCAAACCATCATCCAGTAGACCTGCAACCATCTATAGTGCGAGGTGAGTAGTAGAAGGTGAGAAGAATTAGTCATTCTCTTCCTAAGCCAAAGTAAAAGGCTTAGAGAAAGATACCAATTGAGAGAAATCCCTTTTTGCTCATAAACCAGATTCCATTCCACCTTCCATCTTACCTTTGGAAGATAAGCACAAATTCTCATGATTAAAAAAAAAAAAGATACTATTTTGGATCCTACTGTAAAATCTTAGAGAATAGCTATAAAAAAAAAGATACTATTTTGGATCCTACTGTAAAAATCTTTTTTTTAAAGATATTATTTATTTATCTGACAGATAGAGACACAGGGGAGAGAGGGAACACAAGCAGGGGGAGTGGGAGAGGGAGAAGCAGGCTTCCCGCCGAGCAGGGAGCCCGATGAGGGGCTCGATCCCAGGACCTTGGGATGATGACCTGAGCCAAAGGCACACGCTCAACGACTGAGCCACCCAGGCGCCCCCCTACTGTAAAAATCTTACAGAAATAGCTATAACACAACTGTATAATAATAAGCCTAGAGTAGTATGATAATCATACATTGTATAGCAGGGCTTTCAAGTTCAACATCTGAAGCAATAATCATTTTTTAATTACTATAATTTATTTTACATCTAAGTAAGCAATTTTAACAGCAAAACATTTTTTAATTAGGCACATACAGAAACTATTCAAATTAGCTTAAGCCCCCATTTTCTCAAACTCAAAGAGATTTCTGAAAGCCTTGCCAAAGCTCAGACGTGGTCTTTGATAAGTCCAACATTTTACCTTCCCTTTTCTCACATTGAAAAATCAATCACTGGGGGCGCCTGGGTGGCTCAGTTGGTTAAGCAACTGCCTTCCGCCTGGGTCATGATCCTGGAGTCCCAGGATCGAGTCCCGCATCGGGGGGGGTCCCTGCTCAGCAGGGAGTCTGCTTCTCCCTCTGACCCTCCCTCCTCTCATGTGCTCTCTCTCTCTCTCATTCTCTCTCTCAAATAAGTGAATAAAATCTTAAAAAAGAAAAAAATCAATCACTAGCAAAAACAAGCTACTCTAAAATATCACTTCTCTACTCTCTTTTAAGTTTTTAAGCACAAGATATATAGAAAACATGCACAAATAATAAGTTCTCAATGGGAACACAGCCATGTAACCACTTCCCAAGTTAAGAATTTGTACAGTCCTAGACCTCAGTCCACTTGTGTCCCCTCCCATTCAGAATCCCTGCAGCCCTTCCCTGAGGTAATGGATATCCTGACATCTAACACTATAAATTAGTTTTGTCTGTTTTTGAACTTTATATAAATGGAAAATCATATCATATGTTTTGTTTGTTCTCCCCCTACAGAAAAGTTATGAGTGTATAAAAAAATACCCCCATATATCATTAACCTATCATTACTAGTTGCAAATATTTGGCCACCCTTCTCAATATATCTTTCTCTCTTTGAATAGATAGATTATTGATTAATAGATGATAGATAGATAGATCATTAGAAATTAATTACAGATTATGGACATGACACCTCATTTTTAAATACTTCACCATGCATGTCCTAAGAATAAAGCCATTCTGCTATATAACCATATTATCACATTTAAGAAAATTAACAATAATTCCATAATATCTAACATCCAGCTCATATTTAGTTTTCCTCAATTTGCCAAAAATGACTTTTGTAAACTCTTTTTCTAAGCAGTATTCAGTCAGGTCTCACTTATTACATTTGGTTGTTAATTATCTCTTTAGTCTCATTTAATCTACTATCTAATCCCTGCTTCTTTTTTTCTCTGTGACATTTCCTTTTTGGAAAGTCCAGACCAATTTGTCTTTTAGAGTACCCCACACTCTGGATTCGTCTGTTTCTCTATGGTATCATTTAACTTGTGCCTCTGTCCCCTATATTTCCTCTACACTACGGATTAGGTCTACAGCCTCAGTGAATCCGGGTTAAATATTTTGGGCAAGAAGACATCATAGAAGTATACCCATCTATCCAATACACTCTCATATTCCTTCCTCTCATATATTTCCTTCCCAATTCTCTGTGGCTATTTCCAAGAAGAGCAGCAGGTAAGCCCCAGGAACCGTTCAGTAAAACTACTGAAGTTCACAGAAAATGTGGAAGAAAAACATGTCAATGTGCATGGCAGTCTGGTTTAGATGGTTGCAGTATAATTTTCATTGAGGTCTTGGCTCCCTGACCCTCATGATGACAAAACAGAATCTTGAATTTCATGTAAAAGCAACAGCATACTTTTTCTTAGTATTATTTCAGAGAGAAGTAGCCAAGTCTGTTTTTGTGGATACCATTTATTAAAGGCAAATATTTCCCAGTGCATTTCATGTCTATCAGCATCAAAAAAGGCAGAGAAAGAGAAGTGAGATGGAATTAGAGACTCAGCAGGGGAACGATGATAATATTAGAGAGGTGGCTTTCAAACATTTCAGACCATGACTTACCACCACATATACACAAGCACATATAAAGTAAAAAAAAAGGAAAAAATCATAAAACAATACTTACCCTTACTATGTGTGAAGGAACCCCAATATTTTATATCTTAGTCTTACATTATTTTTTTTAAAGATTTTATTTATTTATTTGACAGAGAGAGACACAGCAAGAAAGGGAACACAAGCAGGGGGAGGGGGAGAGGGAGAAGGAGGCTTCCCGCTGAGCAGAGAGCCCAATGTGGGGCTCGATCCCAGGACCCTGGGATCATGACCTGAGCTGAAGGCAGATGCTTAAATACTTAAAGACCAGGCGTCCCTAGTCTTACATTATTTAAAAGAAAAAAAAAATTTGTGTTTTATCTATAAACTTTTTTTTAAAAGATTTTATTTATTTATTTGAGAGAGAGAGAGAATGAGAGATAGCACGAGAGAGAAGAGGGTCAGAGGGAGAAGCAGACTCCCTGCTGAGCAGGGAGCCCGATGTGGGACTCGATCCCGGGACTCCAGGATCATGACCTGAGCTGAAGGCAGTTGCTTAACCAACTGAGCCACCCAGGCACCCTATCTATAAACATTTTTTAACCCCCAATGGTTCGAGTCCTGGAGTTTGGGGGGGAAATGCATTAGGCTAAGTGTTTAGCAAATAAATGAGGAGGAATTGGATTAACAGTAACAGCCTACCTGAGTAGAGAATTATCTGTTAAATTTTAATTGTTCAAACCAACTGTTTCCTTCAGCTATAGAATTATATAAAGATCAACTGGAGTCAAAAGAACACTTGAGTTTGAATTCTTGCTTAACTATTTTCAGCCATATTACCTTGAGCAGGTCCCTTAGACTTTTCTGGGACTATATTCCTCCTCTGTGAAACAAAGATAATATCAACAAGTCCCCCGAGTTGTTGTAGAGGTTAAGGGAGAAAGGGAACGTGAAAGGCCTAGCACAAAGCAACAAGTGAACACTGTGTTCCAGTTCCGGGGAGGGAGCACAAAGGCCATAGCACAATTTCCCTTTCGCTTGAAGAAATCAGAGTAAGTAAATCACGTGAGCTTTTGGAATCATTTTAGAGTGCCCCCATTGCTCCGATAAACCATCAGTTCTATGTTTCAGACCATCTGCTGAAGAGTAGGTCAGACAGTGAAAAGCACCGGACAAAACAATGATCTCAGTCTGTACCAAGGTCCTCTCAGAGCGACACATTTCTTGGATCAAGAAATGGTGGAAATTGGCACAAATGACCAGCACAGATGATGCGAACTTCCTGCCATGCAAAGAGTACCTAAAAACCAGTAAAATGGTTTAAATTTGTGCAGCTTTATTCCTCTAAGTGGATGTGTCTCGCTCATCATTTGTTTTAATTATTCCTGATGTGTTGCCTATCACATCACAGGCTTCTTCAAAGGGAAAGGAATAAGCAGTTGTCATAACAACAAAGCTCTTCATTACCCTGGGAACCTTCGACAGCTTTATTTAAAATGAAGGAGAAAAAAGAACCCTAACCAATTAGCTTTATCAGTCTGATTCATGTTCTTAAACTGATAACAGTGTTTCCTGAAGAACTTACAATTTGATGGGGAATGTGTCATGAATATTTATGGTAACATAAAACTCAGGAAAAAAATTGGCTAGCTAATTATCACTTGGAAGATGTTTCTGGTCAAATTCCTGCCCAGTGATCCATTTGATTTTTTTAAAATGAATTTTATTAAACAAATCAAAGAAGTAGTGGGACTTTTGCCAACAACTATCCATTGGTTCAAGAACAGCAATGAGACCTATTTAGGTTTAAACTTTAAAGCCAAGTCTTCACCTTCAGCTAATTTGATTTGTGTTAATTTTGCATTCAGTTAAACCAGAAATGTTCTTTCCTACCTCTACCCTTCCTTCTCTGTGCCAGAGATATAGCCCAAGTCCCTAGAGAGTGTTAATTCTGCCCTTCTCTGCAAAATTAAAAAAGCAGATGTTTTCTTCTGGCTGTAGGAGATAAGACTGAGAAGTAATTATTGTTCTGGCCCCAAATCCCACAGGTGTTTTCATTCTTGCCCTGTGACCACAGGAAAAATAAACAGTAAATCTGAGAAGGTCTAGTTGGGGTGCTCTTTAAGTTCAGATCTGAAGCCAAATGTTTGAATATCTCCTGCAAATGAGAAACTGTGGAAGTAGGCAAATTTTTTTGGTAAAGAACTAGATGTTAAATATTCTTTACTTTGTGGGACCGAAGGTTTCTGTCTTGAGTACTCAGCATTGCCACAGTTGAGGAAAACAGCCATAGGCAATGTGTAACCGATGGGCTTGGCCCGATTCGATCCAGCCATTGTTTGCTGACTCAGAAGGGTTCCCAAGAAATTAAATGTCTACCACCAAAGGAACAAGTACATAGGTCCCTTAAATAAACAAAAACCAAACACCTGGAAAGGATGCTCACAAAGGATTTTCACATATAATATTTTCATTTAATCTTGAAATAAGCATTATTTTAAAAGGCAGGCACATCATCTTTTTATCTTACACATGAGAAAAGGAGACTCAGGGTGCTCAGGTAACTTCCTTGTTTTTCAAGATCAAACAGCTGATCTCTTGATTTCAGTTTCAAGGATCTTTCTACCACATACATACCCAACTGTCTCATAAACAATGCACTCTATACAGATCAAACAGGAAGAAGTATGAATTATAATAATTTCTAAATAATGCTCCATGGGTAAGTGTAGTTAGTGCTCAAGAGACTGAAAAAAAAAAATCCATCAACACTCCTCAAGTTCTGTTGAGTCCCCCATGACACTCACTCGAGCATTATGCCAAGCTGTGAATAACCACAAAGCCAGAAAATTCTGTGTCCTCAGTCCCAGGTCATTTCAGGAATTAACCATACAGGCCCAGTTCATTCCAAACTGCCCGTTTTCCCAAACTGAAACCAAAAAGAACTTCATCAATTTTGGGGGAGTCAAAGAAAGAAATCCGCCCAGAAACAGTCCATACTGAATCAAATGCAGGAGCAGTTATCGATCAGGATTGGAACATACTTGAAGTCCACATATAGGAAAGGTTCTTGTTACCAGACTGTGCAGAGAGCTATTACTTAATTATGACAACTATACACAGTCAAGATAGTGCATTAGGAAACACAGATGCACCATCTGTTAAGGAAACATGATTTAACTGATTTTTTTTCACTAGACTTGAGCGTTGGAAATATTAACTCTACGTTGTTCAGCTCAAGTGAAAGTCTCCATGAAAAATATTGCTGATGGGTCATCTCTAAATGATATCTTCCATCTCCAATTTAATTTAATTCTACAAGCATTTACTAAATGTCTCCTAAGTGCCAAGCATAGTAAAATAACCTCTGCCTTCAGGGAGTTTATACTGTTAACAGTAAGAATAAAACACATAAGATACAGGGCAGAATTTGGTGTAGAAAGGGTTTATTATGACACAGATTCAGAGAAAAAAAAGATCTGAAGATAGAGGAGAAGTTTCATAAAGAAGAGGACCAAAAGAAGTTTCAGAGTGAAGGGATGGGAAAAGAGGGAAGGCAGTTCTTGGCTCCTGAACTGTCCTGAACAAGGAGACTGGGTCAGAAAACTGAACTGGGGGTTGGGGATTTAGTTGGTTGAGAATTTGTCACAGAGTTTACAACTAGCAGTCCATAGACCATATTCGGCCTGGAAACTTTTTATTTTCTTTTGGGGTCTACAGCATTTTTTTTTTCATTCAAATCAATTCTCACATTCGCAAGCAGGAAATTCCACAGAAGAGTGATTTCTGGCTCCTCTTAACGAATTGGAAGAGCGGGGCGCCTGGGTGGCTCCGTCGTTAAGCGTCTGCCTTCGGCTCAGGTCATGATCCCGAGGTCCTGGGATCGAGCCCCGCCTCGAGCCCCGCCTCGAGCCCCACATCGGGCTCCCTGCTCGGCCGGAAACCTGCTTCTCCCTCTCCCACTCCCCCTGCTGTCTTCCCTCTCTCGCTGTGTCTCTCGCTGTCAAATAAATAAATAAAATATTAAAAAAAAAAGAAGAATTGGAAGAGCTGGTAACGAAGGACACCATTACTGCAATGTCAACAATCAAAATTGTGTAGAGGCTGACCCTTAGACAGGCGCGTTTGCGTCCATCCGACTGGTCTCCAGATCCACTGAACTTATTTACATTACCTTGGTAGGCATTTGAATTTTCAACAATGAATCCATAAGAAACACATGACATATCTTCTAAGAACTTGAAACAATGTCAGTATGATTAGGAAAGTGCTTAAAATTATTCTATTCACTTTAAAAAGAAACGGCCGGGTATTAAGGAGGGCGCGTATTGAATGGAGCACTGGGTGTTATATGCAAACAATGAATCATGGACACTACATCAAAAACTAATGATGTAGGGTGCCTGGGTGGCTCAGTTGGATAAGCGACTGTCTTTAGCTCAGGTCATGAGTCCCACATCGGGCTCCCTGCTGGGCAGGGAGTCTGCTTCTCCCTCTGACCCTCCCCCCTCTCGTTCTCTCTCTTTCTCTCTCTTTCTCTCTCTCAAATAAATAAATAAAATCTTAAAAAAAAAACTAATGATGTAATGTATGGTGATTAACATAACATAATAAAATAAAATTTAAAAAAAATTAAACCCTGAAAATCCTAAAAAAAAAGAAATGGCCAGCTATTAAGTTATAAGTCATGAATTACTGGAGTAGGAAAAGTAGTTTGAGTCATCTACACGTCAAAGACGACTGGAAAAGATCATGGAGTTGCCCATAAGCTGAAAATTATTCATTTAATTCAATAAACAATGGTGAGCAATCACAGTTTTTACATAGAGGAGTGATATGATTGTAGCTAATTCTGGCTTTTTCAAAAGATGGTAATTCTGACTAAAATAAATTTCAAAACGTATACACTTTATTTCAGGAAATAAACAGGTTATTTTATGAACTATGTTGGAAATAAATGTACTGTGAAGTACATTTATATTTTGATTTATAACTTGGTTGACCTCAATTTGAATCATTTGTCCTATAACATTTTTTTTCAGTGCTCTATATGAATTTCAAAACACTTCCCATAAATTCCGGCATAAATATATGTGGAAACACAATCATTAAAATAGTTTTATGAGTTGTGTGTTTGCCCATAATTTTCCTTTTCTTTATATCACTTATAGGCAATTATTTCCAAATGGAAAATAATTTACAGTGAATTTTTCCTAGAATCCATTTATAAATAAAAGGTAATCATTTCTGAGATATATGTATTCTAAAATTCTCCACATTTGCTGTTGGCTTTTTTTTTTTTTTGCTGTTCACTTTAAAATGCTAAAATGTCAGTTGATTACATAAAGAATGTAAAGTTATTTCTTTCATAACATTTATATATACGTAGTCAGCCTTTTGAATAATAGGATTTGTAACAAGGACTGTTTTTATCCTATAGTTAAAACACTCATGTGTTTTAATATATTCATATAATAAATTCAGTAATTTGTGTCTTATAATATAGTTTTCTCTTTTTTTAAGTGAACAAGGTAAATTTATGCACTTCCTTGTGATAATTAAATTAGTTCAAGCTCTCTCACCTTTTCTAAGAAACTATGTCACTGAATGGACACATCTCAGCCTTTGGCCTTTTTATTTTCTCCCATTTCTTTCTTCCATTCTATTAGCACTCCCCTCCTAAAGTTATTAGTCACCTCTGCCTTTAAGATAATATACTTATAAAATTTCAAACCCTGCACGTGGGCTGTTGGCCAGGAATAAGTTGAGCAGCAACTACTAGTTATCTATCAGCTAGGGTTATTTTTCATTTCTATTGCCACGAGAACCATTTGTTTTTAGAACCATAGTCTCCTTAGTTTATTACAAAGGAGCTTGAATTTGACAATTGTATGTGAATTGCACACATTTTTATTTTCTGGAAAGGGCCAGCCTGATAAGAAATTTTAAAATAATCTCCTTTTCAAGGTAAGGTATTTTACTTAAGCCAACAAATGCTTATCCCTGACAATAGAACTGCAAAAGGAGACTGTAATTATTTTGATAATCGTTGGGTTTCTGGAAGAGATACTCACATATATGCACATATTTAGGTGGTCGTTGTGTCATTCATACCTCATAAATCAATCTGGCAGGTCCTTATAATCACTTGTGCTTTTCACATCTGAATCTCCTTTGTTTTTCAACGTCTTCTTTGTGCTGAAATCTTTAGATCGTGTGTATTATTCCAAAAGTGTTTCAACAAGATATAAACAGACTTGTCTATATTTTTCTTGATCTATAATGTGATTTCTTTGTGCAGTCTACCTAAAGTCATATTGCTTTTTTTTTTCCTGCACCCCCTTGCATTACATGTTCATACAAATTTGCTGCTGGTTATCACCCCAGTCCATTTAGCATTACTACTTTTCAAGTTTTTCCTCCTGTATGAGTGCCTGTGTTTCATTTCACATTTCCCAAATACATCGGCTCCATTTATCAAAACATCACTGTTTGGAACAATTCTCTGTGTATCATTAGTCAGCAAATTTCTTTTAACATTTTATGCTCAAACACAACCCAGTAGGAATTTGGTGATGATTTTGACAGCCCCTCGAAAAATAATGCATCAAATTTCAAATGTTACTGACAAACTGAATTTCTTTTATGTAGTCATCTGGATCTCTAAGTTATTCCAGCTTAAGGTACTAATTTCTTCCAGTATCAATGAAATTACATGATTTCTACATCTTCATGAGCTAGAGACTAAAGCTATCTCTATGTGAAAGAAGGAATCAAAAACTAAATTTTTCACAACAGAGATTGATAATGTGATATGCTGAATATGTAAGAGATATCATTGATCGCATATCATCAACAGCCTTAATGTGTACCTCACAACAGTGTCTTGTATTGCCATTCAATTCTTATATTTAACTTTTCATGCCTTATCTCCTCAAATGGATTCTAAGTGCTTGAGAACATGGAGTGTGTGTGTGTGTGTGTGTGTGTGTGTGTGCGTTTCTTGGGATTTTCCAGAGGTTCTATACATGATAGAGGCTTAGAAATAAATTAAGAAGGAAAGAAGAGAGGGAAAGGGGGAGGAAGTGGGCAATAAACAGAAGAGTCCTTAAATAACACTCCCAAGATGGGAAAAGCAGGAGACCCAAGGCTTATTGCCCGTCCCACCAACTCACTTGTCACTAAAATTTCTTTAGGGAAGGGGAGAGGTAGCCCAATCATATACTGTTTATGCTTTTTGGAATGAAAAAAAATGACTACTATTGCAGAGAAAGGGAAAATTATCAGCTCCTAAAGAGACTGAAATTAACATGAAATATAAAGTATGGTAAGATAGCGGTAGCAGGATATTCAGTGCATTTTAGACAGGCACTTAGTACACAGCAGGGACTCGGCACATGTTTACAGGATCCATTAATAGTAATATCTCACCATTTGTAGAAACTCAATCATATGCCAGTCATGATGCAAGGGCTTTATGTGAATCATCTATTTCGGGAAACTCATTAAATTTATATAAACAGGTAATAATTCATTTCATATAAATACTTAGTGTGTATGATTCACCTTATTGAATTCTTGCTACAGTTCTATGATGTAAGGACTATTACAGTCTATCTATATTTCTACATGTCTACAGATGAGGTAACTGAAGCTCAAAAGGATGAGTAACTAACCCGAGATTTACAACAAGCTAGTAAATGGCCCAGCAGAGTTCAAAACCAGGTGCTCCAACTCCATTCAGGCACTGCTCCGTTAGAACTCTCTGGACTCTGTTACTTAAGTAATATGCCTTATTAAGACAGGATTATGTAATTCTGTTTGCATGTTCTTACCCATGCTAGGCACCATGACCTTAACACTAATAGTCAAGTGCTATATATAACAATACCCCAAAGAATAATGCAGCCTGGGGACTTCATTAAGGGATTTCTGGGGGAATGCCTGAATCCATACACGGGAATGAGACCTACGTACATTTTGCTAGTCTTAGGCCTGGTTATAGACAACAAATTAAAAACACGGTACCCTGGAGAGGACATACCAATTCCTCATAGGAACCTTAACCTCCTGTGAGCAAAAGAATAGCTCATCTCTGTTTTGTGGTGGTCCCAATTCTTTTTCTCTGTGCATTGCCCCAGTTCTTCTACACTCTTGGGTTCTAGGATTGTCTTCTCTTTGTTTTGAGGTATCTGGGATAAAATCTTGGTTTTTTCCTTTGCAATGCCTGTAGTTCTCTTTAGGTACTCCTAAAGCACCCCCTGGAGTTTACACTCCTCATTTGTGTTTGGCTAATGTCTGTCCTGCTAGAGGTCTCTCGGCCAGTCACTGTCTGTTTGACAGATTGGCTTAAAGTGGAGATTTTAAAGGACACTCATGTTGGCAGCAAGAAGGGCTTTCTGTTTTGAAAACGCATTTCCCAGCGTCCCATGCCATGATACTTTCTGTCAGTCTACACATCCTGTTAGAAATAGTGGCTCAGAGATATTACTCTTTGATTATTTCATACCCAGTATCGTGTGAGCTTCTTATCTCCTACGTGATCCACTTTTCACATACTCAAATCCTTTCCTTGTGTTCCTTAGGACTAGTTTTTACTACTGGCCCACGTCAGTCCTTTGCTCCTTTTCCATCCTTTGAGATTTCCCAGTACTGTGGTCCTAGACCACCATGCTTTATTCTAAGATGTGAGTGAGAATACTTGTGATCTGAAATAGAGAAGCTATGACTTCAGTCATTCAACAGATGTTTTTAAGAACCTCTATGTACGAGAGAAATGGCAGTGAACAAGACAAGGAAGGACTCTGCTCTCATGGAATTTACATTTTATGACTTTGTCATTATTTAATATTTATCAACTACATTTGATATGGAAAACATATGTTAGGTGTTTTGGCCAGCCAATAAATAACATCTCTCTTTCACAGTTGAACTCAGAACCAATTTAAAGATAGAAGAGATAGATGGAGATCAAACCAACAGCTTTATTACTGTTAAAAGCTGATTGGAGACTGTGGCTTTAAATCTGCCTTTATCACTGAATTTAAAAGATTTGTTTCCTTATTCAGTGGTATAGTTTGACAGCTGCAGGCCATTTCCCCCTAGAAACAGAGCCCTTACCACATGGAAGAGGGGCTCTGGGGTTGCATGAATCCTGTGGACATATTCACTCTGAAAAAGAAATCCAGAAGGGGCTGGGTCCAGCATGTTTGGTTTCCTCTCTTGAATTCACAAAGCAGATAGCTGAAGGGAAAGGCCAAAAGTATCATTCTGGCAGAAATCCCATCACGTGGAAACATGAAACCGGAGTGACTTTTTATACAAGTAACAGTTGAGACTCTGAAAACTGGTTAAGTCAGGGAAAACTTATTTGTCCTCAGAACACTAAAGATTTATGGGGACTTAGGAAAAACTCCCTAGGAGTCATGGGTCCATGGGTTAATTTAAAAACTGATTCTGAGAGTTTGTAAATGGCCGTAGTACTAACGGTGACTTTCATTCTGAAAGCAAAAATTGCAGGTGAGATCAGGAGTTGCAAGCTTTCCATTCACATCTGAATTAAAGTAAACAGCAATTTAAAATACAGTCTATGTAGCAGTGAAGAGTAATTATGACAGAAATTGGAAGAAATATTTTTAAAGAAGCATTGCATGTAGAGACAAGTTGCTTGAGTAAGCCTATCATTGGAAATTCAGTATCACCTTCTTGCAGGTTTGGGTTTATTAAACCATTTCCCAATATAATCTAAGAAGACACAAATGGTTTTTGACCATAACGACTAGAGTAATCGCCAATAAGCCCTCAAGTAACTTGGGATGATGGCTCTCTCGCTCTGGAAGCTGGGGCAAACACAAGAGTCAGTCATATTCCGAAGCTGTTGCTTGTTCCTAAGAGATCAGGTCACAGTGTTGAGTCCCCCAATTTATTTAAATCTGTTATTTTATTTCAAGTGCTAATTGTCTCTCACAACAAACAGAGACTCCTCTCAGCTGCAATTATTGGCATTACAATAGATAATCAACAGGAAAGCCTGAATGCAGATCAGGAGGAGTTGCCTTGGTTACAAACCTGAGATGCTTTGGGTATTACAGTTCTAACGGTGTTTCGAAATTTCCTAAAACACCCCAAGAGCAAAGTGTTCCTTCTTTTCTTCTTTGTGGCCCCCTTACATTAGTTTTAGCCAATATGGAGTCTTAGTCTTATACAGATATTTTTATGAGATCTCTTCAATAAATAACCTTGAAACACAGGGCTTTCGTTTAGAACGTTTGTATTGCATGTTCATGCACTTAAAGAATAATGAGAAGGAATCAGTTATTATTTTGTGTTAGAGAAGCATATTATTATATTTGCTCTATCCACAATCACACAATGCAGCCATTACTCTACATTATACTCTCATCTCTCTTTTTTTTTTAAAGCAAACAGAAAAATAAATCACCCTACAGCCCATGAGTATTCCAGTACCAAAGTGGTATTTTCCCTCTTGAGTGCTGATCGAGTAGGGCTAGAAGGGCAGGCCAAAAGGTAGAGCCCCATAACAGGGCTCTGTTAGTAATTGCTCTGTTTTGTTGCTTCCTCGTTTATTTAGGACATTGAGGTTTTAAGTTCAGATGATTTTTCTGATAATGATCTTAATATAACTAGCCATTTAGAAAGCACATAATAAAATCCATGCTATCCTTGAGAGAACAGCTTGTTGTTTATCAGCCTGTATTAATGGCTGGTGTGACTTCTCCCTTCACTCATGAATCTTAGTTAGAGGAGACATTTTTATTTATTTCCAAAATATCACATGCACCCAGAGATGACTTACATGTCATCTATCTCAATCAGGATATTCAGAAGTACAAATAATAGTTACCATGTATTATGGACTTAATACATGACAGGCCTTGTACTAGTACTTTTTACAAATATTGTACTATCTTATCTTTACACAAATCCCATCATGCAGGAATTATTAACCATATTTACAGAGGAAGAAACTACGGCTTATAATACAACTTGAAGGGATTTTTTAAATCCTTTTTTTTTTTTTTTAACTAACAAGGTAGAGCGGAATGTGTAAGAGTCAGAATACTGGAGTAAAATCCTGGTTCTGCCTCTTAGGGCTGTGTGATTACTGGCAAATTACTTAACTTCTCTCTATCACAGTTTTTTTTTAATCTATAAAATGGGAAAATAAAAGAGTTACAGTAAGAACTAAGTGAGTTAATACATGTAAAGCACTTAAAATACTGCCAGGCATGTGGTAATTATCCAGGGTTAACTCTTTAAGTATTTGGAATACTGTATATGATTTCTCAAAGTGATTATGGTTTTTTTTAAAGATTTTATTTATTTATTTTAGAGAGAGAGCAGGAGCTGGGGGAGGGACAGTAGAAGAGAAAGAGAGAGAGAGAATCTCAAGCCAACTCTGCGCTGAGTGCTGAGCCTGATGCAGGGCTCCATCCCACTACCCAGAGATCATAACTTGAGCCAAAATCAAGAGTCCAACACTTAACTGACTGAGCCACCCAGGTGCCCGGCAAAGTGATTATGTTTTAATGTTCAATTATATTACTATAGTTATTTCTTGTATCTATAATAAGTTTAATCATTTTTACAAGGTTATTGAAGATTACAAAATATCCATGTGGATATAAAATATTTCTATACCATGCTCAGCATAGTTGGATAGGCAATATAGATTATAAGCATAAATGTATATTATTATTTTGTTATTTATATACCTGCTAATATTTACAACTAGCTTTAACTTCTCTATGTTAACATTATTATCTAGAAACATCAAATATCTCAAAGCTGACACTGTGCAAAAGTGTAACTTCCTGTTCTCTGTTTACCCTACTAGAAATTTCAGTCATGTTCCCTTCTAATTCCATTAGAATCTATCTTCCTAGGTTTTCTTCTTTATCAAAACCAGTTTTCAAATCTTTCTGTTCATAATAAGCTTGCTGGTTTTTAAACTACTGTCTTTTAAAGATTTTTTTTTAAGATTTTATTTATTTATTTGACAGAGAGAGAGAAAGCACAAGTAGACACAGTGGCAGGCAGAGGGAGAGGGAGATGCAGGCTCCCCGCTGAGCAGGGAGCCAGACATGGGGCTTGATCCCAGGACCCTGGGATCATGACCTGAGCCGAAGGCAGACACTTAACCACTAAGCCACCCAGGTGCCCCATAAGCTACTGTCTTTTAAATCAAAACCCATCCCTCTCTACTCTGTAATGCTAGGGCTCAGATGCAGCAAAAACTATAGTAGTCGCCCCTCTTATCCACAGGGATATGTTATAAGACCCCCAGTGGATGTCTGAAACCAGAGATAGTACTGAACCCTATATGTACTATGTTGTAGACATACGCACCTAAGATAAAGTTTCATTTATAAATTAGGCACAGTAAAAGACTAACAACAATGATAATAAAATAAAGCAATTATAACAACATAGTGTAATAAAAGTTATATTATGTGGTCTCTCATTGTCTCAAAATATCTTATTGAACTGTACTCATCCTTTATCTGTGATGATGTAAGATAATAAAATGCCTATATTATGAGATGAAGTGAGGTGAATGACGTAGGCATTGTGACGTAGCTTTAGGCTACTATTGACCTTCTGACAATAAGTCAGAAGAAGGATTACCTACTTCCAAACCAAGGTTGACAGGTAACTGAAACCACAGAAGACAAAACCGAAACCACAGATACTGCGGAACTAGAACTCTATTTCTCCTTTGTCTTTTAGAGATGACCAATAGGGGGCAGTAGAGAGAAAAAGAGAAAGAAAGAGAGAGAGAATGGAGACTGGCTTTTTATACTCCAGTTGTTCCCGTCTTGTCAACAATAGCATAGTGGCAGCAGTGGTCCCTTTTCCAGCTTTCTTCCTCACTCCCAGGTACCTAGAATCGCCAGCTGGCAATCTTCCCTCCAAGTTCTGAGTCCTAAATCCATGGGGCCACTCCTCTGACTTCCTGAGGTACCAGGAGCTGCTGAATAGCTCCCCTCTCTGAGAAGCCTGAATTCTGACCTTGCAGGACCTCTTCTTTAAGCTTCTAGGTTTAAATAACTCCCACCTCTTTCCTTTGTTCCAGGACCCAGAGTGGTGGCTACTTCCTGTAATTACTATCGCTGTGTCACCTAATGTTGTTCACATTTGGCTTTTTCATTTTTCCAACATTTGTTTAAGCAGTGCTTTATTTTAAATTCCTTCTGTGGCAATACCTAATGTGGTTTCTGATTTCCTATGTGGACCCCAACTGATCCAAAAATGCTATAAATAACTGTTTGAAATGTTATATTCTCTTTTTTTTAAGATTTTATTTATTTATTGGAGAGAGAGCATGAGCAGGGGAGAGGAGCAGAGGGAGAGGGAGAAGCAGACTCTGCTGAGCGGGGAGCCCCACACAGGGCTCAGTCCCAGGACCCTGAGATCATGACCTGAGCCAAAAGCAGACACTTAACCAACTGAGCCACCCTGTCATCCTGAAATGTTATATTGTTGAAAGTGTTGGAAATATATCAAGAAAAAAAGAATGAAGGAGAATTTTGAGCACCTTGCATCAAATAGAGAAGATTTTCGTGAGGTTAGAAAGAGAAGTTTTCCCTGTCCCATTCCACCCCCAAAATTATACTCTACCTAGGTAGCCAGTTCTGCCCAGAGGCAGAAGGAATTTTCTTTTACTTGGGAGAGAGTCAGCCTTTTTGGTCTAGCCAGGCCTTAAACTGACTGGATGAGTCCCACCCACATGAGGGGGGGAAATCTGCTTTACTCATTCTACCAACTTAAATGTTAATCTCATCCAAAAACATCCTCATAGAAATATCCGGAAGAATGTTTGACCACATATCTGTGCCAGTCAAGTTGACACATCAAATTAACTACTGGATTTGCTAACAAACTAAGTGACCAATTGAGATTTTGTCCACGATCAACTCAAATAGCCATAACTGAGGAAGAGAACTTTGGGGTCATTTAGCGCCCTCCACCCTGCCCTTGACTTGTGAACGCCATTGCATCTTTCCTGTTTCAGAGTTCTGCCCTTGTCAGCCAGGGCTTCCTGTATCTCTATCAGCTGCTGGAACGGCTCCTCAGTGCTTGGGCCTCTACAGATCATGACTAGTAAAAGTCAGTAGCAAAGCACTGAGAAAACGTATAAGGAACCAAGAAATATCTTAGAAAGAGTGGACTGAATAAGGAGGCATAAGATCCCAAGGTAATCTTTAAAAAAGATTACATTTTTTAAAAATGGACAGTGAATTTTAAAAAGTGTATGAGAATTTCCTAAGAGCTATACTAGTTCGGTTAGGGTACTTCTGGAAAAAAATTGGGTCAGGAATCAGCAATATGGACTTCCTCTTCATTAAGAGTTTTTTGATGACTCTTCCTTTTGTTATCTGAATCATGTCAATAGCAAGTAAAACACAGGGTCTAGTAGTACACAGAATTTTAAATTATTCAGAGACTGATTATATGACTTGTGAATTACTGTATCTTTTTTCATATCTCACACTCCCCACATCCATTAGCATCTCCAATAAGAGTATGGCTTTGAAAAGTGAAATTTGTAAAAAGGGATCTTTTCAATCTGAAAGAGATGTAAAGGCTAACCATGCCTACTCCTTAGTTTTGTGGGTTAGCCAACGGTCTTAAGAAAGGAAGGCAAATTACCAAAGGCATGTGAATGAGCTCATGGAAGAGATTGAAATTAGGCAATCTGCTACATGTAAACTGACTTGCTTATACCACTGAAGTTTTTCAAGAGAAGAATATGACAGTAGTAATAAAAGTAAGATTGGAGGATCATGTAAGGATTTTAATTTTCTCTTATTCCTACTCCTTCTTCTATGGAAAACTGGAAATTGATTTAATGGATTGCTTCTGTTCCTGGAAGAGACATATAATGCTTCCTAATCCACAGTCCCAGGACTAACTGATACGTGTGTGTGTGTGTGTGTGTGTGTGTGTGTGTGTGTGTGTGTATTTGTCCTTCACCTTTGAAAATGTTAATGTTGGGGTTTCTGGGTGGCTTAGTCAGTTAATCATCCAACTCTTGATTTCGTCTCAGGTCATGATCTCAGGGTGGTGGGATCGAGCCCCTTGTCAGTCTCCGTGCTCAGCATGGAGTCTGCTTGAGATTCTTTCTCCCTCTCCTCTGCCCCACTTCCCGGCTCTCTCTCTCTCTATCTCTAAAAAAAAAATAAATTTTTAAAATTTAAAAAAAAGAAAATGCTAATGTTGACAGCATTATATTTTTCTGGCTTATGATTATAGCTGAAAAGATCTGCCACATTAACACATGTATAAAATGTCCTTCAAAGCAATGATGTCCCTTGACTCAAGCACTGTCACTGACTAAGGCTGATATTCCTTGATCTGTTTTCAACCAGAGTCCCTTGCAACACCCACAGCTCAGCAGCAGGCCTTTAAAGGGAACTTTCCAGGATTGATGGAGATTTCTAGAACATAACTTCTCAATTTATCCTGGCCATACCCCTTATGCTTCAGATGTGTTTAAAGAGAAGAACACTGGAGAAGGAACAAAGAAGAAAGCAGGAAGTCCACACTGAAGGCATTTGACTCTGCTTCTAAGAAGAGTTGGAAATTAACACTGTAGTCGATGTACTGAATCTGGGTGCCTTCCTTCTGAGATGCACATATTTGGAAACTTTATCCTGATTTAAATTGGTGGATAACTACCCATCTCTTCTAAGCAAAGTGCCAAACAAGGTCCTTTGTGATTTTACCTGATCCAGGTAAAATCCAGACTCACTTCTCACTGCGTTTGCCCAGCACCACCCTCCTACCTCAAAACACTGAATCCTACTACAGAGTGAAACTAAAACACTTGCCATTACCTTTTCATCTTGCCATACCCTTGCACATACTCAGACCTCTGCTTGGAACATTATTCTACTCTACATCACTTGCTAGCACAGCCCTTCAGACTTAGCTCCAGTATTCTCTCCCGTAGGAAGCTTTCTGCCCTCCAGCTTGTTGTAGGGAGTCTGCAGTAGCCAGTCTGTATGATGGTCCACAATGATCTTACCTCCTGATACACTCCTATGAGCTCCTCCTTACTGAATAAAGTTGACCTGTGTAACCTGTAGGGCATGGCCAAATGTGTGACTTTTGAGGCTAGGTCATAATAAAAATAGTAAATCCTACCTTGCTCTTTTTTTATCACTTACTCTGATAGAAGCCCACTGCCATATCTTGAAATCATTCAACCAGCCTTCAGAAATGTCAATATGGTGAGGCCTTGTGCCAACAGCTGGTGTCAACTTGCCAGTCACGTGAGGGAGACATCTTTGAAACCTATCATGCAACCCTAGGTGCACCTTCAAATGTCTGCGCCCTGGCTGACACCTTGACTATAACCTAGGAGATCCCAAGCGAGGAGCATTCCACTAAGCTAATCCCAAATTCCTGACGCATGGGAAGCTATGTAAGATAATAAATATTCATTGTTGTTTTAAGCCTCTATGTTTTGGAGTAATTTGTTATGCAGCAATAGAAACAGGGTCTCTCTCCTACACTTTTCCATAGTACCCTTTGTTTCTGCCCAATAAAGCCTACACCCCATTTTCTTTTTACTTGTCTGTCTCTTCCCCTATCCTAAGGACATCGTGAGAGCTGAGACACAACGATTCATCTTCATCTCAAACCGAGTTCCAGGATCACTAGCAGGGCAATGAAGAGGAGATTTGTGGTTGAGAGGCCAGAGATTGTTAACTGGCACAACCAACTAGAAAGCAGCCTTCTTCTAATGTGTCCACCTATAGAAAAGCTTTGTTCAGACTCTCACAAAAGCACTCTGTGGACCTGGTTGTTTGTTAGGGTCATGAAAACCTGGTTTGAGGTGGCCTACCTAGTGTTCAAGGGTCGTTCTTAGTCTGGTTTGTTTTTAGCAACTGTTGTGCCCCCATGGCTACTTCTCAGAGACAGTTTGTACTACTGTAATCTCGTAGTGATTTGTACTGGCCGTGCCTTCAAACTGAACTTAGTAGCCTCCTGGAACTCCTTCATGTCTCACACCTGACTACGTTCACCTATGTGGCCACTGATGCCCTATCCGGGGAGCATCCTTTCCCACGACGTGGCAGCCTATATCCTCTGAGCATTATGTCAGTCGAACACCTACACACCTTGTTACTACAAATGTGGGCCTTGCAATTGATGTTACATCCATCAAGGAAGTGTGACAGATGAAAGATGAAACTTTTCGTAACCCTGAATCTGATGGGGATTCAGGACTTCTGTCATTTTGAGGCCGACTGGCTCTTAAAAGCAGTTTGGCTTATAATATCTATCAGAGAAGAGTAATGTTTTGTGACATCAAATCACAATAGCATCTCTACTAATAAGGATATAATAGTAATAGATAATTGCCTAGAGTTACCCAGCATGAAACTATGGCTTATCATCTCCTTCTCTTTGTATTATTTCTCTGTAAAATGAAACGATAGCATTGCTATAAACACCTAGCAGTCTCTGTTTATCCTGCTGCTCTGAAGAAATACGCTAATTATATGTTGAAGGAAAAGTTCTGTTTCTAATGTATGAAGGGCAGAATCCATGGCAGTTGGTTCAATCAACATGTATTAAGTCTGGTGAAGCTACAAAGAGAGAAGAAGATATTATAACCTTGCCCTAAAGTAACATACAATCTAATACTTCCTGTCATGGCTTTCTGTTGGATTCTGTATACTGCACTTTTTTTTTTTTACATTATTTCTCCTTTTTTCTGTGATACTTTGATATTAAATGAAAGCAGAACACTGAAGAGCTGCACCATATGACTCTCTGGATTTGTCGAGCATTACTATCAACAACCATCTCCTTTATCTTAAGATGTACATCCTCATTTACTAAAGAAACTTGGAAAAGGTAAACAGTTGGAAAGTAAATTTAAATCTAGTTCTATTAAAATGTCTTCAGTAAGCAATTCTTTACCTGCTCAAAAAGTGTCACACAAAACAAAAATCTATAGAGAAGCTTTGAGTGTTTTGCCATATTTCTTGGAGAAGTACAGAAAAACTAAGATTTGCAAGCAAATAAGATGGAGTGGGCCTAATAACCATTACTTTTAAGAAAAGAAACACAGACAGCTCCTCTAAATCAAATTTACTCACCAATGATGTCATTCTATAGAATTTTGAAAATAAGCTTGGTTAGTACTAATCCAAAGAATGTAGGAATGATGCCATTGGTAAAGGAAGGGGGTCAGAGGTATAATGATGATAATAAAAATGACAATTAATGTGAACATTCCCTGAACTCTTTTGGTGAGCCAGGCACTGTTCAAGCCTTTAGGTAGTGTATTTAGTCAGAGTTCCCCAGAGAAATAGAACCAACATGATGATAGATAAATAGGTAGGTAGGTAGAGATTTATTCTAGGAATTAGCTCATGTGCTTAATGGGGCTCAGAAGTCCCATGTCTGCTGTCTACAAGCTGGAGACCCAAAAACCCTGGCGGTATAGTTCAATCCCAGTTTGGAGGCATCATTTTAAGTCACTCACACTTCTGCACTCTTTCGGCATGCAATTAAATTAAAAGTTTGTGGCTGATAACAGGAAAAGTTTTTGAATTCCAAGGAGGAGTCTTGGGCAGTCGTCCTTCGGGCAGTTAGCTGTACTTCTGTGATGGAACTGGCCAGTCAGTCAGTTCCAGCAACCAATCTCAATGGCTTTTCATTCGACTGACTGGTGGCTTGAGCATTGTGTAGAAACACTCTGAGATGTGGGCACTATGGAACACAGCAAAACTAAGGGACCCATTAATTTAGGTTACAATGAAAGAAATGGGATTCTGCTAGGAGCTGGTCTTAAGTAAGGTGACCCATTTTGAATAGAAGCAGAGGCTTTCTTTTCAAATCTTTATTATTTGGAGTTATTTTGTAATTTCTGGTGTAGCTATAATTGTGACACCATTCTCTATCCCTTGAAACAATCTCCTCTCCATTTCTAAGCCAAGTTGATGATTATTCTAATTCCAGTCAGTTTCTTAATTCTTAGTCTTTCTCTGAAATATGACATTATACACTCTGTTTTAAGAATTTAGACAACTTCCTGGTTTGTTTTATAAAAGGGAAAACTGCTTCTTTTTTTTCCCCTTTGCTAGATGGGTGTCTTTACCCCACCACCTCCCTGAATTAACTTATTATCATTCACGTTGTACTGCCTTCTCACTGTCAAAAAAAAAAAAAAGCTCTTTTTTTTTAGTCATTTCCCTCTGTACTGTCACTTCAGATTCACAGTTGCTAAGTGTTCCAGGAGCCCACCAGAGGGACTTTCTCATGGTGTGATTTGCAAACTTTGAAATAACACCCACCAGCAGAAGCACCATATGCTATGGAGTTACACAGTAAACTGACAGGAGCATCTCATTTGTCATTTGAAATTCAGAAAATGTCAGCAATTTTCATACCCAGCAATTGCCTAAATGCCTCTCTGGTTAGCAAAGAGTAACATTTACTATAAGTGTACATGAAAATATGAAATTTTATATTGTGATTCTAGAGGAATAATAATAGCAAAGCCAGTATTAAAGACCCACACAAGTCAGTGAGCATATGGACAGACAGATCAAATTTCTGCACTCATTTTATATCATCTACATGCATCTCTAGGTGAATGGCTTTAGCTATAAGGTTTATGGCATTTGTACGACTCACATTCTATGACATTGATGATTCAAACATGCCTTTTTATCATAAAATATAGTACCAAAGAATATTTTTTAATCCATCAAAGGCAAATTTAACATAAGACCTAAGATATTCCCTTTGTGAATAAGCAGAATTTTCATCCAGCTGCCCTTAGCTACAACAAAGCCAAGAGAGAAAACTACTTGGCAATTCTTCCTAATTAAAGGATGTTAATTACTGCTAAATACAATACACTTTCTATGTTATAAAGGTTATCTAAATCAATGTCATTATAATATTAAAGAAATTAATAATGATTTCAAATTTAGTAAGTTTGGCCAAACTGGCCATTAGTGTGTACCCATTAGTTCATATTTTTAAATAACTTCACAATGAAATTTCTGAACTGGTATCATATGAAGACTGGGACGTCCACAGTCTTGCACATTTAGCATATCTTTTATGCATTAACCATAGTACATGGTGATGGGTCTTCCTCATACCTAAATATTAATGACATGATAGACTCAGAGTCAAAGATCATGGGAAGATGAAGAAAGGAACATAAAATTCTAGATGTTTCCTTCATTCTGAACTCATCTTTGGCCAGAATGGCCTCCTTGGAATAAAGAATGTTGGACTGAGTTCTCTACCATTTGTAGAGCAGTAGATCATGACCAGTAGGGACAGAAAAATTAACCATTACTGAGCTCCAGAAGTTTTCTTATTCGATACAACAGTCCTCGGAGGTCAGTATAAATACCTTTTTGTGCATATGAGAATCTGGGGCCTGAGAAATGGAGATTTCCAAGTTTTCCCCATTAATAAGCGGCAGCCATAAAGTCCAGCCTTTCTGACCTCAATTCACAGGTTTTGCTTGCTCATTCGTGCTCCCCATTATGTAAAGGAAATCTGAAAACCTCATTTTGCTTTTTAAGCCAATATTCTTCCTTCCCTTATCACCTGTCCACAAGTCCTGTTATGTTTATTTGAGTTTTGACTAAAGAGGTGACTTGTGAAGGGAAGAACTCCAGACTTGGACCTGACCTTGTTAGAAAGAGTAGCCTAGAAAAGTCACTTCATAAATTTGAGCCTTGATTTCCTCACCTACAAAGTGAGTAATAACTCCAAGTCATTCCTGGGATTGTGGTGATGACCAAAGAAGGTAATGTATTGGGAAAGAATGTATTTAGAAAAATATAAAGTACAATAGGAGGTAAGGTACTTTGGCTAAGTGCTACATGGGAGAATGAGTAGAGAGGGTGAACCCTTTGGACTCTTTATGGCCCACACAGTGATCACTATTTTTAGATTTCTAAAACCCACAAATGGTGATAGGCAGCCGCATAGCTGAGTTACTAGAGTACTGGATAGTCAGGAACGGGAACTCTGGGATCAGATAAACAAACCAGAGTTCAAATCCAGGCTCCTCCCATTTCTGTTTGTTGGAGCGGAAGTGTATTACTTCTTTTATTTTTAATGATTTATTTACTTATTTGATAGAGAGTGCACGGAGGCAGGGGGAAGGGCAGAGAAAGAGAATCTCAAGTAGACTCTCTGCTGAGCACGGAGCCCGATCTCAGGACCCTGAGATCATGACCTGAGCCGAAATCAAAAGTCAGACGCTTAACAGGTTGGAGACATCCAGACACCCCTTAAGAATATTACTTCTCCCATCATCACTATCTCATCTGAAAATAAAAAAATAAAATTAGGTGCTATCTCATAACCAGGGCCAACTTCATAAACATGCAACCTGAGTACTAACGCAGAAGGGCCCCACACCTGGTTTAATGCTCTGCCGTCACTAACTTGAAATTCTTAATAACTTCATCATGGAGTTTGTGTGTTGTAAGTGAAGCACAATGTGACAATGGAGCATGCGCGTGGGCAGAGGAGATGTGTACCGTATGTGTGCCTCAGTGAATTCCTCGTTTACTCCACAAGCAGATAACATTCGGGATGCCCCGTGAGCACAGGATTCCAGTGGACCCATCATGTACAGGAGTGCAGTGAGATTCAAAGCAAGAATCAGGTATATGCATTAGGTCTCTAACTGAGTAAATGGGGGCACCGACAGCCTGAGAGGTATTCCTTCCCTTCTGAACAAGAACTTGTTTGAAAGAAAGAAAAGAGATGTTCTCGTCGCAAGAAAAAAATTGTAATTACGTATGGTGATGGATGTTGACTTATCGTGGTGATCATTTCACAATATATTCAAATACTGAATCATTATGTCGTACATCTGAAACTACTGTAATGTTATAGGTTGGCTATCTCTCCCTTAAAGAAAAGAAGGCAGGGCATGCAAAGAAGCAGGAACAACCAAGGAACCCCATCATACCCTCTTCACTTGAATGTCACTTCCCTGCATTAGGCAACCACTTATGCTGAAAATTATGAGGGTAAAGGAAAGGGAAAGATAGTGTAGTCCCTAGTTTCTCTTTTTTCAGCCCTTCCTTACTCAACAGTAAACCAAATGTAAGAGAGTGTTGGCAGAATGTACTCTGATTCTCAAGAAGTGAAATAAAAACACTTGAGCTAGTTTTGCACAGTATTCCACTACTCTGATAGGAACAAAACAACAAAATAAAAAGCAATACAACAAAATACATAGGCAATCCTAGTTGTGTAATTTTGTTGGTTCTGCAGAGGATTTAAGTATTCTTTTTTTTTGCATTTAAAATTGGCACACATAAATATCAAGATAAATGGTAAAATTTACACTAGTAATCAATAAAAATTTTTAACCACAATTAAGTAGCAAAGGGAAAAACACCATGATCAAGTCAAGAGAGAGACCGTGGAAGAAAAGGAAAAAGCTTTATATTTTAGTAGCTTTTTAAATAAAGGACCCCCAATTTTGTTTTGCACTCGGTCCCACAAACTGGGTAGCCGATTTGTGATTGTGAAATCATTTGGCAGAGTATCTGGTACATATTCAGTACCCAGTAGAGATTGGCTACTAAAGTTGTGATCGTCCCTGAAGTTTTACACTGTTAATAGTGTAAAAAAGATGCCGTGGAGGACCCAGGTTAACGCCCTAAATACTGTCATAAATTTGTCTGGTGACAGATGGTAAATAGACTTATTGTGAGGATCATTTCTTAACGTATAAAAATATCAAATCACCATGATGTACACCTGAAACTAACAAGATGTTGTATGTCAATGATACTTCAGTCAAAAATATTAACAATAAATGAATAAAGTCTCGAGTCACACTGCTTATGTATATAGGTAAAAATTCATGTTCTTCTACTTTGTAGCAGTGTGATCTTGGGCAAGTCATTTATGTAGTCTGGGTTTCAGATCACAGCGTTGAAGAGAATCGGTGGGTAGGAGCATAGAATAATGCCTATAGAACATGTAAATGTTCATAAAATTTGTGCAACTCTTTTGTTGTTGGGTTACAGAGAAGGGAGAAATTAATTTATTCTTGCAGAAATTAAGGAAGGTTTTACAGAGAAGATATTTGAGCTTTCCGTTATGAACTTCCCATTCCTGAGTAAACTGAGTAGCAATAAAAGGCCGGCCATACAGACAGCTTGAGAGGGTCTACGCCATTTACTGACTTTGATGGCTAAGCCACATTAATCAGAGCCATCTCCAAACTCTCACACAACTTCTATAGCACTATTTAGGCTAGCATGCTATTCTCTTTACCTGTTGATTTATGCTCCCAGGAAGACCATTGTAAGAAAAAATAAAACTCTTTAAAAACACAGAGTTGTCAGAAACAATCCAAGAGCCCCTCACTGGAAGACTGCATAAGAGAACCTCTTAGCAGAATAAAATTGCTCCTAATGTACAGGTGAACACCGGAATCAATCAGCTGCAGCAGCTCTTGTCTGTTCATTTCATATAGCTGCCCAGTTTGACAAGAAATCCAGAGAAGGGCTGAGGAGTGTTGTCAGCATAAAGATGGGAGAGAAGTGATGTACTAGGCTAATAAAAGGACTCACAAAGGTCCCTGAAGTCATAAATCCTTCTTGCGGCTTTTAAAATGTTTCCTTTGTAGGATTTCGATGATGGAGTTTTGACTGGGTGCCTTTTCTATCCTCTCCCCTGCACGTCGGGAAGCGAGCTAAGTGCGTGGACAGAAGACAAAATGCAATGTAACTTCCAGCCTTAACTATTCTGCTCGTCTTCCATGAGGGTGTGTGGCAGCCTTGCTGATGCAGACAGGAGCAGGGCTGGCCGGCCTCCCCCGCCCCTCCTGCCTGGCCTTCCCTGCCCTCGCCATAAACTCCTGATTGCCTCCTTCCCACGCGTGCGCTTACAGAACGACCTGATTCTCTTAGGCATCAATCTAAATCCTGACACTAATCCGTAGTGCCTGCATTAAGTAGGTGGGTTTCTTTTTGGTTTTAAGTCAGATTCGTCAGGGGCATCTGGCATGGGAAATACTGCAAAGTATGCACTGGGTTTTGACTTACCCCAGCCTATGAACTGTACCCCGGGATTCCTACAAATGGGTCATCTTCGAGCAGAAGCTATGACCACAGTGTTGGAGAAGGTCCTTGAAGGAGACATGATGTCTGGCTGGCCTGAGCGCCGGTCCCGGGCAAGGGAGGCTCCCCACCCTCTTCTCTATCTTTGGAATGTACGCTCCGCCCACCATTCCCAGAGCCAGAGACGTTTCAAGGGTGCAGCCTTGACAGGTGTTGCTGAGTTCCCCCGCCGCACCCCCCTCGGGCCATTTACATGACTGAGCCTCAATAAGTCCCTATATAAAAGTTTCAAGATTCTGAAAGTTGGCTGTGGAGATTTACTTGTCTTGCAGCCCCTGGGCACAAGCCTCTTAGGTAAGTTCCCTTGCTTATTAAAACTGCCACCTACTGGGAAGCCTGCGTCGCTGGGTCAGTTAAGTGGCCAACTCTTGATTTCAGCTCAGGTCGTGAGCTTGGCGGCGTGAGATCAATCAAGCCCCTCACTGGGCTCTGCAATGGGCCTGGTGCCTGCTTGAGATCCTCTCTCTCCCTCTCCTCCCCCACCCTCAAAAATAAATAAAACCAAACAAAAACTGCCCCCTACCAGTTGGGAATGGTTTGCCTCTTTCTTTGTTCCCTCCTTGCCCTCCAGGTCTGGGGCCAGTTCCAAATTTCCCTCTGGGAACTCCGGGGTTTGCAAACAAACACAGCCTCCACCTTTCTATATTTGGGATAATCTGCTTTCCTACACTTGGAAAGTATACCCCATGTTGGTATTAATTCAGGTAAAATGCAATTAGGAAAATAAATTGGTAAATGCCCCTATAAAAATGTACTATCCAAAAGAAAATACTAATGTGCTTTTATTGTTGGTGTTATCCATCTCTTGCTTTTGCTTATACAGTGTAAATACTCTCAAGTTGCTGGAGATATGTAGGAACATAAATGCCCTCCCCACAATAAAGATATTTAAAACAAAACCAACAGGGCGCCTGGGTGGCTCAGATGGTTAAGCGTCTGCCTTTGGCTCAGGTCATGATCCCAGGGTCTTGGGATCGAGTCCCGCATCGGGCTCCCTGCTAGGCGGGGAGCCTGCTTCTCCCTCTGCTTCTCTCTCTCTCTCTCTCTGTCTCTCATGAATAAATAAATAAAATCTTAAAAAAAAAAAACAAAACCAATAAAAACCTACCTTTAAAAAATAAATCTGAATTCGTTTTCCCTTCAACCAACATCAAGCAGTACATTAATTCTAATTCTGCTGCCAGCGCCCTGAATATGAGGGTGTGTTTCACTCTGTCTCATTTTCCTCTATCAAGAGACAGATTTCATCAGTGTGGGTCCCAGAGAGAAGGCATGGAATAGAGCCGCAGCTCAAACAAATATAGTGGAAGCCAGACATGAACTTGAGCTGCACCTGAAAGCAACATTCCTTCATCTAGTGAGAGAGTTGATGCAGCACTCAGAGCCATAGCATAAAGCCCATCCCTCTATTTTATAGCCATTTTGCAACCTTTATTTTCCTTATGTGGCTTGAACCTACCTATCATTCACTACATGTCAGTCATTGGTACCAAATGACTGTGGGCCATTTTACCAAGTTAGTTTTGTTCTTAGAGGATGAGAATTACTGCCACTAGGTCTTTATCCACTGCTCCTGGGGAGGACGGGTGCACTGGATGTGTAGTCCTGTACATTGGGGTTGGGCGAGATAATTGTTCCTGGTGTCAGACTGGACCAAGAGAGTTTTCACAGGGAGCTACCTGGAGCACCTCAGGCAGGAAAGAAAAAAAAATCAAGATTGTGGTCAAGAAGAGAAGTGAGGGTTGCAGCTAAAATTGTGGAGTCAATTGTCATGTCTGAATTACAAGATGAGTAAGAAGACACCCAAGATAAGGAGCCTAAGACTTAAGACAATAAAGTAGTGAGAGAATATTTGAGGCATACTTTTTTTATGGAGCCACAGAATCCCAGAGACATTCAAAAGAATGTTCCTAAGGCTCTGAAGGCAATTCCAATATAGCAATTCCAAAAATGTTTTCATCAGTGACAAAGTGACATTGAAGTAAGTGTATAAACATCCCTAGATGCCTACTTTGGAGAAAAAAGCACCTATTTGGGTGTGTGGATTCTGGCATACTTGTTAAACATCACACATATTACTTTAGAGTGACTCTTTAAATATGCAATATGTTCAGATGTGGGAAAAACCAACCCGGAACACTGGTGTGTTTTATTACTTTATTGCTAGAGGTCCGATCCTTTTCTTTGTTGTTTTTTTCAAAACACAGTCTTCTTATTTGAAAATATTTATGTGTGTATGAGAGGATAGGAGATTTTTGTACATTGTTCTTTGAAACTTTTTTTTTCTACATTACTGCATTCTCACACATCTTTTTCCATGGGGCAGAATGACTCTGGTTTTCTTTATAACCATCAGCTCACAAATCCACAGGGACTCTCCATGGCATGGCTTATGATAACTTTCCAGTTTTCAAAGATTTGGGGGAAAAACTATATTAACTTTATATCAGCAGATGAAGCAACTTGACTTTATTTGAAACCTTTATCAGTCTGACCCCATAAGGAGACATAACTTGGTTTACGAGGTGACTGCGGATCTGGCGACATATCTGATGACAGTGATTCAAGTTACAGCCTGAATTTCACCGGTTCGCTTTGAGATTTGGGCTAAGTCTCTTTGCCTTCTGAAATTTCAGTTTCTTCTCCCAGTGCTTCCCACCCACTTCACAAAGATGTTGTGAATATTAGCTTCAAAGGGCTTTGAGCACTCCTGAAGAAAGGCATGCCTCCAAATACAAGGCATTAAGTAATCTGAAAGTCTCCACTTCATGATTATCATATAAATAATCAGGAGGATTTTACCAAGAGAGCAGTTACTTTGCGCTAAATCCAGCCAGATAATAGTAGTAATAATAAAAATGCGCTGAAAAGGCAGAAACTAACGTAATGTCCTAGAGGTGTATAGATGGTAACAGTTTGTTCAACTGGGGTTCAAATAAAGACAAATCAATAAGCAAACTGTAGGAGGTATTTTACACTGTGGATGTGCTTGATTTTTTATTATTGTCATTTCCATTTGATTGAGAACACAAAATTAGCACAGAGGACAAAAATCTGGCAAAATGCTCAACATTGTTATTCACCAGAGAAACGCAAATTAAACCACAAAGAAATAAGTACACACCCAGCTGAATGGATAAAAGTAAAAAGTTGGATGTTACCAAAGATTGGTGAAGATGAAGCAATCAGAACACAAATAAATTGCTGGTGGGAATGTTCAGTGGTACAACTCCTTTGGAAATGGGTGTCGGGGTTTCTTATAAAGCTAAACATAACCTATACAGTGACCCCACAATTCCACTTCTAGGTATTTACCCAATAAAAATGAAAGCGGATGTGCACAACAATCTATGTGTACAAGAAAGTTCATAGCAAATTTATTCATAGAAGTTTAAACTGGAAATAACCCAAATGTCCATCCACAGGTGAAAAAATTGTGGTATAGTCATAAAATCGGATGCTACTCCTGATACAGCAACAATATGGATACTTCTCACAGATACTATCTTGTGTGAAAGAAACCAGATAGCAGGGGCACCTGGGTGGCTCAGTCATACAGCGTCTGCCTTCGGCTGGGGTCATGGTCCCAGAGTCCTGGGATCGAGTCCCGCATCGGGCTCCCTGCTCGGTGGGAAGCAGCTTCTCCCTCTCCCACTCCCCCTGCCTGTGTTCCCTCTCTCGCTGTGTCTCTCTCTGTCAAATAAATAAATAAAATCTTAAAAAAAAAATAAACCAGATAGCAGAGCATATCATCAGCTTGGCAATGACTATTCAGCTATTATATCCACAAAGATTGGTTCTCATTTCCATAGCATATTTATTGTCTCTCACACACACACACACACACACACACACACACACACACACACAATTTCTGGCATGCAAGAATGTAAAATCATTACATTAAGATTAAGTCCAGGGCGCCTGGGTGGCTCAGATGGTTAAGCGTCTGCCTTCGGCTCAGGTCATGATCCCGGGGTCCTGGGATTGAGTCCCGCATCGGGCTCCCTGCTAGGCAGGGAGCCTGCTTCTCCCTCTGCCTCTGCCTCTCTCTCTCTCTCTCTCTCTCTCTGACTCTCATGAATAAATAAATAAATAAAAACATTAAAAAAAAAGATTAAGTCCATAAAAATAATTTTAAATTTAGGGGCACCTGGGTAGCACAGTCAGTTAAGAGACCAACTTTCGGTTTCAGCTCACGTGGTGATGATCTCAGTGTTGTGAGATCGAGCCCCATGTTTGGTTCCATGCTCAGCGTGGTGTCTGCTTGAGATTCTCTCTCCCTCCTCCCTCTATCCACCCCCAGCCACGCTCCCCCCGCTTGTGCTCTCTCTCTCTCTAAAATAAATAATTTAAAAATAATTTTAAATTTTTGAGCGCTTTCTATGTGGTAGATGTTTTATATGCATTGTATCATTTAATGGATACAGTACTGTTATTATCCCCACTTTACAGACAAGAAAACTGAGGCTAATCAAGGGCAACTGCTATCACATGGCTAAAAATGAAGAGTTGGAACTTGCACTCCCATCCATTTGAGTCCAAAGCCTGTAGGAAAAACCAGTGCCCTCAGCTGTTAAGGCTTTGCTTTGACAAAACATGAAACCTAATTTGTCAGCACTTACTAACCTATGGTGATTTATCACATTGTGATAGAGAAGAAATGAATCATAGTGCAGGGATTATTTACTATATTTCTACGTTTATCAGGGCCTCATTGTCAAGAAGGAAGAGAAAGCCTTCTCCAATCTGGAAACAAGAAAACGGATGGCTTGCAAGGAAGGATGGGTCCCTGGCATAGGAGTGGGCAAAGGAGAGTTTACTGTGGTAGTCAGATATATGAACTGGATTCAGGTCCTGGGCTTCCAGTTTCCAGGATTCATCCACCTACTTCAGTTCCTCACTTTCTGCCCCCTTCCCCAGAATCTCAGAGTTAAATCCGTTCATCTTCCTTCTCACACCACACTGCCAAGTCGGATGATCTTCGCTCCCACATCACACACAGACTCAGACTTCACTTCTTCTGGGAATTAAGGCAAGATGTGAGTATCTAAATAGTCTCAACTCCATTCCCCCCACAACAGATATACACACACCTGTTCATGTTCACATAGACGTACATGTGCATATGTGTATAATTAGGGGGACTTAATATCAGTCATTCTCCCATGTACTCTGATGCTGACCAATGGGGTTTCCTACGTCCCTCCACTGACACTAAGTCCTGGGGTCTGATGGCCAAAGGGCGATCATTGGGATCCCCCGTACTACTGGCTGGGATGTATCAGATCTCAGGAATAGGTTGCCATTTTGATTACCTCTGCCCCATTCTGCTCTTCCTGGTTCCCCTTCTTGGGGGACTAAAACCTTGCCTCTTAGCCTCATAAAGTGGCTCAAGCCCTGCTGTACCATAGAGACACCCCTAGTTAGCCACACTTTCTACTCCCTGACCATAAAACCCACAAACCGGATTCCTTCCCAGGGATCTCTATGCATGGTAAGATACTCTCTTTTTCAGAGCAATGGTATTCTCATAATCTTTAAAAGTGTATCCTCCTGGGGGCATGTGGCTGGCTCAGTCGGTGAAGCATGTGACTCTTGATCTTGGGGTTATGGGCTGGAGCCCCATGTTGGATGTAGAGATTATTTAAAAATAAAATCTAAAGGTTACAAAGGAGCAAGAGGAAGGGTTCCAGAAGGTGTGTGGAGCACTGTAGCCATTTTGCCACCATGAAGGAAGCAGCCAACATCTGAGGACAGATGAGCAGAAAGATAGAGGGAACTTGGGTGCTTGATCAGGGGCTTATTTCACTTATCATCTAATCTTTTAGTTCCTCAAGTGCTCAATGCTCCCACCCACCTCAGGACCTTTGTACATGCTATTCCCTCTACCTACAGCACTATTATTCCTTTCTTCATAGAGCTGCACCTGCTACCCCCTCAGATCTCAGCTCAAACATTGTCCAACAAAAACAAAATCTGGACATAGATAGGGAAATACTTTTATTAGAAAGATACTATTGTAGGGGCGGAGCAAGATGGCAGAGGAGTACAAGACCTGGATTTCATCTGGTCTCAGGAATTCAGCTGAAGAGGGATCAAACCATTCTGAACACCTACGAACTCAACAGGAGATCAAAGAAGAGAGTAGCAACAATTCTCTGAACAGAGAAGCGACCACTTACTGGAAGGTAGGACGTGCGGAGAAGTGAATCTGAGGCGATATTCCGGAGGATAGAAGGCGGGGGAGGGGGCCTCCGTCGGCTGCTTCTAGCAAGTGATAGAGCCGCGGAGCACAAAATCGGAACTTTTAGAAGTCTGCTCCGCTGAGGGACATCACCCCAGTGGCTAAGCAGGAAGTGGAAACCTCACGGGACAGTGTGGTCTCAGGACGCTCGGGGTCACAGAAAGACCGGGGGTGCCTGAGTGCAGCAGAGCTCCCAGGTATCGGAATGGGGAAGCCGGCTGCAGAGACGGAGCCGAGGCGCAGGCTCTCAGCTTGGGGTTGCCATAAACTGTGATCCACGGCCCAGTCGGGCCACTGCTCCTCCAGCAGGGACCCAACAAGCAGCAGATCCAGGAAGATTCCCGTCCCACCCCCAGGAAGAGCGGCGCAGGAGCGCACCGCAGGGATCTGCTGGGTTTGGAGACTCCACACGGGGTCGGGTGCCAGAGATAGAAACGCTCGGTCACGGGCTGGGTGAGCACGGAGTGCGGCCGGAGACCCGGGAGACAGGAGTGAATGACTGCTTTTCTCTGCGGGCACACTGAGGAGCGGGGACCCGAGTTCTCAGCTCCTCCGGGTGGAGATTGGGAGGCCACCATTTTCACCCTGGTCCTCCAAAGCTGTACCAGAGCTTGCAGGGAACAAAACTCCTGAGAGCAAACCTGAGCAGCTTGCTTAGCCCGGACCGACAAGGGTGGGACAATTCCGCCTCCGGCAAAGACACTTGGGAACCACGGCAACAGGCCCCTCCCCCAGAAGATCAGCACGAACAGCCAGCAAGCCAAGACCAAGTTTACCAATCAAGGAGAATGGGAGAATTCCAGCGCTAGGGGAATACTGCACATAGAATTCATGGCTTTTTTACCATGATTCATTAGTTGTTCAAAGCTAATTTTTTAACTGTTTTTTTTTTAATTTTTCTTTTTCCCTTTTTCAGACAACATCTTACCAATCCCTTTTTTAAAAAAACAATTTTATTTTTCATTTTCAGGGTCATATTTTATCCCTTCATAGTAATTACCCTTATTTTTGGCATATATATATAAGTTGTTCTCTCTTTAAAATTTTGAGATACAGTTTCTCCTAACAGATAAAAATATACCCTAATTCTCTAGTGTATTGCTTTGTTCTAGTCTCCTGCCTGATCACATTGTCTCCCTTTTTTTTTCTTTTCTTTTTTTTTAAATCTTCTTTCTTTTTTCAAACAACTTCTTATCAATTCCTTTTATAAAATCTTTTATAATTTTCATCTTTACAGTTATCTTCCATCCCTTCATTGTATCAACCCTTATTTTTACATATATAAGTCTTTCTTCCTTTAAAATTTTAGGAGGCACTTTCTTCTAACAGACCAAAATACACCCAAAATCTAGTGTGGCACTGATCTATGCACTAGCCTGATCATATTTGATCATATTCTGGTTTTTTTGTTTTGTTCTGTTTCTGTTTGTTTTTATCTTTTTCCTTTTTTTTTTTCTTTTCTTCTCTTTCTTTTTTCTTTCTTTCGCTTTCTTTTCCCCTGGTTTCAGGACTTTTCTGATTTGTATAGAGTATACTTGCTGGGGACGTTGTTAACCTGTTAGCATTTTGTTCTGTCATTCATCTATACTCCTCTGGACAAAATGACAAGACGAAAAAAATCACCTCAACAAAAAGAACAAGAGATAGTACCGTCAGCCAGGGACCTACTCAATAAGGACATTAGTATGATGTCGGACTTAGAGTTCAGAATCATGACTTTAAAGATACTAGCTGGGCTTGGAAAAAGCGTGGAAGTTATTAGAGAAACCCTTTCTGGAGAAATAAAAGAACTAAAATCTAACCAAGTCGAAATCAAAAAGGCTATTAATGAGGTGCAATCAAAAATGGGGGCACTAACTGCTAGGATAAATGAGGCAGAGAGAGAATCAGCGACATAGAAGACCAAATGATGGAAAATAAAGAGGCTGAGAAAAAGAGAGATAAACAACTACAGGATCACGAGGGCAGAATTAGAGAGATAAGCAATACGATAAGACGCAACAACATTAGAATAATTGGGATCCCAGAAGAAGAAGAAAGAGAGAGAGGGGCAGAAGGTATATTGGAGCAAATAATAGCAGAGAACTTCCCTAATGTGGGGAAGGAAACAGGCATCAAAATCCAGGAGGCAAAGAGAACCCTTCTCAAAAATCAATAAAAATAGGTCAAAACCCCGACATTTAATAGTAAAACTTACGAGTCTCAGAGAGAAAGAGAAAATCCTGAAAGCACCTCGAGAGAAGAGATATGTAACCTACAATGGTAGAAACATGAGATTGGCAACAGACCTATCCACAGAGACCTGGCAGGCCAGAAAGGACTGGCATGATATCTTCAGAGCACTAAACGACAAAAATATGCAGCCAAGAATACTATATCCAGCTAGGCTGTCATTGAAAATAGAAGGAGAGATAAAAACTTCCAGGACATGGGTGCCTGGGTGGCTCAGTTGGTTGAGCAACTGCCTTCGACTCAGGTCATGATCCTGGAGTCCCGGGATCGAGTCCTGCATCGGGCTCCCTGCTGAGCAGGGAGTCTGCTTCTCCCTCTGACCCTCCCCCCTCTCATGTACTCTCTCCATCTCATTCTCTCTCTCAAATAAATAAATAAAATATTAAAAAAAAGCTTCCAGGATAAACAAAACCTAAAGGAATTTGCAAACACAAAACCAGCCCTAGAAGAAATATTGAAAGGGGTCCTCTAAGCAAAGAGAGAGCCTAAAAGCAGCATAGATCAGAAAGGAACACAGACAATATACAGTAACAGTCACCTTACAGGCAATACAATGACACTAAATTCATATCTTTCAATAGTTACCCTGAATGTAAATGGGCTAAATGCCCCAATCAGAAGACACAGGCTAGCAGATTGGATTAAAAAACAAGACCCATCGATATGCTGTCTGCAAGAGATTTTAGACCCAAAGACACCCCCAGGCTGAAAGTGAAGGGGTGGAAAACCATTTACCATGCTAATGGACACCAAAAGAAACCTGGGGTGGCAATCCTTATATCAGACAAATTAGATTTTAAACGAAAGACTGTAATAAGAGATGAAGAAGGACACTCTATCCTACTTAAAGGGTTTATCCAACAAGAAGATCTAACAATTGTAACTATCTATGCCCCTAACATGGGAGCAGCCAATTATATAAGGCAATTAATAACAAAAGCAAAGAAACACATTGACAACAATACAATAATAGTGGGGGACTTTAACACCCCCCTGACTGAAATGGACAGATCATCTAAGCAAAAGATCAACAAGGAAATAAAGACTTTAAATGAAACACTGGACCAAATGGACTTCACAGACATATTCAGAACATTCCATCCCAAGGCACCGGAATACACATTCTTTTCTAGTGCCCATGGAACATTCTCCAGAACTGATCACATCCTAGGTAACAAATCAGGTCTCAACTGGTACCAAAAGATTGGGATCATTCCCTGCATATTTTCAGACCACAAAGCTTTGAAACTAGAACTCAATCACAAGAGGAAAGTCGGAAAGAACTCAAATACATGGAGGCTAAATAGCATCCTACTAAAGAATAAAAGGGTCAACCAGGAAATTAAAGAAGAATTTAAAAAATTCATGGAAACAAATGAAAATGAAAACACAACTGTTCAAAATCTTTGGGATACAGCAAAGGCAGTCCTAAGAGGAAAGCATATAGCAATACAAGCCTTTCTCAAGAAACAAGAAAGGTCTCAAATACACAACCTAATCCTACACCTAAAGGAGCTAGAGAAAATACGGCCAATAAAGCCTAAACCCAGCAGGAGAAGAGAAATCATAAAGATCAGAGCAGAAATCAATGAAATAGACACCAAAAGAACAGTAGAACAGATCAACGAAACTAGGAGCTGGTTCTTTGAAAGAATTAACAAGATTGATAAACCCCTGGCCAGACTTATTAAAAAGAAAAGAGAAATGACCCAAATCAACAAAATCATGAATGAAAGAGGAGAGATCACAACCAACACCAAAGAAATACAAACAATTAAAAGAACACATTATGAGCAAGTATATGCCAGCAAATTAGATAACCTAGAAGAAATGGGTGCATTCCTAGAGATGTTTCAACTACCAAAATTGAACCAGGAAGAAATAGAAAACCTGAACAGACCTATAACCACTAAGGAAATTGAAGCAGTCATCAAAAATCTCCCAACAAACAAAAGCCCAGGGCCAGATGGCTTCCCAGGAGAATTCTATCAAACATATAAAGAAGAATTAATACCTATTCTCCTGAAACTGTTCCCAAAAATAGATATGGAAGGGAAACTTCCAAACTCATTTTATGAGGCCACCATTACCTTGATCCCAAAACCAGACAAAGACCCCATCAAAAAGGAGAATTACAGACCAATATCCTTGATGAACACGGATGCAAAAATTCTCACCAAAATACTAGCCGATAGGACCCAACAGTACATTAAAAGCATTATTCACCATGACCAAGTGGGATTTATCCCTGGGATGCAAGGTTGGTTCAACATCCACAAACCAATCAATGTGATACAATACATTAACAAAAGAAAGAACAAGAATCATATGACCCTTCAATAGATGCAGAAAAAGCATTTGACAAAGTACAGCATCCTTTCTTGATCAAAACTCTTCAGAGTATAGGGATAGAGGTACATACCTCAATATAATAAAGCCATCTATGAAAAACCTACAGCGAATATCATTCTCAATGGGGAAAAGCTGAGAGCTTTTCCCCTAATGTCAGGAACGTGGCAGGGATGTCCACTATCACCAATGCTATTCAACGTAGTACTAGAAGTCCTAGCCACAGCAATCAGACAACAAAAAGAAATCAAAGGCATCCACATCGGCATGGAGGAAGTCAAACTCTCACTCTTTGCAGATGATATGATACGGTATGTGGAAAACCCAAAAGCCTCCACCCCAAAACTGCTAGAACTCATACAGGAATTCAGTTAAGTAGCAGAATATAAAATCAATGCACAGAAATCAGTTGCATTCCTATACACCAACAACAAGACAGAAGAGAGACAAATCAAGGAGTCGATCCCATTTACAGTGCACCCAAAACCATAAGATACCTAGGAATAAATCTAACCAAAAAGGCAAAGGATCTGTACTCAGAAAACTATAAAATACTCATGAAAGAAATTGAGGAAGACACAAAGAAATGGAAAAACGTTCCAGCTCATGGATTGGAAGAACAAATATTGTGAAGATGTCAATGCTACCTAGAGCAATCTACACATTCAATGCAATCCCCATCAAAATACCATCCACTTTTTTCAAAGAAATGGAACAAATCATCCTAAAATTTGTATGGAACCAGAAGAGACCCCGAATAGCCAGAGGAATGTTGAAAAAGAAAAGCAAAGCTGGCGGCATCACAATTCCGGACTTCCAGCTCTATTACAAAGCTGTCATCATCAAGACACTATGGTACTGGCACAAAAACAGACACATAGATCAATGGAATAGAATCGAGAGCCCAGAAATGGACCTTCAACTCTATGGTCAACTCATCTTTGACAAAGCAGGAAAGAATGTCCAGGGGAAAAAAGACAGTGTCTTCAACAAATGGTGTTGGGAAAATTGGACAGCCACATGCAGAAGAATGAAACTGGACCATTTCCTTACACCACACACAAAAATAGACTCCAAATGGTTGAAAGACCTAAACGTGGGACAGGAGTCCATCAAAATCCTAAAGGAGAACACAGGCAGCAACCTCTTCGACCTTAGCCACAGCAACTTCTTCCTAGAAACATCGCCAAAGGCACGGGAAGCCAGGGCAAAAATGAACTATTGGGATTTCATCAAGATAAAAAGCTTTTGCACAGCAAAAGAAAGAGTCCACAAAACCAAAAGACAACCGACAGAATGGGAGAAAATATTTGCAAATGATATATCAGATAAAGGGCTAGTATCCAAAATCTATAAAGAACTTATCAAACTCAACACCCAAAGAACAAATAATCCAATCAAGAAATGGGCAGAAGACATGACCAGACATGTTTCCAAAGGAAACATCCAAATGGCCAACAGACACATTAAAAAGTGCTCAACATCGCTCGGGATCAGGGAAATCCTAATCAAAACCTCAATGAGATACCACCTCACACCAGTCAGAATGGCTAAAATTAACAAGGCAGGAAATGACAGATGTTGGTGGGGTTGCGGAGAAAGGGGAACCCTCCTACACTGTTGGTGGGAATGCAAGCTGATGCAGCCACTCTGGAAAACAGTATGGAGGTTCCTCAAACAGTTGAAAATAGAGCTACCATACGATCCAGCAATTGCACTACTGGGTATTTACCACAAAGATACAAATGTAGGGATCCGAAGGGGTACGTGCATCCCAATGTTTATAGCAGCAATGTCCATAATAGCAACTGTGGAAAGAGCCAAGATGTCCATTGACAGATGAATGGATAAAGAAGAAGTGGTATATATACACAATGGAATATTATATAGTCATAAAAAGGAATGAGATCTTGCCATTTGCAACGACGTGGATAGAACTGGAGAGTGTTATGCTGAGCGAAATAAGTCAATCAGAGAAAGATACGTATCATATGACCTCACTGTAAGAGGAATTCTTAATCTCAGGAAACAAACTGAGGTTTGCTGGAGTGGTGGGGGGTGGGAGGGTTGGGGTGGCTGGGTGATAGACACTGGGTAGGGTATGTGCTATGGTGAGCGCTGTGAATTGTGCAAGCCTGTTGAATCACAGATCTGTACTTCTGAAACAAATAATGCAATATATGTTAAGAAAAAAAAAAGAAGTTAGCAGGAGGGGAAGAATGAAGGGGAGTAAGTCGGAGGGGGAGACGAACCATGAGAGACGATGGACTCTGAAAAACAAACTGAGGGTTCTAGAGGGGAGGGGGGTGGGGGGATGGGTTAGCTTGGTGATGGGTATTAAAGAGGGCACGTTCTGCATGGAGCACTGGGTGTTATGCACAAACAATGAATCATGGAACACTACATCAAAAACTAATGATGTAATATATGGTGATTAACATAACAATAAAAAAATAAAAAATAAATAAAATCTAAAAAATAATAAAAAAATTTAAAAAGCAAAAAAATTAAAAATAAAAATGGATTCTCCCAGAGGAAAAAAACAACAACCCTGATTTATAGTGTTTTATCAATTTCTGTGGTAAAGATACTCCCACCAAGACCAAACTTAGGCTACCAATATGACATCATTTATCGGAAAGTTGGGAACAGATGAGGAGTGGCGCTCATTATATAGTATTTCTGCTATGCAGACATGATGGAATAAAGAATCGCAAAAGTATCCATGATGGCAAAATGTAAGTGAATTGGGAAGTAGTATGTTTGAGTTTATTACCTTTATTTGTAATACAACTTATTTTATTTATAAAGTCATATAATTTAATTTTTTACAATGGCTCTGCTTAACAAAATTCCTAAAAAATTAACAGTTGACCCTCACAAGTAAGTGCAAGCTGGCTCCAGCCCACCCCTGCTTGAGGACGTGGCTCACCCTGTTATTCATTACTGTAGGTCCAATTCTAGGGCACATGTAGGCATCCAGTAACTCTATTACAATGAGTAAACAAATGAATAAATAATACACTCTGACCAGGGCAATAAAAAGAAGAAGTTGTGGGGCGCCTGGGTGGCTCAGATGGTTAAGTGTCTGCCTTCGGCTCAGGTCATGATCCCAGGGTCCTGGGATCGAGTCCCGCGTCGGGCTCCCTGCTAGTGGGGGAGCCTGCTTCTCTCTCTCTGCCTCTCCCTCTCTCTCCCTCTCTCCCTCTGACTCTCATGAATAAATAAACATTTAATAAAAAGTTGTATTAATAAACATTCCACATGAATAAATACTATAATTTAATATCTGCTCATTCCATAAAAATTCAGTGAGTACCTACCAGGTGACATGCACTGTTCTAGGAGCTGAGGTAGAAGAGGAACTGGACAGACAGGTGCCTGCCTTCAAAAGCGTAAATCCAGTGGGACAGTAAGAAATATTTTAGTGGGTTTCCCATTTCCCCTTCTACTACAATCCCTCCCCCCCCAACCAGAAGTCAAACACTTCTGGTTTCTGGTTCCACCATATGAGAACTTGGATGTTGTCGCTCCACCTTAAGAACAAGGAAGAAGCTGGGCACCTGGGTGGCTCAGTTGGTTAAGCAACTGCCTTTGGCTCAGGTCATGATCCTGGAGTCCCGGGATCAAGTCCCGCATCGGGCTCCCTGCTCCGCGAGGAGCCTGCTTCTCCCTCCAACCCTCCCCCTCTCATGTACTCTCTCTCTCTCTCTCTCATTCTCACTCTCTCAAAATAAATAAATCTTTAAAAAAAAAAAAAAAGAACAAGGAAGAAGCTGAAGAGACTGAAAAATCAACAACTCTTCTTGGATCTGCAAGAGAAAGGAGGACCCAGGGCAAATCGCCACCTCCAAGATTGGAGAGACAGACAAGCAAATGCAGAGAGTTATAGTTTAGGAGAGCAGAGACTCACAAGCAGAAACCACTACGCGAACCAGTGCCAGGGTAGGAAAATACTAACTGTAACTGATGAATTGCCAGAGGCTCAGTGCAGACAAGTCTGACTACGTTAAAAATTCCAAAAGGACCCAGTCATAGGGGAGTCCTGACTATATTGTGAGATTCATCCTGATGAGCGCAACCAGGTTCCCACAGTAAATATAGGAGAAAAATCCCCTTGGGCTTCCGTAGGGGGAGGGAAAGGAATGATTTTGAAATACCTCAGAGGATTCCCCTTTTAATAAGACTGACCGTCAGGGGAAAGAGTTAACCAGATTCTTACCTAGTCAGGTATTATCAAAGTGTAACTGACCTGAGGAAGGGAAATACCCAACTCCAGTCACTCTAGCCATCTTGTCCCATCTAAGGAGGGAGAGAAAATCTTAGAAACACTTGTGAAGTTCACAGTCCAGAGTCACAATCTCACTAAAGACTAACCTAATCATAGGACTATAGGACACTTCCCCTGGCCCCATACCTCATCACCACATTACAAAAGGTCTATTTATAACAGTTCATTTTATCCAGTACATCATGTTTAGTTATCAAGAAAAAATTAGAGAGCATTAGAAAAGGCAAAAAACACAATTTGAAGAACAGAGTAAGCATCAGAAGTAGACAAGGCAAATGTTGGAATTATTAGATGGGGAATTTAAAACAACTATGAGGGGTGCCTGGGTGGCTCAGTCAGTTAAGCCTCTGCCTTCAGCTTAGGTTGTGATCCCAGGATCCTGGGATCGAGCCCCATGTAAGGTCCCTGCTCAGTGCAGATTCTGCTTCTCCTTCTGTTCCCCCTCCCCACCGCTTGTGCTCTCTCTCTCTCAAATAAATAAATAAAATCTTTTTAAAAATAAATAAAACAACTATGATTATTATGCTAAGGGTACTAATAGATAAAGTAGACAACATACAAGAACAGATGGGCAATATAAGCAGAGAGAAATTCCAAGGGAAAAATAAATAAATAAAATGCTAGAGTTAATAAAACACTGCAACAGAAATGATGAATGCCTTGAGGGTCTTATTCTGGACACTGCTGAAGAAAGAACCTCTGAGCACCTGAGTATTATTGATATACATTTGATATATCCTCTAATATTGATGACATTTTGAGGAATAAAATGCTGAAAGACATGTTAAACCAATAAAAACCCAACAACTGGATTTTAACATTCAGTGTGTTGTGTGATGAAGAGACAAAAATCAAAATATTTCTAAGCCGCCTGTCACAACATGTAAAAACGGTAAAAGAAAAATTGGGCTAGAATTAGAAATATGAAATGTGCACTTTCTCAGAAACAATAGCTACAAATGTGGATTTCTTATTGTAATAGGGAGGTAACACTGAGGCAATGTGCTGGTCTGTATTTTCCTTTCCATATGGGAGTGAAAAAATTACCAATTAGAATTAGGGGAAAATATTTAAACCTATCAACTATCTGCAAAAGGATTAGGATAAGGAAAAAAAAAAGATTACCCTATCCCCCATCTGTAAAGTAGGGCAGTAACCTGGACTTCATAAGACTGTTGTGAATACAGGTGTTTGCACACTATCCACCCACCTTCACCGTCACTGCCACACCTTTGGCCCCAAGCACTATTATTTCCTGATGGTCAGTTGATTGCAATGGCTCCCTAACTGCCCTTTCTGCAGCCTGTTCCACTATAATTCATTCTCAATCCAGGAAGAGTAATCATCTTAAAACCTAATTCAGATTGTGTCACTCCTTGCTTACATTCTTGCAATGGCTTCTCATTCCCTTACCTACTTCGAGTTAGGCAGAAAAGTCCAACCCCCCTACCATGGCCTACAAGGCCCTCCACCCAGCCACCTCTTTCCTGTGGATCTTCCCAGGCCACCTCCTTCTTGTCATCCAGGTCTTCCTGTATATTGGATATATACCAATAGTATCCTTGAAAACCAAAAAGCAAAGAGCACAAAGTCTGAGAAAAACAACAAAATATCCAAGACAACTATACGAGGTGTAATATACATGTAACGAGAATACCAGAGGAGAAGAAAGAGAGGAAGAAATAGAAGAAATATTTGAAACAATAATGACTGAGAATATCCTCAAATTATTATCAGACAGCAAACCACTGATCTAGGAAGCTCAGAGAATACCTAACAGGATAAATACCAAAAACAGTATACCTAGGCATATCAATTTTAAACCAGAAAAAGTCAAAGGAAAAAATCCTGAAAGAAACTGGAGGGTGACAAAATCTTACCTTTAGAGGCACAAAGATAAGAAGCACATCTTTCTTGGGGTGCCTGGGTGTTTCAGCCAGTTGAGGCTCCGACTCTTGGTTTCAGCTTAGGTCATGAACTCATGGGTAATGGGATCGAGCACTACGACAGGCTCCGAGCTCAGCAGGAGTCTGCTTGAGAGTCTCTCCCTCTGACACTCCCCCCACTCACATGTCTGTGCTCTCTCACTCTCTCTCAAATAAATAAATCTGTAAAAAAAAAAAAGGAGTACATATTCCTTCATTTTTGAGGTTACTAATAGTCTTTCCATACCAGAATTTTACCAATTCCCTATTGGTGGATTACTGCTGGGATTTCCTAAGGAAATACTAAATGGGCTTGAAAATTCTGGTGCCAACCATGAATGTTTCCTTTTCTTCTTGTGGGAACAAATCTAATATAGTCAAGAGTCAGTATGCTCACACACTAAGAAATCTGTGTATTTGCACTGTGGTAAAACAAGTCACTTCAGTGAATCCTTTGGTTAGAGCTTGTGTAGTTTATGAACTGTGTTCCTTTTTTTTAAAAAAATGAAGTATTTTGTGAAAAACTCATATTATTACATCCTGGCTTAAAAGATACTTTATTATAGTAGAAGCAGATCTGTTTTGGCATTCAATTTGTTGCAATATTGCATATCATATAGCCTTTGGAAAACTTTCCTGTACCCACAGGAGAGGAGAATGAAAAAAGTAAACAACGTCTTAGTATTATTATGAATGTAGTTTTGGCCTCATGGACTCCCTGAAAGGTTCTTGGAGACCTCAAGTGTCTGCAGACAGTACTTAGAGAACCATAAAGTCCAAAGGATCAAGTCTAACTCTTTAGTATGCCATGAATCCTTTCTTGATTCAACCCTAAACTTTCATTGATTATTCTATCATGCTCATTCTTACAGCCATACAGAAGTCTGACTCCTTCCCAGACACATTATGCATTTTCAGTTCTATATGCTTTTATAAATACTATTCTCGATTCCAGGAATTGGTGGAATATTGAGATGGTGGCTATATTGAGATTAGAAGGAACTCAATAAATTATAACCCTCTCCAAGCTCTGAATAAACTAAGAAATAAAACAAAAAAGCAAAAAGAGAGAGAACCAAGTATCACTTTCATTACCAATAGGGCTGATTTTGAAGAATAGAGCTAGCTTATTATATGGCAGCAATGGGCTTCTTGATATTCTACTCCCGGAACTTCACAGAGAGACCCACCCAGATGCAGACAGTGCTGGGCAACTATGGGCCTCCAACAGAGTCCCCCTGCTCCCTTATTAAGTTTTTTTTCAAAGATTTTATTTTTTTTATTTGAGAGAGAGCATGAGAGAGAGTGAGAGCACAAGCAGTGGGGAGGGGCAGAGGGAGAAGCAGGCTTCCCGCCGAGCAGGGAGCCTGATGGCCAGGACCCTGGGATCATGACCTGAGCTGAAGGCAGATGCTCAACCAACTGAGCCACCCAGGCACCCTCCATTATCAAATTTTAAGAAAGAAAAGGGGCTTACTCAAAAGAGGAGAAAGGAAGAAATACTTGAGCTACATGCAATCCCCAGTTCCTTATCCCAGAGTCAACAAGTAGGTACATCACTGCATCTTTCTGGAAGGCAGATGACTGAGGGAAAAACCAGGAGAAACTGAGGGCGGTGGTATGCTAATGGTTTTCTTTCCCATGAAAGAAAACAGGAATGGGAATGAAACATACTCTCCACCCCACTTCCACACACACACACCCCCACCAACAATATCCCTTATCTACAAACCCCCTTATCATACTCAAATGTTACCTATTGGATGACACTTTATTTAACATCCTGACATATTCTCCCCTCTGCTCACATAACATTTTGTACACATAAATTCAACAAGTGATACTCAGACTATTACGTGAGAGACATGAAGAACACAAATACAAATAATGTACTACTTCTGTGTTCCAAAACGGGGAAATGATATTTATGACAGCGTCTCTGATATAGCTCTCAGATTCTTAGCCCCTACATTTATTCTGTCAACATATTTGGAAGCACTTAAGTACAAAGACACCCTTTTTCTATAAAATAATTTATGCGTGTCATTGCACCATGTGAAATCTGTCTACATCATTTGACCCTCACAAATCTGTACTCAACTTGCATGATGCCCCTGAAATCTTTCCAAACTACTCTCATTTCCTATCAAGATCTAGCCAGACCAGTGCTACCAGTAATAATCCCTCAAACCTAACAATTCATTTTTTTACCCTTCCCATTTCCCTTGTTATTTTATACTTGGGTGCATGCCTTTGTGTGTTTGTGTGTATTGTATTTATAGCTATAATGGTAGAAACCTGCCGTAGCACAGCTCATTATGTAAGGATTTGGAAATAACATGGGCCAAATCCCAGATCCTAAGACCCAGCAGTAAATATAATAAAAGCCTGATATAACATGTTTAACCTATAAGGAGGGCACTGTTTCTGTCCCTGAACAGCTCATTACAGAGATTCCACTGCATTGTTATTTCTCCCCATCTCCATGGCAGCCTGCAGACTCCTTGAGAGCACAATCATTGGCAGAATGGTTAGATTAAATGAACTTTGGGGGCGTCTACTTTTACCCCACCCCCCGAAATTCTATAATTCTGGTGAGTTTCCTCTACTTGGAAGTATGGCACAAAAGCTTCATTTTACCAAAGCTCCTGACATGTAGTCTGTCACAGTAGTTCGAAGTACAGATGCTGAAACCAAGAATAACTGGCCTCAAATCCAGGCTATCTGTGTGACTTTAAAACAAATCACTTCCTTCCTTTTTTTTTTTTTTTAAGATTTTATTTATTCATTTGCCAGAGAGAGAGGGAGAGAGAACACAAGCAGGGGGGAGTGGCAGGCAGAGGGAGAAGCAGGCTCCCCACTGAGCAGGGAGCCCGACTCGGACTCAATCCCAGCACCCTGGGATCATGACCTGAGCCGAAGGCAGACGCCCAACCGACTGAGCCACCCAGGCTCAGTCCCAAATCACTTCCTTTCTCTATGCCTCCATCAACTCATCTGTAAATTGATACTAATCATACCCATCTCATAGGCATGTTGTGAGGATTAAATAGTTAATACATATAAGAACTTAGAACAGTGGCTACCATATACTTAGTGTACAATAAAGTTTCAATTACCAGTTAGTATCAGCAAATATGTGTTCAGAGAATGCTATAATACCATGAATCTCCAGTAACTTAAAATACACATTTAGTAGGCACTCAGGAAGTTCTGTAGACTGAACTTGGGTCTGAATTTTATAGTCTTATCCAAATCCTTTTAAATACCATGTCTCATTAAAATAAAAACATTTGAAACTAGAAAGGCAGTTAGTCTTTACTAAAAACTAATTCCCAGTATATATACCAGGCATATACATGTTGAATCTACCAATGAAATACTATTATAAGACCATGTTTGTATAGTTCTATTATATTCAAAAATATTCATATCCATTTTTAGAGCCTCAATCAAGCATTTACACAATATCTGTAATATCTCTTCTTGGCAAAATCTTGCTGTAGGTGTGTCAAATGTTCTAATCATACCACCAGGTACAGACACTGACTGCAGTTTAAAAGATATAATCAAAGAACATATTAAATAATTCCATAAAGCTTAGAAAGTGAAGTTAACTTTCAACCACAGAATGGCTTAAGAAGTGAGTAAATTTGGCACATTTGCTCTTAAGTCATTTTAAAAGCATTAAAACATATTTCAAAGATTTCAAACATGCAATTATTTTTTCTGCCACTCAAAACACAAAATAAACATCGCTTTAGAAAGATATGCGCTTTTTTAATCTATCAAAACAAACAACTTAATGAATAAAAATTGTTTTCCCAAACCATTTTTCATACATTTGCAACTCATCCAGCAAATCCCAAGTCTGAAATTACAGAAGCCATTGGTGAAATATATCATTGTCCCCCCAGATTAAAATGCATTAAACTCAAGTTGTGGTTATTCTATGAAAAACTACTCTAAAAACATGTATCATGCATCTACTTTGGAATTGCATTCACTAGCAAAATTGCACTTTTGTCTCCTTGGATGGCACCGATATTTTATGTTTATCTTGTAGATCGGTGTTATTTTACAATCACATCCTCCCTGTATTTATCCAAAGTGATAATTATCTTTTAAATTAGTAAATAACTCTGGGTCACCTACTCTTTATAAGGTATTTAGCTGGATATTATAAGGGGGGGTCCAGCTGGTGACAACAGGCTTACCCCTCAGGGTTCCCATTTAGGGAGAGCAGAAAGGTAAGGCAAATGAATAAACCAAATATAAGACTATCTGCTCTGTCCCCTGTCCCTTTACCAGTTCCAGGCCCACTATGTCATCATGATGAAGATCTAGACCTCTGCCCTAGACCACTCTTGCTTGACTTGTTTGCCATTTGCCTCCAACTTCTTATTCTGTGATCTCTTAGTTGCAAATGTTTCCCTATACCCACCCCAGGTTGGTGCATTTGTTAACAGACACATTTGGAGCCTCTTGGCTGACTTGGATTTTTCTCCGCTCTTGAGCCCCAGACTTGCAAAGCTCCAGGTAAGAGAACTGCCTGCGAGTTCTGCATTGTAAGACTCACCTTACTGAGCTGAGATGCCTTGCTTCCCCTTCTCCTCACAACCTGCCTGCCATAGAGGGGAAATCAGAAAAAAATACTAGACAATCTTTCCGTATAATGATGACATACAGAATGATAGATACCAGTCGTTACAGTAAGTTGGAAGAATGAGAAATGGCTTCTGATTTTGAATCTTCTTTTCTTGATGCTGCTTAGGGATGGGCTTCAAGGATGCCCAGTAGGAGGAACTAGAGCAGAAGCCTGTTGATACTCATCAAATGATTAGATTTTTCTCGGGGCACCTGGGTGGCTCAGTCATTAAGCATCTGTCTTCAGCTCAGTCCCAGGGTCCTGGGATCAAGCCCGGCATCGGGCTCCCTGCTCCACAGGAAGCCACTTCTCCCTCTCCCACTCCCCCTGCTTGTGTTCCCTCTCTTGCTGTGTCTCTCTCTGTCAAATAAATAAATAAAATCTTTAAAAAATTTTTTTTCTTACCCAAATAGTATATTTTTATATGTGTGATTTTCCACCTTTTTAAAAATAGTGTCATGATGCTGGTAGAGAGAACTAGAACTTTTTGAACAGTTTCTACATGCCAGACACTTTCCAAGCCCAATCTTATTTATGATTCCCCTCCATATTCCAGCTGGGAAGATGTTTTATCTGAGAGTGAGATACTGAGTCATGCTGGCTGCCTCGAGCACCACAGCTTCACATTTCTTGGCACTTTGCGTTTTAGAATTGCTGTTGCCTTTGTTACTGATTTCAAAGTGAGTCAGACTTTATAGTCACCCCAAACACAATGAACAACTTTTCCTGTTTAAATGGAACATCGTTACAAATTCCAACTAGTGGCCTCAGACAAAGGCAGCAGATCAAAGGAGGTGGCCCACCCTAGGAAGAAAGACCAGAACTTCTCTGGATTGACAGGGATGGGTGAGTGCATGGCCTGGCAGCAGGGGTTTCCCTGGACCCAGTTTGGCATCAAAGAAAAGCAGGGAAGATAAGTCTAAAGGAAAAATCATGTAGCAACCCAAAATTTGCAAGCAGCAGCCTGTCGTTGAGACAGAACCAGAGGACAGGACTGCATTGAGTAGCCCTGAAGCCACTGATCTCTGGTTGCTAGGGAAAAAGAATTCACGCAAACACACAATTTTGTGCCATAAGGAACTTAAGTGTCTGAAAACAGCAAGAATGCCCGCTAGTGGAAAACATGGACATGGCATCTCTCCCACATAAACTTTCTGCCAGTAGGTGGTCCAGGAAAAAAAAAAAAATGACCTCATTCAAAAATAAGCATCCATGCAAAGCTACTATAGGAAAATAAGAGAAGAAACAGAGATAAAATGGATGGCCAAAAATATACAACAGAAAAAAATTTTTCCATAAAACAAACAAATATTTGGGCCAAAAATATTGCCAAAAACTTGAAAGGCAAAAGACTTAAACAGAGCTCCCATACCTATAAAGCAAGAGCTCATATCGGATATACAAGAGCTCAGGGAAGATACTGCAAGCCAATTGGAAATGAAATATGATTTGGCAGAGCCCAGGAATCAAACATTTCACTGGCAGCAACCAGATTCTGTTAAAAACATGGAAAGAAACAAGCATGTGAGGAATAGAAAGAGTGCAATTCAATGCAGTAGAAAAAAAAATTCAAAAGAATTATGAAAGAATAATAGCTAGACAGGATAGAAAAAAGGCCTTAACATATGCAATAACTAATATCTTGAAGAGGTTGAAAAATAATAAAATAGGAAAAAGTTATGCTTCAAGGTAGCTTTTCAGATATATAACTCATGACTCTATAGACTGAGAGGACTCAGTGAACCCTGGGGAAAATTTACACGAAACATTCAGCTCTGAATCATGTTTCAGTCAAGTTGCTAGAACTCCAAGAAAACAGCTGTTGTACATTAAGGCAAAAAGTTTAAGTCGGAATGTTACTTTCCACAAAAATGTTCAGTGCTAGAAGACCCTGGAGCAATAGTATAATAGCAAAGTCCTCAGGAAATAAAGTACATGATCCAAGTATTATACACAGCCAAAGAGTCATTAAGGTATAATGAAAATGAACATTTTTTGAGCTTGCAAAAACTCAGGCAATATACCCCAAACCCTTCCTGAAGAAACTACTACAGGCCAAATTTTGAAAAGCGAAGAGATAAGTGGAGTACTGATCCTAAGTACTGACTTCATTTAACTGTAGGACTAAAACTAAAATAATTGTGGAGGTTATGGCCACAGAAGAGAATTTAAATGTGATAAACTCTAATGATGTAGAAATAATACAGCAAAGGTTTGGAGGGAAGAGGACAGATGGTGGGGAGTAATGTCAATATGCTGATTTTCTCATCTGCTGGAGCAGAGGATAGAAGATTATTGAAGCTGATAAATCATGTAATAAAGCTACAAGTATATTTCAAAGTCTAAAGAGTATGATATGAAAAATTATATGATCATCAAGAATCAGGTACATTGGGGAGGAAGATGGGGGAGGAATAGAAAAATTAATTTCATCATTCCTCATGGTAGGAAGTCAGGAGATAACTGTCCAGAGATATAGAAGTTTAAATACAAGGAGCACTGTCATATATGGCTAATGAGAGTGACTACAGGAAGGACTTCACAGGACTTCTCTAGCCCTGTTGTGTGGGACCAAGAGACAAAGGACAGCTTTTGCACAATTCAACTTTAGGAACTCACAAGAAGTGGAAAGACAGCTGAGGGGCAATGAATCCTTCCCTAGCACAAAATATGAACAATCTCTCCAGTACTACCTTATTATACTGTGGCTTACAAACTGTCACGATGAGTCACCACCCAACATCTTTGGAATATCATGTGCCACTTTCCCCAAGGAGGCAAAACTTGCTTTCCCAGCTTCCTTTACAGCTATAGTACAGGCATGTAACCGAGGCTCCAACAATCAGACACAACCACACAGGAGTTTGACACCCAAGAGCAATCCATCTTTGGCCATTGTGCTAAGTTAGGACTCCAGCTTTCAGGGACAGCAAAGGCAGAGGTTCTGATATCAAGCGCCCAGTGGTGGTAGCATTGTCTAAAGAGTGGAGCAGCTATAAAGAGTGCTTTGGGCATTATTCCTAGCTGGCTGCCTTCTAGATAGAGGGGAGTTCTGTTATTTGCAACTATGGACCATGCCTGATAATGCATCATCGTGGCAGAACACACACTTAAAAAGCCAAAAACAAAATTCAAACATCCTTTCATGTTAAAAAGACCAAGGACCTACTGTTTTCATTAGCTCCTAGTATAGAGATCACTTACACAGTAGCTTCAAATTAAGAAGCCAAGTATCTGTGAAACACCCCTTCCCTACAACATATTATCTACTTTAAATATAAGTTAAAGAATGGGCTCTGTTAAAATAGATCTTAGTTAAAAAAAAAAAAGATAGTAGGAAGGGAAAAATGAAGAGGGGGAAGTCTGAGGGGGAGACAAACCATGAAAGACTATGGACTCTGAGAAACAAACTGAGGGTTCTAGAGGGGAGAGGGATGGGAGGATGGGTTAGCCTGGTGATGGGTATTAAAGAGGGCACATACTGCATGGAGCACTGGGTGTTATATGCAAACAATGAATCACAGAACACTACATCAAAAACTAATGATGTAATGTATGGTGATTAACATAATAAAATAAAATTTTAAAAAAAGTCTCAGTTTTAAGTGCAATTACACTGGAATCACTGAAGCCAAAGCATTCCAAACAGGTAAGATCAAATACAGCTGAAACTTACTATCTTGGCTTGCTGAAAGCCTTGGGAAGATTTTATGGATAACTTTCCTAAACTCATCTAAAACGTCTATTCTAGGCTCCAAAGCTTGCATTTAAACCCCAAGTATAGTCATATTCATTGCGTACTGTGAAAGGGTTACGGGAAAATGTCATTTCCATTGCTCCCTCTCTTGTTCATGGCTATGAAAAGCAGCAAAACATACACATTCAACCTGCAGTTCTGTGATAAAGAAGTACTGCAGCTGGTGAATTTTACTAACGAAGAGATGAATTTACTTCAGAATCTAGGTATTGAGTACAAAGCATTCCAGTCCAGTGGTTCTCAGAGTGTGGTTCCTGAGCATCAACATCATTTGGGAACTTCCTGGAAATGCAAATTCTTAGGCCCCACAATTTACTGAATTGGAAATTCTGGGGGTGAGGCCCAGAATTGTGTTTTATTAAAAAAAAAAAAAAAAACTCAGGGTGCCTGGGTGGCTCAGCCAGTTAGCGTCCTCTCTTGGTTTTGGCTCAGGTCATGCTCTCAGGGTCCTGGGATCAAGCCCCACAGCGGGCTCCATGTTCAGCGGGGAGTCTGCTTAAGGATTCTCTCCCTCTCCTTCTGCCCCTCTCCCACCCCCCCAAATAAATACATAAATCTTTAAAAAAAACAAAGCCTCTCTTGGTGATTTTCATGTATACTAAAGTTTGAAAAACACTTTCTTTGGAAGCACAACTAAACTACTCCAATCAAAGGACAATCTACTCCTGAGAAGGGAAGAGAAAAATGTACCTTCTTAACAGCGTATTTCAGACTATTAAAGGAGTTCTCCCCTAGAACTAACCTAACTTCTCGTGTAGCATACACTCATTTCTTCTTCTACAGAGGGGATAGAGGACTTTTGGTTACTACAAGCCAATATATAACTTTCCTTGGGACCATTAGACATCAAGTACTCTTCAATCTTCTCTTTGTTCCTTTTACCTTTATTTATAATCACTTAAAACTCTTCATCATCCTTGTCAAGCTCTGGAATAAAATACAACCTCATTTTACCATTCAAATAGATTAAAATACACTTTGTCATTGAACCATAGAAAATAATGCCACAAAACCTAGGTCTCTTATCTTCTACCTCTGTTTTAAAGTACATGTACTTCTAAAATAAAAATCAAATTTTAGGTCTGTCATTTCAAGATATCTTTATTCTTCCCCTTCATCCCTGTTCTTCCTAAAAAAAAAATAAAGTTTTAGTTTATTGTAAGGTCACTGAGTATTTCACATATATTGCATTAAACATTCTGATCCTCATTTGCCCTATTAAATAAGAATTGACCAGATGGATATTCCTCTGACTCTCTCTCCTGAGCAGGTTTTAGTTAATTAAAAATGATTATTTTTACTACATATTTTATATATTGGCCAGATGTTACCTGTGGTCATTTCTGGAAAGGATCATTTGGTGGTGGTTATAAAATACATATTTTCCTTTGGGAGGCCAGACTCTTGAGCACGATCAGGAAAACAAATGTGGAAATTGATTTCACCTCATACCTTTTTCTTAGTGCCAAAATGGCCATAATGCTTCATTCCCTTTGAAAGTATGATCTATTCAAATTCTTTCTTCCATCTCCATTCTGGCTCTATTTATGTTGCATCAAAAAATTATCAGGTTGATAGAAGAAAATTTAATATTGGTTTCTCTCTGTACTAGCAGTGTAAGTTGTTTTTTTCTAAAAAAAAAAAAAAAAACTGATTTGGGTTTCTCTAGATGTGGTTCGTGTAAGACATCTACATACGACCTAGCAAACTGTTCTGCTCCATCAAGACAGAGACTCCGTGCACAGAGGATGAGACTTCCAGATAGGATTTCTAACAGTTCCTGCTTCTATACAGGTCTCCTTAGAAGCTATTTTTCATGCAAACTAATTTGCCTAAATTTCCTGTTAGCACTGAAATAATCTAGAATGTGGCAAAGATACTGTAATTATGAAATTGTTTTGTGATTGCACTAGTCATTTTTTCTCCATTTGTAGACAAACCAGAATCCAAACAAGCCCCTTCTCAGTTTTGTCCTTAAAAAAATAACAAACACAATAAAGCAACGTGCAACTTTTTTAATTTCAGTTTTCAAGGTCGCCCCAAATTCGGAAAGTCTAACGGATGGAATTAACCATATCATCACCGGGGCTAGATTTAGATGGTTGGTCTCTAAAACACCATTTAGAGGCCTTTTTTTTAAGATTTTGTTTATTTGAGAGAGAGAGAGAGAGCATGAGTGGGGTGGAGGGAGCAGAGGGAGAAGACAAGCAGACCCTGGCTGAGCAGAGAGCCCGATGTGGGGCTCGATTCCACAACCCTGAGACCATAACCTGAGCCAAAATCAAGTCAGAAGCTTAACTGACTGAGCCACCCAGGTGCCCCCAGAAGACTCCTATGAGGAAAAAGTGAGTCTTTTCAAAGTCTGAATTTCACAAGCTGACAAACATGTTAGGTGCAGTAGGGTGTATAAACAAGAAAGAAACTTTCAATTCCAAAGCCCTGGCTGTTTTGTAAAATATTTCACGGCCAAAATATGGACCCAAGTTCTGGTCTCAGCTCTGACTTTCTACATGGTCTTACGTAAGTGACCTCCCCACGTTCGGTTTCTTTTCTTACATAAAGAATGATAGTTAGAAATATATATTCTCTAAAGTCTCTTTAAGCCCCCAAATCATATGATTTGTTGTTTAAAAAGTAACTTTAAGGACTAATATGCTTTATTGAGCAACTGAGACAACTGGCGTGGGGGTTGCTTTATTAACTTAGAAGACACGGCCCTCATTTTCTGATCGTATAAAGCATCTGCTGCCTATATTCTGAAGTACACAGATCTGCTTGTAGTAAATCACAGTCACCTCGAAAATGATCTCTTCCTCTTATGTTTTCATAGCAATCAACATTTACTAGGGTCTTCCTATTAAAGTCATCTGTGTTACATTTGATTTCAAGAGCCAGGTAAGGGGCAGACATTGATGATGAAGAGCCTGATAGTCCTTGGAATAAATTGTCCCCCAAAATATAAGATTACATACCTTCAGATCAGGCCATGTTCATCAGCCTCTAATAGGTTGGAGGGACTCACAGTCTTAATTTCCTATGTGAATCTATAATTGTCTGCAGGGGTCAATTTCAGGGGATGCCTCATATAAATTAGAATTGAAGATAATGATGCCTGTTCACTTGATCAACTGAAATGACCAGCTGGGTTTAATGGGAGGAAAACACAAACCTCTGTGAAATTGGAATAGCTTCAAAGGTGATAGAATGTAATTATTTTTCTGCAAAGTTTCTTCTCTAAAGGTGACTGGCCATTGTGCCGTGGGCACCTGGGCTGCCATGTTATGAGAGTAGATATGGCATTTGGAGCTACTGACCGTAACCAAAGGTGTAAGTCAAGAGTCAGCTTTCTGCTAAGGGAATGGGGGAAAGCAGGATTTCTTCTCCCTTCTTATTTTAGTCATTTCATTTACAGCTGGAGAGGCGCTTTGGGGACCTGCCTAATTGATTCCCGAGAGGCAAATTCTAATTTAGATTGCTACAAAAGTGTTTTCTCTTTATAGCCATAAAACACTTTCTAGAATTTGTTATAATTATCCTTAGGGTAATGTAATTTTAGGTCTGAAAGGACCTTGATAGCACCTGCCCAACCCCTCTCTTTTACAGATGAAGAGGCTGAGGTCCAGAGATGTGAACTGCCTGAACCAAGGTCATAGGGCTAGAACGAGGAAGAAGCTGGCTACCATCCCACGATCAGAAGGTGTAACCAATACGGATGCCCAGTCTGGGATTTCCCACTTAGGAGTAGCTGGAGACTCGCTCCATGAAAATCCCCATTTAAGAGAACGTATGTTCTAGGGGCGCCTGGGTGGGTCAGTCGATTTGGCTTGGGTCATGATTCCAGGGTTGTGGGATCAAGTCCCGCATCGGGCTCCCTGGCTCTGCAGGGAGCCTGCTTCTCCCTCTGCCTCTCTCTCTCTCATGAATAAATAAATGAAATAGAAAGAAAAGAAAGAAAAGAAAAGAAAAGAAAAGAAAAGAAAAGAAAAGAAAAGAAAAGAAAGAAAAAGAAAGAAAAAGAAAGAAAGAAAGAAAAAGAGAAAGAAAGAAAGAAAGAAAGGAAGGAAGGAAGAAAGAAAAGAAAGAAAGAAAGAAATGAAAACGTAGGTTCTATCATGTGGGAGAGTTGCTAGCAAGCCAAACTGGCAGACGGGAACACTGGGAGGGACAGGGAGCCAAGCAATGAGTAGCCCACAAAGCAGATGACCGTTCCCCAGAGCGGACAGTGAGCTCTGATGATGAGCCTGTGTGTGCTGAGGGACAGTGGTGCACCCCCCGGGTGACTGCACATATTCGGGAGCCACACTGGGCCTGGGCTTGATTCTTGACTCTGCCGGTTGTGAGCTCTGTGATCTTTGACAAGTTCCTTCTGCTCTCTGTGCCTCAGTCCCTTGTCTGTATAAAAGGACGATAATATCAGTACTATTACAGGGATTAAATAAATATTAAATACACTGATCTATGTAAAGGGCTTACCATGTATTAAGTGCTACATTAGTGTTGGCTGTTTTTCCCCCTATTCACTATGCCAGAAAATCTTAAAAGTTTCAAGATATATATATGTAAGTTGTATTCATTAATAGTGTTACTGAGGTGCTTTATGATATAAATATGCAGACTCTACTGGACAGACTCAGAAAGTCATTGATAAAACCTCTTTCTGTGTTTAATGGATTATCTTTCAGTTGGTGTTGTTACAATTTACAGTGATTTTTTTTCCAAAAAAATAAACTACAGAGATTTTTTTATTTAAAAAATGCAATAGCCACAGTATCATGTAACAATGACAGGAGTTTCATTAGCAAAATAATTAATAAGAGAGCATATCTGTTGCAAAAATTAAAGACAGATTTTCACGGCAGGAAATTAGTGCCAAGTCAGTGACTCCCGAAGTCATCAGAGTATGGCCAGCAGCTCAGGGATGCTACGTTTGCTCTCGCTAAAGGCACGTTTCTTGGGCAGTTTAATGTTTTTTTTCCCCCTTAGAATTGAATGCTGTCAAAGCTATCATTAATATTTTACTCAGAATTCTTAAGAGAAAATCTTCACAAAATTAACAATACAGATCTTCAAGTAATTAGGACCATTCAGAGGCACCTGAAAAGAATACCATGTATGGATTAGTTGTTTTTTTCTTTTATTCTTTGAATTAAATTCAGTGAAAGTTTTAAGGGGGAAAAAAAAGTCAGTTATCCATTCATTCCCTCATGTTTTAATTAAACAATTTTAGCAATTACGTAGAAAAACACATTTTACATGTTGCTATACAGCACTTTTCTGGAACTGATCGCTGATTTAAGACATCGGAAGATCATGATAGGCTGCATATCTTCCGGTAACGTGATGGTAAATCTGTGAGGAAAACCAGAGTTTAGTTAATAATTATCATGTATCATATATATCAATTAATAATTATACTACTAAATAATAATTAATAATTATAATTAATGTTTCCTTATAAAGCCCCATATTATTATGCATTTCTGCAGACTCTCCATTCAACCCACTTCAGGTGAAGGTTTGCTTGGACGAAAGCAGAAGTTTGGGTGTGATGAGGTAAATCAGATGAGTTTTTTTCTCTAGCTCTCATAGCCCAATAAGGGATTTTTCGTTTCTTTCTCAAAAACACACTTGTCAATTTGTCCCAAGGACAATGGATTATTACACACCTGCCTCTCGATGTCCGAAAGCAGAGTACTGGCACCTATTCGAAACAGTTCTGGTGTCAGCCATTCATCTCCCAGCTCTTCCTTCACGAGAGAGAGCCAAGCAAGGGAATCCTTGGCACTGCGGATGCCTCCTGCTGGTTTAAAGCCTACCTAGAAGGAAAGGTGGGAAAGAGAGCAAGGTCTAATGTTACCGGAGTGCTTTAAAAACTGGTCCTGCACGGTGGAGCCTGGGTGGCTCAGGTGGTTGAGCTTCTGACTCTTGGTTTCAGCTCAGGTCATGATCGCAGAGTTCTGGGATCCATACCCTCGTCAGGCTCCACACTCAGCACAGAGTCTGCGGGAGATTCTCTCCCTCTGCTCCTCCCCCTGCTCATGCACACCCTCGCTCTCTCTCAAAACTAAATAAAATCTTTAACAACAAAAAATGGTACTGTGTTAGTACAGGGTCTCGATTCTCTTTCTTTTTTTAAAGTCTATTTCACTTCACCCAGCAAAAGAGCTTAGATCATTGACTCGCGCACATTCATGCTACAAAATGACTTTTCCAAGATTAATGGGAAGGATGTCACTGTTTCTGAGGAGACACTAATGAGCGTTAATAACCCTCATTAACATTGCACTTATTGGAAAGTCATAAACCTCAGCCATCTAGACTATAGCTGTGAACTGGGGATAAACAAGAGAGGTGTCAAAAACTAAGAAAAACAGAGATCACAAAAGCCCATTCATTCTACATTTCTATAAGTAAGTCTGTCTAGTCGCCTCTCAGCCCTTCATCCTGAGGTGCAAGACACATACATGTATTCAAAGTAAGAGAAGAGAATCAGGGAGGTCACACTAACCAAACTGGCAGCAATCAGAAAGCAGTGTTGACAGTTATTTTCATCAACTTAAGTGTAGGGACTTTTTTCTAAGTTGTAAGTGGAAAGAGTTCTATGAACAGCCAGACCGGTTAAATAAGCACAGTACAAAAAGACAGTGTAGGAACTCTTCACAGTTCAGTAGTCTTTGAAGGTGAGCATAAAACAGCACGACTCAGCCAATATCTGATGTTTACAAATGATGTCCCTGAGTCCATTAGAAATGGATAAATGTGTTCTATAAACAGTAAAACCTGCTTATCTGATTTACCTGTCTCAAGAACTTGAATCCAGTAGAGAAGAGACTCTACCGACAGGAGCAATCGAGAAAACACTGCATAGCCCAACTACTAAAGCTCAGGCATTTGAACACTAAGAGCCGTTAATTCGATGGGTAGCCCCAACACAGGGTTTATGGCTAACAGAATGCTAGAGAAGGGAGACGATAAATGAATGGTCCCATAATTAATCCAAACTAGAAACCTCAGGCTTAACCTGGACTCCACCATTTTCCCCACCACACCACACCCAATCAACAGTCAAGTCCTACCAATCTTCCCACCTCAACTTCTGTATCTCCGCCCACCCCCCCACACACACACTTCCTCCGTACTCTCACTTCTGCTGCTTTAATTTAGACCCTCATTAGTCCTCACAAATACCGGTGGGTTTCCTGACTGGTTTCCCCGCCTCAGTCACTCACTGCCACATGGCTATGCAGCCGCTGTACACTGATCCTAACCCTATGTGCCTATTACCCAGGAGCCCAAGTGGCTCTGAAAGACTGCGGGGACGTGGGGTGAGTGGGGGAGATAAACAGGATGAGATTATTTATTGAGAAGAGGCCCCCAAAATCAATTAGCTGATATTAGCCTACATGTTAATCATAAGCACATTTCTGTCAATTAGGCTGTGCTGCATATAGATTTTTCTATACAGTTCAGTTGTGTCAGCAAGTCTGTTTGGCAACGTTTCTAAAAAGAGGTTCTAGCATAAGTTTATCCTTTTTTTTTTTCCTTTAAGGGAGAGAATATGGAAAACATAAATCTGCAATGAAATCAGTTATGAAATATTAAACCTCTGCTGCTCAGAGTGACACTAAGCATGGTCTGGAAGATGGCCCGTCACATTTTAAAACACCCCTTAAATCAATGATGTAGAAAGTTTACAGTCTAAGGGCTGCCCACGCAACTTGTCAACAACCTGGAAGGATGCACCTGATTTGCAGACACATACACAGGTCCTCACTGTGTGAAATCACACATAATTAAAATGAGTATGATTTGACTTGCATCTGTCTGTTTTGTAATAAAATTGGGATGACCTTTGTTTATTATCTGAGGAAAGGGTCATTACAATTAAAAAGAAGTACCGAAAGACAGCAAAAAGTCCCTTCTTACTGTACTCTGGCCTAGAATATTGAGCACTTAAAACTTTTATTGAAATTCTTTGCTTGTTGTCTACGAGCTCTCCTGGGAAGGGACTTGTTCATTTTGTATCCCTGTTAACATAGGTTAACATGGCACACAGTTAACTTCTCAATAAATGTTTGTTTAGAACACAGCAGGATTGGGTCTCCAATGGTGAGTTTTAATCCTGACTACAGAGCTTACGAAACATATAGATGCCTGAGGATTACCTCTCATCCAGAAGTGCTAGGGATGAGGGCCCAGGCATCTAGAAGCATAAAAAGCTTCACATTTATTTTATTGTACTTTGGCAGAAAATAAGAACCACTGATCTACAAATGGTGGTGGTCTCAGCTGATGGGACCAAAGATAGAGTTCTCTTTTTTGACCGCTAAACATGTTTTTATTTGGATCAGTGCAGAAAGGCTACCAACAAAGAGGTTACTCAAATGGAGTCAACTGTCATATGTAAGGTCAGAGCAGCTATCTTTCCTATTTGTACTTTTTTTAAGATAGGAACCTATTCTGAAGGAGAAAATTCTGGAAGTTCATTTCCTCTCAAACCCAGTACATTCTAAAAATGGTCTCCAGTTCCTAAAATGAACCGAAGGTACAGTCACATATATAAAGTCATCACATCTAGTTGGCAAAGGATTATAAGCCTTTTCTGGGTTTCCATTTGGCAGAAATCCAGAGGTTGATTTTAAAAGATGCCTTCTGAGGAAGGGACAGCCTCATTAAACAAACAAAAAAACCAAAACCAAACAAACTACCTTTCTCTCCAATGATGTAAAAAAAAAAAAAAAAAAAATCTTTTGAGATAATTTGCAGCTAAACAAGCAACTTAAAGTGAAAAGGAAAATCCAAACTCATTTTAAAAAACCTCATACACATTTTTCTTTTTAACTTCATATGTTTCAAAAAATAATGTATTATTTTTCGAAAAGCTGACAAAAGCTAGCACATACCCTCCTCAGCTTAACAGTCTTCCAAAGAGCACATCCAACTGCCATAAAACGCAAAAATGGATATTTAATTCAAGAGCTATATAACGTCTAGCTACCTTTTCCCTGCTGTTTCACAGCATTTCATTATTTTGTTTAATAAGTTCATCTCCTCGAGAATTTTCTCTTCACCTCATATTATTAAAAGTAATAAGTTTTTCTGGACCGGGGGTTTCCCAACAGAAAAACCAATTTATGTGTGTCCTTCAATAATGACAGGAAAAGATTATTTCCCATTATATTGCATACTTTTCATATCACCACCACAGCTTATCATTCAATAAATGTTACTCTGCAATTCTTTCCATTCCTCAAGGAAGTTTAATTTCTGCATTAACCTGTTTTCGCTGGCCAACGCCTTACGAGAAAGCCTCTGTGTTGTAGCAGAATTAGTTCGTTAAAGAACCCATTTAGGAATCTCTTGTCAGTGATAAAATTGTCTTCAGTTAATAAAAGGACATAAAGTGAGTTTACATCTTGATCACACATACCTACTCCCACACTCACACTCACTTTCTGTTAATCGCACATTTTTCTCCATGAATGTGTTCTTTTGTAATGAAAGGTAAATTAAACATTTATCTTCATAAAGGTAACTCATTCACACCTTCTGCATATAAAGACAGTTTTTGTGGCTGTAACTAGTATTATAAATAACATTATCTTTACTCTGAAGAAAGATTTGCTGGCAATAATATACCTTGTTTCCAGTTTTCCAGAAGAAATCTCTAATGGCCCGTAGCATTACTATAGCTACCGGGAAAGTGGCATTTACTGTTTCTTTTCCAGTAGAGGTCTTAATAAAATCTGATCCTAAAACAAAAGGGAAAAAAAAAAACAAACCTCTGTGTTAATTAAAAACTTACTTCTTACACTTTTTAGTCAGTGAAAGAAATGAGCCATGTCAATTTTTTTCCTGAGGAACACAACTTTATTTTTCATTAGTTATTTGAAAAAGGAAAAACAAAATCTCTCTTTGAAATAATTCTGTCCATACTTCCCCCCACCCCATTACTATAAGATGAATTAAATGAAGAACCAATTGGGTTCTCACTGATTCTTGGGGCCCCTGGCTCCATATTTCCATATCATCAATGAAAATCAAGTTCGTTTATTTAATGCATAACTGAGATGAATCATACAACGTTATGCCCCATGCTTAGTATCATATATCACGACACTTGACTACAAAACTGGAGTGCCCACTCGTTGTCCCCTCATTTTCTTCTGCTTGATGGGAACTACACGGTACAGCTGTGACAGCGCCAGAAGAATGATTTGTACTGCACTGTTCATTAATAAAAGCACTGTGTCTTCCAGCAAGATTAGGAGTTTCACAAAAGACATCATGCTATTTCATAACCTACAAATACTTCAAACAACTTTGTCTCTCACATGGATCTTAAACCTACTGATGCAGTTTAACAGAACAGCACAAGGACAAAGAAATGATAGTAAGAGTTAAGATTCACTGTGTGCTATGCTCTATTCTAGGTGCTTTACAAGTAACAACTCAGTCATTCCTCACAGCAACTGTATAAGGTAAGTACTAATATCCCCATTTTAAAAGATGAAACTGAGATACAGAAAGGTTAAATAACCTGCTTGGGGTCACAGTTGTAAGTGAGGGGGGTAGAATTCTAACCAGAGAAATACAGCTTAACCAGTAGGCTATAGTGTCTCCAAGAAACTTGCCCGGGGTGACAAAGTCAGGTAGCCAAACAGAGATTCCATCTTTCATGTGGTTACCAACCCCTGACATGCTCAGTATGCGGACCACAGACCAGCAGCATGGGCACCACCAGGGTGCCTGCTAAAAATGCAGACTTAAGGGTCCTGTACTAGATTGACTGAAACAGAATTTGAATATAAACAAGGTTCCTAAGTGATTCTTGTGAAATACACAGCCCCAGCCCCCTGATTCTGTGGGACCATAGGTAAGGCTCATCTCTGAGATTCTCCCAAGGTCCATCAAAGAAGTGGTCAATAGAAGTGGGGGAAAGAAGGGGCTAAAATGTTCCCCTTTCGTTTCAAATGGAAAAGATACTTCCACAACTATTCTGTGGATGGAAAGGTTCAAATCAACACACCTTTAAGTAAATACACTGTATGTAAGACATAGTGGAAAATAAAACAACAAATAATTCAAGCCCTTGCCCTCAAAAGCATACATTCTAGGTACAGGTAGAGATGAAACATAAATCCTGGGTCATCACTTGATGAGCTAGCAGTCAGAAGATCTGGTTTCACCTCCCAAACTTTCATGTCTGTACAATACATCTGAAAACTCTTAGTTGCTTCATAGCTTTAATTCCTACAAAGAATTAAAAGTGACAATCTATGTGAAAGCACTCTGAAAACTCTCAAGCATTTACAAATATAAATGGATCAAGGACTGAAGTAGGATTTTAATAAAAACATGACAGAAATTCTGATTTATGAAAGCAGGTCATCAGAAGCCTTTTGAGGTGGGGAGTCTGTAGGCCCACTGGAAGAAGTGGAGACATTGTCATGCATGCATTCATCCACCAAATATTAACTGAGTGCTCACTATGTCCTAGAACTAAACAAAATAATAAAGTTCCCACCCTTGTAAGAAGATTGTCTAGAATAAAAAGACAATAAGCAAATAAATATATAATAAATGTCAGGTGGAGATAAGTTATAAAAAAAGCAATGTAATGAGTTAGAGAGTGGCAGAGTTGGGGAGAGGTAGTCATAGTTAAACAGAGTTATCATAAAGGCATCCCTCAAGAGTAAAATTCAAATAGAGACTGAATGAAAGGAATCTGTGAAAAGAACATCCATAAGCAGGGAAATGGCAAGTATGAAGGCCCTGAAGTAGGCATGTGCTAAACTGATTAATGAATGAATGAACAGGATCACAGAACCAAGTCCTGCTCCCTATAACACCAGAAATAAGACAATCAAGAGGAAGAGATTAAAGCCTCCAAACAGATATAAGAGGTGAGGGGAGTTCACCCCCAAAGAATTCACAATGAGACCACGATGTGCTTTCCTAAGGTGTGACATTGTCTTCTGAATCATTAGAAAGCTCTTGGGTACAACACCAGATATCATCTAAATTCTTTCAAGCACCCTAGAAGAGAAGATTATTACAAGTCCAAGGCCAAATTTGGATACCTAAAAAAAAAAGGTATGGTCACTTAAAAATCACACAATTTAAAGTTAACCAAAAGAGCCCAACTCCTTTGAAAGAGTTCCGAGTTAGGATAAGGGAGGAGACTCTCCTCCTAACATATTTGGGAGGAGCAGAGCAGAACACCTATCGTGAGAGCAACAAGACCCTACACACTGAGAGTAACAATGGCCTACACATCATGTGTTTGTCCCCCTTTCTTGATTGTATTTTAAGCACATTTGAGGGCAGGTGCTGTATCTTTCTGTGAACTCTGTATCCCCAGAGCATGACAAACACGCAAGTCTCAATAAGAATTTTGGATGGATGGACAGATGGATGGATGGATGGACGGACAGACGAATGGATGGAGGGATGGCTGGATCAATTGATAGATGGATGGCCACAGCTACCCAAGAAAAAGCAAACTACAGTATTTCCCATCTTTAACTGATGAATGGGAAAGGGAAGACAGTTTTGAGTTTCATTCCAGTTCAGATAACAAAACTGGACAGGTGGCTCAGAAGAATATATCATTTTATTTATTTTTAAGTAAATTTTAAATTTTAGATTGGAAGTAAAGCTACAGAAACATCAAGGTAGTATAGAGTTTCCATATACCCTACACCTAGTTTCCCCTATTATTAACATTTGTTACAATTAATGAACCAATATAGATATATTACTATTAACCCAAATCCATACTTTATTTAGATTTCCTTAGTTTTACTTAGAATCCAATATCATTCAGGATACTCTGATATGTACATTTATCATATTGCCATGGGTTCCCCTTGGCTGTGTCAGTTTCTTGGACTTGCCTTATTTTTATGACCTTAACAGTTTTGAGGAGTACTGCTCAGGTATTTTGCAAAATCTCCCTCAACTGGGACTTGTCTGACATTTGTCTCATGATTAAACTGGGGTTATGGGTTTCTGGGGATGAAGACCATAGAGGTAAAGTGCCATTCTCACCATATCATATCAAGCGTACCTACCATCAACATGATCTACCACTGTTGATGTTGACAGTAAGAACTTGGGAGGAAGTGTTTGCCAGGTTTCTCTATTGCAAAGTCACTTTCTTTTCCCTATCTTCCATACTGTACCCCTTGGAAAGAAGCCCTTATCTGTATCCCACACTTAAGGAATGAGGAATTATAATTTACCACCTTTGGGGGGAATAACTATATAAATTATGAGGACTTTTTTGCATGGGAGATTTGTCTCCTCTCATTTACTTATTTACAATCATTTATATCAGATTCAAAGACACTTATCTTATATACTTGGGTTTATAATCCAGTATTACTTTATTTCATTGCTCAAATGGTTCTACCTTTGGCCTCTGGGGGCTCTTTCAGTTGCTTCCTATATTCCTTCGACATACCTCCATCACGTAGAATTTTTGTTTTTTAAAGCACTTCCTTTGGTATTGCCAAATGCTCTGGGCTCATCTTTTAGGCCTTCTGCCCCACTCCCAGAATAAGCCGTTTCTCCAAAGAGCCCTAGTTCCTCTTATTAGAGAATGGTATTAGAACCCAAAATCTTGGTGCTAGGTGTACTCATTGCTACTGCATGGTCTTGTTTCCAGCTCTCTCTGCTGACTAGCCAGGAAATCTGTGTATCCTAACCCATTTATATACACACATCTTTTAATAATTCCACATTTATCTACATCTATATAGATATAATTAACATGCATAATACTGATGACTCCAACTCTGACCCATTACTACATGGATCATTCCAGCCCCTCCCCTTCTTTATCTGTAAACTCCCACCTCCCACTTGAACAGTGAGAAACCTAGCACTCACATCTGTCACCCCTTTATTTAATTGTTCACATCCAGTATCCGCATACAGCGCTACCAGAAGTGTTACCTACACCATGGTAAACAACTGTATCAACTACTGCACAGTGCTTATGTGCACTTTCCCATATCTTTAGCTTTATAGCCCACCCTCACTTATAGATTACTTATTTATTTGAAAGAGAGAGAAAGAGCAGATGAAGCGGCAGAGGGGGAGAGAGAAGCAGACTCCCGCTGAGCAGGGAGCCCAAGGCAGGGCTGGATCCCAGGATCTGGAGATCATGACCTGAGCCGAAGGCAGATGCTTAACAAACTGAGCCACCCAGGCGCCCAGCCCATCCTCATTTATAATGTTATGTAGGTCACCACCTTTTTTCCTACCTCCTGCAGGGAGGCTGTTTCAGATATTTGTAATACAGTTAGATTCTTTGCTCACAGTCCACATTCTATCCTGGAATCCCCTGATCACATAAACGATTTTTTTTATTTGCATACATTAAAGTTCACTCTTTGCAGAGCTTCTAGTAGTTCTGACAAATGTACAGTGTCGCACACGCATCATTACAGGATCACACAGAACACTTTCACCAAGATAAAAACCCGCGCGCACCACATTTTCATCTTCCCCCACCCACGCCAGCAACCACTCAACATTTTACTATTGCAACCGTTTTGCCTTTTCCAGAATGTCATGTGTGGGAATCATACAGCCTTTCAGACCGCCTTTTCACTGAGCAATATGCATTTAAGGTTTACTCATGCCTTTTCATGGCTTTATAATTCATTTCTTTTTATTGATAAATAATATTCCAGTGTATGGATGTACCCCAATTTGTTTATCAATTCACCTATTAGGGGATATCTGGGTTGCTTCAGTTTTTGGCAACTACAAATAAAGTTGCTACAAACATTCATACGCAGGATTTTGTGTGGACATAAATTTTCCAATCAGTTGGGCACATACTGAGAAGGGCAAATGCTAGATTATATGGTAAGACCATATTTTGTTTTGAAAGAAACTGCCAAATTATCTTCCAAAGTAGCTGTACCATTTTGTATTCCCAACAGCAGTGAATCAGAGTTCCGGATGCTCTATATCCTCACTAGCAATTGGTGTTATCAGTTTTTGGATTTATCCAATCTATTAGGTGTACATATAGATTACGTACATATTTTTGTTAGATTATACCCAAGTAATCAATTTATGGATTGCTTTTATAAATGATAGTTTTTTTGAATTTCAAATTCCAATTGTTCACACTGCTGGTAGATAGGAAAGCAAGAGAATTTTTATATTAACTTTGTATTATGCAACCTTGGTAAACTCAGTAGTTTTCAAGAGTTTGTTGGTCTGGGGGTGCATTTTCTCCACAGACATGTGCTCTGTGAACAAAGACAGTTTTATAACTTTCTTCCTGTATTAATTTCTGGTGGTGGTTGTAACAAATTATAACAAACTTGATATCTTAAAGCAACAGAAATTTATTTTCTCACAGTTCTGTAGGGCAGATGTCCAAAATCAAGTTGTGAGCAGGGCTGCACATCTTGTGGAGGCTCTAGAGAAAAATCTGTTCCCTAACTCGCCCAGCCTCTTAGAGCTGCCAGCATTCCTCGGCTGCGTCACTCAGACCTCTGCCTCCATCTTCACATTGCCTTCTCTTCTGGGTAGAAACTGCATCTTGCTCTGCCTCTCTCTGATAATAACATTTGTGATGGCATTTGGATTGGATAATCACTTCATCTCAAGATCCTTCATTTAACCACATCTGCAAAAAAAAAAAAACTTCTTCCCAAATGAGGTAACAGTCACAGGTCCTGGGGGTTAGGATATGGACATATCTCTGGGAGCCATTATTAGCCTACCCCACTTCCCAATTCGTACTCTTCTAATACCCTTCTTCTGTCTTCTTGCACTAGCTAAGACTCTCCAGTACAATGTCAAATAGGAACATTCTTGGTTTATTCTTAGGGGGACTTTAGGGGAATAGTGTCCCATTTCTCATAAGTGTGTTAGCTAAAGTTTGTAGATGTTCTTTATCAAGCTAAGGACGTTCCCTAGTATTCCTAGTTTGCTGAGAGCTTTTATTATAAATACATGTTAGAATCTGTCAAATACCTCATCTGTGTCCTTTGATATGACCATATGATTCTTCCCCTGTAATGTATTGATATGGTGGGTGACATTACACTGAACCAGCTTGCATACCTGGAGTAAATCCCTCTTGGTCATGGCATATAATTTTTATACATTGTTGAGCTCATTTTGCTAATATGTTGTTGAGGATTTTGCACCTATGTTCATGAGTGATACTGATCTATAGTTCTCCTTTCTTGCAATGTCTTTATGTGGCTTTGGTATTGGGGTAATGATGGTCTCACAGAGTGAGTACTCACCTTCAATTTTCTGGAAGAGATAGAGAATTGGTAATATTTCTTACTTAAATGTTTAGTAGAATTCATCAGTGAAACCATCTTTAGCCAGTGCTTTCCTTTTTGGAAGTTTTTAATTTTTCAATAATTTATTAAAGTATTAAATAAATAATAAAATTATTTTATAATATTCTAGAATTAAAATATAGTTTTATAACAGGTTACAACATACTTTATGTAAATAAATATGTGCTTATATATTTATTATTATGTATATTTACAAACTAAATTAAATTAAAATAATTTGTTTAATAGATATGGGCTTATTTGGATTATTTCTCCCTGCATATATTAATCCAACTTGAAAATTAACAATCATTTTAAAAGTGGTCTAAATGCACTAGTTAAAATCAGAGATTAACAAACACAAGACCCTTCTATACGCTGTTTATGAGAAATTGACTTTAAAAATAAGTTTTTAGAAGGTTAAAAATAAAGGGATGGGAAAAAGATACAACATTAATCAAAGTAGAGTACCCATATTAATTTCAGACAAAGCAGACTTCAGAAAAAGGAATATTATCAGGGATAAAAAAGGGTATTACATAATGATAAAGGGGTCATTTCTCCAAGGAGACATAACAATCCTAACATGTATGCATCTGATAATGGAGCATCAAAATATGTGAGGCAAAATCTGGTGGAACTGAAAAAAGAAACAGACAAATCTATTATAGCTGGAGACTTCAAAACCCCTCTCTCAGTAATTGATAAACAGGTAGAATAATAGCATTATCAATTATCATGATCAAACTGATATTTATAGAAAATTTTAAAAACCAAAAATAACAGCAGACTACATATTCTCAAGTTCACAGCGAACATTCACCAAGATAGGGCTTTTTGCCTTATTTTTTTTCTTTCTTTCTTTCCTTCCTTCCTTTCCTTCCTTTCTTTTTCTTTCTTTCTCTTTCTTTCTTTCTTTCTTTCACCTCTTTTTCTGCCTTCTCTGGCTTTCACTGAACATTTTATATGGTTCCATTTTATCTCCTCTCAGCATATCAATTATACTTTCTTTTGTCCATTTTTTTACTGGTTGCCCTAGAGTTTTCAATGTACATTTTTAACAAATTTAAGTTTACCTTCAAATAATACTCTACCACTACATAGGTATTGGAGGTACCTTTAACGAAGTATTCCTAATTCCTCCCTCCTAGTCCATTCATGTGGTATTAATCACCCAGGACATTATTGCTATTATTTTAAACAGTTATCTTTTAGGTCAATTGAGAAAGAAAAGTGATTTATTTTTATTCTTCATGTATTCCTTCTCAGATATTCTTCCATTTTTTAATGCAGATGAGAGTTTCTGACATATATCATTTTCCTTCTCCTTAAAGAATTTCTTTTAACATTTCTTACAGGGCAGGTCTGCTGGCAATCTATTCCCTCAGTTTTTTATGTCTGAACTCTTTCACTTTTGAAGGATAATTTCACCAGATACAGATTTTTTGCTTGGGCTTTTTTTTTTCTTTGAACATGTAAGTACTTCACTCTACTCACTTCTTGCTGACATGGCTTCCAGTGAGAGGTCTACTATAATTATTTCCTTTTTCTTCTATAGGTAAGGTGTTTTCTTTCTCTGGCTCTTTTCAAGATTTTCTATTTGTCTTTGGTTTCCTTCAGGTTGATTCTGACATATTTAGGTGTGGTTTTTTTGTTTGGTTTGGTTTTTCCCTATTTATCCTGTGGTGTTCTCTGAGCTTCCTGGATCTGTGGTTTGGTTTTCTTTCTTTCTTTCTTTTTTAAAAAGATTTTTATTTATTTGACAGAGAGAGAGACATTGAGAGAGGGAACAGAAGCAGGGGGAATGGGAGAGGGAGAAGCAGGTTTCCCGCCGAGCAGGGAGCCCGATGCGGGGCTCAATCCCAGAACCCTGGGATCATGACCTGAGGTGAAGGCAGACACTTAACGACTGAACCACCCAGGCGCCCCTATGGTTTGGTTTTCTGTCATTAATTTTGGAAAATTCTTGGCCATTAATTCAAACATGTTGTCTGCTCCATTTTCTCTTTCTTTTTCTGGTATTCCAATTACACACGTGTCATACCTTTTGAAATCGTCCCTCAGTTTTTGTTCTGTTTTTCTCGTCCTTTTATCTCTTTACCTTTCAGTTTTGAAGGTTTCTTTGGCTCTATCTTCATGGTCACTGATTCTATCCAGTCTTCATGGCATTCTTCATTTCTGCTCCAGTATTTCTGATTTCTAGCTTTTCCTTTTGAGTATTTCTTAGAGTTTCTATCTCTCTGCTTACATGACCTATCATTCTTTCATGTTGTCTATTTTTTCCATTAGAATTATTAACATATTAGTCACAATTATTTTAAATTTCTCCTTCTGGGAATTTCAAAATCTATGTCATGTGTGAATGTGATTCTGATGCTTGTTTTGTCTCTACAGACTGTGTTTTTTCTTGCCTTTTAGCATCTCTTATAACTTATTGGAAGCCAGACATGACATATTAGGAACGGAGATAAACAGGCCTTTCGTGTGAGATTTTATGCTAATCGGGCTAGGAGCTAGACTGTGTTTTACATCTGCTGTAGTCACCAGTGCCAAAGTCTTCAGTGCAACAGTATCCTTGTTTTTGTCTGCCCCGTTTATTACTCTAGGCTTCCTAAGTCTTTCTCCTCAGAGAGAGTCTCTGTCTTTAAGCTCTGTTAGTTGTAATCCATTAGATTACTGGAATTCTGTTGGTGTGGTGATAATGTATAGGGGAGAGCAAGTATTTCATAATCCTATGATTAAACTTCAGTCTTTTAGTGGACCCATGCATGTCTCTAGGCTGTAACCTTCACAAAGTGTCCTAGCTTTTTTCTCCCGCTTTGATGAGCCAGGAAGAGTGAAAGGGAAATGCTCGTCCAGGTGAGATAAGATTCTAGCAAAATCTTTTGCCCTGGAGAGAAGGTGTCTGTTAAGGAGAATGCTTTGTACATATTTTGCAAAGATTATCTTCCCCTCCCCCTGCCACAGACAAGAGAAGATCTTTCTCGGGTCTTCACCGCAAGAACCTGAGGTTCCTGGAGGTAAGACCCACAAAAGTGCCGGAGCCACACTCAGCTTCCAACAGTTGTTAAAATTATCATTTAAGTGTTCTTACCCACTTATGACTCTAGCAGATCTTGGTTGACTCTCAGGAGTCACCGTCTCTCCAGACTTTGAAGTGGCAGTTTGCCCTGAGACCTAAGTTCTTTAGGAAGCATAAAGTCTGACCACCTGATATTAGTGTTTAAACACAGTAAATTTGGTGTGTGTTGGATCAGCCGAGGATAACTGAGAGCCAGAGACCTCACAAGAGATGAAAACAGCAGTTCGGACATACAGCTATTTCTTTATGTCCAGGAATAAGACTTAGCTTTAATTACACAAAATACTTCAGAAAGTACATTAGTATTTTACTACTGTCAAAAGAACAATGGATTTTCCAGTGGGACTAAGTGGGCACACACTTTTGTTTTACTACTTATTTTAATATTGCTTCCCTTGCCCCTCTGCTAAAATAAGATTACCTTAGAGAAATAAATGCTAGATTTCAAATTACCAACATCACAGAGCACCATAAACTCTCCTCAGGGCTCATGTAAATCCAACATTAACCAAGCTCACCTCTGCTCAGCTTCGGGAAAAAAACCTTCTGAGAAATATCTCACAATTAAAACAGCTATCCATATAAATGTTCTTCCATCAGTGCCCACAATTTCAAGGAAATGACTAAACTAGGAGATAAAAGGCCTAAAAAGTCCAAAGTAACACATTAAATGGACCAGAATTCAATTGTGATTAGTTGAAATTAACATTAATAATAAATTTATAGTATTATATTCAATTGTATTTTTTTATTTTCTTAATCTGAAATCTCTAGCACAGTACTTTTTTTGTGGTCTAAAGCAACTCAAAGCTTTTCTAAGGCCTATAATTACAAGTCTCCATGGCACAGTTTCATTAAAAACTTTCATTAAACAACAGCTGCCCTTGTATATGGTCTTCTAATCAATTTGGTCAAACAGAATGACTTCTAATCAGCTGTTGATAAAAATAGAAGATGAAATTTTAATTCTAATAGATTAACCACAAACTCAAGACAGTCTTCAAAATCCATCTAGCTCTATTCTCCAGTGGATTTAATGACTATTCAGCAACTCATTACTAAATAGAACAAGATGAACATTTTCCAGTTCATTAAAGAAATGTACTATGTATTTTTGCATTGTCCTCATGATTCGTTACAGGGAGTCTTAATTACAAGATAATGGATAATGGTTATTAAATGCAGACTGCAGTAATGAAGCTCTATTCATTTGCGAACCTCAGAGACTGCAAAGAGAGGAAAATAAAATTACTAGCTTCAAAAGATTAACGGATCAAATTATTATTCAATTTTGAAAATCTCATTCAGACTTCATAGAAACAAGAAGAGATTAAAAACTAGTATTAAGACCACAGTAGTACATTAAAAAAAATAATATCTTAAGGCTATTACTGCATAATAAGCTTCAGATGTGATTATTAGAAAAACATATAGCTAACAATGGGAAAACATACATTTTTATTTCCCGAACAAATCTTATTTATGAGAGAGGAAGTTACTAGCAGGATCTTGAAGACAGTCGTGGTGAACATGGAAGATCCATGTGCCTGTGCTACAAAAGAACAGCACAATGGAAGGTATTATTAACATTTTACACTTTGCTAATGAAAAATAGGATTTAAAATCAACTGCTGCTTGAGAAAGCTTGTCATTAAGCGGAATTCATGCCAACCCTATAATAAGAGCTTCTGGGCACATTATTCATTAGCACCATGTTTTCTATCGCTAAGAAATTACCGATTAAAAGTTTAGCAAGAGAGTTTTGTATGGTAATTGACACTAATTTATACTTGCAATCTGCAATGGGACACTTTTTTTTTAAACAAATATAATGCACAAAAATATGAAGCCCCAAATTAAAACATTTTCTTTGTTACTATGTTCTTTCACTCAACACAGGCTTGACAATAATTGGGGTGAGATATAAAGATCCAGTGTTATGTCTGGAGAACTGGCCAGAGTAAAGACGGAAGCAGAAGACCCTGGGGGGGAGGTATCAGTATGGTGCTAACAGTTAATCTGGAGACAATTAAACCACAAAGACATCCTTACATGATCCAGGGATAATAACTAACCTTGTGAAAGGGGAAGTTTTCTAAAAGAGAGAGGAAAAGCTTAAGAAAAATAAAAGAACCTGTTTTCTCAGTTCTTTCCTTCAATCTAACTGGTAAGCTCTGAAAATACTCCTCAGTTGGTCTAGTCCGTCACATGAGAAAGGCAACAGAGCATCATAATTAAGCAGCAAGGCATGTTCAAGCAGAATGGCAATCAGAAAGCAATCACAATCTCAGAGTTAGAAAATATCTCAAATACCCCAAGGGTAAGATTAGTTCATGATAACCACATTCCTTGCAGTTGCCTTCCCCTCAATAAAAATAAAAATGTGGCTATTTAAAATAATGCAGAGCAGTATGATTCAAATGGAATACAAGGTGGGGACTCTGACTATATAATCCTTGGTAATTGACAGTAATGTCCCTGGGAGAATATTCTAAACCATTATGCTAACCATACAAAGATATGTGTTAGAACTGCTTGACACAAACAAGAGTCCCTGAGTTACATCTAATGTGACAAAAGTTTCCTTTCACTTCTACAACTTAGGTGATTTGAAATGGTTTCAGAACTGTAATAACGCTAGAGATGAGTTTCCAGTCAATGCAAACAACATCTCTTTTAGAGTGGATTTAAATTGTTTAATCTTTCAAACAACTCTAAATGTTTTGTTTGCTGTTTTTTTTTTTTCACAAATTTGGAAAAAGATTTAACTCAGCTGTTTACAAGGCCATATTGTCAGCAAACTGAGAAACAACAGAATGTTTCCTAAACCTAGCTCTTCGCTTCCTCTAATTTTTCTTCAAAGATTTATTTGAGAGAGAGAGAGAGGGAAAGAGAGTGAGAGCATGTGTGCGAGCAGGAGGAGAGGCGGGGGGGGGGGGAGGAGGGAGAGGTACAAGCAGACTCCGTGCTGAGCGCGGAGCCCCACAAAGGGCTCCATCCCACGACCCTGGGATAATGACCTGAAACAAAACCAAGAGACAGAAGCCCAACCAACTGAGTCACCCAAGCACCCCTAATTTTTAATATTGTATTAGTGCTCCTGAGAATGTTTGTGAATACGTACATGGAGTTTACAGTTCAGAAATGAGCTCCCAAAATCATGCCGCCCTTCTGAGTTCTTACTTCTCCTCTTCCCACTCCCTCTTTTGAGTAAGGCTATCTGGGAAGGAAAGGTGAGGTAACTGAGTTAGAAGATTTACAATTAAAACAAAGTTCCGGAATTAAGATGGTGGGGATGGTTGCAAAACTTTGTGAATATACTAAAAATCCCTGAACTGCACTTTTTTTTTTTTTTAAGATTTTACTTATTTATTTGACACACACACAGAGAGAGAGAGCACAAGCAGGTGGAGTGGCAGGCAGAGGGAGAGGGAGAAGCAGGCTCCAGGAGAAGCAGGCTCCCTGGGCTCGATCCCAGGATCCTGGGATCACGACCTGAACCAAAGGCAGTCGCTTAACCAACTGAGCCACCCAGGCGCCCCGAGAACTGCACACTTTCAAGGTGAATTTTATCTTATGGGAATTATATCTCAACTTAAAATAAAAAAGCAAAAGAGAATGTATTCATGAGAAAGGGGGAGAAAAAAAGCTATCTAATAAAACTAACTCTAAGTAAAATTATCAATAAGTTGACAAATCGAGTATATATAATCAACTGTACCCTCACCCCTTTCTTGAACTCATGTTTTAAGGCAACTCCTAGTCCTCTCTGTAAGTGGTTCCCACCAGCTCCCAAGTAGGACATCCACAATCCAGGCCTCCTCTCTAATTGTCATCAACTATTACAACATAACATTTAGCTGTCATTGGCTGAAATCGATATGGTACCCAGTGATAATGCTTTATTCAGTAGATGGAAGTTAACCAAATGAACAGCACTCATATTCAAAGTACCAAACAACCTGAAGCACTACTTTTGAAGAAAAATACTTCGACACATTTATCATTATAGTTCCTTGAAAAATTTTGGAAGAGTGGCACCAACACTGAGAATTTCATGCTGGTCAAAGAGAGAGAATTTTAATGAAAGGACCTTTCAGGACCAGCTCATGATGCCTGCTGGGGTTCAGAGACCACCGTGTGCACAATCTGGGGCCACACCAACATGGTGGTCCTCACCAATGCAGCTACTGAGTGTTGTTGATCCCAACTGGGATGTGCCAGAAGAGTTTTGAAGATTTAGTATAAAAAAGGGAATGTCAAATATCTCATAAATAAGTTCTATATTGATTACACATTGAAATGATATATTGTGGATTTACTGGGTTAAATAAAATACATTATAATTACTTCCACCTGTTTCTTTTTACTTTACTAATGTAGCTATTACACTTTTTTAAATTATATATCTCAATTAGACAACACTGGTCTAGAGCTTCAATGAGACACCAAAGTCTGTAATCACCCTGCACAGGGTACATACAATTTGATATCCTTTTTAAACTAATATTTTTTACATGTTGATTTAAATTTATTTAGGAAAAAAAGGTTTAATTCCGCTTTAGAGATAGAGTAAGAAGATCCCTGGTGATGGCACTTAACTATTCTCTCTTATCCAAGCAATTCGGCTCTGCCCCCAAATTTGAATCCCTCACTCAGCCAAACAAAAGCTCTGTAATTAACTAGACCCACTTTTCTTGAAAAGTGTAGACTATCCATCTGGAGAACCTAAGAGCATGTCCCTGGACTGTCTTACACCCAATTCTAATCATATACTGCAGAGGAATTCTAGTAACTGCAATTTTCTCTGTCTGGAACATTTTCAGTGGTTTCCATGTCTCTTCTGGATTAGCACCCTAGGAGACTGGCCAGCCCTTAATCCTGTCTAGAACTGGCCTTGCTTTCAGTTTTCAAACACACAGGACTACCTCTAAAACCACACTTGACTGATTATGACTTGTACTCACAGCTCCGTGTTCAACCCAACCACTCTCTTTTTCAACCTTTCCATATCCATTCAACTAATATTTACTGACCACCTACTACGGGCCAGTACCTTTGTACACATATAGACACAGCAACGTGTACAAGCCAAGGCTTTCCTTTACAGGACTCTGTACCATTAGAGGCAACACTGGCTTAGTTATAGAAGTTATATGTGCTTTCTCTCAGTCTGGCCACTTAAATTAAAAAAAAAAAATCTTTATCTGTCTCCATCACATTACCCCCTGTTTTTCAGAGAACACTGTGGCATTGCTGAGAAGAAAAAAAATGAGATTCATGAGATTAGGCTAGTACCCTATGATCAAACGAAAATGCCAGAAATACCCACAGGCATTGTTATTGTATAGGTATAATGGTTTGGATAAAGTAGTAAAGTGTTTTAGACTCAATATAAAGTGAAAACATCAATCTGTAAATCAAGTTACTGATGCCAAATGCCTCAAAATCAAAAATGCTTTCCTTTTTAGCCAGCCCCTGCAGCCGAATCTACTGATGTAGGGATTTACTATGTTAAGCAAATGTCCTCTATTGATATGGTAGTTTTAAAGTCATCTTATCTTAAAATGACACAAGCATATCTAACATATTCTTTTTTCCTCCGCATTTGCTGGGAGGGAAGAGGGAGATGGAGCCTCAATACAAGGTAAAATGTGATTTGGTATCACTACACTTGGGCAAAGAAGAGTAAAATGAAGAAGCATTTTAACAAAATAACAAGCTAGATATGCTTCAAACAAGTGAATTTCATTTTGATTGTGCTTTCTATTGTCACTAGCAAGTTTGGAATATATAGTATATATTAACATTAAAAGTCAGGTATGCTTGTGTGGAATCTATTAACTTGAGAGAAAATTACTCAAATTGAAGAAATAGCTGCTTAAAATGGATTTAGAAATACATTTTACTGAACAAAGCAAGCTAGAAAATTAGGCTACTTTATCAGGATTAGAAAGTGCTATGAATTTTAAACACAAAGCTTTTAAAAACAATGCAGAGCATATTTGAGATTATCATACCTCAATGTCATCATAAATCTTTTTTTTTCCAACAATGGATGATAAGTAAGAAAGAGTTACTTTCTACAGTGACCTGTCTTTCATAAAAGAAGTTGTGTTAATTTTTCTGTGGGGAGTTTTATCTCAAGGCAATTGTTTCACTGTACCTGGAGACTCCTATCATATGCTTCCCATTAGTGGATCTACAGATGGCTACACCTTGAAAAGGCTCAGAACAGAAATATTTGCCATGTGGAGCTTTGGAGTTGGCCACTGGGGTTACTGTAGTTAGCACCAACCACTTCCAAAGACAATGCCGCCTCTCTCCTACTGTTCAAATTCTGTCTCTATTTTTCAACGAGGCATGCCTTCATTTTTAGCTTTCTTCCTCCTTTTCACTCCGCCACCACCAGAGGCCTTGATTCCTCCACAAAAGAGGTATGTGCTGGAAAAGGAGAAAGTGACAGAGCCCCGCAAAGCTCCTCTATGGGTGAGCACCCATAATCACAAAGGGTCACCACACACTTCTGCTGAGTCATGTGCATCACTGGGATATCAGAATCCCTCACAAATGCCTGAAAACACATGAGGCAGGGAGAAAGGAGGGAAGAGGCAGTTTGTGAACTAGGCAGGAAGAACAGTCCTGACCTAGACTCCGCAAATGTCACGGATTAATACAACAACACACTTGCAAGCTGGATCCATTTTGCATATTCACTCGAACTCATCTAGGATCTCCCTGGACGTCACACACTTTTTTTTTCTTTAAAGCACTGCCTTGCCAATGAATATATATGCATGAATTTCCCTCACAGCAGAAAGGCTATGGGTTCTTTTCCGAAACTAAATAGAGATAGAAATAACATATAACCATACAGTAACGATGTATATTTCAGACAAATAGCTTACAATACACACTTCATACGGAGGTTTTATCTGTTTCTCACAGAACTTCCTATTACAAAACTAATAGGTTTGATTAAAAGGTTATTCATTTTTAGGCGATTTCCCCCCACCAGAAAACAGAATATAAAGTTCCTTAACATGTATAAGTTAGGTCTTTAGCTACCTTCCTTTTAAACCTACATTTAAAATTCCTGATACATATTTAATGTTTTTAATATTACCTATATAATTGCTTTGAGTGTGGCATTTATTTCCTCCCTCTAAAGCACATGTTATATCATAGATATAATTTCTCCCAGGTATTTCAGGGAGCCATTAAATGTCAAAATCCAAAGTGAACACATAGGTAACTCAAAAATGTAAAGCCTCAGTGAAGAAAAAAATTCAGCTGTTAAGTTTATGACCAAAAATAGGAAATGGGATTCACAATGATAACCTCTAAAGTAAAATGGCATTTAAAAAAACTGGGTGAGAGACAGTTCACACTGTCTCTGTTGGAGATCCATTTACTTGTGTTTCTGTCAAAAATATCATAAATTTACTCTTGAGAAAGAAGAGTTTCTGAGTTGACCTGGCCCACCTTTTTTTTTTTTTTTTTTTATCTTACACATGGAAACCAAAGAGCACATTTTTTAAGTATGAGGGGCTAAAAAGTGTTGTGATATGGAATGGACAGATAAGACAGGTTTGATCATGGCCTTTGTTCATCTTCAGCCTTCAGCTGCTTAAACAATAAAACTTTAGGATTTCCAGGATCTGAATCTAATCTAGTCTTCCATTGTTCTCTCCTGCTACTCACTCACAAGTATCTCGGACTCCAGGAAACTCTGATGCTGATGACGACACAGCAGTAACAGTGGTAGTAGTGACGGAACAGGTCCCCCTTTCTGAGAACTCACCAGGTGCTTGGCTCCAACTAAACACTTCATACATCTACCCCCATTTAACCTTTAGGATAACTTCAAAGACAGGTGCTCTCGGGATCTCCATTTACAAATGAAAAAAACAGGGGTTAGAGATATTGAGGAATTCATCTAGGACCACAGTTTTTAAATGTCATAAATGGAATTTAACACAGCTTTTTCTAAGTCCAGGCTCTTAACCACTACACACCCGTGCCTCCTAACCCAGACGAGTTACTGTTTGGCAAAAACACCCTCTATCTACCCTATCAACTTTGTTCTCTCTATTCTTTCTCTCCCTGTCAAAATCCTATCTGGCCGAGTTCAACTGTTCCCTTCAATAGGAAATGGCACCATCGTTGCTTTCTTCTTGTTTGAATGTAACATGATGACTGGAGCTTGGCAGCCATCTTTCAATCATGAGGGAAATGACAAGAGAATAACAGGCATCAATCCTGGTACTGATGATGAGCCAACAGCAGTGACTGGTTACTACCTCCAGACTTCTTGTTATGTAAGAAAAATAATTCCTTATTTATTTAAGTCACTGTTTTCAAGTTCCAGGCAATTTGCAGCCATATGCAAAAACCTAACTGATGCAATCTCTGGATTATTCATTTTCGCTCTGCTGACCTAGAAAACCAATGGTACACTACATCTGTTAATTTCCCAGGGCATCACTCTGCAACCATGACACAAAGTATTATCCCCCCGGTCCCCCACCCCCCCCACACACACTTGCTCTGCTTGCCCAGCTGAGACCCTATGATACCGCCAGCTATGCTTACCCAGGCCTTTAACTCCCCACTCTGTCCACGTTGGTTAATCAGACAGGAGTCAGAGTCCAGCTGAATAAAATGTGGAAGGAAAAGAAGCAAGTGAAAGGAGATTCAAGAAAGCTATTAAGAATTATTAGGAAAAGCTAAAAGTGAAAAGCCACAGAACAGCAAAGATTTCTGCTAGAGAAGCAACCATATGAGAGACTAGTCAACGAAGCCTCTATAATATATCAACTGTGTGAACAAGTTATGGAAGAAACTAAGAGAAAGGAACTATCTTATCAATGAACAGAGAATATAAAGAGCTCTAGCAATTGTAGAAAATGCAGAAAGAAACTAAGGTACAAGTTTTTTTTTTTTCTTTTAAAGAGAATTGGAGAAGATACAGGGCCTGAATAAGTTGAGAAATTTCTACAATGTCTTCCCCTCACTCCTCATTCGTCATAATGATATATTGGCCATATGCGGTTAGCGCAGTGGTCATAGTATAAACTTAATAATGACACAATCCACATGAATTCCGTATTAGTCAAGCTTTAGTGAAATATAACGACCACACTGAGCACAAATGAACTCTTCAATGATTCCACAGCTGCCTACTTGTATAAACAAATGGTTTTTATTTAATTAATTTTCTTTAACCAACAACTTAACACAGCACTTATCATGTGCTGGACACTGCCCTAAGAGCTTTAAAAATAACCTGACAAATCACTACAAATAAAGCAGTTATCAGATGCTTCCGACTCCAAATGAAGCCATCTTGCTGAGAAATTCTGGGAGTAACAGAGGGGGAAGACATATTTTGAAGGCTAACGTGCTCAAGAAGAAATCTTGAGAAATCCTTGATGGAAACACAGGATGATGCTTCCTGACTCGGGGATCTTTCCTCAACCTATTCTGTCCCAACACAAGTATTTGTGGATGACTGCTGTGTGCTCAGCAATGACTAAGAAGCTTCCCTGACTGGAAGTGGCTCCATTTTGAGAGCTAAGTGGCCTGTACAGAGTGCTGGAGTGGGGAGGGACCCAGTTGGAAAGTACAACTGGGTGTAACAACAGATTGGAGTCCACAAGATATGACATGACGGAGTGAGGGGCTGAGGTTTCTCCTCAGCCAACGGAACTGGAGGAACAGTAGATGGAGAAAGAACAATTTAGTTCCAGGACACTCTAAATTAGGGTTCCTCACTAACTGGTACAGTTTGGGTTTCAATTATCTGATTTTAGTCCTCGTTTCCATCAGCTTACAGAGCAAATTTATATTAAATTTCTTCCGCTCTCCTTTTCTAAGTTATTTAGTCCTAACATGAACATAATATCTTGATTGGCAAGGCTGCTTTCAGCCTAGAGAGAAAATTTTCTCTTTTCTTGGAAGAGTTTCTGATTTGGGTTGGACAAATGTCCTGACTTCACTGGTGGGGAGGGAGGACAGGGTGAGGAAGGGTTTGTAACCTATGGTTTCAGCTCAGTGGATTTTCTTTAATCAAATATTTTCAAAAAGAAGTCCACACCTAGTTCTTGTCACCTATCAACTAGTTTTGCAGAAAATTATGTCACACAGTTACTGAATGTACTACTTCTTTCACAGAGATTTAAAATTTAAAAGGCTTAAAGAATGAGAATCTAACAGTGGAATTTCAGACATGAGCCACAGGAAGGGGAAGGGGGCAATGTTACCAGAGATCACAAGGGAGGTTTTCTACAACTGGCCCCTTACAGTGAATGGCATGCTTATGCTTCTACAGCTGTGTGTTAACTGTAATCTTGTCTGCTTAAAAAGTTACATTTCCAAAGACTGCAATCCTCTATGTCTACAGGACCTGACAGAACCTAATGAGTATTCTTTTACTCTATTCTTTGGTTCAATATTAATAATGGTACATGAGAAAAACTCTGCCATACTTTGAAATGTTTGATATGATGGGGTTAAACAAAAATACACAATTTTCCTTTCTGTAAGCTTTCAGGGTCTTTTCTAAATACATGTGTACTAGGAGTGTCTTACTGGAGTATATATTACACAGTATCCCCAAAGCTCTATGACCATGAGACCCATTTGTTAGAGAAGTTTTCATTGAAATACTATTTCACAGAACACAACTTAGAAATCATTATTTTAGCTGAAAAACTGCCCCCCAATATACAACCTTTCTTTGTTCATTTGGTGGGAGACAAGCTGGTCTTTAGAATAACCTTTCAGTTCTGACTCTACTTTTCCAGTATTCCAAATCATCCAAGGCCATGTGTTGTCGAGTTCATTATATTGCCTAGCTAGTGAAAATTTGTTTTTTGTTTGTTTTTAAAGATTTTATTTATTTGTCTGAGAGAGAGAGAGAGCACAAGCAGAGGGAGCGCAGGCAGAGGGAGAAGCAGGCTTCCTGCTGAGCAAGGAGCCTGATGTGGGACTCGATCCCAGGACCCTAGGATCATGACCTGAGTTGAAGGCAGACACTTAACCAACTGAGCCACCCAGATGCCCCTGAAAATGTGTTTTGAAGTAGATTGCATGAAAAGAAAGAAAACAATCTTTCAAACTTCTAAAACTCTTTTTTTAGCAAAATTTTATTTGAGCTTTGTAGGACATGAAACCAAATCATCATTGCTGTTTCTTCTTTATCTAGTTATTCACAGACTATTTCTTAAAATTGGTTCACAAATCTCCTTAAATTATCAAAAGGTTTCTAACCCCTTGCACTAAGACACACACATACACAGATGAACTTTATAAATCAGTGGTTCCTAACCCTGATTTTGAAAACTCCCAAGGTATCCAACTTAATTTATAGTAGGATTTTCTTTTAATTCTTAAAAAAACTTTTTTCATAAACATAATCCATGTTAATTTTTGGAAAAAAAAAAAAAGAATGCAACAAAGAACCAAAGTCCCACTAAGTCATTTGTTGCCATTGTACAAAGAATACATTTGCAAACGCCCTCTTGTTTTTAAGAAGACAGCATACAATTTCATAAGTTACAGTGATTACTAATAAAAATTTAGGAAGATGGCCAGTTCTCTTCTTATGTCAGAAAATAACGCCCCCCCTTTTCCTCATTAGCTTCATTTTTTTTTCATCAACAAAAATTGAGAATTGTTACATTTAAAAGTTATCTTTTACTAAAGACCAGGGGGCATGAGACTTCTAGATTCATACGTTAAAGAAACAAGATTTGGTGGGGGAACAGGGTTGTCAGGGAGCGGTTAGAGCTTTTTTAGTTTAATTTTGCCTCATGTAAGGTCTCTGGAGGAAATTATGTGTGTTTTTAATTTTTTTCTCTGTCTTTGTATTTTGAACAGTTGGTTTTAGATTCAGATTTAAATGATCTGCATATTTTAAACTGTTAGTTGACTACACTGATAAACCAGTTATGTTTTTCTACCTTTAATTACTAAATTGAAAGGTTTAATACATAATTCTCTAATCTAGAAATGGATAACATTCCAATAGTTTGTAAATTCATGGCTGCCTGGAAATCAAATTGTACTTCTCCATATAAACAATATTTCCTCTGATAGTAAGTCCCAGGTCAGCCCCCAAAAGCAGGTTTTACCTTTACTGAACCTGAGTTCTATTAACCCCTTGTAAGCATTCTGCATAGCAATTCCCCTAAGAAAAGAGGGGAAGGCCTGGATACATCTGACTGTCCATCTCTATAACCCAATACCACCCCTATCACCTGCAAGGCTGGGGATGAGTCACTCTGAGCTTTAAATTACCAACAGGGTTTGCATTTGGACAAGGAATCTCAAGATGACAAGGCAGAGAAGGGCTGGGTATCCAGGTCTGTGGGGGGAGTGGGTGGTGAGGGCAGCTCTGAGGAGCAGGGGCATTCCCGAGTTCTCTGCCAATGTTCTTCCTAGTCCCTGGTTATGAAGAAGAGCCACATTTAAGTCAAGGTTATTAACATTGGGTCCTACCTGGTATTTCCTTCTACATCTGTAATTTCTCTAGCAAGTAGTTTACAGAGTTTATAATCTTGCTGTTTAAAGTGCTTGGTAACCATCCTAACTTTATTTAATTGGACCTATTTGGGGCACTAAGGAAAGGGATGTTTGGTCTGAAAAGTCCACATTGAGATCTCCTTTCTAAGCTCCCAGAACACCCACACTCTCAACAACTTTGCAGCATGCCTCCCCCCCTGCCACCCCCGTGTCCCAGCCATGACCAAATCTGGGGACTAGGAGGCAGGGCAGTCAGTCTTAAGTTCTCTCATTACCTTGCCCTCTTAGGAAATTCTTCCTCTAATACCACTGCATTCCTAGTTGCATTCCCCTCTTTGACTACCATCCAATAGACATAAAAAACTCAGGAACAGCCTCCAGTGACTGCATCCATGTCTAGATTACTTAAACACCACACACCTTAAGAGCAGCAAATACAGCATCGCACAAGACCATAAGACTATGGCTTCACAAGCGCCTGTTGCCCTCTTTGTTTCTGAGCATGAATTTCGTTCCTGTCTCTATGGGAGTCACTCTTTTCTCTG